>NC_090331.1:55485575-56104993 GCF_035084215.1 Heptranchias perlo
TTCCATCACCATCCCTTGGTATGTCCTGTCCCACCGGCAGGACAGACCCACCAGAGGTGGCGGTACAGTGATATACAGTCAGCAGGGAGTAGCCCTGGAAGTCCTCAAAATTGAAACTGGATCTCATGGCATCAGGTCAAACATGGGCAAGGAAACCTCCTGCTGATTACCATCTACAGTCCTCCCTCAGCTGATGAATCAGTCCTCCTCCATGTTGAGCACCAGTTGGAGAAAGCACTGAGGGCAGCAAGGGCACAGAATGTACTCTGGGTGGGGGACTTCAATGTCCATCACCAAGAATGGCTCGGTAGCAGCACGACTGGCTGGCCGAGTCCTGAAGGACACAGCTGCCAGACTGGGCCTGCGGCAGGTGGTGAACGAACCAACACAAGGGAAAAACCTACTTGACCTCGTCCTCACCAATCTACCTATCGCAGATGTATCTGTCCATGACAGTATTGGTAGGAGTGACCACCGCACAGTCCACAGGATACACTGCAGCAACTCGCCAAGGCTTCTTCGACAGCACCTCCCAAACCCGCGAACTCTACCACTTAGAAGGACAAGGGCAGCAGGCACATGGGAACAACACCACCTGCACGTTCCCCTCCAAGTCACACACCATCCCGACTTGGAAATGTATCGTCGCTGGGTCAAAGTCCTGGAACTCCCTTCCTAACAGCACTGTGGGAGAACCTTCACCACACGGACTGCAGCGATTCAAGAAGGCGGCTCACCACCATCTTCTCAAGGGCAATTAGGGATGGGCAATAAATGCTGGCCTCGCCAGCAATGCCCACATCCCATGAACGAATAAAAAAAATGCAGAACAAATTTTTTGCCTTGGGCGGGAACACGATCTGAACCTCCCCACTGCCATTTTCACTACTCGCCCTGTTTGCACTGGGTGGGCTGAGTTAAAATCGGAGCTAAAGAGTTACAGTTGCGTCTATTTCCACCACTGTGATGGAATTACGGTAATTTGTTATTGTCACCGACAGGAAGTGGAAGGACAATTGTCTGGGATATGTAATTTGATCCAGTCATTGTCAGGTAGGCTACAAAGTTCAGACAAGGCATAGTGCTAACACTACCGATTTCAGAGAACAGACAGTGTTAACACTACGAAGTTCAGAGAATGCACAGCGCAGAAGTTTGTGGCGCTGACCGAAGACATTGGGCCTGATTTTAGCAGGCCTGCGGGTTTCCGGCGGGTTGGGTTTCGGGTGCGTGGCCTCCGCGCCCGGTGAAATTAGTGGGTTGCCTGCGCGATCGTAGCAGGCAATCCACTAATTCGAATCACTTACCTGCTCCTCCGGGGTCCGCGCTGCTGGTCTGCGCGTCGGGCGGGCTGCGCATGCACAGTACCATCTGTCAGCTGGAGGCTCTCCAGTTCAAGGGGCAGTCCTCCACTGACAGATGCTGCAACCAATGGAACAAATTACAGCATGGAGCAGCCCAGGGGGAAGGCTGCTCCCAGTTTAATGATGCCTCACCCCAGGTATCATCAGATGGGGTGAGGAGGAGGGGGAGGACAGAGCTCTTCCACCCGGCGGGCGGGAGGAAGCGGCCTGCCTCTGCCACCAAGAAGGCCTGGCTCGAGGTGGCAGAGGGGGTCACCTGCGCCACCAACATATCGCCCACCTGCATACAGTGCAGGAGGCGCTCCAATGACCACAGTAGGTCAGCCACAGTGAGAACACGTAGTCTTTCCCCTACACTCCGTCTGCCACAACACTGCCCCCACCCCACATCTCCTTCGGCACCGCCAACACTACTCTGTCACATCACCCCTCATACCCACTCAAACCCCATCCTCATCTTACCTGCACCTACTCACCTCGCCAGTACTCACCCCGCCACTAACACGCAACCCAATCCTCATACAATCTCATGGCTCTATCCCATACTCACCCTCTCATGCATCTCCCTCACGGCCAGCCTCACTCAACCTGCCACCACCTGTGCTGCAGCCACAGGGCATGCATCACATATGTGCAGTAGGCAGCGTAAGGCAAACGTGTCGTGAGCATGAAGGGGATGCACAAGGGTGTCCGAGGGTTTGCCATGGGTGTTACCTATATTGAATTTCAGAGCAACAAACATCACACATTATATTGGCACCACCACTGCCATGTCTCCGCGAATCCTGTCTGTTGTGTCCAATAATGCCCGCTCCTGGGTATCACTATGAGGACCCACCACTGATGCCACCCATTGTGTCACTGCAGAGTAGGTGCAGGTGTATTTGCAGGGCTCTTCCGCGCAGACGACTGAGAGACATCGGCGGTGTACCCGGCTGCACCCTGGAAGGATGCGGAGGAGAAGTTGTGGAGGGCAGTGGTGACTTTGGCAGCGACAGGTAAGCAGATGGTGCTGGGGCCAGCCAGGAGCAGCTCGGCATGAAAGAGCCTGCAGATCTCCACGACTACATGTCGAGTGAATCTGCGCCTCCGTGTGCACTGCTGCTCGGAGAGGTCCGGGGAGCTGCGCCTCGGTCTGTGGACCCTGCGGCGAGGGTAGTGCCCTCTGCGACGCATCTCTCTCTGCGGTTGCCCTCCCTCCTGCTGTGCAGGTGGGCGTGCAACAGCACCGTGTTGGGGGGCTCCACGTCTCTGCGGCAGACGGCGTGGACTGCAAGGCTGCTGGGGCTGGTCATGCTTTTCGTCCTCCGAGGGTGTCCACGCACCACCCATCTGGCAGGTGTTGGTCTGAGGGGTTGTGCAGGGTAGGTGGGTGGTTCCTCGGACTGGGGCTGCGGTTTCGCGTCGGTCTGTCCTCTGGCTTGGCGGGGGGTGGTGGGGGGCAGGGGTTGCCCTATGTGACGCGGTGGCCTCCTGCGTGGGTGAGGGCTCTCCCCCCCCCACCCCCGTGGAGTGCACCTTGGCAGCTGCCACAGGCTGCTGGCTGCAACACGCCTGGTTGGAGGGAGACTGTTTCGCCCAGTGTGTGAAACACTCTGCGTTTAAGGTAAAATCCCACACTTCCTGTTTTGACAGCTGATTCAACTCATTTAATGACCTCAACAAGCAAGGTAAGTACACTCAAGTGGAACCCCACTGGCTTTAATTGCCTGCGGGATTCCCACCAGCGGGGGCCGTGCACGCAGCCCCGCACGTCATCGGGGAACCCGGAAGTGGTCGGGATCGTGGCGCGATCCGGTCACGTGACTGGATATCGGGATTTTCGGGGCCCCCCCGCTGGAAACCCACAGGAAACCCGATGGCAAAATCGAGCCCATTGTCTTTGGCCTTCTCAATGTTTAATTGGAGGAATCTGTAGTTCATCCAAGACTGGATGTTGGACAAGCAGCCTGACAACACAGAGGCAGTGGAGGGGTCGAGAGAGGTGGTGATGGTGAGGTAGAGCTGGGTGTCATCAGTATACATGTGGAGCCTGACGTCATGTCTTCGGATGATGTCGCCAAGGGGCAGCATGTAGATGAGAAATTGGATGGGGCCAAGGATAGAGACGTTGGAGAAGGATGGTGTGGTCAACCGTGTCTAAAAACTACTGAAATAAAGATGAGGAGGGATAGTTCACCACCGCCACAGTCACAGAGGATGTCACTATTGACTTTGATTAGGGCCAAAACCTGATCGAAGAGGTTCAAACATGGAGTTGCAGGAAAGATGGCAGTCAGGTATGGGGCCAACGGATAGCAGCAATGCCCTCTACTCCACAGCTGCAGATAATGCACAGTGTCTTTTGGAATACAGGCGCTAGCTGTTGGGAATTGCAGGCAACACAAACTGTACAATGCTTCCTCTTCAGTCCTACAGCTGCTCTGCTAGTTGGGTTATGTGTATGAATGCTGCTTATCCATTTGAGTACATACCCATTATCCCTACTCTCTGTATCCTAATTCCTAACCAATTACCTATCCAAGCCAATAGATTGCCTCTAATTCCATGCGCTCTCATTTTTGTTAACATTCTCTTATGTGGAACCTTGTCGAATGCTATCAACATGATCTGTAAAAGCTCCAACGAAACTCCCCTGTCTGCTGGAGGAGTGAGGCCTCCACATTGAGCAGCCACCCACCTCACTTTGACTCTGAAAACACTCCATGCCAGGCCAACCCATCAATTGACTTGTGGGCCCCTTCAAATATGTGGCCCTATGAACAAGCACTGCAAGATCATGTGAGGGGGCTGTAACCATTTCTCTGAGGCTGAATTTAACAACTCCACAGCATTGAGTATTTTACATAATTTGAGCTGCAAGGTTGGTTTAGTGAGGTGCATTTCATTCAACAAGAACGGGTGAGGGTGATATCATTGGAAGTGACATCACTCCTGTTTCCCTCTGCCCTCCTGCTCCTGCTTCCCACCCCTTTTCCTCGTGCTCACCCCCCTGGCCACCTGCTGCTGCTCCTCCCCTCCAGAACTCCTATTTCCCCCTTGCTCTTGCTTCCCCCCCACTCCCTGGAGCTCCTGCTTTCTCCCCAGGGTTCCTGCTTCCTGCCCCCCCTCACCCCCGATCTCCTGCTTCTTCTCCCAGGGCTCCTGCTTCCCCGGGCACTACTTGGCACCCCATTCACCACCCTAAACATTCACTCCCTCCACCACTGGCGCACAGTGGCTGCAGTGTGTACCATCCACAGGATGCACTGCAGCAACTCGCCAAGGCTTCTTCGACCGCAACTCCCAAACCCGCGACCTCTACCACCTAGAAGGACAAGAGCAGCAGGCACATGGGAACAACACCACCTGCACGTTCCCCTCCAAGTCACACACCATCCCGACTTGGAAATATATTGCCGTTCCTTCATCGTCGCTGGGTCAAAATCCTTGAACTGCCTACCAAACAGCACTGTGGGAGAACCTTCATCACACGGACTGCAGCGATTCAAGAAGGAAGTTCACCACCACCTTCTCAAGGGCAATTAGGGCTGGGCAATAAATGCTGGCCTTGCCAGCGATGCCCTCATCCCATGAGTGAATAAAAAAAATGTGTGAGGATGAGAGGAAGCATCTGATTGGAAGAGTTGAGTACTGATTGAAAGAGTTTGTTGGTAGGTGGGTGATGGGGGGTGTAGTGCGTGAAGCAGTGGATGCGGCTAGAGGTGCAGTTGGTAGGAAATGCAACTTGACTGTTAAACTCACTCACCTTGACCGTTTGTATCAAATCATTGCACTCCTTCCCGCACTGCAGCCATGTTCGTGGTGCTATGCGCCTGGCATTGATCTCGACCCCTACTGCCTCCCACTACCTCGAGAGCAAATGTCTGGAGGGCCTCTTGCCCCCCTGCGGATATAGGATGCCCCTCCTTCTGTCCACCTCTTGCACCAAGGCCTCTAGTGCACCAGCAGAGAACCATGGTGCAAGTTCTCTCGCAGGCCCGGTACAAAATCAGAGCGGCAAATTGGTGGGGTCTGGCGTGCAGATTGGAGGATGTAGGATGTGGTTGTGAGTAACCTTTATTCAATGTTTTGAAAGAACTCAACAGTTTGTAAACATAAGGATGGGATCTGCATCTGTGTTTTACGTGTGCGATTTCTGACCTCCGTTCAGACCTGTATCTTATATTTTGAAAATATAATAGTCCCGCAAACTTTGAGCAGCCAAGTTGTTGTTCATTAAAAATTCCAGTGTTCCCATCATCACCATGCTTCACTATATTGCAGCACAGATTCACTTCATCATTGACTCCACCACTTCCTGCAGGCACAGTGCACCTTCCCTTTAAGAGATGCAGGCTGCCTTTAAGTGGTGCCAGCCATTCGCGATATCTGGGCCCCCTGCTGATGAGCAGCCACTCAATGCTGCAGGCAGGGCTGGTTGCACGCATGTTACGGCATGTTACAATCATGTAAAATAGCTGGCAGCACGAATGTTACGTGCTGCCTGCCTGCATCTCAACGACCGGGCACGGGTTAATCGTGCACTGCAAGCCCCGTGCCAGGTTTCGGGGGTTAACCAATTTAATCCCCACTTTTATCTGATATTTTTCAGTTTTCTTGTTTTTGAAGGTTGAGAAATTATGGTGATTCACCAGCTGACTAGTATGTCTGGTTTTTGTTTGAACTTGGGTCATTAAAGATGACAGGTATCTATTTACAGTGATTGACACCTAAAAGGGGAATCCTTGTAATGAGGTGTGTCACTCAAATTTGCTTAGATGGTATGGAAGGTAAGAGAAGGAGTTAACTTTGAGAATTTAGCGTTTATTAAAATGTTGTTAATTGTGTTATCATAAGTGTTAATAAAGAAATGTTAGTCCACGATTTCATTTTCTGATATTTTGTTTAATGATTTTAGGTATATAGGAACATTAGTAACAGGAGTAGGCCATTCAGCCCCTTGAGCCTGCTCCGCCATTCAATTAGAGTATGGCTGATCTGCACTTCAACTCCATTTTCCCGCCTTTTCTCCATATCCCTTGATATCCTTACCTAACAAAAATGTATCTATTTCAGTCTTGAAACCTCCAATTGTCCCAGCATCCACAGCCTTTTGCGGGAGAGAGTTTCAGATTTCTATTACCCTTTGTGTGAAAAAGTGCTTCCTGATTTTGCTCCTGAATGGCCCAGCTCCAATTTTAAGATTATGTCCTCTTGTTCTTGATTCCCCCGCCAGAAGAAATAGTTTCTTTGTATCTACCCTATCAAATCCTTTTAACATTTTAAACACCTTGATCAGATCACCCCTAAATCTATACTCAAGGGAATACAGTCCCCAGCACCTATAGCAGCCCCGTTCATGCAAATTTGATCTGCCCATTATACACTTTGCCCGGTATAACGGCTGAAGAAAGTTTATTTTTCAGTCTCTCCCTGTAATGAACTGCCCGCAGCTCCCCGATTTCCAGCCTCTTCAATGGAAATGGAAAAGATGTCGGCGAAAAGCTTTATGTCTGCGATGGTGACTGGATATGTCCGGAGAAAAAATGTGGAAATCTCAACTTTGCAAGAACAACAAACTGTAACAGATGTGGAAAAGAAAGAACGCGTGAAGCAAAGCTAATGAAGGCTGGAGAAACAGAAATTGGAAAGCTTCTTACAGAAAAATGACGTGGCCTTTTCAGTGCCAATGACAGGCAGTGTAAAACCTGCGGGAATATGAATTGGGCACGAAGATCAGAGTGCAGCATGTGAAAGTCTCCAAAGTATGCCAAACTAGAAGAAAGGACTGGATACAGAGGTGGATTTATTGAAAGAGAAAATGTTGCGTTAATAAAATTTAAAATTATTACAGTTTTAAAGGCTGCCAGAGAGAGGACAGTTAAAATTCACGCTGCAGCACGTCTATATTTACCAGATAGCTTTCAAATCAGGTCCATTATTACAGCTGATGGACTGTAGGCACAAATTCACTAGAAAGGTAAAAAATTCTCTCTTTGCTTTGATCAGTCCTTAATGGGGAAAATCTTCTGCACAGCCATGTACGTTTTGGTGAAGGAGTTTCATATTAAAATAAAGTCTGCCTCAATAAGGCTCTTTTATTACATTCAGTGCACCTTAATGAGGTGCGAACTGGAGAGTAAACACAATTGATTCTGCCAAAAATAAACAGAGCACTTAAGACGCTAACGGACAACTTAGAAATTAATGTCAATGCAAATGAATTTTTGGACATTTTAAGTGGTGGGGATTGTACAAGCCAAGTTTATGCAACCTATTCTCATAATTTAATCCCCTAAACCCTGGTATCATTCTGCTGAATCTGTGCTTCACCCCCTCCAAGGCCTGAGATACAGTGCCCAAAACTGAATGCAGAACTCCAGATGGGGTCTGACTAAGGGTCTATACAAGTGAAGGATAACTTCTTCCCCATTGTATTCCAGCCTCCTTGAGATAAAGGCCAACATTCCATTAGACGTTTTGATTGCTTTTTGTACCTGTCTACTAGCTTTTAATGATTTGTGTACTTGGACACCCAAATCTCTTTGCTCCTCTACAGTTCCTAGTTTCTCACCATTTAGAAAATACTCTGATTTATCTTTCTTGGATCCAAAGTGGACGACCTCACACTTGCCCACATCGAACTCCATTTGCCATAGTTTTGCCCACTCATTTAATCTGTCTATGTCCCTTTGCAACTTCCTTTGCAAGTTTAGGTGAAGGGGTTATAGAATCAGTTCTGACGAAAGGTCTTCAACCTGAAACCTTAACTCTGTTTTTTTCTCCACAGATGCTGCCTGACTTGCTGAGCTTCTCCACCATTTTCTGTTTTTATTTCAGATTTCCAGCATCTGCAGTATTTTGCTTTGGGTTATAGAATCATATTTTTTTTTTAGGTAATATACCCTAGACACCCTGGCTCATGAAGAGACCCCTTCTTTTAAATTTTTGGGGCACGTTAGGGTTATGATGTTTCAGGTTTGTAACCTTCATCAGAACGGAAGCCTGAAACATGATAGTAAGGTTGGAAAGAATAGATTGAAAAAATGTGGGGGAAGAGAATAAACAGATACATCAATCACAGAGTGGTAGCTGATGAAATTAATTGATTTTCAAACTGCTTAATAAAAGGTTATTAGATTTAAAATCATCAGTGAGATGATGTAGAAATCTAAAAAGGACAAAGGAATGCGCAAAAAGGGGAGGGAGACCCAGCAGAGATTCATATAAACAAAAGGTGAGAAAATAAGGCACAAAAGAGCAAGAGAGAGAAAAATCAAAAGTGGCAGATCTGAAAGTAAAGCAGAAAAAGCAAGCAAAACATGATGGATCCATCAGATGTGAGAAGAGAAAAAAAACAGGTCCACACTACAGGATCACATCCCTGCCAGCAATTTGTTCTGACAAAGGGCTTCCACCTCAAATTTCATCCTTTATATCACCCTCCTGGGCACCAGCAGACCCTCTGCATATCAAAAGCACAAACTGTTGTGAAGAAAATGGAGAGTATACCTAAGGTCTGAAGTTACCAAAATCAATGTTCAGATGAGAGGACTGCAGAGTACTCTAGCAGAATGATGAGCTATTGTGCTTGAAGGTTGGGTTGAGCTTCGTTGGAACAGTGTAGGAGACCAAAGAAAGGGAGGTTAGAGTGGGAATGGGAGCGACAGTTAAAGCGGTAAGCCATAGACAGGTCAAGGTCACTCTTGAGGACAGAACAGAGATATTCAGCAAAGCAGTCATCTAATTTGCATTTGGTCTCTCTGGTGTAGAGGAGACTGCACCATGAGCAATGAATACAGTAAGCTAGATTGGAGGAAGTACACGTGAATCACTGTCTTAAATGGAAAGAGTATTTGGGATCCTGGACCGGTCATGTAGGAGGAGGTGAATGAGAAGGTGTTGCATCTCCTGTGATTGTTTGGGAAGGTGCCAGGTCAAGGGCAGCTGGAAGTAGGAATGGTGAAAGAGTGAACAAGGGTATCTCAGAGGGACCAGTCCCTCCAGAAAACAGAGACGAAGGGGAATATGTGCTTGGTGATGAGCTCGTGTGGTAGGTGATGGAAATGATGGTAGAGGATTTGGTGAATAAAAAGGCAGATGGGGTGGAAGGTGAGGACAAATGAAGTCCTTGTTGTCATTATGTGGTAAAATATGCCACAGGGTCAAAAACAAGCTCAGGTTTTCTGCTGGTGAGAAAGTTGTTAAAGCAGACCCTCTGATGGCTGAAGGGTGACTGTGGGCAGCCACCTGGCCACCTGGCAACTGACTTCTCAGTTAAACTTCCCCACAGAAAAATAATTTCAATCCATTCGAAGTTGGTAAGAGATAGAGCCTATTTACAAAAGGTTGCATTTCTTTTATCAATATAGGAACATAGGAATATAGGAACAGGAGTAGGTCATTCAGCCCCTCGTGCCTGCTCCGCCATTTGATAAGATCATGGCTGATCTGTGATCTAACTCCATATACCTGCCTTTGGCCCATATCCCTTAATATCTTTGGTTGCCAAAAAGCCAATAGGAACATAGGAATATTAGATGGTTAGCTATTCTTTGACATTGGCATAAAATGCTTGTGATTGAATGTGATAGCTTTCGGCCATTTATCCAATTAACCCATCTTTTGTTTCTTTACTTGTCCTATTACCACCCTCCTTGCCTTGCATCATCATCCCTTTTGTCATTTGATCGCTCCTGCCCTCTACCCTATCTCAGACGTTCCCTTTTGTTCTTTCCTCCCCTCCCATTCCTGCCCCCCTCTGCCTGGCTCTGTACTTGCTTAAAGACTGTTAACTCTTTAACTTCTTCCAGTTTTGATGCAAGGTCATCGACCTGAAACATTAACTCTGTTCCTGTCTCCTCAGATGCTGCCTGACTTGCTGAGTATTTCCTGAATTTTCTGTTTTTATAATCAACTAACATCTTTAATTTCCTATTATCCACCAAGAATTAGTAATTGCATTATCAATTTACATTTATATGATCAAAAGCAAATACCGGGGATGCTGGAAATCTGAAATAAAAACAGAAAATGCTGGAAATATTCGACAAGTCAGGCAACATCTGTGAAGAAAGAAACAGAGTTAACGTTTCAGGTCGATGACCTTTTGTCAGAACTGGAAGAAGTTAAAGATTTAACAGAATTTAAGCAAGTATAAAGCCAGGGAAAGGGGGGGGGGGAGGGAGGAAAGGGAGGGGAGGAATGAATAAAAGGGAAGGCCTCCAATAAGGTGGAGGGTAGGGCTGATTAAACGTTAACAGATGCTGCCTAATTTGCTGAGTATTTCCAGCACTTTTGTATGATAATGCTTCTGTGAAGCACCTTGGGACATTTTACTACGTTAAAGGCACTATATAAATGTGCGTCGTTGTTGTTGTTGTTGTGTGGTTCAGTAAACCTGCACGGATAAACTGTCCGATACCTGGGCTAATGTGTTTTCCTTTCAAAAATGCCTAGCCACCTCTGTGTGACCCTAGGATTTTAATCTCTCACAAGCTGTTTTTAGCAATAAAGAATCCAAATCAAAAATGCGATCAGACAAATAATACATTAGTGTCATAGTTGCCAATATAATACATCTGTTGAGGAAGGGAGAAAGGTAGAAACTAGGTAATTATGGACCAAAAATATAAACAGGAAATGCTGGAAACACTCAGCGGCTCCTGCTAAGTGTTTCCAGCATTTTCTGTTTTTATTTCCGATTTCCAGCATTCTCAATATTTTGCTTTTGTAATTATGGACCAGTCGGTCTAACGTTGGTAAAAAGCAAAATACTGCAGATGCAAGAAGTCTAAAATAAAAACTAAGAATGCTGGAAACACACAGCAAGTCAGTCAGCATCTGTGGGGAGAACAGGCAAGTTAGTATTTTGGGTGCAAATCTTCCTTCAGTGCTGTTATAAAGATAGAGTTGCCAACCCTCCATGATTGTTCTGGACTCTCCAGGAATTAAAGATTAATCTCCTGAACACTGCTGCAAGCAACCTACGAGAAAAATCATAGGGGCAATAAAAAAATGTTTTTTTTTAAACTTTCTTTGAACACTTTCATTAATTAGTTATAAAAGTATGGGAAATGGGGGAAAAGGCTGTTTGACCTGGTGGGGTGGTTGGAGGTGGGAGGTCATGTGATGAAAACTCCAGGAATATGTTCAACCAGAGTTGGCAACCCTATGAAGAAGGGGCCCCACCCAAAAGTTCCCTCTGTCTGTTCCCTCCACATTTTCAATTTTATTTCAGTTAAACATTGGTAATGGGTAAATATGTAAAGGCCATAATATGGGATAAAATTAATAATACTCACTTAGAAAGACATGGGTTAATTAAAGACAGCTGACACAGATTTGTAAAAGGTAAGTTGTGTCTGACAAATTTTGAAGAAATAGTTGACAAAAGAACTGCAGTGATTTTTTTTTTCTTTTTTCCCTTTATGTAAAGCAAATTTGAATGTTTTCTCAATTAAAGTGTCAGCTCAGCTCAGTGGTAGCATGCTTGCTTTTAAGGGCCGTGGGTTTAAACTCCACTGTAGGACTTGACAACATAATCTAGGCTGACACTTCAGTTGAGTACTGAGGGAGTACAGCATCATTGGACGTACTTCCTTTCATATGAGATGTTAAACTAAGGCCCCACCAGCCTGTTCAAGTAGGCATAAAAGAAGAACTGGAGTTTTCCTGGTGTCCTTGCCAACATTTATCCCTCAACCAACACCACCAGAATATTTATCTCATTGCTTTTAGCGGGACCCTGCTGTGCCCAAATTACCTGCCATTTTTGCCTAAATAATAATAGTGACTACACTTCAAAATATAATTCATATGCAGTGAAATTTTGGGAAAATGCTATATAAATTACACAATCACTGAATTTACAGCACAGAAATAGGCCATTCGGTTCAATAAGTCTGTGTCGGAGTTTATGCTTCACACGAGCCTCCTCCCACCCCTCTTCATCTCACCCTATCAAAATATCCTTCTATTCCTTTCTCCCATGTGTACGTATCTAGCATCCCCTCAACCACACCATGTGGTAGCGAATTCCACATTCTCTCCACAAATGCAAGTTCTTTCTTAAATGCAAGCTGTTGTGTATTTGGATCTTCAAAATGCGTTTGATAAGATGCTGCATTAAGGTGCATGGATAGAATTGACTAAAGGACAGAAAACAAACAGCAGTTCTATATATTTATCATTTATACTGTGATCTGGGTTCAGATAAAAAGGGTCCACTACCAAAATAGGGAGTATGATTAACTGTGGAGAAAACTGTAAGGGATTTCACGAAGACACAGACAGATTAGTAGATTGGGCAGATAGATAAATGTTGGGTGAAATTTAATGTGGAGAAATGTGAGGTGATACATTTTACGAGGAACAGTAAGAAGGAATACACACTAAATGGAAAAACTTTACAAAGAGTAGAAGAGCAGAGATTATTAATGATCGCATACATACAAATCTTAAAATTTGAAGGACAAAGTGGAGGGTAAAGGCTTGCTTGGAGGGTAAACGCTGACACTGACTGATTGGGCCGAATGGCCTATTTCTGTGTTATAACTTCTATCTATCTACAGCCTTTCATGACCTCAGGGCATCCCAAATTGTTTTGCAGCCATTGAATTACTTTTGAAGTGCGATCACTGTATAAAATATCAGTTAAGCCACAGTTAGAATATTGTATCCGGTTTTGGGCATCCTACTTAAAAAGGATGTCGAGGCCATGGAGAGGTTACGAAAGACAGCAACCAAGATCCTGCTAGGGATGAAAGGCTTTAGTTATGAGGAGAGCCTAAAGAAACTGGTGATCATTTCACTAGAACAGAGAAGGTTAAGAGGAGGTCTGATGAAAGTGTTCAAAATTATGGCAAGTTTAGATAAGGTAAATAGGATGTCACACAACTGAAGTATTTTTGTCAAGTTTTGGTGTCTCTTTAAATCCAGTCATAATACATAAGAAGTTTAACAGCCAAATAAGTCAGAATCTTGTACCAAGCCTATCCCGATACCATGTTCTAAGTTTTGTCAGAAAGGCTGGAAAACAATATAATTCAATCTTAAACAATACTGCGTGATTGGTTCAGTTTGCATATGACCGAGAGGATTCTTTTTAATTTGAGTGGTGGTTTACTGAGTGATAATTAAAATCAATAACCAAACAGGGTTTGCTGTTTGTTTCTTGGGCATGTTACTGAAACGTTACTTAAATCTCAAGGAAAGGACAGACACTTTAAAAGGAAAGGGGAATTGGGACTCACCCATGAGAGCATCTAAGGTTGTATAGCCAAAACAATCTAAGGCAAGAGGGTTAGATGATGGAAAACTGATTTTCAGTGGTTGTTCAATGGGAACAGGCTATCCTAGATTGAGTATTGTGCAATGAGAAGGGGTTAATTAATAATCTTGTTGTGCGGGGTCCTTTAGGGAAGAGTGACCATAACATGATAGAATTCTTCATTAAGATGGAAAGTGAAGTAGTCCAATCCTAAATCTAAACAAAGGAAACTACAAAGGTATGAGGAGTGAGTTGGCTATGATAGATTGGGGAGCTTCATTAAAAGGCATGGCAGTGGATTGACAATGGTTAACATTTAAGGAACGAATGCATGAATTGCAACAATTATACATTCCTTTCTGGCGCAAAAACACAAAACGAAATGCGGCCCAACCATGGCTAACAAAAGAAATTAAGGATAGTATTAGATCCAAAGAGGAGTCATATAAAGTTGCCACAAAAAGTAGCAAGCCTGAGAATTGGGAGCAGTTTAGAATTCAGCAAAAAAGGACCAAGAGATTGATTAAGAGGGGAAAAATAGAGTATTTGCAAGGAACATAAAAGTGGACTGTAAAAACTTCTACAAGTATGTAAAAAGAAAAAAATTAGTGAAGACAAATGTAGGTCCCTTGCAGTCAGAAATGGAAGAATTTATAATGGGGAACAGGGAAATGGCAGAGCAATTAAACAAATACTTTGGTTCTGTCTTCACGGAAGAGGACACAAATAACTTCCCAGAGATACTAGGGAACCAAGGGACTAGTGAGAAGGAGGAATTAAAGGAAATTAGTATTAGTAAAAAAAATAGTGCTGGAGAAATTAATGGGATTGAAAGCCGATAAATCCCCAGGACCTGATAATCTGCATCCCAGAGTACTGAAAGAGGTAGCCATGGAAATAGTGGATGCATTAGTTGTCATCTTCCAAAATTCGATAGATTATGGAACAGTTCCTGCAGATAGGAGGGTGGCAAATGTAACCCCACTATTTAAAAAAGGAGGGAGAGAGAAAACAGGAAACTACAGACCAGTTAGCCTAACATCAGTAGTAGGGAAAATGCTAGAGTCTATTATAAAGGATGTGATAACAGGACACTTAGAAAATATCAACGACATTAGACAAAGTCAACATGGATTTAGGAAAGGGAAATCATGTTTGACAAACCTACTGGAGTTTTTTGAGGATGTAACTGGTAGAATAGATAAGGGAGAACCAGTGGATGTGGTTTATTTGGATTTTCAGAAGGCCTTTGTTAAAATCCCACATAAGAGATTAGTGTGCAAAATTAAAGCACATGGGATTGGGGGTAATATACTGGCATGGATTGAAAATTAGTTAACAGACAGGAAACAGAGAGTTTTTTCGGGGTGGCAGGCAGTGACTAGTGGGGTACTGCAGGGATCAGTGCTTGGGCCCCAGCTATTCACAATATATATCAATGATTTGGATGAGGGAACCAAATGTAATATTTCCAAGTTTGCTGATGACACAAAACTAGGTGGAATCGTGACTGTGACTATGGTGCATTATCCCAGAATTCAATAAATTGACCACACCATGACCCTCCAATGCCTCTCCAGCTACTATGCAGTTCTGTGAGACTGTCCTTGCATGGTTCCACTCCTGCCTATCCAAACACAGCCAATGCATCTCCAGCAAAGGCTTCTCCATCCCCCACAACGTCAACTCAGATGTTCCCCAAAGATCTATCCTTAACCCCTCCTCTTCCTTATCTACATCCTCCTGTTTAAATCCCTTCATGGTCTTGCTCCTCCCTATCTCTGTAACCTTCTGCAGCTCTACAACCCCACCCACGCCTCCGAATGCTCAGCTCCTCTGATTCTAGCTTCTTGTACATCTGCTCCTTTACGCCCCACTATTGGCAGCAGTGTCTTGAGCTGCAAAGATCCCATGCTCTGTCCTTTGGTGATATCATCAGCAGGGATGAGGTCAACTTCACATTTATCCAGATAATACCCAGCTCTACCTCGGCACCACTTCTTTTAATCCATCGACTGTCTCTGTACTGTCAGACTGCTTGTCCAACATTAACTCCTGGATAAGTTACAACTTCTTCTAGCTCAATATGGGGAAGTCAGGAGCCATTACCTTTTGAACCTCCCAAAAATCAAACCCCCTTGCCACTGATTCCATTCCTTTCCTGACCATTCAGGCTGAACCTAACCATTCACAATCTTGGCATTCTGTTTGATCATGTGCTGAGCTTCAAATCCCACATCCTATCCATCACCAAAACTACTTACTTCCATATTTGCAACATTATCTACCTCCACTCCTTCTCAGGCCCTCCACAAACAACAATTTGCATTTATATAGTGCCTTTAATGTAGAAAAATGTCCCAAAGTGCTTAACAGAGACCTAATCAAAAAATGGATGCTGAGCCAAAGAAGTAGATACTAGAAAGGGTGCTCAAAAAGCTTAAAGAGGTGGGTTTTAAGAAGGGAGGAGAGGAAGGTGAAGGGGTTTAGCAATTCCAGAGCATGGGATTTTTGCAGCTCAAGGCACTGCTGCCAATAGTGGGGCGTAAAGGAGCAGATGTACAAGAAGCTAGAATCAGAAGAGCTGAGCATTCGGAGGCGTGGGTGGGGTTGTAGAGCTGCAGAAGGTTACAGAGATAGGGAGGAGCAAGACCTTGAACTATTTTAAACAGGAGGATGTGAATTTTAAATATGAGGCATTAGGGGACTGAGAGCCAATGTAAGTCAGTAAGCACAGGGGTTATGGGCAAGTGGGACATAGTGCAGGATAGGATATGGGCAACAAAGTTTTGGAAGAGCTGAATTTTATGGAGGGTAGAGGATGGAATAGGACTGCATTGGAATAATCCTGTCTGGAGGTGACAAAGGCATGGATGAGGGTTTCAGTGGCAGATGGGCTGAGGTGGGGCGATGTTACAATGGTGGAAGTAGGAAGTCTTTATGATGGAAAGGATATGAGGTTGGAAGGTCAATTTGAGGTATAATAAAACACTGTGTTATACATGTCTTTGTCATTCCCAGATTTAATTACTCTTAATGTTTTCTTGTTGGCCTCCCACCTTCTATAAACTCTTATTTGTACAAAACTCTGCCCCATGTATCCAGTCACACACTAAGTACCACTCGCCCATCGCTCCTGACCTACCCTGGCTCATCTTCCAATGCGTTTAGTTCAAAGTCCATGTCATCTATAAATTGCACCACCCAATTGCCACAATCTCCTCCATCCCTATGTCCCACCAAACACTCTTTTCCTCAGACCTTCTGTTCATGCCTCCTTTCTTCATCCCACCATTGGTTACAGTGCCTTTGGCAGTCTCGGTCTTTCTGGGATTCTCTCTGTAAATCTCACCGCCTCTCTATCTCCACCTTGTTGTGAAGCACCTGGGATATTTCTGTACATTAAAGGTGGAATATAAATGCAAGCTGCTGTTGACCCTGTGGGCAAGGGAATAGGACTAAAAAGATAGATCCTTCAGACAGCAGGTAGGTGACATGGGCCAAATGACCTCCTTCTGTGTTGTCAAATTCTATGCCAGATCCAGGTGTTTAACGGTATTTCGCTCACTGTTTTCATTTACCTTCTCTCCCTTCTCCACATTTAAGTCCTGCAAGGATGACCTCGAGCGTTGCGGAGCGAGGGCGGGGCCACGCCGATGACGCTCTGCGCGGGGGAGGGGGAGGGGCCAGTGAGTGACGCCGCCTCCCCCCCCCCGTGCAGAGGGCGGGGCTAGTGTGAGTGACGCTCGTGGGGGCGGGGTTTGTGTGGCGCAGAATCTGCCCGTCTGCGATAAGAGTCCGCGTTCGTTTCGCGCGCGCTCTTGTTCCGCAAACGTTCGACAAGCATAATGGAGGTAAGAAGCGAGCCCCCCCCCTCCCGCACACACAGCCCCTTCCCTGTCCCCTTATCACCCACTCGGACCGTTCCGTTTTATCATTTATTTACTTGGTTGGGCTTCGCTTCGCCCTGTTGAAGGTGCTGAGGCGAGCGAGCTGTCACCGGGGAGCCCCGGGCCTTGTACGCGGCCTGTGCCCCTGGATTCAGCTTTCCGCACCCCCCCCTCCCCTCCCCTCCAATGAGTCCCCTGACTGGGCCTGGGCCTTCTGTGCAAACTGCCACAACATGGAGTCTTGGCCGACTTTAAGATGGCGGCCGGCTGGATTCCCGGCCTAGCTGGTTAATTATTAATTCGCGTTTTCTGTTTGCCGAAAGCGGTGGTCAGAGTGTCAGGCCGGGTTGAGGGAGCCGAGCCCGACCAAGAGTGAAGTCGGGGTCTATGTTGAACGCCCGTTCCTGTCCCTGTCCGCACTATTATTGGCGGCTGGCGTAGTGCCCGCGCTGAGTGGAACCGGTTCTACTCGTTTTTTTGTACCCCAGCGGGCTGCCGCAGAATTGCTGGCCTCCTTTACCTTTCCGATTTTAAGGATAAACTTGGAAATGCAAACGGCGGAAGAGTGCAGCTCCGATGTGATGCATTCAGTCGCTTTAGCTGTTATCGCTCCATAGGTGGTATGCGCATCGATCTTATGTCGCACGGGTCATGTACCTGTGCTTTTAGCGCGATACTTGGTAGGACCACTTTTGAGTCTTTCATTCATCATCGTGTACAGTATACCTGCCGGAAACAACTGCTATTCTATGGCTCCCACCGTTGTCCAGAGTGTAGTGCATCCTGGCTCTGATGATCCTTGGCTTCCTAGTAAAAGTGTTGCGTTATCAGCAGCAGATGTTGGTCACCTTGTTCCATTGTTACCTACATCTGTGTACACTACATTTTGTTGATCATGCAGGGGTGCAAAGCAGTGGGGTAACAAGTTGTCTAGGATCTGGGTCTAACCAGTGTGATGAAATTTTTCCTAAGTTTTAAGGGTTGATTTTGAGATCAGTTTTTTGAAAGCACTTCTGAGTCCATGATCCTTCTCCGATTTTGCAGTCTCAAGTTGTATAGTGTGCCAAAAGGTAAAGAATAACCCTGTATGCAAGGCTTGTTCCTGAGGTTGGGGTTACAGTGAGGAGGATAGCGATAGACTTCAAGAGTATATAGACGCTCTGGTGGCATAGGCGGACACGTGGCAGATGAAGTTTAACGCGGAAAAATGTACGATGATGCATTGCGGTAGGAAAAATTAGGAGAGGCAATATATACTAGAGGGCACAATTCTAAAAGGGGTGGAGGAACAGAGGGATCTGGGGGTGCATGTGCATAAATCATTGAAGGTGGCAGAGCAGGTTGAGAAAGCGGTTAAAAAAGCATCCGCGGTCCTGGGCTTTATAAATAGAGGCATAGAGTACAAAAGCAAGGAAATTATGATGAACCTTTATAAAACACTGGTTCGGCCACAACTGGAGTATTGTGTCCAGTTCTGGGCACCGCACTTTAGGAAGGATGTGAAGGCCTTAGAGAGGGTGCAGAGGAGATTTACTAGAATGATTCCAGGGATGAGGGACTTCAATTACATGGATAGACTGGAGAAACTGGGATTGTTCTCCTTGGAACAGAAGGTTCCAGAGAGGAGATTTGATTGAGGGGTTCAAAATCATGAAGGGTCTAGACACAGTGGATAGAGAGAAACTGTCCCAATTGGCGGAAGGGTCAAAAACCAGAGGGCATAGATTTAAAGTGATTGGCAAAAGAACCAATGATGATATGAGGAGAAACCTTTTTACACAGTGAGTGGTTAGGATCTTGAATGCACTGCCTGAGGGAGTGGTTGAGGCAGATTCAATCATGGCCTTCAAAAGGGAACTGGATAAGTACTTGAAATGAAAAAATGTGCAGGACTACGGAGATAGGACGGAGGAGTGGGACTAGCTGGACTGCTCATGCATAGAGTCTGTGCGAACTCGAATGGCCTCCTTCCGTGCTGTAACCTATGATGCTATGCATTTGATTTGTGCAGTACTTGATGCTGACACTCGCTGTCAAAAGTCTCCAATACTAGCATACTCATTGAACACAATTTTATCCAAGAGCAAAAGGATAAAATAGCACCAGTGTTACAGCTCTACATGATTACTCTTCACTACTAACTGTTCTGTTTTTATGCAATATGTGGGCTGAACTTGGTACTTTATATAATTGAAATATGTGAGACAGCCAGAAGAATTTTCCCACGCGGGTGTAGAAGTTTAAAAATCAAAAAAAATTACACTTGATGCAAGCTTGGCAACTCTCTTGACATGATTGTTCATAGTATTCTGTTAGCAATACAGAAGTAGTTCAGTAGGCCAAAGATTAGTAAAACAGTTTTAGATTCTAGTCCCATTTTTTTCCTCTTGCACTTGGGTTTATTACAACCCCTCATCAGCAAAACTAAGAAATTTCATTTCATATGTCTTTAAAAATCTTGTCCTGCTGAAAATCAATTTGTATACACAGAAATCTAAGGACCAGCAAACGGTTGAGATTCTGGTTGTCCCCTCCATTCACTGGAGGTCCTGATCAGTAGTTCATTGTTTACTTTTACATACTATAAATTTTTGTTTCACAGGGTCAAGAACCTAAAGAACCAGAGCAGTTGCGCAAGCTGTTCATTGGTGGATTGAGTTTTGAAACTAATGAAGAGAGTTTAAAGGAGCACTTTGAGCAATGGGGACAGTTAACAGATTGTGTGGTAAGATTTATTACTTGACTGTGTTTTTAGCTTGAGGCTTTCTGCATCCTACAAGATTGCTGTTTAAGAATTTTTTTAATTCCCTGAATGTGTCAAGTTTTTACACTTGGAATCCATCTGTTGTCAATGAAAAGCCACAAAACTGTTCTCGCTTCTGAAAACCATGTACCAACTTTTTTTTTTAGTTGTTCTTGCGATGTGAGTGACCTGGGAAAGGCTGCATTTATGATACATACCTAGCTGTTTTGAGGCAGTGTTGGGCTTTTTTGAACTGCTGCAGTGCTTATGATGGTGCTCCTACAATAGTGTTAGATAGGGAATTCCAAGATTCTGATAGAATGACGATATATGGCCAGGCCAGGATGGTGTGTGGCTTGGACCTTAGCAGTGATTGTTGCTCGTGATAGAAATCACAGGAGAGGGTGATTCTGCCAAAGTAAAGTTGGTGAATTGCTGCACTGAATCTAGAAGATCATACATACTGCAGCCACCGTGCGCTGGTGGCCTAGGGGAGCGCATATTGAGTTCAATAGCTGGGGTACTAATCAAACAGACTGCTCTATCTTGGATGGTATCTAGCACCTTGAGTGTTGTGGCTGGGTTGTAAGGCAAGTGGAGAGTATGCCACCACACTCCTCACTTTAGCCTTGTTGATCGTGGAGAGGCTTTCAAGGTCAGGAGGTAAGGCACTCGCAGCAGAGTACCCAACCGCTCTCCTGTAGTCATTTAGCCATGATGTCGATATGGTTGGTCCAGTTTAACTTTTCGTCAATGGCGACCCCCCAGGATATTGATGAGGGAGAACGGTGATGGTGCCTTTTCAAGGTCAAGAGGAGGTGCCAGGTAATGACCATCTCAAACAAGAGACAGTGCAGCCACTCCACTTGCCAGCGCAAGTCTGAATGTTGTCCAGGTCCCATTGTAGGCTAGCATGGGCTGTTTCATTCACAGAGAAATTGTGAATGGAGCTGAACTATCAGCAAACAGTCCACCCCTAACCTTATGATAGAGGGTAGGTCATCAGTGAAGACGGTTAGGGAAAGGGCATGTCCCTGAAAGCTGCTGCAGTGGTGTCCGAGGGACTGATGACAGGCCTCTGACAATCACAAACATCATCTTTTTGTATTGGGTATGACTCCAGCTATTGGAGGGTTTTCCCATTCACCCCCATTGACCAGTTTTGCCACAGCTCGTTGGTGTCATACCTGGTGGAATGCTACTTTGATGTTAAGGACATCTACTGTCACATCTCCTCTGGCATTCTGGTTATTTGTGAGTAGATGTTGGTTGATTGTATTAATAACTCCTTCTACCACTTCACCGATGATTGGGAGGATGCCGAAATGGCAGTTATTAGCTGGGTTAGATTTGTCCTGTATTTTGTGTATAGGACATGCATGCAATATTCCATATTTGCATTATATAGAGTCAAATTAAAATGGTTGTCAATTAACTTCAACATACTTGGTCTTTTCACATAGCAAATACTGACCTGTAAATGCTTTTAAGCTTAAACACTTGGTTTAATATAAACGAAAGTATAAACACCTTGTTCTAAATTGTTTTACCTTTCTGCTTTTAGGTGATGAGAGAACCACAGACAAAACGTTCAAGAGGATTTGGGTTTGTGACTTATTCTACTGTGTTAGAAGTGGATGCTGCCATGTCTGCTCGGCCACATAAAGTTGATGGTCGTGTTGTAGAACCAAAAAGAGCAGTATCAAGAGAGGCAAGTTATAATTTATGCAACTGTATACAGTGCTTAAAAATGGAGAACAGATCTAACTTGTAGCTTATTTTGCAGGATTCTACAAAACCCGGTGCCCATTTAACAGTGAAGAAAATATTTGTTGGCGGCATCAAAGAAGATACTGAGGAGTATCACCTGAGAGATTATTTTGAGAAATATGGCAAGATTGAAAATATTGAAGTTATGACAGATCGTGGAAGTGGGAAAAAACGAGGATTTGCCTTTGTCACATTTGATGATCATGACTCTGTTGACAAAATTGTTGGTATGTGGTTTTTATTTAAAGGGGCTTAGCCTGAATGTATGTTTGATGGTGGGGGGTCGGTATGTCTTATGGGCAGCTAATACATTTAGCACAGTATAGAAGAGTAAATGGATGTATTAAAGCAAATTATAAATGGGTATATATAGAAATCTAGGTGTGCTGAACACAATCAAAGTTGAAAAAAGGAGAGAAACAAAGTAAATCATGAAGTAGTGATTCGTGTCTCCCAAACTTGTGCCCTTGAACTGTCTCGAACAGTCAGATGGGCCTCGGGTATGCCCAAAAGATAGCATATTTGGCAATGCCTCACTCCATGTACTGCACTTGATAAACATAGCCAAAACGCATAGATAGTGGCCCCAAAAATGCTTGGGTTGTGATCCCAACTATGCCCTGTCTGCTCATGTTTGTGGGGGGTCAGTGGGAGGGCACTTCATATGCATGGGGCAGGAGGATGCAAGTATCACTTTGCCATCTGAGGGTGGGGCCATTGCCTGACCAGACCCCAGCACTGCTACAATCAGCCCCCAAGTAAGCAGGCTGATCCAGGAATTTGTCTCTTTTGAACAACATGCAACACAGCACTTTATACCTGTTTGGGGTACAAGCTGCTTGTTGCCTGGACCCATATTTTTTGGGGGGCCAGTATGCTTCGCTTCAACTCACAAGGTGTACCAACCACCGCCACTATGCTGGGCCCCTTCTGTGGAGCAGAAGTGGTAATTCCTGGCTGAGGGAGCTCAAGCTCCTGCCCCTGCCCTGTCCTGATTCAGGACAGAAAGGTTTCTTGCAGGCCAATACGCAAAGATCTCTGATGTTATCCACTCTCTGCTATTTATTTGGGGATGTCACTGGAGTTAGGGCGGGAGACCAACTGACCCACCGAGGGATTTCAGCCCCAGTATCCCTGAGGCATAAACAGAAACTATTCTGTTGCATTTTATGCTGAATTTGTTTGTGATTCAATTGATGCTGCCAAAGAAATTAAAATGTACTTGTAATGGAAAAGGCTGGCATAGTGCATCTTGAAGATAAAGGTTTGTTTTCTGTAAAATGTACTCACTGCCTATTTAATGTGCTGGGTGGCAGCTTTTCTACAAATGAGAATTGCAAGAAGTAGTCTTTTCTATGGCTGTGTTGCATGCAATAACTTGGGAATGATGTCCACTCCAGTGAAAGAAAATAAACATTTGGGACTTCTCTTGAATTATTGGTAAATCTGATCAATATTAATGTGTGCACTGGAACATTCCTTTTCCTGGGGAGCTGTATAAATACAAGTTTTAATCATGTATCCCTCAAAACAACTTGCCTTGGAAAACTATTTTACTGCTGAACTGATTTAAGCATAGTAATGTAGTGTTTCCTTGTGCCAGGTAGCGTTACTTTAAAACTTGTTTTGAGTATTGTGGCATTTAGGAAGAGAACTAACTTAACTGATCTTTTTGTTTATAGTTCAAAAATATCACACTGTGAATGGACACAACTGCGAAGTGAGAAAAGCACTTTCACGACAGGAGATGCAGGGGCTGGGCTCTGGTCAGAGAGGTAAGCGTCTTGGGACACTTAATGTTTTACTACATTAAAGGCTCTATATAAATGCAGGAAGGGAGGAAGAGAAAATGGGGAATGAATATTCAATTAACTATTTACATTATCTGTCTTCTTTCTAAGGACGTGGTAGTTCTGGAGGTGGCAGTAGCCCTGGCAATTTCATGGGCCGTGGCGGTGGAAATTTTGGAAGCGGAAATGGAGGAGGCAACTTTATCCGAGGAGGAAATTTCAGTGGCAGAGGTAAAATTAACTTTGTACTGGTGTGCCAGTCAAATTGAGCTTAGACTTGCCAAAATCCTAATTCAGAATTAATATGGTAAACTTGACACTATCTCTAATACTATTCAAAAAGCTTGACACAATTACATTTTAAGTATATACAATACAATAAAACTGAATAAACATGATCCCATGATGTTGGGATTATCAGAATTGGTGTTTCTTGACAATGCATTGGGGATCCCTTTATCTGTTGTGGATCGTTTGGCTCTCTTCAGATATTGATCTCCATGCAGTTCTGTACTCTACATGTCTAGCTTCCATGTGTATATATCTATTAACCCCCTATCATAATTTTGACTTGTGTTGACTGTCCTCTTGTGTGATTTGGGTGATGGTGACAGGATGGAGATTATAAAACTAGCTAGTGAATGTACTGTGTTCAGCTTTTTTTTTTCTCGTTTTTTTCCCCCCCCACCCACACAATAGGAATGGGAAATTTTGGAGGTGGCAGGGATGACTATGGAGGCAGCGGTGGTGGCAGTGGATATAATGGATTTGGTGATGGTAAGTCATGGTTTGAAATGTCAGTTTTTTTGACACTGCATTAATCTGACTGTAAGCAAATATCTGAACCTCACAATTGTCAACTTTCTCCTGCTGTGAGCTTGGCTTTTGACTTCTCAACTTGGTTTATAATGGCAAATGGAAACCAAATATCCTCTATCCGTGTGTCTGTTAACTACAACAGAGTTAAATCCTGTCAAATTGAATTTGCATTTTAAAGAACAACTTGAATTACTTTTCAACCCTGGTTGAGATCAGAATATTAAGGTGCCCCCTATAAAAGAAGTAATACTGACTGTCTTCTATAACATCTGTTACTCCCAGCCTTGTGCTAATTGTTCTTGCATTGCAGTTTATTGCTAGTGGTCTTGCTTCTCACTAACTAGCTTAGTGTGAAAACAGTAGTTTAGGCTAGTAAGAAAAATAATTCCAGTGAGAAGAAACTGCTAAACTGTATTGGCAAAAGTTGTGAGACTGATAGTGAAACCTGGACCAGAAAAACATTGGAATTTCTATATAAAATTAGAACAAGTAATTCAAATAAAGATTATCTGAATTTTACTAAATTATAGGATAAGAGTATGATGTGGAGATGCCGGTGATGGACTGGGGTGGGTACACAGTTATCAAGATTGTTCTGGTCACATCCAAGGTTGAAAACAGCATTTGAGTTTTTGTGACTTTAAATTTAAAAACTCTTATGTTCCAGCCGTGCTAATCTGGTTGAAGGACCTGAAGAAAAGGTATATTTTGTACAGAATAAAACTATAATATATGACAAGCTTTACATTGACTTAAAATTCTTCACAGGGTCTCAAATTAGCTTCCACCACCCCCACCAAAATTTCCTAGAAGTCAAAAATTATAGATTCAAAACCAGTGGTTCTAAGTATTGGTGTACTAACTCCTAGTATGATGCAGAACAACTAAGATCCTAATTTTGATTGGGATGGCACTGAGCACAGAATGGGTATGGGGAAATTGGAGCACATGTAATGGCAACCACTTCTGTGATTCATTTACTGTTTGGAACAGGTTGTTAGCCATGACCAGGGAAGGATTCATCAGACCAACCCTTAGGTGGAAGGATGGTGCAGAAGGGCTGGGTAAAGGAGAACATCAGTTCTTAGGTTTTTAATATAAATACCTACTAATGTTCTTCAGGTGGCAATTTTGGAGGTGGCCAAGGTTACTGTGGTAGAGGAGGAGGAGGAGGATATGGCGGTGGTGGCCCGGGTTATGGCAACCAAGGTGGTGGTGGTGGTGGAGGAGGATATGGTGGTGGTGGCTACGACAGCTACAATGAAGGTGGAAACTTTGGTGGAGGTAAGATTTTGACTGATACACAGATTGAAGGAAAAGATGTACACAAAAAGTGAATTAACCTATAATCTTTGACTTTTAGGAAATTTTAGTAGTGGAGGTGGGAACTACAATGACTTTGGAAACTATCCTAACCAATCGTCAAATTACGGACCCATGAAGAATAGTAATTATGGGCGGAACTCCGGTCCCTATGGTGGTGAGTACAAGTACTGTATATAGAAAAGGAGCTCCTTTTGAAACATTTGTATTTATTACTTTTGAGGCTGCAATTGCATTGTTTCCCATTGTTTACTCAGCTTTTCTTATTTAGGATACTAAATGGGGAATTTTTTAAGCACACATGGCATAGGAAAGCATAGCACTATTCAAAACTAAAGGGAATGAACATCTAGTTTATGTAATTTTTAGCCTTTGTGGCATTGTAAGTGGTATGCACTAGAATGTCAGCTGTGGCTCAGTTGGTAGCACTCTCGCCTCTGAGTCAGGGTGGGTTTTCAAGTCCCACTCCAGAGACCTGAAAAAATCTGGGCTGACACTCCAGTGCAGTACTGATGGAGTGCTGCATCATTGGAGATGCCGTCTTTCGGATGAGACGTTAAACCGTCTCCCCCCTCAGGTGGACGTAAAAGATCCCACGGCACTATTTTGAAGTAGAGCAGGGGAGTTATCCCTGGTGTCGTGGCCAATATTTATCCCTCAACCAACATCACTAAAATAGATTATCAGGTCATTATCAAATTGTTTTTTGTGGAAGCTTGCTGTGTGCTTTTCCTACATTACAATAGTGACTACACTTCAAAAATACTTCATTAGCTGTAAAGAGCTTTGGGACATCCTGAGGTCATGAAAAGCACTATATAAACTGTCTTTTAGAGTGGGAAAGGGAGTTGAGAGAACCCCTTCTGCTTAACTCACTGGGGAAAATTCAGTTGAACATGGTCTGTTCCAGACTTGCCCTGCTCTTGAAAAACCTGGATGTGTGTGTTTTGGATTGGAAAGCACTGTTCCCAAAATAAAATGTCTTAATATCACACATGTAGGTACATTTGTCATTACTCACCCTACGGTTTGTTTTTTAGGTGGTTATGCATCTGGTGGTGGTGGTGGTGGTGGAAGTAGTGGAGGAAGTGGTGGCTATGGTAGAAGATACTGAACAAATTTACTGAAAGGTGAGCTTTAACGCCAATTCCATGAAAATGTAGTATCTATAATTCACAGTACAATAAATAACAATCTTATCCTGTATCATTCAACAGGCAACAGTTCTTAGCAGGAGAGGATGAGCCAGGAGTTGTCAGGAAAGCTGCAGGTTACTTTGAGACAGAATATCGACCAAGTTCATTGTAAAGGCTGCCCACAGGAAGAGCGATGGTCCAGTAGTCAGAAAAGTTACTGCAGCGTTAACATGAGATCATTTCTTGTTCAGGACTGTTTCCTATAGAGAGATTGCAAAAAGTGCAGTTGTTTGTTGCAATGTAGTTGCTGTTAGATGTACATTCCTGAGGTTTTTTTAAAACTATGTTCTAGTAATGTCTTTATTTTCCTCATTACCATAGCTGTTGAGCCATGTAATTTGTGGTAGTAGAATTGGGAATAAAAAGGATGAGAACTTTTTAACTAAATGATCTGTGTAGTCAGTTTTTCTCAATTGTTAATCCAGAAAGGTACTCTACTGGGAATTTTATTTAATTTTTAGACTTCTCAACACTGCTGGAGCTTACTGGAAATCCAAAAGTTAAATTGACATGTTAGGTCCACCAAACTGCAGTTCTAAGGAAGAAATAACCTATTAAGTTGATAGACATGACATAGAATAGATATTAAAATTTCAAATTATTTTGAGGCACTCCTGATCAGTTATTGAATGTCTGAGCACAGTGTGGTGTTGGTGTGATTTTAAAGTAGGCTAGTAAATGCTCTTCAATTTGAAATAGTTTTCATTCAATAATGGGAAAACTGCTGCACTACAGAATGTATGCAAAATATTTCTGAATCGGGAGACAATAGTTGTCTGGTTCTGTTGTAGATTTTCTCCCCCTATTCTTTAGAGACTAACTGAACCTGAATTTGAACTATGGGTGGAATGAAAGACCACAAGTCATTTATGTGTAGATTTTAACCAGAAACAACATGCATATGATGGGGTTTTGAGGCGTGCAAAGTTACTTCTCGGAAATGTGGATAGGAGCGCCTCCTTTATTATAAACTACCATAAATGTAAAATTTACGTGGTTTTGTTTAATAATGATGTAGGAAATGGTTGAATTAGCATGGGACGTACTGTCACCAGAAATTACTTTTTTGCTCTTATAGCAAACTTGAGTGAGCTGCATTACATGTCAAGAATCTTTTATTCTAGCTTAATTGAGTTTCATATAGTACAAGTTAACAAATGAGTATTTCCTACAAAATTGTTTTGCATCTTTTTGTGATGTATAAATGGTTAAAAGTATTTCCACATTTTGTTACAGGAAGTATCTTAAAGCCCCTCAAAACCAGATCGTTTGGTTCCATTCTGCAATTTTGTATGATCATATTCAGGATTGTGTACAATAGCCCAACGTATTGGGATTACCTTTTTACACACTAATCAACATTTGAACAGGTATAATATTGATATGGGTTTAAGGAACAGGGCACTTTTTCTTGGATTGATTCCGGTGGTACTGGTAAGCTACAAATTCCACTACACAAAATGATTTTACTCTGTCATTTATTTTGGGGGGAACTGTTGCTGCTTTGAAATTACAGAAGTAAAACCAGGCAGCATTTTAAGTACATTAACTTAAATGAGATGTAGAACCTTGTGATTTTTATCGTTCTGCAGGTAGAGGTTTTCGGGCAGTGGATGTCACATGCTGACATTTTTCAAACTTAAAATACTCATGTAACTGGAGGTATTAACAGTGTTTATAATTGCATGCATTTTAAAGCTATTTAAGATTAAATGTGAAAATGATCATTTCTAGAACTAGATTCACATGGTACATAGATCGCTTCCCTAAGTTACAGCTACCAAGCTTATTGTAAGAGGACTATGGAAAAGCTTTGAATTTCTGCAGTCAAGCTACATTAGCACAGTGAATCATGGAGATCTACTAAGACAGGACTACTGCAGCCATATTGCATTTGGACAAGTCAGCATAATTAAAGAATGGCAAGGCAGGAGCAAGAGCCACATCTTCCAGAGGAAGGAAAAGCAGGAAATGCTGTGCTGTTAGGCAACTTCGTTATCTAAGGCTAGCTTGGCCTTGAATGACAGCTGAAGTATGGAAGAGAGTCTAGCAAGAGTCTACAACCTATGGAACCTTCTCAGCCATAGCTACTAGAAGGGACATCAGGGCAGCATTAACACTTGTAATAGGACTAGCAGTCAGACCTGAAAGGAAAGTGCTGAGTGTAGGTAAGGTTTGACTTTTATCTTCTTTGTGTTAATAAAAGGAGAAATTCATTCTCTTGGATCAAGTCAAGAGAATAACTGATCTGCTTAATTTACAGATTGGATAAGAAGCCGTCTTCCATTTTTACTGTGGCAAGTTGCATACTACGTTAATGCTCAATTTCTGGAATGGTAAGATTGGAGAAAAATGTAGTGCATCAGTAACTTTAGTATGGTAATGTTTAATTTTTTTTCCCCCATAGATGGTAACTTCAAGATATCAGTTTCATTCTACAGCTATAATGTAGAGTAATGAAACAATGTTAATGCATAATTTTAACTAACAAAATGGTTATTGTGCATTTGGCTATAACTCCATTTCAGACAGGTCTAGGCCTAAGAGTGCCATGAACCTTCGGCAAATCCAGTTCTGCTCTCCCCTCAACATGTGAAACCTCAGCATTGGAGGTATATCATCGCACCATAACCAAACACGGAGTGGCTAATTTACTCACGATACTAAATAAAACTGGAACAAAGGTGATAAGATTTTTGCTTGCAGTAGTTGCATGCCATTTTAAGTGCTCTATCATTCATTGTTTATCCTGAATTTAACTTGGCTGGCTATTCCTCCAGTAATTTTTTAATATATCTGCTTTTAATAAAGGTTTTTATATCACTTGTCTTCATGTTGATGTCACACTGCAAAATATTCAGACTTCACTTTCAAAGTAGTACTTCAGCTTTTAAATTCTTAATCCACTATTTCATTAACAGAATTTGTTCATGTGTATAAACTGTAAAATGTTGCTAAACACAGCTATGTACTATGTCATTGTAGATGTGGTATAGAAAATGACCTAATTTTACATGCAAAATTGTGGATGTTTTATTGAGTGAAAATTATTTCTAATTTTATCTTAAGTGCAACTATATTTGCATACTTTTTCAGCCTCAGATTGCCGTTTTGAAAGATTACCTCCATTGTGACACACTGGCTTGGTGTAACAAATCAAAACACTTTCCACATTGCTGTGAAAGAATAATTAAAGATCCTAGAAGCAAAGGAGAAAATGCCCTCTAGGGTGCAAATGTATATGGCAGATCATTAATAAATGCAGCCTGAATATGTAGATGGCTGTCCTGAATGGGAGAGGACCTGGAACGTGAATTGATGGTTGCTCCTTTATTGGTAGGATAAGGATTTGATGCTCCTCTGTGTAGTTGGTGAAATGGTTTATGTTCCTTTTGGTAGAATTGCTTATAGTTGTAATTGAGGCCAAGCCCAAAGATTCTAGCTGCTTTTGAAAAGGCCATATAAATATTTCTTTTAAAAATTGAAGCAGTGATACGGTGTTCTGCGCCAGTAGGTCTGGCAGGTACTTTTCCACCCCCATTGATCTCCTTTTTCGGTTATTTCTCCAGTTGAATTCTTTACCAGATATGTTTATCTTGGGAGATAACCACTTTCACTACAGTATCCTTTCAGTGACTTGTAGCAGTTGGTAAGGGTTGGTCTTGTAACATTCACCTGTGTGAGTGTATTGTGATTCCACTGATGTCATCGCTGAATAAGTGTTTGCACCATTCCAATGATGACGATGGAGGAGATGCGCAGGCTGTGTTTTCATTTTTTAAAAATTATTTTAAAAATCAGTTGACCACTACATTGCTAATTACAATTTGCAATATTTGAGGGGGAAACATGTGGGTGGTAACTCCAGGATTCCTTTCAGAAGATTGCGCTGCTTTATGTGAATGAGGAAAGAACTTACTGTGCCTTTCACATCCTCAGCCTGTTCCAAAACACTTCACAGCCAAAGAATTACTATTGATGTGTAGGTAATGTAGGCTAATGTGGCAGCCAATTTGCACACAGCAGTGAGATAGAGATAATTATTATTAGTTGAGGGATAAATGTTGGTCAGGATCTCTGAAGTTCCCATCTCCTCTTAATAGTAAATAGAGCTTTTGGATCTTTTACATCCACCTGAGCAGGCACCTGAGGTTTCAAGTCTCCTCCAAAAAATGACAACTCTTGACAACATTATCTCAGTACTGCACTGAAGTGTTAGCCACGCTTATGTGCTAAAATCTCCAGGGTGAGACTTGAACCCACATCCTTCTGAGTCAAGATGTGCTACCACTGAGCCAAATTAGAAAATTGTAGGTTTGTATTATCTGCAAGAAGTTGTTTAAGCATAAGATTAGAATATGGTTTGTAAATCATCAATTCCATTCCTTCCACAGATCGTGTACAATCTATCAAGTCAAGCACTCTATCCCATTTATAATTTTGTGTGGGAAAACTCTGCCTTGCCAGACTCACAGGCAAAAGAAAAACAATAGACAGAATTCCCACCACCATTTCTGCCTTCTATAAATAAAACCTGGGACCTAACAGCATTAGACGGTGTTCAGTTGAGTACTAAGCCGCTGTCGATACATATTCCTATGACTTGCGTCCTGTTCCCAACCAGGTGGGTGCTAAAGATAGGTGGGCAAATTACTAAATGTCTTGACCATCCAATGCAGGAACATTCCTTGCAGTGTCTTGGATGCAGTTTTTGTTGCTACCTCAAAGATAGTGTGTGTATTCCCCTGCATAGTGGCCTTGCTCCTTTTCCACTCTAGATGAGTAACCATACACCAATCTGCAGAAATCTGCTCGTCATCATTTTTGCTCCTCTTAAATTGACAGCCACCGGACTTGAGCTGATAATCTGGCAACATTCCTTGGGGTTGGGGAGAGGAAGAGGTGCAAATACATTCATGAATGCATGTAAAGTGCTCACGTCTTTCTGCTGTAACTTTTTCCGCACTCCTGCACAAATTTATTTTGTGTCCTACTTGGTGTTAAAATTCCTGTTGGAATAACGAAAATAAATGCAAAATTGGAGAAAGGAGGCAGAATTTGAGAAATTAGAGATGAAGAAATTTATGAAAGCGGGGTAATAAACTAGTTTAAATTTTTTTTTTTTAAGAACTGCAGATGTTGGAAACCTGAAACAAATATGGATACTCAGGAGTGTCAACATCAGTGGAGAGAACAGATGAGTTAATGTTTCAGGTGCTTCAGAATTGGTAAGGTCAATTGTGTAGGGGAGAAGAATCAGCAAATAGAAATAGGTATCTTTTATCATTCCCTTTTGTTTTGGGTAAAGATCACTTGTTAATAAACCCAAAAGCATGGCATCTGTTGAGGATGTTGCGTGGTGATTGCCGACTGAAATCAAACTATAAATATTCAACAAATAATTTGGGTCATAGATGTCACGGATGCTTTATGTTCATGTTTTAAATTAATTGTAATTGGGCAAATCCTATGGCCCATCGAACTGCTTTTCTTTTGTAGGTATACTGATCATTGTGGAGATGCGCAGAAGTTCTGTTTCAAGTTTAGTATGGTGATACACCTCTAAGAGAAACATTATCCAACTATAATGGCTGGGCCTTAGCCAATCCTAAGCATTGTAAATTTCTGTAAGTGTGTTAGTATAGCTTATTAATTGTATTATTTTCAGAGTCCCTACAATTACGTCGGAATTCAAGGCTACCTTCTAGAGTAATCCCAACCAAGTTCTGTTTTAAGAGCATGTAGATTCTGCAGCAACTCTTGTCAAATTTAACGCCATGTTGCTAAGTGTATATATGCACAATGGAAAGTAACCGCAGTCATTTATTAAAGACAACTATAACCATGAACTATAATTGCAATCCACCATTGACTCAACCATTATTGTAATCAAATATTGATGGCTTAAAATGCAAATTTTATGTACCAAATTAAATTCCCCACCCCCCACTCCTCGAACAGTTCTAACAGCTAAAATGTTTGCTTTCCTTTGAATTAAAGGAATACTAATGTTCTGGTGCTCTGTTTGGTCTATTTTTTGTTTATAATTTTGAGTTCCTTCACTAGAATGTCTTATCCTGGGATAGTGTTTCTTCTGCCGAAGGAGAATTAAAGATCCTTGCAGTATTATTCTGCTTTTAGGGTGGCTGCCCAGTTCTAGATGTATTTTCTTTCTTCCCCTCTTTTCTCCCCCCCCCCCCCCCCAATTAAAGTTTTATCACTACTGTACTCAGGCTTTCTGCAATTTATCAAAGCTCTTAACAGCCTGTAACTGATTCAAAATTACTTCAGCAGCCTGATGTATAGACCTGGACTTGGGTATAGAAGGCACAGTATCCAAAGTTGCTAATGCCACAAAAGGAGCATGGTTACCTGAAGAGGATATAGATGCCAGATGAAAATTTAATAGAAAATGGTAACGTTTTAAAAAGATTAGAGCAGTGTTGTCCAATGTGTGGCTAATTTCATTTTTGATTAGTAAACACACTGATGGGCGTGTCTGAATACCAGGGTGTGGGGCAGCTCTTTCAAAGAGCCAGCGCAGGCACGACGGGCTAAATAGCCTCCTTCTGTGCTGAGAGATTCTATGATTCGTATGGCATACGCATGTGTACTTTAACCTTTTTGTGCATTTATTGGTAAAATGGCAAGATAAAAAGCAGAGTGGTGTATTTTAATCATTGTGTGTGGTTTATTTGCTTGGTTACTTAGTGGTTATCTGTTAAAATGGTGTCTAATATGAATACTGCTGGACTTCAGCACCACGGAAACACCAGCAACATTGTATGGGGGAGATGAGCAGAATAAAACGAACCTAACAAATAATGAGCAGCTCCAACAAGGCACGACATGCCAAAGGGCAAGCAGGGGCCGGTCTGGTGCATCTTGTGAGTCAACATTCTCAGCAATCACTCTGAAGTCCGCTCGCAACTGCTGGACAAAAACCCAGAAGCTTCACTAAGATGTGCTGTGTGATAAAATTCATGCCAGAATTCAAAACTTGTTAAGTAACATATGCATGAAGTACAATTTAGCTGTTTTGTGTGTATGGCGTTACGACTAAAATTAGTGCATGTGGCTAAAATGACGCTGCCATACCCATGCTAGTGGCTAGTCAAGTGATTTCTATCATTGCTGGATTAGGATAGACTTGGTGGATCATTTGCAATCAGATGGCATAGGGAAAAAAACAATAAGCAACCATGGTTTTTAACCTTAACGTTTAAAAAAAAAATCTCTTGTAGCACAACCCCATTTTTACAAATTTGCCATCATGTGATTAGAAAAGGAAACAATGCTTGCCAATGTAAAAATTCAAAAAAATCATAAATGTATGGTTTTACACAAGCTATCAGTTATTACATCACCCACCCCTTTACCTCTCTCTTTTCCCCCCTTTGACCCCTCAGATGCGCAAGCTCTGATTAGGCTGCTCAAGATTCAAATACTAATCAGTGGTCCTTAAGGGGAAGGACAAAGTAGCTAGTGAGGAGCTCAGTATTGGGACTACTGCAATTTGTAATTTACATCAATGACTTGGATTCTGAAACATTGCAAATTGGTCAAATTTGCATTTAATGCTTGGGGTGGTTACAGATTAAATGTACAGAAATTACAGATTAAATTAAACATATGGGAGTGGACTATTTAATGCTGAACTAAGCAGGTTATTGGTGAGTAAGTATTGTTTGATGACTCCTTCCATCATTTTACTGATTGGGATGTTAAAAGATTGAACAGATTCTTCTCAATAGTTAGGTTTAGTGTCATTTTGCTTCAATTGGTAGTACTTTTGCCTCAATATCTGAACTTCTGGGTTCAAGCCCTGCTCCAGGGCACACAAAGTATGCTAATGCTTCAGTGTTGCATTGTCACAGGTGCCATATTTTGGATGGACATTAAAACCAAGTTTACATTTGCCTGTTCAGGTAGACGTAAAAGAGCCCATGACACTATTCAAAGAAGAGTTAACATTTTTCCCTCAAAAATTCCTCATATTTGCTGTTTGTGGGACCATGCTGTGCAAATTGAGGTACCAGATTTGCCTATATTTTAAGTGACTGCACTTCAAAAGTAATTTATTGGCTCTGAAGCACTTTGGGTTGTCCTGAGACTGATAAATTTGGGTTTCTTTTTAGAAAGCCCAACAATTAAGTAGGTCAGGTGTGAACATCAAATCCCTGGTTAACTAATGGTTAATTTGCTTTTGATAGCTGACCACAATCGTAACTCTTCTAAAATGTCTGATTTGAGTTCAAAGGTTGCCCTTTGGGGATCACAAATTCAATCATCAGCGTAGAGCAAAGCTAATGCATCCTGGATGACTTTCAAATCAAACAAACTGCCTGCTTTCACAGACAACCTCTCATTGAAACTAGATATTCTCTGGAAAATTTTGTCTGGGCTATCCCAGTTCCAAATTCTCATTGGTCTGTTCCTTTTTATAATTGCATAAGTTCTACAGATAATATAACAAATGTTCTCTATTGGACCCATAACAAAGTTCTCCTTCAGATGGTCTCATCTCTAGGACCTTTTCATCCCAACAAGGTGAGCTGGATTTGAACCAGATAGTAAAAGAGTGGTATGTGTTTTTAAATTAGTTTTACAACAGGTTTAGAGCTGGGTTTTAATAAGAGGACGTAGCCAGGACTTTTAAACTTGGGCCACCATGTATGGATCAGTTCACTTTGCACTTGGGCCACTAGATGGAGTACCTCCAACTCTACAAGGGATTCATGTTTGTAAGCAAGTAGGCAGTAACCAAAATTCTTGTGATACCGTGTCCACACAACAGTTGCTTTAGAACTGACAAACGGTCTTTGACCTGAAACGTTAACTCTGTTTCTTTCTCCACAGATGCTGCCTCACTTGCTGAGCTTTTCCAGCATTTTCTGTTTTTATTTCAAATTAATTCGTAGGATGAGATATTTAGATCTTGTGTTGGTATAGTCCTTTCATTTAATCAACTATTTGATTTTAGAAAAATGGTAACTTGTTGCTGAACAATTACACCTGTATTGACCTCATCCTAGAAATGCATGGTTAGAGCAATGGACTTCTGTTTAATAAAAACACAGCCATAAAGCGGTTTTTGCTGAGATGGTAATCAAGGTGTCTGTGTGCTAGAAGCTGGTGTGGCAATAGGGCAGCCTGGTGGGGATATCAGAAACGTGACTAATGCTAGAAGACGGCAATGGATATTACAAACAATGGCATAAAATGTTCAAGTACAGAATAGGCATGAAAGGTGGTCTAGTTTTATATCTAGGGAACCTGGGAAAGTAAAGAGATAAATCCTGTTATGTGAAATATAATCTAATTAATTACTTTGACTCGCCTTTTTAGCATAGAAAGAATATAGTAGCATGTTACAGAAAGCCAGTACAGAAGGGAGGCGGTTTACTTTGAACATGAGGGATACTTGAGAACAGGAAGGTAATTTGAACTAACTTGATATAAACTAGATGGTTTCATGTTAGTTAGTAAATGTAATGCATGATTGCTTCATGACCCATTGTATCAAGGAAATCGCATTTTGGTAATGTCAAGTTATCCAGTCAACACAGAAGTCATGGCACCCTAAATGGTTGTAACACAATGTGATTGTGAGGGAGAGAGAGAAAAATTGATAACACTTCAAAATCGACAAGTGGAATACTTGTAATGGCTTATTGCTAGATATGCAGTATAAATATGTACCTATAATTAGAATTTTCATAAACAATTTAAAGTGAAGAAAGAAAAACAAAAATCTTCAGTTTTGCAGGGAGAAAAGTACAGGGGATTAATGCGATTTAAAAACAAATTGTCAGCAAGTTGAAGAGGAATCTGGAAGTGATTAAACATAATGCTAAAAAAATTGTTCCAGTGCTATAAGCTGGCAGAGTGCAGTCAGAAGAATGTGAATCATAATATACTTGATTATTTCAAGCATTGAAAATCTTTCTAACGCCCTCCGTTTTGTAGGCTTAACATTGACATCAAGATAGCTTAGACTGACTCAAACCAAAAATTCCTGAGATAGTTGGTGTTTATCCCAGGTACTAAGAAAAACAGGTGGGATTTGTAAAGTGTTGATCGCCATCATGAGTGAGTATGAATGCTGGGGAGGTCCTGTTACATTGTGTTGCTATTCAAACAGGAATAGACTGGTAATTACCCAACTACAGTCTTGCAACAATAACTGCTACAATGTATTTGATTAGGACAAACATGATTGCCTGTACATTAATCTGGTAAACCATAGCTTTGAGGCAACAAAGTGGATTGAAAGCCTTATGATAGTGTATTTTAAGTTTTCAAATAATCAATGAAGTTCCACACAAAAGATTGCAACATTATCTTAAAGTTAAGGTAAAACAACAATTTGTATTTATATGGTGCTATTAATAAAGAAAAATGTTCCAAGGTGCTTCACAAAAATTGATGCCAAGCCAAAGAAGGAGCTATGAGGAGGGGTGACTAAAAGCTTGGTCAAAGGGGAGGGTTTTATGGAAAATTTAGAAATGGATAAGGAAATGCTTGTATGAATTGAAGCAACAAGTACTGATGAAAGGAGTGATGTATGGGGAATTATTAAATACAGCCTGTGGATCAATGGTTAGACCCCTATTGCTACTAATTGACATCAATGACACATTTAGAAACTCAATGCAAAGTGGTCAAATTAGCAGACAATAGTAAACAGACACAAAAAAATCAGTTGAAGCACCCAAGGGTCCCAGCTGAAGTTCAATAGGTCAAGTGTATGGGCATTGTAAAGGGGAAGGAGGATGGGCAATAAATAGTGATGAACCATCTTGCTAAATCTGGACTGCAGGTCAGAGGATGTCATGGTAAATTTGCATGATGCTGTGGTCACTGAGACAAGAGAGACATTTAAGCCCTGTCTGGTGCTGAGGAGAGCTGCAAAATTGTCCTTTTCTCCTATCTCCACTCATGCCACTCCAAGCTCATTTTGTCCATGAGACCCATCTCCTGCTCCCCTTACCCCATTCTCATTAAACTGCTGACCACCCAACATCCCTCCTTGGTCTCTATGCTAGCTGAGACTGTAAATAGTGCCCTCTCTTCAAGCACTGTTCCATTTCCCTTTCAAAATCACTGTCATCAACCCCTCCACGCACAACATTTTGCCACCTCCCTAATCTGTGCTTATCTTTTCATATTTTAACCTCCAATCGGGTTTCAGCCCCTGGCGCAGCACTGAAATGGCCCTAACCAAAGGCACAAGTCTATTACTGTGACACTGGTGCATTATAGCTTCTCAAACACTCTGCAGCCTTTTACATGCTCGACCATCCTCCTCCTCCCATGGCCCACCTCCATCTATCCTTGGCCTCTTCCTCATCTACATTCTGCCTCTTGGTGACATCATCTACAGACATGAGGTCAGCTTCCACATTTATGCTGATAACACCCAGCTGTACCTCTCCTCCACCTCTCTTGACCCCGCCGCTGCCTTTGTGTTGTCTGATGCTTTGTCTGACATCCAGTCTTCAATGAGCCACAATTTCCTCCAATTAAACATTGGAAAGATTAAAACTATCACACGTCCGCCACAAACTCCATACCCTTGCCACTAATTCCACCCCCACCCAAAGCCACGGCCTTAGGCTGAACCAGATAGTTCACAACCTCGGCCTACATTTAAAAAAAAAATCATCCATGGGATGTGAATGTCACTGGCAAGGCCAGCATTTATTGCCCATCCTTAATTGCCCTTGAAAAGGTGGTGGTGAGCTGTCGCCCGGAACCACTGCAGTCCGGGTGATGAAGGTACTCCCACATTAGCTCCTGATACCCCAACCCTTCATTTAAAATTGTCATTCTCATGTTTAAATCCCTTCATGGCCACACCCTTCCCTTTGTAACATCCTGCAGCCTTACCCTCACCTGAAATCTCCAGTCCTCTGACCAGTGCACTCCTCCCCCCCCCCCCCCCCCCCGGCAATTGACGGCCATGCCTTCAGCTATCTTGGCCCCACTCTGCCTCATCATCTTTCTCCTCCTTAAAACCTACCCCTTTGTACCAAACTTTTGGTCATCCTACCTAATATCTCCTTTGGTTTTGTTTCCATGTTGTTTTTGATTACTCCTCTATGAAGTGCCTTGGAATTTCTTTCTGCATTTTCCACATTAAAGGCACTAGATAAACTCAAATTGATGTAGCTCATCCAAGAGGGGCAGGCAACAGGACATGGAGGGTCCTAAAAGATAACTCCCTTTTTTCAGGATGTACACCAGAGCTTTGGGGCTGGAAGCCTTCTGGCTGTTTTTAGAGAGCAGCCAGAATGCTCTGCAGCTGGCTGCCATCACTGCTACTATATGCTTCAAAGTGTTATAGCTGAGGCTGACTTCCCTCCATCCCATCCAGTCACTAGGCATTGCCAGGGGACAGTCCTGGACTGGGGAACTTCCATCCTATTAAAATGTCCTGAACCTGGATTTAGGTCATGTCAGATAAAATGTACTTTGGGTACACTCGTATCTAGGTGGAGAGTAGGGAAACAAAATGGGCCCTATTATATTTTGAATTGTGTTGGAAGTTGCTTGAGGCACTTTGTACTGCCCGTGTCACTAATGAAAAAAGAAATAGCACAGTAAATTGTTAGAATACAAGTGCACTAAATTGGACTTTAAACTCCATTGATTTGGCCATGAGATAAAGATGAAAGAGCATCAATCGCCAAAAAATATATTTGAAAGGCATGTCAATGAACCGATGAATTTATGGCAATGGCCTAATCATACATAAATGTCACCTACAAAGTATCAACAACAGTAAATTTAAAAAATGCAACAGCAGTTTTGAAGACACAACATTTTAGGACTAAGTAGAACAGCAGCCGCATTACTGTTTAATTGCCCAAGTTATGTTAAATTGACAAAGAAGCTACTTCTGGTTGTTTTGTCATTTTTAGAACTTACTAGTGGAACTGTTGTGGCATTGGTCCCAGTAAGCTGAGGTATATGTTTTATTATAGCTCATAAAAGATTAGGAATAAATTGTCTCTTCATTTAACTGTCTCCATTTGTCTCCCACTCTCATTCTCTGTTTTTCTGTCTTTGTCTCCACTTTTTATGGCTCTTGCATGTTTTCATTATCATCAGTACCTTGTCTCCAACATTTCTAAGTGTCACTCTCTCCTTTTGGTTAAGTCTTTAGTCGGAATTTCCTCGGGAGTTCTCTTACTCCACTACCATAACTTTGGCTGAAGTTTGGTGGTGGAAATCCTGAGGAAATTCCCAGCCATGGTCTCTTCTATGTACTGTCACGTGTTTAATCTTTCAATGAGTCTCTCTCTGCCTTTTTGTATCCGTAAAGGGTAGGGAAACCACAAATACTATTTGCTACATTTTTCATGAGAAAGAGGGAGCAAAGGACTGCACTTGCCTGACCCTCGGCATTTGTTCTTAGGTCTTCCAGATCTGCAAAACCATGTTCACCTGCTTTGTAAAACTGTCCTTATTTATTTCCTATACACATGCTTCCTTTTATGCAGCTTGAGCTACTACCTTTTGGGGGAGGATGGCCCTTAAAAGAGTTACCACCCTCCTTTGCTATACGTCTCTGCAGCGGTACCTCCAGGGCTTCATTACTGATTGGAGCAATTTTGCCCACACTGTAGCTTGACACACTAAAAATGTGACTACTCTTTAAGAGTGAACATCCTCCCTTTAAATACAGCTAATGGCTCCAATTTTGTGATTGGAAGATAGCTTGCAGGCATGACTTCTGAGAAATGTTTTCCACGTGCGGAGAATCCAGGCAAATGAGAGGCTGGGACTTAAATTGCAAAATTTTGTGCAGCTAGCCCCGCCTCCCCAATGGTCACAGGTGCACCTGCTCTACGTGTAAGTGCATCCTCATTTTTTCAGGGGTCTCAAAATCAGGGATAAATTATTAATGTTAAGAGAGGGATAATGAACCTTCCTCCTATTGACTATAGATATTTTGGGGCTCCCACAATATATCTCTAGAAATAGGAGAGAATGTATTACAATTTAATTGGTTAGTTACTATTAGTATTAGAATTACACTTGCCAAGTTTCTCTGCTCTCTTTGCTTAGCTATCCACTCACATTTTGTCCAACTCATTCTGTAATTTCCATTGCCTCCGTTGCTTCCACCACCCTTTTTGGAGCCCGTCAACGTCAGTTATGTTGCCTAAGTCTTGAGAATTCTCCAGGGTAAATTTTGGGACTTCCAAGGTAGGTCATAGGAATTTGTAAAAAAAAATTGGCTGACAGATAGAAAGCAAAGGGTACATTTTTTAAAGGAGTTATACCAGAATGGGGGAAAGGTACTGAATGGGGTGCCCTGGGGCTCAGTGTTGGGATCGTTACTATTTCTAATTTATATTATTGATTTGAATTCAGAAATGCGAATTAGTGAAATTTATTGATGATGCCAAACTAGGAGGAGCTGTGGAATCGAAGGAGGCAATTTGGAAATTACAGAATGCGTTGGACAAAATCTGGACAGAAAATTGGCACACAAAATTTTTAAAAGCTAAAAATTTAATGCAGCTAAGTGCAAAGTACTGCACATATGAAGGAAAAAATGGTGACCGATGTACTCCATGAATGGTTTGAAAAGGTCAAGGATGAGGTTGAAATAGATCCAGAAGTCTTTGTAGACTTAATGCTTAACATGCCCAGAGCAACAATCAACATAGCCAATAGAATGTTGAACTACTTAGCTAAAACAGAATACAAATCAGAGGAGGCCCTGATCAAACTGTACAGTGCTCTGGTCAACAACAACTTGCATTTATATAGCACCTTTAACATAGTAAAACGTCCCAAGGTGCTTCACAGGAGCGTTACCAGACAAAATATGACACCGAACCACATATGGGGATATTAGAAGCTTGGTCAAAGAGGTAGGTTTTAAGGAATGTCTTAAAGAAGGAGAGAGAGCGAGGCGCAGAGTGCCTTGAGTACCCTCCAGTTCTGGTCACTAGACAGAAGGGAGACATTAAAGCACTGGAGGCAGTGCAGAGAACTGTTAGGAGATTGATCCTTTGTGTGAAAGGTCTGACAATTGTAAACAATTTTACAACACCAAGTTATAGTCCAGCAATTTTATTTTAAATTCACAAGCTTTCGGAGGCTACCTCCTTCCTCAGGTGAACGATGTGGATTTCCACATCGTTCACCTGAGGAAGGAGGTAGCCTCCGAAAGCTTGTGAATTTAAAATAAAATTGCTGGACTATAACTTGGTGTTGTAAAATTGTTTACAATTGTCAACCCCAGTCCATCACCAGCATCTCCACATCATGAAAGGTCTGAGGTATGAGGAAAGACTGGAGAGACAGGTTTTGCAGGCTGGAAAGGATGTGCCTGAGAGGTATGTAAAGTAGTTAAGGGTATGGAAAAGGTAAATCCGGACTCTTAAAATTGCAAGAGTAGGATAAGGGGATATAGCTTCAAACTAGTAAAAGTTAACTTTAGCACTGATATCAGGAAGATTTTCTTATCACAGAGTGATCAACACATGGAATGGATTTACAGATAGCGGAGGTGAAAACCCTAGAATCACTTAAGGTACATTTAGATGCTGCAGTGGGTCAAATGTAGGGGTAGAAATTGGACTACCAAGTTCCCTTTTTACGGGTGTAAACTTGGAGCAATGAGAGCCAATTTCAGGGACCAACATCCTGCACCCAATGGATGCCTGAAAGATATCCAACCCTATAATTAGGTCAGGGCATTATTCAGGTGTCCAGGGCTGCTGCCCAAAATGGGTATTAGCCCCTTATGAGGGGCTTCATTGGTGTTTGGACTCCTCTAGGAAACTGGGCTGCCCTCTGTGGAGCAGGCCCAGTGCCTGGTCTGGATGTAGTCAAGCAAGTGGCTGCCATCAAAAAGATAAGTATGTTTTTTTTTAAGTTTGATGATCAGCCAAGAGGAGTAAGAGTGCTCCTACCAGCTCCACAGCACTCCTGAAGAACACTGCACAAATAGACCCCCTCTTGTTGCACTCCGCCCACCCCACCCCCGCCCCGGACTTACCTGAAGGCCGCTGTTAGTGAACCAAGGGGCCAATATTGATCCATTGGCAACAGGGAAGCTGCCTCTGGGGGCATGACAGGCACTAGCCACTTGCCCATATTATTGAAATGAGGCCTGAGGTCCAATTTCGGATGAGCCTCGGACCTCCCGGTTGGGATGCATGTTGTCTGCTCACAATTGATGGGGCCGAAAACAGGCTACAACCAATTTCTACCCCGTGCAGTTTTTCTGGATAGATGGACTAAGATGGGTTAAATGTTTTGTCTCATCTGTAATTATCTTCTGACCTTATAACCTAAGTGGCCATTATTCCTTTACAAATCTTGACTGAGTGGTGGTAGACTACTCAATTGTCAGGACAATGCAGCTGAGCTTTATTCTGTCCTCATCCAATATTCACACACTTTCACTTCCAGCTGGAGCCATGGATAGCGAGCAGGAGTGAGCTGGTTTTCTTTTTCCGAACCAGCGGCACTGAGGCCAATTGTGCTGCCCCATCATCCACCACAGCTGAAATCAGCTAACTCCGCATGGACCAGAGGTTGAATCAGAGACGTTTCTGGTCTGAAATAAAAACCGAAAATGCTGGAAACACTCAGCAAATTAGGCAGCATCTGTGGAGAGAAGATAGGGTTATCGTTTCAGGTTGATGATCTTTTGTTAGAATTCTGAGGAAAGGTCATCAACCTGGAACGTTAATCCTACCTTCCTGTGTATAGATGCTGCCTGAACCACTGACTGTTTCCAGCATTTTCTGTTTTTATTTCAGATTTCCAGCATCTGCAGTATTTTTTTTTACCTTTCTGGTCTTGGTGGGTCAGGTACTCACTGTGTAAACCCACTGACCAAGAAGGGGAGCTGATTTGTACTTTCATTTCAGCTGCATTTCCATCCAAATTGGTGCATTGCAAGTTAATTTTGTGCTTAAAATATCTCATTTCAATATGAGGTCAGTGAAACTTTTCATCCTATGTATATATATTTTTTGCCTTCCCACCCTTGTGGTTTTTCTAGTGTTTACTCTGATACTGGAGCAAGTTTTCGTTCTGACAATAAAATTTCCAATATTAGATAATCTCTATGGCAATGTATTGACATTGTAAGCAAAAGGAAATAAAATGGTTAACAAAAAGAAAAGATGGAAATAGTTTGCTTTTTAAGTTTACTGATTAATGAGATAAGATATGAAAATATCTATATTAATAGTCAAAGTCCAATTCTATTGCAGTTAGGATATGTGTTGTTTTACTCGGTACAATGATGTGCTAGATATACTGGAATAATATTTAAAATAGCTACTTGCAATTTTAAAGTATTAAGGCCCAGAAATTACTTGGTGGTTCTGCCAGCCTTAACACCTGGACATTACTGTCAGAAACCCCAGGAAACAAGCAGAGACTCAGTTGTGACAGGTCTGCGCAGATCTCCACCGATTCCAGAAATTTTCTGGCTCCCTGGTAAGGAGCAGAACCTCTGTCCGCCACTTTATAAGGCAAATAATGGCCAGGGCCAAGGGATTCCTAAGTAGGAGTTTATGCTCCTCAGGCTGAAAGGAGGCCTGGCATATCAGTGAAGGCCAGTATTCCCAGTGAATGGAGGTGCACTGGCCTCCAAAAGGGCTATTTGGGCCCCACCAGTGGGGTTCTGGTCAGACAATTGGCCTGGATGCCTAAAGGGGAATTTCTTTTTCACAATTGCTGGCAGATACTACACTCAGAGGGTCGATGGACAATGGCTGGGGTAAGGGGAGCCTTGGCAACAGGCAGGTGGATGCTAGACTTTCCAGCAGATATATGCAGGCAGTGCCAAAGATGTACCCGAAGTGATACTTATGCCTGACGAATGTAAATGAGGTGTCCTTGACTGACCCCGTAAATTCCAGAGCCTAATATTTAAGAAAATAGTCATGCTGATATGCTTCTTCTCATTGATAGGATAGGAGGAATTGATGTTGAACAATCAAATTTTTGGGGTCCATTTTTGGGTGGAGGATACCACCCCCATTTGGTCCGAGGCCAAGTAATCTTACGCTCAGCACCCACAGGGCTTAACGCTTCTGAAGCCATTTTTTGCATTTATATATTTTTTAGTGAATTGTCATTATCAAGGTGAGGGATATCTGTGCTGGGAATGGAATATTTCGTTACCCATCGAAACTACAGCACATAACCAGGCCATTTGGCCCAACTGGTCTATGCTGGTGTTTATGCTCCACATGAGCCTCCTTCCTCCCTATTTCATCTAACTATCAGGATACTGTTCTATTCCTTTCTCCCTCCTGCATATCTAGTTTCCTCTTAAATACCCAGCGTCAGCAATATGTACTACCAGTTCAAGTACAGAGTTCTAAATGTCATTTAATGTGGGGAAGTGCTACGTTATCCATTCCATGCATGGGTAACCATTAATAGTAACAGAACAGGAAAGTCACTTGAGGTAATCATTGACTGTTCACTAAAAGTTCACAAGTAATATGGGGTAGCTATCAGGAAAACAAATAGGTTTCTTGGAAGTGCTCCAAGGCTAATAAAGTACAGAACTAAAAGCAATTGAGTTGGGTTATATAAGGCCTTGGTTCATCCATATTTGGACTATTGTCAAGTTTGATCCCTATATGTGCTGATGGACATTGAAGCTGTAGAGAGGTCACAGAGGAGGGTCAATGTGGATAATATCTGAAGAAAGAACTCGCATTTATATAGCACTTTTCACATCCTCAGGACACCTCAAAGTGCTTCAGGGCCAGTGAATTATTTTAGAACGGTAGTCACTGTTGTTACATAAGCAAACACAGCAGCAGTTTGGGTTTGTGAAAGGTCCTAGAAAGGCAAATAAGATAAATTGCCAGTTAATCTGGTTTTGCTGGCCAGAACACCCTTCACCTCATTCAAATAGTGCAGTGGGATCTTATACCTTCGCCTGGATCTTGGACTCTTAATTGCAAGCATAGTTACGAGAGTTAATTTGTCACTTTGGATAAATATAAGATGCTGGAAATTGCTATGAAGCCACAATGGCACTGGATTCTTGGTGGGCAGTAATTTCACCCGTCCCTTAGTTGCGCAGTGTCCCAGAGCTTTTCTTGAAAGTGGGCACAGGTTTCTTCCCTGCACTGAGTTAGCATTATTTGTGGTTGGAGGCAGTGAATGAGGTTGTTCCAACTATTGGGTAGGATCAGCATTGATGGATCTGATGTACTTTTCTTGCCTTTTTGTATGTTCATAAAAACACAGGCAGATGCAACAGAATACGGATAAATAATGCACTATGGCACCCATTGCACGGCTGCATTTTGCGAATAGGTGTCCATATTATCAGGTCCTGAGGCCTACTCAGCGACTGATGCACATGAAAATGTGAACAGGAAGTGCTTTGATTGCCTAGAGTCTGTGTGAAGATTGTGCACAAAGCTCATTAAGGGCATTAATTTTAATTACATTAACATATCACAATGTAATGCATTTGGAGTGCATAAGCAGCACTACAGATGCCCAGCATTCATTTCAAAGGTACATCGAATTACATCGAAACTACAGCACAGAAACAGGCCATTCGGCCCAACTGTTCTATACTGGCATTTATGCTCCACACGAGCCTCCTCCCTCACTATTTCATCTAACCCTATCAGGATTCCCTTCTATTCCTTTCCGCCTCGTGCTTATCTAGCTTCCCTTAAATGAATCTATTCTATTTGCCTCAACTACTCCTTGTAATAGCATATTCCACATTCTTACCACTCTTTGGGTAAAGAAGTTTCTCTTGAATTCCCCATTGGATTTATTAGTGACTATTTTATATTTATGACCTCTAGTTTTGGTCTCCCCCACAAGTGGAAACATTTCCTCTACGTCTAGTCTATCAAACTCTATCATTATCTTAAAGACCTCTATCAGGTCAGCCCTCAACCTCTCCAAAGAAGGCCCCTTCTATTTAGTCTAAGGTTCTTAAACTGCATTTTTTTTTAAATTGCTGCCTTTACCTGCTTATTATTTTTCCTCTTATACTGTAGAGCTGAATAGTTGTTTGTCAGCTTGTCTGTGTTAGTGCTGCACACAAAGGTGGTTTAATGTGTACAATCAGGGGATGGGGGAGTGTGCGTGGCCTGGGGGTGGATGGGGAGTGTGCGTGGCCTGGGAGTAGATGGGGAGTGTGCGTGGCCTGGGAGGGGATGGGGAGTGTGCGTGGCCTGGGAGTGGATGGAGGAGTGCGCGTGGCCTCGGAGGGGATGGGGGAATGGGCATGGCCTGGGAGGGCATGGGGAGTGGGCATGGCCTGGACTGCCCTGGGCCCATGGGCAGAATGAGTCTTGCGAGCCTTGTCTCAGCAGCTCCCTATTGGTGCGAGGATCTTTCCTCAGAGGACGGGCCTGGCCTTTCTGGCTCCAAACTTACTCCTCAGAAGTGTAGACCCTAACATATAGAGCACCTGCCCAGCCCCATCCTGGTCCACAGCCTTGGGGGACAGACAGGTATTTGGGGTGTGGGCCATCGGCTGGTTCCTCCTCTATCAGCTGTGATGTGTCGGCAGCCTACGGGCTCTGCCAGTCAGGTCATTTGCCCAATACTTTGGATGGCAGTGCGTTCTGTGCCCCGTATTCAACTGGGTAACCCGGGCAGTCAGACAAATGGTCCTTCCACCTCTGAAGCTGGGTTCCATTCCGGCCCATACTGATGGGTCAGCTGAAAGGGTCCTACGTGAAATGACTGAGCATCTCAATCTAGGTCCCAATGGGTGCATCCACAGCTCAGAATAGGCTGCAACTCAGCAGAAATGAGTGCTGTACAATCGACCTGGTTACTGGAGTGGGAAACCCCAACTTCAGTATTAAAAACCAATGGAGTATTGAGGCATCAATATAGTATTTGGTAACTATGTGAAATTGCCTAAAAGAGTACAGCACACTAGTGCAAAATTTACAAATTTGAGACATATTGTGGTAAGTGTAGCATGCTTGGGCGGAACAGGTAACTTTGGACCTATGGTTCCCAAAGCTCTCCACCACTGGGGGTTTTCCTCGCCTCATGTCTGGGTTTATTGTAGACTAATTGATAGAGATTGATTAGTCAACAACTCCATTGTCATTGTATCATGCGACTACCGGATGGTAGAAGGTGAACTAGATGGGCCTTGGCCTTTTTTTGTCCAGCAATTCCTATGTTCTGGAGTACTGTGTTCAGTTCTGGGCACTGCACCCCAGGAAGGATATATTGGCCTTAGAGGGGCTGCAATGCAGATTCACCAGAATGATACCAGGACTAAAAGGGTTAGATTATGAGAACAGGTTGCCTAGACTAGGCTTGTATTCCCTTGAATATAGAAGATTAAGGGGTGATCTAATTGAAGTGTTTAAGATGATTAAAGGCATCGATACGGTAGATAGAGACAAACTATTTCTTCTGTTGCGGGAGTCCAGAACAAGGGGGCATAACCGTAAAATTAGAGCTAGGCCGTACAGTGGTGATGTCAGGAAGCACTTCTTCACACAAATGGTAATGGAAATCTGGAACTCTCCTCCAAAAAGGTGTTCAGGCTGAGGGTCAATTAAAAAGTTCGAAAATGAGATTGATAGATTTTTGTTGGGTAAGGGTATTAAGGGTTATGGACCCAAGGTTGGTAGATGGAGTTAAGATACAGATCAGCCATGATCCAATAGAATGGCGGAACAGGCTTGAGGGGCTGAATGGCCGACTCCTGTTTTATGTTCTAGTTTTGTTGTATCCTCTGCCTGCGATTAATTTTTTAAAAGATTCCTTCATAGTGTCTGCAAAACTGGGTGCGTTAGGGCACAGGTGGCACTCCACACAACCCCATCTCCCACCAGGGTAACTGCAGGTGGAGGGGCCACTCTTCCAGGTGTTCATCCTCTGAACCTTCACAGATTGCTCTGCTCTGCCTCTGAGCGCCCGAGGCACTGTTCAGCTGTTCAAGGTGCCAATGAGTGGAGATGGCACTGGTGAATGTAGAGTCATCAGCCGGTGTTAGGTTCAGCGCTACACCCCATCCATCAGCACTGGAAGGAGCTGAGGAGCACTGGAATCAAACTCCCTGAGGGTTAAATTGGATAAGGCCTGACTCTGGGCACGGGCATCGCGGTGTGCGATTAGCCCGCACCAGGTGATCCCTAACGTGCTGCCTCCCTATTTACTTGATTGAAGCACAGCATGGAGGCCTAGCTGTGATGTCCCCTCCAGCTGCGGCACTTCTCACCAGCAGAGGGGCCCAAATCTCACATGAGTTGCTCGCACCTCTTAAAGACAGCCTGCACCTCTTTAAAGGCAGCCTGCACCATAGATATAAGTGCCAAATATAAGATACGGGTCCGCACGGAGTCTGAATGGAGATCAGACATCGCACGTGAAAAACAGATGCAGGTCCTGTCCCTAAGTTTACAAACTGATGAGTTATGTTAAAACATTGAATAAAGATTGCGCATGACTAAATCCCACATCCTCCAATCTGTACGCCAGACCTCACCAATCTGCCGATCTGAGTTTGTACCAGGCCTGCGAGAGAGCGTGCACCATGGTTCTCTGCTGATACTGTGGAGACCTTGATGCTAGAGGTGGACAGAAGGAGGGGCATCTTATATCCGCAGGGGGGCAAGAGGCCCTCCAGAAATATGCTTAAGAGGCAGTAGGGACAAAGTCAATGCCAGGCGCTTAGCACCACGAACATGGATGCAGTGCAGGAAGAAGTTCAACGCTTTGACACAAGTGGTCAAGGTGAGTGAGGTCAACTGTCAAGTGGCATCTCCTACCAGCTGCAGCACTAGCCGCATCCACTGTCCACGCACAACACCCTCCATCGCCCACATACCAACAAACTCTTTCAATTAGTACTCATCTCTTCCAATCAGATGCGTGGTCTCACCCTTACACATTACCACTGTTTCAAGCCGCACACCCACAACTCACAGGTCACACACACTGGCAGCTATTCAACCATGACAGGCACATCACCCAAAAATCCTGCAGGACACTCACCGACACACATCCCACTTTCTCGAAGGAGAAGGTGGTGCATAACAGGAGGCAGCATGTGCCAGTGGCAATTAGCCCCTCGAGCATGTTCCACCATTCAATGAGATCATGGTTGATCTGTGACCAAACCCCAAATCCCTTAATGCCCTTGGTTAACAAAAATCCATGAATCTCAGCCTTAATATTAAGAAGTCAGCTAGCACCAACCACCGTTTGCGAAGGAACATAGGAACATAGGAGCAGGAGTAGGCCATTCAGCCCCTCATGCCTGCTCCGCCATTTGTTAAGATCATGGCTGATCTGTGATCTAACTCCATATATCATGTCATACCCTCCAAACTTCTACCACCCTTTGTGTGTAGAAATGTTTTCTAATCTCTCTCCTGAAAGGTCTGGCTCTAATTTTTAGACTGTGCCCCTTACTCCTAGAATCCCCAACCAGCGGAAATTGTTTCTCTCTATCCACCCTATCCGTTCCCCTTAATATCTTATAAACTTCAATCAGATCATCCCTCAACCTTCGAAACTCCAGAGAATACAACCCCAATTTGTGTAATCTCTCCTCATAACTTAACCCTTGAAGTCCGGGTATCATTCTAGTAAACCTACGCTGCACTCCCTCCAAGGCCAATATGTCCTTCCGAAGGTGCGGTGCCCAGAACTGCTCACAGTACTCCAGGTGCGGTCTAACCAGGGTTTTGTATAGCTGCAGCATAACTTCTGCCCCCTTGTACTTTAGTCCTCTAAATATAAAGGCCAGTATTCCATTAGCCTTATTGATTATTTTCTGCACCTGTTCATGACACTTCAATGATCTATGTACCTGAACCCCTAAGTCCCTTTGGACATCCACTGTTTTTAACTTTTTACCATTCAGAAAGTACCCTGTTCTATCCTTTTTTGATCCAAGGTGGATGACCTCACATTTGTCTACATTGAATTCCATTTGCGACAATTTTTCCCATTCACCTAATCTATCAATATCGCTTTGTAATTTTATGTTTTCATCTACACTGCTTACAATGCCACGAATCTTTGCGTCATCGGCAAACTTAGATATGAGACTCTCTATGCTTTCATCTAAGTCGTTAATAAATATTGTGAATAATTGAGGCCCCAAGACAGATCCCTGCGGGACTCCACTAGTCACATCCTGCCAATGTGAGTACCTACCCATTATCCCTACTCTCTGTCGCCTTTCGCTCAGCCAACTTCCTAACCAAGTCCGTACTTTTCCCTCAATTCCATGGGCTTCTATCTTAGCTAACAGTCTCTTATGTGGGACCTTATCAAATGCCTTCTGGAAGTCCATATAAATAACATCCATTGACATTCCCCTGTCCACTACTTTAGTCACCTCTTCAAAAAATTCAATCAGGTTTGTCAGACACGACCTACCTTTCACAAATCCATGCTGGCTCTCTCTGATTAACTGAAAATTCTCGAGATGTTCAGTCACCCTATCCTTAATTATAGACTCCAGCATTTCCCCACAACAGATGTCAGGCTAACTGGTCTATAATTCCCTGGTTTCCCTCTCTCTCCTTTCTTAAAAAGCAGAGTGACATGTGCAATTTTCCAATCCAGAGGGACAGTTCCTGAATCCAGAGGACTTTGAAAGATTATAGTTAGGGCATCCGCAATGAGCTCACCTACTTCCTTTAAAACCCTGGGATGGAAAACATCTGGTCCTGGGGATTTGTCACTCTTTAGTGCTATTATTTTCTTCATTACTGTTGTTCTACTTATGTTAATTTTATCGAGTCCCTGTCCCCGATTCAATATTAGTTTTCTTGTGATTTCCGGCATGCTATCCTCTTTTTCTACTGTAAATACTGACGCAAAGTAATTATTCAACATGTCCGCCATTTCCCCATTGTCAATGACAATATCCCCACTTTCAGTTTTTGAGAGGCCAACACTGCTCCTGACCACCCTCTTTTTCCTAATGTAACTATAAAAGTTCTTCATATTGGTTTTGATATCCCTTGCAAGTTCCTTTTCATACTCTCTTTTTGTAGCTCTGACTATCTGTTTTGTGACCCTTTGTTGATCTTTGTATCTTTCCCATTCGCCAGGATCTGTGCCATTTTTTGCCTTTTTGTATGCCCTTTCCTTATGTCTTATACTGTCCCTTACCTCTTTAATTGTCCATGGCTGTTTTTTTTGGCAAGTAGAGTTCTTGCCCCTCAGGGGTATAAACCGATTCTGTATCACGTTAAATGTTTCTTTAAACATTTCCCACTGATCATCAGTCGTTTTACCCATTAACAGATTTGCCCAGTTTACTGTGGACAGTCTCTGTCTCATCCCATTGAAGTCGGCCTTACCCAAGTCTGGAATCTTAGCAGCTGACTCACTTTTTTCCCTTTCGAACACTACATTGAACTCGATCATGTTATGATCGCTTTTGGATAGAATTCCAAACTTCTCCCACCCTTTGCGTATAGAAGCATTTCCTAACTTCACTCCCGCAAGTCCTGGCTCGAAATGTTAGGTTATGTCCCCTAGTCCTAGTATTCAAGTGTAGGAGACCTCCAAAAACAGGTACAACTGCATCAGCAGCCAGAAGCAATAATCCAGCAACTAACCTGTAAATCCTGCATGGTCCCTTTAAATCCAGGTAGATTGCTACTGTACCTGAACCCGGGTACGGTAGCATAGTGGATATGTTGCTGGACTAGTAATCCAGAGGATGGACTAATAATCTGGAGACACAAGTTAAAATCCCGCCAAAGCAGCTGGGGAATTTATATTAAGTTAATTAAATAAAATAAATAAAAAGCACCCATCAGGTTCACTAATACCCCTTAGGGAAGGAAACCTGCTGTCACAGGACATAGGAACAGGAGTAGGCCATTCAGCCCCTCTTGCCTGCTCCGCCATTTGATAAGATCATGGCTGATCTGTGATCCAACTCCATATACCTGCCTTTGGCCCATATCCCTTAATACCTTTGGTTGCCAAAAAGCTATCCATCTCAGATTTAAATTTAGTAATTGAACTATATATTTTGTGACCCTTTGTTGATCTTTGTATCTTTCCCATTCACCAGGATCTGTGCCATTTTTTGCCTTTTTGTATGCCCTTTCCTTATGTTTTATACTGTCCCTGACCTCTTTAGTTGTCCATGGCTGTTTTTTTTGGCAAGTAGAGTTCTTGCCCCCTATTTCTCAATTCAACCCATAAGATCTCTGTTGGCTGCTTACCTCTCGTTATATCCTCCTTTATCATTGAAGTGATTTCATCTCTAATCATTAAGGCTACTCCTCCCCCTCTTCCATTTTCCCTGACTCTCCTGTAGACCTTATAACCCGGTATATTTAGTTCCCAATCCTGACCATCCTGCAGCCATGTCTCAGTAATAGCTATCATGTCATACCCTCCAATTTGAATTTGAACCTGTAGTTCATTTAATTTATTCCTTATACTCCGTGCATTTGTATATAGAACTCTTAGTTGGGCCATATACCCTAGCCTGTCCTTCAGCTTTGATGCTGGGTTAATCGCCTTATACCTTCTAGTTTTCACTTTATCTGTAGTGTCTAAAGTACACTTTCTTTCTGCTATTCTACGCTTTTCCCTTTCACTTGTTCTTGAACAACTGTTTGTACTATTTGTTGTGTAAATTTCTTTATGTCCTTACCCAGTCTTGCCTATATGTGACTCTAGACCATACCAATGTGGTTGATTCTTAAATGACCGAGCAAGCCACTCAGTTGTACAATCCTGCTACAAAAAGACATAATAAGAATAAAACCGGACGGACCACCCTGCATTGGACCACTAGGCAGCGGACACGACAAAGGCAAACCAAGCCCAGTCAACCCGCCAAAGTCCTCCTCACTAACATCTGGGGATTTGTGCCAAAATTGGGAGAGTTGTCCCACAGACTAGTCAAGCAACAGCTTGACATAGCTATAGTCAGAATCATACCTTTCAGCCAACGTCCCAGACTTCTCCATCACATCCCTGCGTATGTCCTGTCCCACGAGCAGGACAGATGCACCAGAGGTGGCAGCACAGTGGTATACAGTCAAGAGGGAGTGGTCCTGGGAGTCCTCAACATTGACTCTGGATCCCATGAAGTCTCATGGCATCAGGTCATGGGTCATGGGCAAGGAAACCTCCTGCTGATTATCGCCTACCACCCTCCCACTGCTGATGGAATCAGTCCTCCTTCTTGTTGAGCACCACTTGGAGGAAGCACTGAGGGCAGCAAGAGCACAGAATGTACTCTAGGTGGGGGACTTCAGTGTCCATCACCAAGAGTGTCTCGGTAGCACCACTACTGACCGAGCTGGCCGAGTCCTGAAGGACATAGCTGCTAGACTTGGCCAGGTGGGGAGAGAACCAACACGAAGGAAAAACCTACTTGACCTCGTCCTTACCAATCTACCTCTCGCAAATGCATCTGTCCATGACAGTACTGGTAGGTGTGATCACCGCACAGTCCTTTTGAAGACGAAGTCCCCTCTTCATACTGTGGACACCGTCCATCATGCTGTGTGACACTACCATCATGCTAAATGGGATGGATTCAGAATAGATCTAGAAGCTCAAAACTGCGCATCCATGAGGCGCTGTGGGCCATCAGCAGCAGCTGTAACCTCATGGCCCGGCATATCCCTCACTCTACCATTCCCAACAAGCCAAGGGATCAACCCTGGTTCAATGAGGAGTGTAGAAAAGCATGCCAGGAGCAGCACCAGTCGTACCTAAAAATGAGGTGCCAACCTGGTGAAGCTATAACTCAGGACTACATGCATGCTAAGCAGCAGAAGGAACATGCTATAGACAGAGCTAAGTGATCCCACAACCAACGGATCAGATCAAAGCTCTGCAGTCCTGCCACATCCAGTCATGAATGGTGGTGGACAATTAAACAACTAACGGGAGAAGGCGGATCTGTAAACATCCCCATCCTCAATGATGGCAGAGTCCAGCACATGAGTGCAAAAGATAAGGCTGAAGCATTTGCAAACATCTTCAGCCAGAAGTGTCGAGTGGATGATCCATCTCAGCCTCCTCCCAATATCCCAACATCACGGAAGCCAGTCTTCAGCCAATTCCATTCACTCCACATGATATCACTGGGTACAGCAAAGGCTATGAGCCCCGAAAACATCCCGGCTGTAGTGCTGAAGAATTGTGCTCCAGAACTAGCTGCGCCTCTAGCCAAGCTGTTCCAGTACAGCTACAACACTGGCATCTACTCAACAATGTGGAAAATCGCCCCGGTGTATCCTGTTCACAAAAAGCAGGACAAATCCAATCTGCCAATTACCGCCCCATCAGTCTACTCTCAATCATCAGCAAAGTGATGGAAGGTGTCATCAACAGTGCTATCAGGCAGCACTTACTCACCAATAACCTGCTCACCAATGCTCAGTTTGGGTTCTGCCAGGGCCACTCGGCTCCAGACCTCATTACAGCCTTGGTCCAAACATGGACAAAAGAGCTGAATTCCAGAGGTGAGGTGAGAGTGACTGCCCTTGACATCAAGGCAGCATTTGATCAAGTGTGGCACCAAGGAGCCCTCGTAAAATTGAAGTCAACGGGAATCAGGGGGAAAACTCTGCAGTGGCTAGAGTCATACCTAGCACAAACAAAGATGGTATTGGTTGTTGGATGCCAATTATCTCAGCCCCAGGACATTGCCGCAGGAGTTCCTTAGGGCAGAGTCCTCGGCCCAACCATCATCAGCTTCTTCATCAATGACCTTCCCTCCATCATAAGGTCAGAAGTGGGGATGACCGCTGATAATTGCACAATGTGCAGTTCCATTCGCAACCCCTCAGATAATGAAGCAGTCCGAGCCTGCATGCAGCAAGACCTGGACAACATCCAGGCTTGGGCTGATAAGTGGCAAGTAACATTTGCGCCACACAAGTGCCAGGCAATGGCCATCTCCAACAAGAGAGAGTCTAACCACCTACCCTTGACATTCAATGGCATTACCATCACTGAATCCCCCACCATCAACATCCTGGGGCGTCACCATTGACCAGAAACTTAACTGGACCAGCCACATAAATACCATGGCTACAAGAGCAGGTCAGAGGCTGGGTATTCTGCGGCGAGTGACTCACCTCCTGACTCCCCAAAGCCTTTCTACCATCTACAAGGCACAAGTCAGGAGTGTGATGGAATATTATCCACTTGCCTGAGTGGATGAGAGCAGCTCCAACAACACTCAAGAAGCTCGACACCATCCAGGACAAAGCAGCCCACTTGATTGGCACCCCATCCACCACCCTAAACATTCACTCCCTTCACCACTGGTGCAAAGTGGCTGCAGTCTGTACCATCTACAAGATGCACTGCAGCAACTCGCTAAGGCTTCTTCGACAGCACCTCCCAAACCCGCGACCTCTACCACCTAGAAGGACAAGGGCAGCAGGTGCACGGAGTATGAGGAATAAATTAAATGAACCACAGGCACAAATTCAAATTGGAGGGTATGACATGATAGCTACTACTGAGACATGGCTAGAGGATGGTCAGGATTGGGAAATAAGTATACCAGATTATAAGGTCTACAGGAGAGATAGGGAAAATGGAAGAGGGGAAGGAGTAGCCTTAGTGATTAGAGATGAAATGGAGGATCGAATGAGAAGTAAGCAGCCAACAAAGACCTTATGGGTTGAATTGAGAAATAGGGAAGGATCTAAGACTTTAGTGGGGGTTGTGTATAGGACCCTGGCAGGAGCTCTGAAGTGCTAGATTGTATAAATGCAGAGATTAGACAAGCGTGTCAGAAAGGCACAGTGGTCTTAACGGGGGACTTTAACCTTCACATAGATTGGGAAAAGCAGACTAGCAACTGTCAGAAAGGTAGTGAATTTCTTGAGTGTGTCCGGGATAATTTTCTACAGCAGTATGTCCTCGAGGCAACAAGGGGGCATGCCATACGAGACAATGAACCAGATTTAGCTTAACTCTGCGTGAACATCTTGAGTTCAAGGTAGTGTTCAAAAGGGAAAAAAGTGAATCAGCTGCTAAGATTCTAGACTTGGGTAAGGCCGACTTCAATGGGATGAGACAGAGATTGTCCACAGTAAACTGGGCAAATCTGTTAATGGGTAAACGACTGATGATCGGTGGGAAATGTTTAAAGAAACATTTAACGTGATACAGAATCGGTTTGTACCCCTGAGTGGCAAGAACTCTACTTGCCAAAAAAAAAGCCATGGACAACTAAAGAGGAAAGGGCATACAAAAAGGCAAAAAATGGCACTGATCCTGGCGAATGGGAAAGATACAAAGATCAACAAAGGGTCACAAAAGAGCTACAAAAAGAGAGTATGGAAAGAAACTCGCAAGGGATATCAAAACCAATACGAATAACTTTTATAGTTATATTAGGAAAAAGAGGGTGGTCAGGAGCAGTGTTGGCCTCTCAAAAACTGAAAGTGGGGATATTGTCATTGACAATGGGGAAATGGCGGACATGTTGAATAATTACTTTGCGTCAGTATTTACAGTAGAAAAAGAGGATAGCATGCCGGAAATCCCGAGAAAACTAATATTGAATCGGGGACAGGGACTCAATAAAATTAACATAAGTAGAACAACAGTAATGAAGAAAATAATAGCACTGAAGAGTGACAAATCCTCAGGACCAGATGGTTTCCATCCCAGGGTTTTAAAGGAAGTAAGTGAGCACATTGCAGATGCCCGAACTATAATCTTTCAAAGTCCTCTAGATTCAGGAACCGTCCCTCTAGATTGGAAAATTGCACATGTCACTCTGCTTTTTAAGAAAGGAGAGAGAGGGAAACCAGGGAATTATAGACCAGTTAGCCTAACATCTGTTGTGGGAAAATGCTGGAGTCTATAATTAAGAATAGGGTGACTGAACACCGAGAATTTTCAGTTAATCAGAGAGAGCCAGCATGGATTTGTGAAAGGTAGGTCGTGTCTGACAAACCTGATTGAATTTTTTGAAGAGGTGACTAAAGTAGTGGACAGGGGAATGTCAATGGATGTTATTTATATGGACTTCCAGAAGGCATTTGATAAAGTCCCACATAAGAGACTGTTAGCTAAGATAGATTCCCATGGAATCGAGGGAAAAGTACGGACTTGGTTAGGAAGTTGGCTGAGCGAAAGGCGACAGAGAGTAGGGATAATGGGTAGGTACTCACATTGGCAGGATGTGACTAGTGGAGTCCCGCAGGGATCTGTCTTGGGGCCTCAATTATTCACAATATTTATTAACGACTTAGATGAAGGCATAGAAAGTCTCATATCTAAGTTTGCCGATGACACAAAGATTGGTGGCATTGTAAGCAGTGTAGATGAAAACATAAAATTACAAAGGGATATTGATAGATTAGGTGAATGGGCAAAACTGTGGCAAATGGAATTCAATTTCAGCAAACGTGAGGTCATCCACTTTGGATCAAAAAAGGATAGAACAGGGTACTTTCTAAATGGTAAAAAGTTAAGAACAGTGGATGTCCAAAGGGACTTAGGGGTTCAGGTACATAGATCATTGAAGTGTCATGAACAGGTGCAGAAAATAATCAAGAAGGCAAATGGAATGCTGGCCTTTATATCTAGAGGACTAGAGTACAAGGGGGCAGAAGTTATGCTGCAGCTATACAAAACCCTGGTTAGACCGCACCTGGAGTACTGTGAGCAGTTCTGGGCACCGCACCTTCGGAAGGACATATTGGCCTTGGAGGGAGTGCAGCGTAGGTTTACTAGAATGATACCCGGACTTCAAGGGTTAAGTTATGAGGAGAGATTACACAAATTGGGGTTGTATTCTCTGGAGTTTAGAAGGTTAAGGGGTGATCTGATTGAAGTTTATAAGATATTAAGGGGAACAGATAGGGTGGACAGAGAGAAACTATTTCCGCTGGTTGGGGATTCTAGGAGTAAGGGGCACAGTCTAAAAATTAGAGCCAGACCTTTCAGGAGTGAGATTAGAAAACATTTCTACACACAAAGGGTGGTAGAAGTTTGGAACTCTCTTCAGCAAACGGCAATTGATGCTAGCTCAATTGCTAAATTTAAATCTGAGATAGATAGCTTTTTGGCAATCAAAGGTATTAAAGGATATGGGCCAAAGGCAGTTATATGGAGTTAGATTACAGATCAGCCATGGTCATATCAAATGGCGGAGCAGGCACGAGGGTCTGAATGGCCTACTCCTGTTCCTATGTTCCTATAAGTATTGCTAATTAACCAAGTTGATACATTCTGTCACATGCATCATTTAGAAGGTGTCACTGAAATAGACAGACACATTTCAGAGGGTATGAAGGTCAAATTTGCAATATCTTGATAAAGACCAGAAGTTTCAGCCACATCCTATATCTTTGAGCTCTCCACCACCTAAACGGCGACAAGAAAGCCATCTTCTTACACTAATGTCATGTTTGTCTCGCTCAAATCAGATGGTTTTCAAGAAAGAAGGAAATAAGGGGGAAGGAAGGAGAGAAAGAGGTTCAGGTAGATGGTTTAAGAAGATTTTAGACAGACCATTTGGAGAACAATCTCCAAACAGAGAAAGTGTTAAGAGGGAAAGTTGAAAGGTTATAAAAAAAAGGCCCCAAATTTCCACGCAGTGAGTTGCACCGCTGTTAATGCCAAGGGAAAAAGATTTGTGCCCACTGGTGTTTGAGATAGTTACAAGAGTGTTTCCTGAGTCATCCCATTTACATGCCAATAGTCATCGGCATCAATCCCAAGTAAAATGGGTAGAATTAATTCATAGTATCATAGTATAGTACAGCACAGGAGGAGGCCATTCGGCTCATTGTGCCTGTGCCAGCTCCTTGGTAGAGCTATCCAATTAGTCCCACTCCCCTGCTCTTTCCCCTTTGCTATGCAAATCTTTTCCCTTCAAGTATTTATCCAATTCCCTTTTGGAAGTTACTATTGAATCTGCTTCCACCAACCTTTGAGGCAGTGCATTCCTGATCATAACTCACTACATAAAAAAATGTTTCCTTATGTCGCCTCTGGTTCTTTTGCCAATCAACTCAAATTTGTGTCCTCTGGTTACCGACCCTTCTGCCACTGGAAACAATTTCTCCTTATTTACTCTATCAAAACTATTCATGATTTTGAACACCTCTATCAAATCTCCTCTTAACCTTCTCTGCTCTAAGGAGAACCACCCCAGCATCTCCAGTCTCTCCACATAACTGAAGTCCATCATCCCTGGTGCCATTCCAGTAAATCTCTTCTGCACCCTTGTGACATCCTTCCTAAAGTGTGGTGCCCAGAATTGAACACAACATTCCAGCTGAGGCCTACCCAGTGTTTTATAAAGGCTTAGCATAACTTCCTTGCTTTTCTACTCTATGCCTCTATTAATAAAGCTCAGGATCCCATATGCTATCTCAACTTGTCCTGCCACCTTCAAAGATTTGTGTATGTACACTCCCAGGTCTCTCCATTCCTGCATTCCCTTTAAATTGTATCATTTAGTTTATATTGCCTCTCCTCATTCTTCCTACCAAAATGTATCACTTCACACTTCTCTGCTTAAATTTCATCAGTCTGTCTATATCCTCCTGAAGTCTGTTATTATCCTCCACATTGTTTACTACATTTCCAAGTTTCATGTCGTCTGCAAACTTTGAAATTATACCCTGTATATCTAAGTCCAGATCATTAATATATATCAAAGGAGCAGTGGTCCTAATACCGACCACTGGGGAGTATCACTGTATACTTTCCTCCAGTCTAACAAACAACCATTCACCACTATTCTCTGCTTTCTGTCCCTTAGCCAATTTTGTGTCAATGCTGCCACTGTCCCTTTAATGCCATAGGCTTTAATTTTGCTAACAAGTCTATTATGTGATATTTTATTAAATGCCTTTTGAAAGTCCATATACACAACATCAACTGCACTACCCTCATCAACTCTCTCTGTTACTTCATCAAAGAACTCAATCAAGTTAGTCAAATATGATTTTCCTTTAACAAATCCGTGCTGACTTTCATTCATTAGCCCATACTTTTCCAAGTGCCAATTAATTTTGACCCGAATTATTGACTCTAAAAGTTTCCCCACCACCGACGTTGGGCTGACTGGCCTGTAATTGCCGGATTTATGAAAATGGATATAACATTTGCAATCTTCTGGTCCTCTGGTACCACCTCCATATCTAAGGAGGATTGAAAGATTGTGGCCAGAGCCTCCACAATTTCTACCCGTACTTCTCTCAGTAACCTAAGATTTATCCCATCTGCACTGGGTGACTTTTCTATTTTGAGTACTGCCAATCTTTTAAGTACCTTTTAATCTTTATCTATTTTTATCCTATCCAATAATCCCATTACCTCCTCACTTACTGCTAAATTGGCAGCATCCTCTTCTCTAGTGAAGACGGATGCGAAGTATTCATTCAGTACCTCCGCCATGCCCTCTACCTCGACAAGAAGATCTCCTTTTTTGTCCCTAATCGGCCCCACCCTTCCTTTGACTACCCTTTTACTATTTATATGTTTATAAAAGACTATTGGGTTCCCTTTTAAGTTAGCTGTTAATCTATTCTCATACCCCCTTTTTACCCCCCTTATTTCCTTTTTTAGATCTCTGTACTTTCTGTATTCAGCCTGGTTCTCTACTGTATTATGAACCTTACATTTATCATAAGCCTCCTTTTTCTGTTTCATTTTAATCTCTACATCTTTAGTCATCCAGGGAGCTCTAGTTTTGGATGCCCTTCCATTCCCCCTCGTGGGAATGTTTCTACTCAGTATCCGAACCTTCTCCTCCTTGAAGGCCTCCCATTGTTCAATTACTGTTTTGACTACAAATTTTTGATTTCAATCTTCCTAGAAATGATCCCTTTTTAACTCACTGAAGTTAGCCCTTCTCTAGTTAAGTATTTTTACACTTGATTGTTCCTTGTCCTTTTCCATATCTATTCTAAACCTGATAATATTATGATCACTGTTCCCCAAATGCTCCCCCACTAAACCATGCTCAACCTGCCCCACATCATTCCTCAGAACTAGATCCAGTGCTGCCTCCTTCCTCATTGGGCTGGAAATGTACTGATTAAGAAAGTTCTCTTGTACGCATTTCAGGAATTCCTCCCGCTCTTAGCTCTTTACACTGTTACTATCGCAGTCTTTATTGGGATAATTGAAGTCCCTATTATCACCACTGTATAGTTTGTGTATCTTTCTGTAATTTTCTGCAAATTTGCTCCTCTATCTCCTTCCCACCATTTAGTGGCCTATAATATACACCTAGCAGTGTAATAGCTCCTCTATTCCTTAATTATAACCAAATAGATTCTGTCTTTGACCTCTCAACTACTCAATCCATTTCTAGTGCTATATTAGTTTCTTTGATCGATACTGTCACCCGCACACCCACCCCCCACCTTTTCTTTCCTTCCCTATCTTTCCTAAATACATTGTAGCCAGGAATATTAAATCCGGAATTCTCCCCTTCTTTGAGCCAGGTCTGTTATTGCCAATATATCATAGTCCCATGTGGCAACTTGAACCTGCAGCTCACCAACCTTATTTACCATGCAACGTGCATTTATGCTCATGCACTGCAAACTCTTCTCAGACTGCCTTGCATTTGCCCCAGTCTGATCCCTCCTATTTCTGAACTATTCTTTACCCTATTGCTACTTGTCCCTCCCAGTTCTTGTTTCTCCTTCTAATGTTTCATCCTGGTGCCCAACCCCCTGCCAAATTAGTTTAAACCCTCCCCCACAGCACTAGTTAACCTCCCCATGAGGACATTGGCCCCAGCTCTGTTGAGGTGCAACCAGTCTATCTTGAACAGATCCCTCCTGCCCCAGAACTGGTCCCAATGATGCAGGAATCTGAAGCCCTCCCTCCTGCACCATTGCTCCAGCCACGCATTAACCTGTCTTATCCTACTATTCCTATATTCACTAGTGTGTGGCACTGGGAGTAATCTAGAGATTACTACCTTTGAGGTTCTGCTTTTTATCTTCCTCCCTAGCTCCTGAAACTCTGTGCAGAACCTCAACCTCAATCCTATATCATTGAGTCCCACATGGATCATGACATCTGGCTGTTCCCTTTCCCTCCCTCAAAATGTTCTGCACCCTCTCAAATATGTCCTTTACCCTGGCACCAGGGAGGCAACACATCATACGGGTCTCACGTCGATGGTTGAAGAATCACCTGCCTGTCCCGCTGACTAGCGAATCCCCTATAACCACTGCATTTCTACATTTCGCTGTGACCCCCTGTGCAGTCCTTTGCCTCATGGCGCCATGCTCCAGACTGCACTCCTTCAACACTGAAAACCGGTTAGTGAGCGACACACTCCCAGAGGATTTCTACACTGCCTACCTCTTCCTACTCTGCCCAATGGCCACTCACTTATGATTAAGGTTTTTGCTTTCTTTGCACTTATAATTAGCTTGTAGACTTGTACTGTAGCCAGAAATAATAAAATGGGCAAGTTGCTCATTCCCAGAATTCTTCAGGATATGGATGACATTTAATAAGAAAAAGTTTTGTCAGCAAGGAGAGGTCTTTTGTTAGCAAGGAATGCTGAATAAGGGCTCAGTGGTCTCCCAGATAAGAGGGTAGCTTATATCACAAACAAACAAAGACAATGATCAACAGATCAATTAGGAAACTAACATAAGAAAATAAGAAATAAGAGCAGAAAGCCATCCAGCCACTCGAGCCTGCTCTGCCATTTAACAAGATCATGGCTGATCTTCTACCTCAACACCTTTTTCCTGCACCATCCCCATATCCCTTGATGCCTTTAATATCTAGAAATCTATCGATCTCTGTTTTGAATGAAACTGAAAAACAACTCCTTTTAGGGGATGGCTGTGTGTGAGACTAGAGCCCTATAAAGACCTTAAGCTTTCCTTCACAATTTGTAGAGAGAGACAAGAATGAAAGAATCGACGAAGGTTATGTTCTCTATCCAGAGCAAAAGCGGGTAATATCATTTATTTCTCTGTATGACTATTGCTTAAGACATTGAGTGTATCAAGACTCTGTTGAACTCAATAAAGATTATCTGCAACCAAATTGATGTCAAGTCCAAGAACCTTCCAAAGCGGCCATCACGAAGAGACTTGATAAGCAATAATCTGACTTGAGGGAGATTGAGTGCCTACGACGATCAACGAGCTAAACCCAGTCCGTAAAGGCAGGAAACCGTTTCAGCGGGTCCGTGGGGGTATCTCTCCAGGAGTACAAGTAACCGTGGCGATTGTCAAGGAAGCTCTTCAAAAGAAGCTGACGTAGCCGGTAGTGCGGTGTTGGTCACCGTAATGACCAAAACAGACAAGCCGCATGCGACAGCAGGGACCCACATAGAGAGGTTGGTGAATGAAAAAAAAATGAAATTAAAAGCAGCGAGGCGTTTGTTAATAGACGTGGCTCACTTTTGCGCACAGATAAGTGAAAATAGAGTAAGTGATGTGTTAAAAGTGCAGAGTGAGGCGACACTTCAACAACGATTCGATGATGTATTGATCATGCTGGCTCAGTTACTTGCTATGAATCAGTTAAATATAATGCATCAATGTGGACAGACTACTCAAGGGTCAGAAGAGCACCCCCGCACATTCGCAAACCGGCTGTTCGATTTGTATGAATTGACTTAGCCTACAAGGGCTCCTCCCTGGGATGGGCGCCCAGCCTCCAGTCCATGGGACGATGCCCTGTTTAAACAGATGTTTTTGTCTTAACTGTAACCGCTTGCGAAGACAGCCATAGGGGTGTCAATTAATAAAAATACCCCTCCATTAATACTGTTGAAAATGCCTCAGGAATGGGGCTCTGTGAAGGACCACATCGGTCACCCCAGCCCTAATAAAAAGCTGTTGAGGGATAGCCCTTAATTCAGGGACCCGAACTAAATTTGGAAACAACTCTTGTAATGATTGGTGCTACTGGTGCCAGAAATTTGGGCACCATGCACAGGACTACTGTAGCCACAACTTCGACAACCGCGATCAGGGGCGTAAAAATGGGCCTACGCTAATGGAATCACCCAAAATCAGCCCCACAGAGCAACAATTGGGACAGCTAATTGCTCTAATGACAGCTCAACAGATGAACAACAGTGATAAAACTGTGGCCAGTGTACAATCATCTGCTCCTCCTGATTTCAAGGAGGGGACGGACGCCACACAATGATGTAGTGGTGCCTCCTTGAAGCCAATGGTGGGGCTCTGACGTAATCGTAGTAACCATCCTGCTGTCTCTGTCATTGTTAATGGAGGCCAACGACAGAATATGTTAATAGATACTGGATCGACTGCTATGATCATTCATACCCCACAACAACGGGGAAACACTTCTTTAACTGCTTTTGAGGGATCTATGGGCCAGGGACATGAAATTAAGGAGGCACACTTTGACTTCAGCTAGATAGAGGTCATTTTTGACCATCCCATAGTAATGAGAATGATGAATTGTGAAGGCATCTTAGCGTCTGATTTTCTCAAGGGTTGTGGTATGATTGTCGATTAAAAGAACAATGTATTATGGTTTCATAAAAGGGTCCCCTCTGACCGGTTTGTGTCAGGCGTACATGCAGTGTTTGCAATTAAAAGACCCAAGCTATATCCCTTACCCTCACACGCAGATCCAGATATACAGGCACTATTAACAGTACAGAGCAGAGTTTACCATGCACAAGCACGACTGTGGGCGCCTGTAGGGAGACGCCTGTTAAAGTGAAGCAGTACCCTATTCCAGCTGAGAACCATCCTGCATTGCAGACTACGGTTGAGGCGCTGCTACAGCAGGGTGTTATACGGTAGGGCTCTTTTATGACCAATTCGCCCATTTGACCTATTAAGAAACCAGATGGGAGCTGGCATCTCACTATCGCCTATCGGACGTTAAATCTGGTGACCCCAGCCTGCTCCCCAGTGGTGAGAGAGACCCCACATTATTATCCCAGATACCAAGGAAAGCCAAATGGTTCTTGACACTTGACATCTTCAACACTTGTAAAGAGGGAGGACCAATATAAATTTGCTTTTACTTTTGGGGATCAACAGTATACCTGGACATGCCTGCCAAAGGGGTTTCATAATTCATCCACTATTTTTCATAAGAGAATGGCTGTAGGGGTCAGTTACTTTTCACGTCCAATTGTTTGTTACAGTATGTCGGTGATCTTCTTGCCACTGAAACCAGTGACGAACATATTCAACTGCTTCAGGAACTGCTGCATCTGCTGGTCTTAAGATTAACCTTCGAAAGGCAAACTGCTGATGTCTTCATTCAGATGATTATTGTCACACTTCTGTAGCGGCAGAGGGCCGATATGTTGTCACGTGGTAGGATGGGTGGTGGATTGAGGGAATGTCTATTTAAAAGTGGGGGAAGGAGGCAAGACTGTGGTATAAAAGGTAGACTGGGTTACACAGAAGAGAAGGCTTCAGTGACAACACGTGCTGTGATGCCTTGAAGAAATAAGCCTCCTTTGGTCCCATCCTGTTCTGCTGCTGCTCTTCCTCCTCTATGCTTAAGGCATACAAGGCTATTGCAATAGGGAATGCCATGCCTGCTCCCGGGAAGCCCTCACTGTGAGTGGGGTGGTCCAAAAGTCTGCCGATGGTCTGAACCTGTGAGAAGCGGCAAGAAACAAATACAGATGTCTGTAGGTAGAATGGCAAAAATAAAGCACTTTAAAAAGTCTTTCCCAGCTTCAGAAATCTAAAATTCAAAATATCTAGACTCTTGTGTTGCAGGAATTCCTCATTTCTACCATGATCAGCTGATCCTGGCATCTGCTGCACCTCACTCTAAGTTACCCAGAGTGTATTCAGGAGTGTGTAACTGCATGCTGCAGTGCCAATGGGCTTCATTTTGATGTATTCAAATTAGATCAGTCAGGACTCAGCAGGCAGATCATGGGTATTCTCAAAAAGTGTGAGGTAACTGAGAAGCGCCTTAAATGTTGGAAATCGGGCAGAAACAGATTCCACCCGATTTCAGCATTCAAAAATTTGCTCAGCTGTGCCATCCAGTATCGAGAACCTGTAACTACATTTAGAATCAAAGCAGTTCTCTTCAAATCTAGTTTCGAGTCATATGGTTTTGACACCAAAAACACTACCTAATCCAAAATAAGCAGGACATTTCTTAAAGTCGCCTACAGGTGTCAGAGGCAAAGGAGTTAAATACAAACATGCAAAACTCCAGCATTCTTTTTACCTAGCCTCAGCACCAGTCCAAATCCCACTCCAATCCATATTGCCACTTTGCCTTTTCCCAGCACTCAACTAAGAGCTGAGAAGTTCTTATGCCATGTCACCTACCCATCCTCTCCCACCTGAATTGAAAAAAAACAATGAAGACAGAAAAGCAAAAGTGAACAGGAGATAAAATAGAAGAGGAAGGCACTAGCAAAACAAGAAATACATTGAGAGACTAACTCACAGGAAGACAATAGGGATCTGTCCTGCTAACTTTCCAACATGAGCAATACTATGGGAGGTCCACTAGTACATAAAGTAAAAACCACTCAACTACAGAATCGCAGAATTTGATCCCAAAAGCACTGGTAAAAATTCCATGTGATAAAAATGGAATTTGACCTACATGGTCACTGTAAATCAGTGGCCCTGCAGTTATCCTTGACATGGCATAAACAACCCTATTGTTATAAAACAGCATGTTCACAAGCAGAAATGACTGGCTTTCTTTTCTTGAATATTCTTGAGATGTTGAAATGTGTTATCTGAAGTGTGATGGATGCACTTTACACAATTTATAGATAGTGGATCTCCTATAGCAGTGCTCACAGACATAAAATATGTTTTCCTCAGGTCAATAAATAAATTTGCATCCCTCATATACCAGAGTTACATCTGTGCATCTAATATACTGTCATTGTCTCAATAAACAAACAATCTCTTACGTGTGGTTAGTTGTATCATTCTTCTGGTCAGTCACCTCAGATTGAGTTCAGAAGTTTATGGTTTGTTTTATTTTAATGTTTTCATGCAAAAAAAACAAATCCAAAGTTTTCACCTTTCCTAATTACTTGAATTAGATATTTTTTTTTGTTAGGTAAGTGTATCAAGAGATATAGAGCAAAGGTGGGTAAATGAAGTTGAGCCATGATCTAATTGAATGGGACAACAGGCTTAAGGGGCTGAATGGCCTACTTCTGTTCCTATGTTTTAAGCAGAAAAGTATGGTGGACGAAACCATAAAAAAACAATACACAAAAAAAAATTAATTAATTAGTGAAAAAACAGTAATTGGAATGAGAATTGTATATAAAAATAGAAATAGTTAGTTACAGCAGCACTGATAAAAAAAGTTCAAAAAGGATGGAGACCCCGAAATATGATTGATCAGCAATTTGCTTGTTTCGGAATTCTGTAAGTTTCATTAATTCTCCAAGGAGAGAACAGGCTGTGGCTCAGTGACTGGGAGAATCAGCAAAAAAATTTGAGGCAACAGTGCAAAGAATGCATCATGCAAGAGTCTCAAATGTGGCAGACCTGAGAAGGGACTCGAGGAGAAACTAGACTATTTATCTAGGATAAGCAAGTGATATGAGAGAGACCACCATTTCCCACCAATCACCCAAACAGATCCGAATAGGAACCTTATTTTTGGATTCTAATCGTGTAAATACTGAAGTTGCAGAGGCCACAACTTTCATGACACAAGTCAACACTCTTACAGTGCATAAAGACAGTTATATTTTATTTAATATTTTTTCTCTATAAAGCGAAGAAAATGAAAAAAATCAGAATACATTTTCAATTCTACCATTTTATCTATTTTTGAAATGTAATAAAAAGTTATAAAACAAGTACTTGCAACAGAAGAAACATTAGCTTACTAAAATACAATCTTTATAAAATCTATGAAAGACCTTCAATTTAATAGCAAATGAGATAGATATCTGCGTATATAAATAAGATGTGCAGTATTTACAAAACTATACAGGAACACTAATAGAAACAAGGTGTGATAAGCAGTACAGAGAAATAATCAAAATGAAAGCACTGGAGAAAAGTACAGCCATTTACAGTCAATTTGCAGCCAGCACTTCTGTTTCACCTCTAAACCACCAGCAGCCATAAAAAACAGCTTTAATTAGTTTTCTGTTGCATAGGAGACTCACATATGAAAACAAAAGCCTTAAAGTTGCATTTCACATTAGCCTCAGTTTAAAAAAAAAGGTCCAATAAAAGAAAGCCTTTGAAATTTCATTCTCTCTTTATCTCAAGTTTCTTGCTCCTAGGAACGAGAAATACACTGCCATCACTGGTCTGCTGCAGTGAGTATTCACTGGGAGAATACGGATTTCCATCTTCATCTCGTAGCATACTAAAAACCTCATGGTATAGATTGTTCAGCTGCTGTTTGATCTGGTGAAGGTTTTTGGCATGCTCCCCCTTTTCTTGGAGGAGCTCCTCCTTCTCATCTTTAAGCTGGTCCAGATCATGTTCAAGACCCACTATGTTTTCTAGTTTACGCTTGCGGCAATTCTGAGCTGCCACCTTGTTTTTGCCACGGCGACGGATATCACGAATGAGAGCAAGCTGGGCCTCACCGAGCTGATAATTGGACAGGATTTCATTGAAATCATCAACGGGTAGGTTAATAATCTTGCCGACAGAGAAAGGAACATTCAGTGCTTTAGCCCGCTGCTCGTCCCTAGTGAGCCGAGCTTCCATCCGTTTGGAATACTTGTCTTTGGTGAATGGGGCTTTACTGTGGCCAGGACTCACTGGCAGATCATCCTTTGGTCCTTTGGTGTAAGGGTTCAGGCTAGCACTTGACTGTGCAAGATCATGAAGAGAGGGTGCCCGATAGTGACTGTCATTTTGAAACTGCATTGGGTACAGCTCAGCAAATGCAGGTTCAACACTCCCAGGACTGCTTTCCATGTCATCCATGTCAGAGTCATTGTAACCATTGGAAGCATCTCCACAGACAGACGATTGCATTGAATTACCTGGAGAGGTTCCAGGAGGGCTTGAGCCCATAGACAGGCCAGAGTCTGAATCAAGAATCTCAGGCAAATTTGGTGGTTGCTTACAATCAAAATCTTTATTCACTCCCAAGTGAGAGATGCTGATTTGTTCAAGAAGAGGATCATCCAGAATGCTAGTAAGCGACTCATTCGTATTGGTACCTTGGGAAATATTGCTGCTTCTCTGGGTATTCAGCGAGGTAGAGAAAAGCAGGTCACTGAAATGATTATTGCTGAATGAAAGGTTCATATTATCTGAAACATTTGTTTTGAGCTGGAGAGTGTGGCTTTCAGGTGGCATTACTTCATCGTAGGGACCATCAAAGAGAGAGAGGAAACTGGTGTTGCTGCCTGTCATATGGTCAGCTGGCAGAGTCGCACTGAGGCTGTAGCTATCACTTTGCATTTCAGAAGTTTTGCTCTTAGAAGTATATCCTGTAGATCCAGTACTGGTAACATTCTCATTCTGCATGTACAGCCACTGTACAGAAAAAGCACACACAGAAACACATCAGGAAGAATCAAGATTTTTTTTAAAAAAAGTGACAGTATAAGAGTGTTGGCTGAAGTTCATATCATAATTCAAAATAATGCGGAAACTTAGTTTTAAATGGGTCAGGCAATATTTATTCAAAAATTCAGCAAAATAATGGTATCATATGCAACTGCTGAATATTTAACCAGCAGGACTACTTCCAATGGCAATCTAAGTAACTGCCTGAAATTTTAGAAGTAAATAGCTACAAAAACAACAATGAGTTTAATAATGTAATTAGCTATCTATGGTGAAATTTTAGTCCAAGTAAAGGGGTAAGTGCAAGAAACAAACATGTTCTCAAATAAATGCTCCCCTGTTTGTTAAATATACTAAGAATATAATAAATGTTTAGCTTTAAAAAACATTTAAATGTTAGAAAGCCCTGATGCTGTTAATTTGGTGATGTTACTGTCACGAGCGAGTGTGAAGCTTTCCACCTAACCTATAAAAAAATGCTGACAGTCAGCAAGTGCAAAAAAGCCACAGATAACCAGTGGCCAATGTGATTTTACTGCATTAGATAAGTTTCTCAAATCACTTTAGAGTATTGAAGGTCTGCACCAGGGACCTACTCCTGACATTAACAAAATTAGTTATAACTTTTCAAAGACACAAAGACTAATAAAGAAACCATAATATGGGAAAATTCTTGTTTTTATACTTTCCTTCCCCTTTAAATAATTATATTCGCTGTGCTGTCATTAATTAAATGTAGCTTCTGCAAATTAGAGGAAGGTAAAAGTTTATACATACACCCCCTCCCACCAATATATTTTCTCAAATGCAATAATTACACTCAAATAGTAGTGCACACTGTTTGATTAAATCCTCCAAACCAATGTGGATACACTCTGCAGGATGAAAGCTTTTATTGTTTAAAATGTCCACTTATCTGCATTCAAACACACACACACAAATTAAGGTCACATAATATGCATTTGAAGAAAAAAAAGTAAATGGAACTGGATCCTGAATGTCAGATTAATATCCACAGAGACAATGGCAGGTTTGTTCTGTGAACAAATGGTTTATTACAGGTCTGAATTCTTTGGGTGTTTGTTACATCCATACTCCCTCTGTATTAAGTGCTGAATTCAGCTATTGTATTTACCTGAAGCTCCGGAATTGAGAGCAGCTCTTGCCAGGTTTGCTCTAAGTCCTCCAGAGAGTTTGATTCAGGTGCTGTGGATGGAAGGATTGAAGTAGTTCCTTGCTGTGTCTGATGAGGAGCCATTGGCTGTGGACTGGTCTGAGCTGGAACTGGAACGGGGGGTTCAAGTGCAACTGTACGAGACTAGAAACAATATTTTTTTTAATTTAAGAGCCCTTTACTGCTGCCCAACCCTTACTGAAAACCCTACATTTCCTGAGTAATGTTGCAAAAATCTTAGAGGAACTATTTAGGTTCCCTGAATTTCTACGGTTACATTTCCTCAAAAAAGCTGCCACAGTGTTTCAGCTATTATGACTGGAACAGTAAAACCAAAAGACAACACTATAGTGTATCTATAGTTCATACAGTCTAAGTTTTGCATTTAAAAAATCCACCAGACAGCCATTTTCGAAGTACTACACTTATTTCAGAAACATCCAAATTCTAAATGAATTCCTGTTCTAACAGGGCAACTAAAAATCACGTGTCTCGTAACCACAGGAACCAACACATTTTCAAAATTTCATACAGTTATTGTAAAGATAAACATTAGAAACCCAGCAAACATACAACACTTTTCTAGGGTTTGCAGTTAGATGGTAGGACTAGTAATAAAAGGACTCACCTCTATGTCCTCTACAAATGGAAATGACTCTGCAAGAAGCTGCATGCATTCATCAAACGACAAGGCTCCATCATCTCTCTCTGTTGTCTTTGCAATCTAAATTAAAATTGGTCGGCAACCAAATATTTTTTAAAAAGGGATGAGGAGAGAAGAAAAATAAAGTTTAATGTATTATGTTTTTGTACATATCTCTACATAGATATATGCAAGAATTAGATGCATTTCTAAGCTAGTTTTCAGTTAAAACTGTAGTGGAAGAGAAAAGTAGTTCCTCAGGCTTGAGCTGTGCTTCATACGGGGTTGTAAAAGTCTTTGTACCTGTGCAGCTTCTGTAATTCCTCCTGGGATTTCAGGTTCGCTGTGCTTTGCTGGCCGAATGGCAACAAATTCGCCCGTCTCTTCATCTAACTGCAGCTGTGCCAGTAAAGCCTTCTCTTGTTCCTTCTGCAACTGCTCCTGCTTTTCCTTCTCAAGTTTCTTCTGTTTCTCTAGCTTATACTCCTTTTGTCTGTAGTTATAATCAAAATCTTCACGGACAACACCAAGATCTACATCCTGCCTCCACAGGATGTCAATTAAATCGATGTTCTGTTTTTAAAAAAAAAATTAAAATGCAAGTCAAATCAGAAATGCTGTAGCAAACTGCACCAATGCACTTGCGTCAGATACAATACATAAATAACCCCAGAGGTTGGTTATAAATACATCAATCTGAGAGTTAGGTAGAAATATTTAACCATTTCCAGGTATCACATCTCAGTTTAACATCACATTCTCTCTCCAATACCAAGAATCAATTCAGAATTCACATTAGTAACCGTGTTTCAGCTAAGGCAAGGTGTTGGTTGCTAAGCAAGAAGTAACGGCTGAATGCTTTGTAATGTATTCGAGTTTGAAAGACCCAACAAAAATGTCAGTCCTGCTCAAATATACATTTGTGTGCCAAAGAATTTCAGTAGTTTTAAGTGCGTCAGTAAACAAGCTGATGAACTCCAATGGAGGTAACATTCTTTTTTTCCCTGAGTGGCATTATCTGCAGAAATAAGGTCGCAATCTATGGTAATTGATTTTTGTTTTAAGACATTTTCTACTCCTTTCAGATCAGAAAGCTTTAGTTAGCCACAGATTTTTTAAAATAGTACTGCCATCCTGATTTCAACAAACAATTTTACAAGCCTGAAGCTTGACTCCAAGGTTCCAAAGCCAAGAACAGAGCGCTAAATTTTGCAAGGGATAAAACAGACAGCCATTAATTTTAAGATTCAATTTAAGCAAGAACTAAACATAGCTTTTGGTGGGAGCAGAGGACAAAAGAGACATACGATATGCAACTTGTGAAAGCTATGGTTTCTGAGCAGAAAGCAATTAGCTCTTAAGTTCAATCCTGGCTAAAACACTTTATGTCTGTACATGTGAACGTTTATAAAATGAAATGAATGTGAAGCATTGGCATGATTTCACACTACTTCAAACACAAAAAAGATCAGATCTAGTCCGTTTAGGCACCCTCTAAAGTCAAAAGACCTTTTCACATAGCCAACTGCAAAAAAGTGTATCCCAAGTGAACCAATTTCAATTTCATCGAACAAAGCTGCCGAGATATCTGGTAGTATTTTAAAACTGCCACATAAACTAACCTCAATACCTGATTTAACAGGCAAGTACAGCAAATACCTAGTCTTTTAATATTTGAAGAGAGGGAGTGTGCTATTTTAGAAAAAAAGGTGTTGGGGGGGGGGGGGGGGGCGGTGAGAGGAGGTTACACCACATGGAATACAAAAACTGCCTTTGTAGCCAAGCAGGTGGTCACCAGGGTGACCAAAAGTACCCCTGTTAAACACTGTCCTGTGAGCACTGCAGTAAGTGGTCCCTGCAACTTCACTGCAAGTGCTTTTTATAAATCATAGCCATCCTGTACTGCAAATAAAATTAGAAACTTTAAAATATACGTTACTAACATTTAATATTTTAACAGAGGCAAGAATTTTAATGAGAAACACACAACATAATTTACAGTTCACAAATACCTGTACACCATTCCACATCAGGTAAGCCAATACTCTAATGCAAACCTTGCCATTAACAACTAAAAGGAAACATTAGACAATTTGTGCATTGTGAAAGCCTGAACAGAAGGCATCTTCATTTCCTTGATTGCTCAACACATTGCATCATCTTACTGGAAGAGAAGGACTGATCTGGCTGCCACTTACAGCACTAGGGAAATGCCCACTCAACCCTGTAACCACAAGAATGAGCTGATTTGCATACTGACCAGGATGGAGGGAGGAATAAGAAATGAGAAAAACAAGCAGCAAATACCTGCTCTGCACATTCATCACGTCTCAAGCTGCAGCACAACTATGTTCGATTTGGGCTATTCCCCTAACTGCGCCATTCCCTCCTGATTGGGAGGTCAGGTGACCTTTTTCCAGGCCTCTGCCACAGCAGCCTGTAAGCCAGCCACATGAGTGTAGGATAGCACATCCTAGATGAATTGGCCTCTAACTCTTCCATTGTCCCAGAGGGGAAAGGGCCAGGAAACAGCACAGATAAGTATAGAAACTTGTTTTCTAGAGAACTGCTCTCTGTGCTCTGGTAGCCAGTTATTTTTAAATAAAGAAATGACAAAACGGCAAGAGCACAGCGAGAGCAGCGGGGATATAAAGCATGGTGGCAGCGGAGGTACGAGATTAAAAGAGACGAGAGCGAGACCAACTCAGCCACAGATGGAAATTTGAAAAAGTGATGTTAGAATCAGTGCATAAAGGAGCAGCGGAACCTGAGGGAATTAAGATAAGTATCGAGGTAAGGATCTAGGATAAAGAACTAGAATAAGGATCTAGGATAATCTAAAAAAAAATTAGAACTTTTAAAAATAAAATAAAATAACTAGATTAACTAAGCAAATAAACAAAAAAAAACTAGAAATGGCAGTGCAAGTTATGTGTCAGGATTGCAATATGTTGCAGTTTGTGGACAGCAAGACTGTCCTGGATTGCCATAAGTGCAGTAAATGTCTCTGGTTTGAGACACTCCGGCTCAGTGTCTTTGAACTGGAGTGTGAGTTAGAGACACTCCGACACATAAGGGGAAGGAATATCTGAACAGTTTTCTCCAGAATCCAGTTACATGTAGAGGAGGGGGAAGAGTGTGATAGGTAGACAGCAGGGTAGTGGGAACAGAGGAGATAGAGGAGAGGGTCCCAGAGACACTAGTCCTGTCCAACAGCTACAATGCACTTGATACTTGTGAGGATAAGGAAGAAGACTGCGGGAAGGACAGTCAGAACGCCGACCAAGACACCCTAGAGCAGGAGGCTGTCCAAGGGGAGGAGGTGCAAAGTTATAGGTGATAGTTATAGGAGATTCGATAATTAGAGGGATAGATACAATTTTTTGCAGTCAGGATCAAGAGTCCCGAAGGGTGTGTTGCCTACCTGTTGCCAGGGTAAGGGACATCCCAAAAACGCTGGTAAAGAATCTGGAAAGTGGGGGGGGGTGGGTTGGTCCAGTTGTTGAGATCCACGTCAGAACCAACAACATAGGAAATAGGGAGGAGGCGCTAAGTGAGTATTAGGGAAAAGCAGGACCTCCAGGGTAGTAATCTCAGGATTATTACCTGAGCCATGTGCGAATTGGCATAGGGACAAACAGATCAGGAAAGTAAACACGTAGCTGAAGGTTTGGTGTGGGAAAGAGGAGTTCCTTTTCATGGGCACCAATATTGGGACAGGAAGGAGCTGTACCGTTGGGATGGGCTGCACCTGAAACAGGCTGGGACCAAGGTCCTAGCGGAAAGGATAAATAGAATGGTTAATAAGATTTTAAACCGATAAGAGTGGGGTGGGAAGGTTTCATGCAGAAATTTTAGTAAAATATAGAACAAGAGTAAGAAAAAGAGACCAAATTAAAGTCCAGGCCAGTGTTGTAGAAACCATAAATAATTCAGGTCTGGGAAAGAATAAAATAACTGAAATAAACACAGCAGTAATGATAAATAAGAAAAATGATAAGGTAAAAAGTGTGAAAGCAAAAAGGTACAACTACTAAAGATGATTTAAACTGCTGGTTTGGCAAGGTACAGCAATGTACACAGCGTCTGAAATAAAACGAGGGAAACTGGAGGCAATAATCTGAAGTGAAGAACCAGATGTAGTAGGAATAACTGAAACATGGCTACATAAAGAACAGGACTGGCAACTAAATATTGCAGGTTATAATATAAATCAGAAAGGTTAGGGAAAGAGGGGGTGTGGAGTAGCTGTACTAATTAGAGATAATATAATGATAGTAGAAAAAAGGGACATAACTAACAGAAGGATAGAAACAGAATCCATATGAATTGAAATAAAACATAAGGGATCGATCACAGTAATAGGAGTATACCACAGACCATTTAATAGTGGAAAGGAAGTGGAGGAAGAAATAGGTAAATAAATGTGAATGGGTAAAAGGGCATAGAACAATAATCATGGGAGATTTTAACTACCTCCAAATAAACTGGCAAAAGGTAAGTAGGTAAAGGGGTACAGGGAATGGAGTTTTTACAATGTGTGCGGGACTCCTTTCTCACCCAGTATGTAAAAAGCCCAAGAGAGGAAGCACTGCTGGATCTAGTAATGTGAAATGAACCAGATCAGATAAGAGAAGTAAGCGTGGGGAACATCTAGGCAATAGCGATGTCAACATAATAAGGTTTAAGATAAAGATTGAGAAGGACATAAGTAAGATACAGACCAAAGTGATAAATTGGGAAAAAAAAAGCTGATTTTGAGGTGATAAGAATGGAACTAGGAAAAATAAACTGGAAAAATTTACTGACAAATAAAGAAATAGAACAGTAGTGGGAAACATTTAAAATGGTCATCAAGAGTTCAGGAGAAATATATCCCACTAAAAAGCAAGAATGACACACCATGGATGAATAAAGAAATAAGGGCAAAATTGAAACTAAAGAAAAAGGCATACACTAAGTACATAGATAACAAAGGAAAGGATGACAAAAGGGAATACGAAAAGGTTAGGAAAGAAGTCAAAAAGAAACCAGGAAATTAAATTATCAAGGAATATCAAAAAAAAGTAAAGTATTCTACAGACAAATAAATAAAAAAAGAAAAATCAGGGTAGGGATAGGGCCACTAAAGGATAAATACGGTAAACCCAGAGACAATGACAGTGAAATGGCAAAAATATTAAATAATTACTTTGCTGCAGTATTTACCAGGGAGACTAATATGATGGACATGAGACTAGAAGAGATCAAAAAAGATGTAAAGACATTTAAAATAGAAAGGGAGGAGATAATTGATAAACTAAATCAAAAAGGGAGGATAAAACCCCAGATCTGGATGGATTACATCCACACATATTAAAAGAAGTTAGGGAAGAGATAGCAGAGGCACTATTACATATATATAAAAATTCAGAAGAAAAGGGAATAGTGCCAGAGGACTGGCAGACAGCTAATGTGATTCCTATGTTTAAAAAGGGAGATCAGACAAGTCCAGGGAACTATAGACCAATAAGCTTAACATTGGTGGTAGGAAAGATAATGGAATCTATACTCTGATGGAATAGAGAAACATCTAGAAACTGAAAATATAATAAAGAATAGTCAGCACGGATTTCAAAAGGGAAGGCCTTGCTTGACCAACCTTATTGAATTTTTTGAAGAAGTAACAAAGTGTGGACAAGGGCAATGTAGTAGATGTAATACAATTGGATTTTCAAAAGGCCTTCGATAAGTTACTGCATAGTGGACTCATGACTAAAGCAAGTAGCAGAATAGATAGTAAGCTGCCTACAAAATGGAAAGCAGAGGAATAGGAGTTAAAGGTAGTTGCTCAAAACTGGCAAAAGAGAAGTGGTGTTCCACAAGGATCGGTGCTGGGACCACTGTTGTTCACCATTTACATAAATGATTTCGACTCGGGAATCAGAAGTACAATTTCAAAATTTGCAGATGCCACCAAATTGGGAGGTATAGTTAATACTGAGGAGGACTGCGACAAAATACAGGAAGACATCAATAAACTTGCAGAATGGACATGTAATTGGCAAGTGAATTTCAATATAGGTAAGTGTGAGGCAATACATTTTGATAATAATGAGACTACACATTCCTTGGAAAATAAGAGTCCAAATGGGGTGCAGGCGCAAAGGGATATGCAAATCATTAAAAGTTGTGATATAGGTTAATAAGACCATAAAAAAAGCAAACAAGACACTGGGGTTCATTTCTAGAGGGATAGAATTGAAAAGTACGGACATTATTCTAAACTTGAATAGAATCTTGGTTAGACCACACAGAGTACTGTGAAGAGTTCTGGTCTCCACACTATAAAAAGGATATAGAGGCACTGGAGAAGGTGCAAAAAAGATTTACTAAGATGATACCTGAAATGAGAGGTTATACCTATCAGGAAAGATTGAATAGGGTGGAGTTCTTTTCTCTAGAAAAGAGAAGACTGAGGGGTGACCTGCATTAAGTCTGATATTAAATGACTACAGTGACAGCAAAGGTTAAGTGCATAACTGGTTTCTTTAGAATATAAATGGTCTTCAAGCAAAGCTCACATGTCAGTCAAGTGCACTAAACTTCCTATTCCAGGCAGAAAAGGTATGTTAATTTGGATGATTTGGGGTTCCTGTTCATCGCAAGAATTTTTTTGACACTCATAGAAACATAGGAACAGCAGTCGGCCATTTAGCTCCTCAAGCCTGTTCTGCCATTCAATGAGATCATGGCTGATCTGTGACCTAACTCCATATACCTGCCTTAGCCCCATATCCCTTAATACCTTTGGTTAACAATAATCTATCAATCTCAGATTTAAAGTTAACAATTGAGCTAGCATCAACGGCCATTTGCGGAAGAGAGTTCCAAACTTCTACCACCCTTTGCGTGTAGAAGTATTTCCTAACTTCACTCCTGAATGACCTAGCTTTAATTTTTAAGCTACGTCCCCCAGTCCTAGACTCCCCAACCAGCAGAAATAGTTTCTCTCCATCGACCCTGTCAGTTCCCCATAATATCTTGAAAACTTCAAATCAAATCACCCCTAAATCCCAGGGAATACAACCCCAGTTTGTGAAATCTCTCCTCATAATTTAACCCTTGGAGTCCAGGTATCATTCTAGTAAATCTACACTGCACTCCCTCCAAAGTCAATATATCCTTCCTAAGATGTGGTGCCCAGCACTGAACACAGTACTCCAGGTGTGGTCTAACCAGAGGTTTGTATAACTGTAGCATAACTTCTACCCCCTTGTATTCTAGTCTTCTAGATATAAAGGCCAGCATTCCATTAACATTTTTGATTGTTTTCTGTACCTGTCCATGACATTTGAATGATCCCCCTAAGGCTCTTTGGAGCTCCATTGTTTCAAACTTTTCAACATTTAGAAAGTTCTCTGATCTATCCTTTTTAGGTCCAAAGTAGATGACCTCACACTTACCTACACTGAAATCCATTTGCCAGTTTTGCCCATTTACTTAATCTATTTCTAGCTCTGTAATGTTATGCTTCCATTTACACTTCTTACAATGCTGCCTATCTTTATGTTATCAAATTTGGATATGTGGCGCTCTATCCAGTCATCTAAGTCATTAGTAAATATGGTGAATAATTGAGGGCCCAACACAGATCCCTATGAGACACCATTAGTCACATCCTGTCAATTTGAGTACCTGCCCATTATCCCTACTCTCTGTGTCCTGCCAATCAGCCAATTTCCTAACCAGGTCAATAATTTGCCCTCAATTCCATGAGTTTCAACTTTAGTTAACAGTCTCTTATAAGGGACTTTGTCAAATGCCTTCTGGAAATCCATATAAACAGCATATATGGACATTCCCCTGTCCACTACTTTAGTCAGCTCTTCAAAAAATTCAATCAGATTCATCAGGCACAGCCTACCCTTTACAAATCCATGCTGGCTCTCTCTGATCAGCTGAAAATTTTCAAGGTGTTCAGTCAGTCTATCCTTATAGACTCTAGTAATTTCCTGACAATAGGTGTTAGGCTAACTCGTCTATAATTCCCTGGTTTCCCCCTCTCACTTTTCTTAAATAGAGGAGTGACATTCAATTTTCTAATCTAAAAGGAATGGTTCCTGAATAGAGAGAACTTTGCAAGATTATAGTTAGGGCTTCTGCAATGTTCTCACTTACTTTCTTTAAAACTCTCAGATGAAAACCATCTGATCCTGAGGATTTGGCACTCTTTAGTGCCATTATTTTCTTCATTACTGTTAATTTGGTTACGTTAGTCCCCATTCCCAATTCAAAATTAGTTTTCTTGGGGTTTTTTTTTTATTCGTTCACGGGATGTGGGCGTCGCTGGCGAGGCCAGCATTTATTGCCCATCCCCAATTGCCCTCGAGAAGGTGGTGGTGAGCCGCCTTCTTGAACCGCTGCAGTCCGTGTGGTGACGGTTCTCCCACAGTGCTGTTAGGAAGGGAGTTCCAGGATTTTGACCCAGCGACGATGAAGGAACGGCGATATATTTCCAAGTCGGGATGGTGTGTGACTTGGAGGGGAACGTGCAGGTGGTGTTGTTCCCATGTGCCTGCTGCTCTTGTCCTTCTCGGTGGTAGAGGTCGCGGGTTTGGGAGGTGCTGTCGAAGAAGCCGTGGCGAGTTGCTGCAGTGCATCCTGTGGATGGTACACACTGCAGCCACAGTGCGCCGGTGGTGAAGGGAGTGAATGTTTAGGGTGATGGATGGGGTGCCAATCAAGCGGGCTGCTTTATCTTGGATGGTGTCGAGCTTCTTGAGTGTTGTTGGAGCTGCACTCATCCAGGCAAGTGGAGAGTATTCCATCACACTCCTGACTTGTGCCTTGTAGATGGTGGAAAGGCTTTGGGGAGTCAGGAGGTGAGTCACTCGCCGCAGAACACCCAGCCTCTGACCTGCTCTCGTAGCCACAGTATTTATATGGCTGGTCCAGTTCAGTTTCTGGTCAATGGTGACCCCCAGGATGTTGATGGTGGGGGATTCGGCGATGGTAATGCCGTTGAATGTCAAGGGGAGGTGGTTAGACTTTCTCTTGTTGGAGATGGTCATTGCCTGGCACTTATCTGGCGCGAATGTTACTTGCCACTTATGAGCCCAAGCCTGGATGTTGTCCAGGTCTTGCTGCATGCAGGCTCGGACTGCTTCATTATCTGAGGGGTTGCGAATGGAACTGAACACTGTGCAGTCATCAGCGAACATCCCCATTTCTGACCTTATGATGGAGGGAAGGTCATTGATGAAGCAGCTGAAGATGGTTGGGCCTAGGACACTGCCCTGAGGAACTCCTGCAGCAATGCCCTGGGGCTGAGATGATTGGCCTCCAACAACCACTACCATCTTCCTTTGTGCTAGGTATGACTCCAGCCACTGGAGAGTTTTCCCCGATTCCCATGGACTTCAATTTTACTAGGGCTCCTTGGTGCCACACTCGGTCAAATGCTGCCTTGATGTCAAGGGCAGTCACTCTCACCTCACCTCTGGAATTCAGCTCTTTTGTCCATGTTTGGACCAAGGCTGTAATGAGGTCTGGAGCCGAGTGGTCCTGGCGGAACCCAAACTGAGCATCGGTGAGCAGGTTATTGGTGAGTAAGTGCCGCTTGATAGCACTGTCGACGACACCTTCCATCACTTTGCTGATGATTGAGAGTAGACTGATGGGGCGGTAATTGGCCGGATTGGATTTGTCCTGCTTTTTGTGGACAGGACATACCTGGGCAATTTTCCACATTGTCAGGTAGATGCCAGTGTTGTAGCTGTACTGGAACAGCTTGGCTAGAGGCGCAGCTAGTTCTGGAGCACAAGTCTTCAGCACTACAGCTGGGATGTTGTCGGGGCCCATAGCCTTTGCTGTATCCAGTGCACTCAGCCGTTTCTTGATATCACGTGGAGTGAATCGAATTGGCCGAAGACTGGCTTCCGTGATGGTGGGGAGGAGGCTGAGATGGATCATCCACTCGGCACTTCTGGCTGAAGATGGTTGCAAACGATTCAGCTTTGTCTTTTGCACTCACGTGCTGGACTCCGCCATCATTGAGAATGGGGATGTTTGCAGAGCCTCCTCCTCCCGTTAGTTGTTTAATTGTCCACCACCATTCACGACTGGATGTGGCAGGACTGCAGAGCTTTGATCTGATCCGTTGGTTGTTGAATCGCTTAGCTCTGTCTATAGCATGTTGCTTCCGCTGTTTAGCATGCAGTTGTAGCTTCACCAGGTTGGTACCTCATTTTTAGGTACGCCTGGTGCTGCTCCTGGCATGCTCTTCTACACTCCTCATTGAACCAGGGTTGATCCCCTGGCTTGTTGGTAATGGTAGAGTGAGGAATATGCCGGGCCATGAGGTTACAGATTGTGGTGGAATACAATTCTGCTGCTGCTGATGGCCCACAGCGCCTCATGGATGCCCAATTTTGAGCTGCTAGATCCTTTCTGAATCTATCCCATTTAGCACGGTGGTAGTGCCACACAACACGTTGGATGGTGTCCTCAGTGCGAAGACGGGACTTCATCTCCACGAGGACTGTGCGGTGGTCACTCCTACCAATACTGTCATGGACAGATGCATTTGCGACAGGGAGATTGGTGAGGACAAGGTCAAGTAAGTTTTTCCCTCGTGTTGGTTCGCTCACCACCTGCCGCAGGCCCAGTCTAGCAGCTATGTCCTTCAGGACTCGGCCAGCTCGGTCAGTAGTGGTGCTACCGAGCCACTCTTGGTGATGGACATTGAAGTCCCCCACCCAGAGTACATTTTGTGCCCTTGCTACCCTCAGTGCTTCCTCCAAGTGGTGTTCAACATGGAGGAGAACTGATTCATCAGCTGAGGGAGGACGGTAGGTGGTAATCAGCAGGAGGTTTCCTTGCCCATGTTTGACCTGATGCCATGAGATTTCATGGGGTCCAGAGTCAATGTTGAGGACTCCCAGGGCCACTCCCTCCTGACTGTATCACTACCGCCACCTCTGGTGGGTCTGTCCTGCCGGTGGGACAGGACATACCCAGGGATGTTGATGGAAGAGTCTGGGACATTGGCTGAAAGATATGATTCTGTAAGTATGGCTATGTCAGGCTGTTGCTTGACTAGTCTGTGGGACAGCTCTCCCAATTTTGGCACAAGTCCCCAGATGTTAGTAAGGAGGACCTTGCAGGGTCGACTGGGCTTGGTGTTTTGCCGTTGTCGTGTCCGGTGCCTAGTGGTCCGATGCCGGGTGGTCCGTCCGGTTTTATTCTTATTATGACTTTTCGTAGCGAGATTTTACAACTGAGTGGCTTGCTAGGCCATTTCAGAGGGCAATTAAGAATCAACCACATTGCTGTGGGTCTGGAGTCACATATAGGCCAGACCGGGTAAGGACGGCAGGTTTCCTTCCCTAAAGGACATTAGTGAACCAGATGGGTTTTTACGACAATCCGGTAGTTTCATGGCCATCATCACTGATACTAGTATTTTAATTCCAGATTTTTATTTAATTAATTGAATTTAATTAATTAATTGAATTTAAATTCGCCAGCTGCCGTGGCGGGATTTGAACTCATGACTCTGGATTTTAGTCCAGGCCTCTGGATTACTAGCCCAGTAACATAACCACTATGCTACCGTACCCTACGGTGCATGCTATCCTCTTCCTCTTCTGTAAATACTGACACAAAGTAATTAATTAAAATGTCCACCATTTCCTTATTTTCATTCACAGTATCACCATTATCAGTTTTTAAGGGGCCCACATTGCTCTTGACCACCCTCTTTTTCTTAATATAATTGTAAAAAAACGTGTGATGATTTTGATATCCTTTGCAAGTATCTTTTCATACTCCCTTTTTGTAGCTCTTACTATCTGCTTTGTCACCCTTTGCTGTTCTTTGTATCGCTCCCAGTCACCATGATCTGTGCTTTTCTTTGCATTTTTGTACGCTTTTTCTTTTAGTTTTCTGTTGTTCCTTACCTCTTTTGTTGTCCAAGGCTGTTTTTTTTTAGCAAGTAGAGCTCTTGCCCCTTCGGGATATAAACTGGTTCTGGATCACGTTAAATTCTTTTTTGAACACCTCCCACTGATCTTGTCTCGTTTTACCCAGTAACAGATTTGCCCAGTTTACTGTGGACAGTCTCTGTCTCAACCCGTTGAAGTCGGCCTTACCTAAATTTAGAATCTTAGTAGCTGATATGGGTTTCTCCCTTTCAAACACAGCGTTGAACTCTATCATATGATCGCTATTAGATAAATGTTCGCACACCGTTAGGCTGTTACCGAAATCTGGCTCATTACTCATTCTTAAAACTAATATGGCCTGCCCCTTGCTGAATCTATGACATATTGTTGCAGAAAGCTGTCCTGAACACAAGAACTTCACTACCTTTCTGACATGAGCTTGTCTGCTTATCCCAATCCATACGAAAGTTAAAATCTCCCATCGAAACCACTCTGCCTTTGCTACACGTTTGTCTAATCTCTGCATTTATACATTCTGCCACTTCACAGCTGCTACCAGAGGGCGCATACACAGCTCCCACTACAACCTTAAATCCTTTTCTATTTCTTAATTCTACCCATAAGATCCACAATTCTTTCAATTGATTAGCTCAATAAATTTGGATCCCCCAATTTAACACCTTCACAGCTGTCCTTTTAAAATCATAGTAGATACAGCATTGGAGGAGGCCATTCAGCCCATCATGCCTGTGCCAGCTCTTTGAAAGAGCTATCCAATTAGTCCCATTCCCCTGCAAATTTTTTCCCTTCAACTATTTATCCAATTCCCTTTTGAAAGTTACTATTAGAAATCATAGAAAGGTTACAGCACGGAAGATGGCCATTTGGCACAGAGTCCGTGCCGGCTCGAAGAGCAATCCAGCTAGTCCCACTCCCCCGTGCTATCCCCATAGCCCTGCACATTTTTTCCTTTCAAATACTTATCAAGTTCCCTTTTGAAAGCCATAATTGAATCTGCCTCAACCACCCCTCTGGCAGTGCATGCCAGATCCTAAGCACTTGCGGTGTAAAAAAGGTTTTCCTCATGTCACCTTTGGTTTTTTTGCCAATCACCTTAAATCTATGTCCTCTGGTTCTTGACCCTTCCGACAATGGGAACAGTTTCTCTCTATCTACTCTGTCTAGACCCTTCATGATTTTGAATACCTCTATCAAATCCCCTCTCAATCTTCTCTGTTCCAAGGAGAACAACCCCAGTTTCTCCATGTAACTAAAGTCCCTCATCCCTGGAATCATTCTAGTAAATCTCTTCTGCACCCTCTCTTATGCTTTCCTAAAACGTGGTGCCCAGAACTGGACACAATACTCCAATTGTGGCCGAATCAGTATTTTATAAAGGTTTATCATGACTTCCTTGCTTTTGTACTCTATGCCTCTATTTATAAAGCTCAGGATCCAGTGTGCTTTCTTAACTGCTTTTTCAACCTGCTCTGCCACCTTCAACGATTTGTGCACATATACCCTCACATCTCTCTGTTCCTGTACCCCTTTTAGAATTGTGCCCTCTAGTTTATATTGCCTCTCCTCATTCTTCCTGCCAAAATGTATCACTTCGCATTCATCTGCCATGTGTCCACCCATTTCACCAGCATGTCTATGTCCTCTTGAAGTCGATCACTATCCTCCTCACTGTTCACTACACTTCCAAGTTCTGTGTCATCTGCAAATTTGGAAATTGTGCCCTGTACACCCAAGTCCAAGTCCAAGTCATTAATATGTATATCAAAAAAAAGCAGTGGGCCTAGTACCGGCCCCTGGGGAACACCACTGTATTCCTTCCTCCAGTCCGATAAACAACCATTCACCACTACTCTCTGCTTTCTGTTACTTAGCCAATTTTGTATCCATGTTGCTACTGCCCCCTTTATTCCAAGGGCTTCTTTCAATCTTGATGATGTGGAGATGCCGGTGATGGACTGGGGTTGACAATTGTAAACAATTTTACAACACCAAGTTATAGTCCAGCAATTTTATTTTAAATTCACAAGCTTTCGGAGGCTTCCTCCTTCGTCAGGTGAAAATGTGAAAATGAAATCCTCGAGATGAAATCGCATTTATAATTCACAGAACAATGCTTGGTGAGTACAGACAGTTTTTTCAACTGCCCGTTGCCAAGGCAATCAGTGTGCAGACAGACAGGTGTTACCTGCCAGGTCTCACAGAATATACAAATCACCAAAAAAAAACAACAAACAAAAAAAACAGAGATAGAGAGGTAGAAACATAGAAAAGAGAGAAACTACGCCATGTTCTCCGCAGCCTTCAACATGTCATCAATGAGGACAAACACCTCGCTATGGCCATCCCCACACCTCCACTACTCGCCTTTAAACAGCCACCCAACCTCAAACAGACCATCGTTCGCAGCAAATTACCTAGCTTTCAAGAGAACAGCGTCCACGACACCACACAACCCTGCCACGGTAATCTCTGCAAGACATGCCAGATCATCGACACAGATACCACCATCACACGAGAGGACACCACCCACCAGGTGCATGGTTCATACTCCTGTGACTCGGCCAACGTTGTCTACCTCATACGTTGCAGGAAAGGATGCCCCAGAGCATGGTACATTGGCGAGACCATGCAGACGCTGCGACAACGGATGAACGGACACCGCGCAACAATCGCCAAACAGGAGGGTTCCCTCCCAGTCGGGGAACACTTCAGCAGTCATGGACATTCATCCACCGACCTTCGGGTAAGCGTACTCCAAGGCGGCCTTCGAGACACACGACAACGCAAAATCGTCGAGCAGAAATTGATAGCCAAGTTCCGCACCCATGAGGACGGCCTCAACCGGGATCTTGGGTTCATGTCACGCTACACGTTACCCCACCAGCGAACAAATGTTATCTGTTTTTAATATAACGGGTCAGTTGCTGTCTTTTCTATGTTTCTACCTCTCTATCTCTGTTTTTTTTGTTTGTTGTTTTTTTTTGGTGATTTGTATATTCTGTGAGACCTGGCAGGTAACACCTGTCTGTCTGCACACTGATTGCCTTGGCAACGGGCAGTTGAAAAAACTGTCTGTACTCACCAAGCATTGTTCTGTGAATTATAAATGCGATTTCATTTCGAGGATTTCATTTTCACATTTTCACCTGACGAAGGAGGTAGCCTCCGAAAGCTTGTGAATTTAAAATAAAATTGCTGGACTATAACTTGGTGTTGTAAAATTGTTTACAATTGTTCAATCTTGATGACAAGCCTATTATGCGGCACTTTATCAAACGCCTTTTGAAAGTCCATATACACCAGATCAACCACATTGCCCTCATCTACCCTCTCTGTTACCCCATCAAAAAACTCTATCAAGTTAGTTAAACACTATTTGCCTTTAACAAACCCGCGCTGGCTTTCCCGAATCAATCCACACTTGTCCAAGTGACTGCTAATTCTGTCCCAGATTATCATTTCTAAAAGTTTCCCAACCGAGGTTAAACTGACTGGCCTGTCGTTGCTGGGTTTATCCTTACAACCTTTTTTGAACAAGGGTGTAACATTTGCAATTCTCCAGTCCTCTGGCACCACCCTCATTTCTAAGGATGTTTGGAAGATTATGGCCAGTACCTCCGCAATTTCCACCCTTACTTCCCTCAGCAACTTAGGATGCATCACATCCGGACCAGATGACTTATCTACTTTAAGTACAGTCAGCCTTTCTAGTACCTCCTCTATCAATTTTTAGCCCGTCCAGTATCTCAACTACATCTTCCTTTACTGAGATTCTGGCAGCATCTTCTTCCTTGGTAAAGACAGATGCAAAGTACTCATTAGTACCTTGGCTTGAATCTGCTTTACAGGCAGTGTATTCCAGAACATTACAACTCACTGCATGAAAAAAATGTTTCTTCATATCACCTCTGGCTCTTTTGCCAATAATCTTAAACATGTGTCTCCATATTTGCTCTATCAAAACCGTTCATGATTTTGAACACCTCTATCAAATCTCCCCTTAACTTTCTCTGTTCTGAGGAGAATAACCGCAGCTTCTCCACATAACTGAAGTCCCTCATCCCTGGTACCATTCTGGTAAATCTCTTCTGCACCCTCTAAGGCGGTGACATCCTTCCTAAAGTGTGATGCCCAGAATTGAACACAATACTCCAGCTGAGACCTAACTTGTGTTTTATAAAGGTTAAGCATAACTTCCTTGCTTTTGTACTCTATGCCTCTATTAATAAAGCCTAGGATCCCATATGCTTTTTAAAAAAAAAGCCTTCTCAATTTGTCCTGCCACCAAAGATTTGTGTATGTGCACCCCCAGGTCTCTGTTACTGCACTCCCTTTAAAATTGTACCATTTACTTTATATTGCCTCTCCTCATTCTTCCTACTAAAATGCATCACTTCACACTTCCCTGCGTTAAATTTTATCTGCCATGTGTCTGCCCATTTCACCAGTCTATCTATGTCCTCCTGAAGTCTGTTACTATCCTCTTCACTCTTCACTACATTTCAGAGTTTCTTGTCATTTGCAAACTTTGAAATTATACCCTCTATACCCAAGTCCCGGTCATTAATATATCAAAAAGAACAGTGGTCCTAATATTGATTCATGGGGCACACCACTGTATACTTCCCTCCAGTCTGATAAACAACCATTCACCACTAACTTTGCTTTCTGTCCCTTAGACAATTTTATATCCACGCTACCACTGTCCCTTTAAGCCCATGGGCTTTAATTTTGCTAAGTTTATTATGTGGTACTTTATCAAATGCCTTTTGAAAGTCCATATACACATCAACCACACTACCCTCATCAACCCTCTCCGTTAATTCATCAAAGAACTCAATCAAATTAGTCAAATATGACTTTCCTTTAACAAATCCATGCTGACTTTCATTTATTAGCCTACACTTTTCCAACTGCCAATTAATTTTGTCCCAGATTATTGTCTCTAAAAATTTCCCCACCACTGGCTTTAGGCTGTAATTGCCAGGTTTATCCCTCTCACCTTTTTTGAACAGGGGTGTAACATTTGCAATCCACCATACCCATATTTAAAAGGAGGATTGGAAGACTGTGGCCAGAAACCACGCAATTTCCACCCTTGCTTCCCTCAGTAACCTAGGATGCATCCCATCTGGACCGGGTAACTTTTCTACCTTGAGTACTACCAATCTTTCAAATACCACCTCTATCTATTTTTATCCTATCCGATATCGCTACTACCTCCTCCTTTACTGCCGTAGTTGCAGCATCCTCTTCTCTAGTGAAGATGGATGCAAAGTATTCATTTGGTGCTTCAGCTATGCCCTCTGCCTCCACAAGATGATCACCTTTTTTGTCCCTAATCAGTCCCACCCTTTTAAATGTTTATAAAAGACTTTTGGTTCCCTTTTATGTTAGCTAATGTATTCTTATACTCTCTCTTTGCCCCTCTTATTCCCTTTTTTAGATCTCCTCTGAACTTTCTGTATTCAGCCTGGTTCTCTACTGTACTATGAACCTTACATTTGTCATAAGCCTCCTTTTTCTGACCATATTAATCTCTATATCTTCAGTCATCTAGGGAGCTTTAGCTTTGAATGCCCTTCATTTCCCCCTCGTGGGAATGCAACTAGTGTGTACCCGAACCAAATCCTCCTTGAAGGCCTCACCTTGTTCAATTATTGTTTAGCCTACCAATTTTTGATTCCAATCCACCTGGGCAAGATCCTTTCTAACTCACAGAAATTAGCCCTCCTCCGGCTAAGTATTTTCACATTTGATTGTTCCTTATCCATAACTATTCTAAACCTAATGATATTATGATCACTGTTCCTCAAATGCTCCCCCACTGAAACATGCTCCATCTGCCCCACTTGATTCCCCAGAACCAGATCCAACACTGCTTCCTTCCTCATTGGGCTGGAAACACACTGTTCCAGAAAGTTCTCAAACACATTTCAGGAATTCCTCCCCCTCTTTACCCTTTACACTGTCCCAGTCTATATTGGGATAATTGAAGTCCCCCATGATCATTACTTTATAGTTCTTGCATCTTTATAATTTGCTCCATCTCCTTCCCATTATTTGGTGGCCTATAGTATACACCCAGTAGCGTAATAGCTCCTCTATTGTTCCTTAATACTAACCAAATAGATTCTGTCTTGAACCCCTCAACTACATCACCCTTTCCAGTGCTATAATAGTTTCTTTGATCAATACTACCACCACCCTCCACTCCTTTCTTTCTTTCATACCTTGTAGCTAGGAATATTAGAGATCCGAAGGATCGAGTACTTGTTATTGCCACTATATCATAGTCCCATGTGGCGTCTTGAACCTGCAGCTCACCAATCTTATTTACAACGCTGTGTGCATTTACACACATGCACTCATAAAATCGTTACAGGGCAGGAGGCCGCCACTTGCCCCATCGAGCTTGTGCCAGCTCTTTGTAAAGCAATCCAGTTAGTCCCATTCCCCTGCTCTTTCCCCATAGCCCTACAAATTTTCTCTTCAAATATTTATCCAATTCCTTTTTGAAAGCCACGATTGAATCTGCATCCACAACCCTTTCAGGCAGCGCATTCCAGATCATAACTAATTGCTGTGTAAAAAAGTTTTTCCTCACGTCACCTTTGGTTCTTCTGCCAATCACCTTAAATCTCTGTCATCTGGTTCTTCCGCCAATGGAGCAGTTTCGCTATTTACTTTATCTAAACCAGTCATGATTTTAAACACTTCGATCAAATCTCCTCTCAACCTTCTCTAAGGAGAACAACCCCAGCTTCTCCTGTCTATTCATGTAACTGAAGTCCCCCATCCCTGGAACCATTCTAGTAAATCTCTTCTGCACCCTTCACATCCTCCTAAAGTGTGATGCCCTGAATTGGACACAATACTCCAATTGTGGCTGAACCAGTGTTTTATAAAGGTTCAACATAACTTCCTTGCTTTTGTACTCTATGCCTCTATTTATAAAGCCCAGGATCTCGTATGCTTTTTTAACCACTTTCTCAACCTGTCCTGCCACCTTCAAAGATTTGTGCACATATACCCCAAGGTCTCTCTGTTCCTGCAACCCCTTTAGAATTGTACCCTTTACTTCATGTTGCCTCGTTCTTCCTGCCAAAATGTATCACTTCGCACTTCTCTGCATTAAATTTCATCTAGCCACGTGCCTGCCCTTTCCACCAGCCTGTTTATGTCCTCTTGAAGTCGATCACTATCTTCCTCACTGTTCACTACACTTCTAAGTTTTGTGTCATCTGCAAATTTGGAAATTGTGCCCTGTACACCTAAGTCATTAATAAATATCAAAAAAAGTAGTCCTAGTACTGACCCCTGGGGAACACCACTGTATACCTTCCTCCAGTCTGAAAAGCAATCGTTCACCACTACTCTCTGCTTCCTGTCACTTAGCCAATTTTGTATCCATGCTGCCACTGCCCCTTTTATTCTGTGGGCTTCAATTTTGCTGACAAGCCTATTATGTGGCACTTTATCAAATGCCTTTTGAAAGTCCATATACACATTAACTGCACTGCCCTCATCAACCCTCTCTGTAACCTCATCAAAAAACTCAATCAAGTTAAATAAACACGATTTGCCTTTAACAAATCCCTGCTGGCTTTCCTTTATTAATCCACACTTGTCCAAATGACTTAATTTTGTCCCAGATTATCGTTTCTAAAAGCTTCCCCACCATGAGGTTAAACTGACTAGCCTGTAGTTGCTGGGTTTATCCTTACACCCTTTTTTGTACAAGGGTGTAACATCTGCAATTTTCCAGTCCTCTGGCACCACCCTCATATCTAAGGAGGATTGGAAGATTGTGGCCAGCACATCTGCAATTTCCACCCTTACTTCCCTCAGTAAACCTAGGATGCATCCCATCTAGACCAGGTGACTTATCTACTTTAAGAATAGCCAGCCTTTCTAGTACTTCTATCAATTTTTACCCCATTCAGTATTTCAACTACCTCTCCTTTTACTGTGAATTTGGCAGCAGCATCTTCCTTGGTAAAGACAGATGCAAAGTACTCATTTAGTACCTCAGCCATGCCCTCTGCCTCCATGGGTAGATCTCCTTTATGGTCCCTAATCGGCCCCACCCCTCCTCTTACTACCCGTTTACCATTTATATGCCTATAGAAGACTTTTGGATTCTCTTTTATGTTAACCACCAGTCTATTCTCATACTCCCTCTTTGCCCCTCATTTCCTTTTTCACTTCTACTCTGTATTTTCTATATTCTGCTTGGTTCTTACTTGAATTATCAACCTGACATCTGTCATACACCCCCTTTTTCTGCTTCATCTTCAACGGAGCTCTGGCTTTTGTTGCCCTTCCTTTCCCCCTCGTGGGAATGTACCCGAACCACTCTGAACTCAGTTTTGAGAAAGGAACTATTAAAACTAAATTGAGGTAAACACCCAAAGTGTAAAGCTGTTCTAATGTAACTGCATATAAATTGCTTTTTCACAAGCATGTTCACATGTAGAAATGCCAGCCTTAGCACTCTTACCTCTGAATTGGAAGGTTGTGGGTTCAAGCCCCTCTCCAGAGATTTCAGCACATAACATAGGCTGATACTTCAGTGTGGTACTGAAGGAGTGCTGCAGTCAGAGGTGCCATCTTTCAGATGAGACGTTAAACTGAAGCCCCATGGGTCTGCTCAGGTGAACGTAAAAGATCCCATGTCACTATTTAAAATAGAGCATGGAATTCTCCTGGTGTCCTGGCCAATATTTATCCCTCAACCATGTCACCAAAAACAGATTATCTGGTCATTTATCTTATTGCTGTTTGTGGAACCTTGCTTTGTGCAAATTGGCTGCCAAGTTTCCCTACATTATAACAATGACTACACTTCAAAATTGTTTAAACATCCGTGAAGTGCTTTGGGTCATCCGAAGGTCACGAATACTGCAAATTCTTTTTTCTCAAGTGACCTGCAGCGGTGTCTGGCACCTATGAACGAACCTACATTACAAAATACAGCTAATGTTGTGTTCCACTTATTATGCGATTGTAAACAATTTTACAACACCAAGTTATAGTCCAGCAATTTTATTTTAAATTCACAAGCTTTCGGAGATTTTCTCCTTCCTCAGGCAAATGTTTCAAGATCTCCTTGAAGCCTACGCATTTATACATATTGAACAATAATACATGGTGTTTACAGACTGCCCCTGCAACTGCCCGTTGCCAAGGCAATCACCGTGTTCAGACAGAGAGGTGTTACCTGCAGAACCTCCGAATACACATTCAACAAAAAAACAAACAGGGAAAAAAAACAGAGAAAAAAAAACAGAGAGAGGCAGAAACATCCGGAAGGCAGAGAGAGCCAGCAAATGACCCATTATATTAAAAACAGATAACATTTGTTCGCTGGTGGGGTAACGTGTAGCGTGACATGAACCCAAGATCCCGGTTGAGGCCGTCCTCATGGGTGCGGAACTTGGCTATCAATTTCTGCTCGACGATTTTGCGTTGTCGTGTGTCTCGAAGGCCGCCTTGGAGTACGCTTACCCGAAGGTCGGTGGATGAATGTCCATGACTGCTGAAGTGTTCCCCGACTGGGAGGGAACCCTCCTGTTTGGCGATTGTTGCGCGGTGTCCGTTCATCCGTTGTCGCAGCGTCTGCATGGAGGTTACCCTGCCACGGTAACCTCTGCAAGACATGCCAGATCATCGACACAGATACCACCATCACACGAGATGACACCACCCACCAGGTGCATGGTTCATACTCCTGTGACTCAGCCAACGTTGTCTACCTCATACGTTGCAGGAAAGGATGCCCCAGAGCATGGTACATTGGCGAGACCATGCAGACGCTGCGACAACGGATGAACGGACACCGCGCAACAATCGCCAAACAGGAGGGTTCCCTCCCAGTCGGGGAACACTTCAGCAGTCATGGACATTCATCCACCGACCTTCGGGTAAGCGTACTCCAAGGCGGCCTTCGAGACACACGACAACGCAAAATCGTCGAGCAGAAATTGATAGCCAAGTTCCGCACCCATGAGGACGGCCTCAACCGGGATCTTGGGTTCATGTCACGCTACACGTTACCCCACCAGCGAACAAATGTTATCTGTTTTTAATATAATGGGTCATTTGCTGGCTCTCTCTGCCTTCCGGATGTTTCTGCCTCTCTCTGTTTTTTTTTCTCTGTTTTTTTTCCCTGTTTGTTTTTTTGTTGAATGTGTATTCGGAGGTTCTGCAGGTAACACCTCTCTGTCTGAACACGGTGATTGCCTTGGCAACGGGCAGTTGCAGGGGCAGTCTGTAAACACCATGTATTATTGTTCAATATGTATAAATGCGTAGGCTTCAAGGAGATCTTGAAACATTTGCCTGAGGAAGGAGAAAATCTCCGAAAGCTTGTGAATTTAAAATAAAATTGCTGGACTATAACTTGGTGTTGTAAAATTGTTTACAATTGTCAACCCCAGTCCATCACCGGCATCTCCACATCATTATTATGCGATGCCTTTGAAAGTCCTTCTGGAATTCATAACATTCTTGTACAATGGGAAAACACCCAACTATCCCAAATACCCTGGGAAGAATATGGATGATGCATTTAAGGATATTATTTTATAGTGTGGATAATCTTTCCTTTAGTCTCCTAACTCACTACTGGAGGTCAGTGATGTGCAGATCCTCTGAAGTGGAGTCGGGATGAAAGGACACCATCTCAGTGGTGCAGGTTCAGACAAAGGACAGTTCTCTGGGAATACCTGGACATGCACCCCTGAGAGAATAACTGAAGCAAAGCTCTCAACACACTAACAGAGCATGACAGAAGTATATTAAGGGCTATAGGTTGGCAGGGTGGGGTTGGGGGTGAAGAGGATTGTCCTTAAATACTTATTGTAGAGGGACAGGACAGAAACAGCATAAGCAGATACTCCACCTTTGCCAGCTTCAAACTTTAAGGACAGCTCTGAGCACAAGTGACAAAGTTTAATAGCTAACTATAAAACGGTAGAACAAGAGTGGATACTATGTTCACTAACATGATTGTTTCCTGATTAACCCAAAACCAAAGGTTCCACTTCAATTAAATTGTGCCGCTCTTCCCACTGGTGGGAGACAAGCTTTTCCCCCATTATATTAGATCACTCTAATGAAATTTGTGTAGACATTATAGGAAAAATACAGATAATGGAGTATTGGCTTCCGCTCTGAAGTACAAATTGAGAGTCTCCTCTCTGGCCTTCTAGCAGGAACAAATGGTTAGGATTTCTTTTTAACAACAGTTCAGGGAAGTACTGGATAATTTAAAAAAGCTTAATACATGACACTGACACACACACACTTTACTTTCCTTTCCTTCCCCTCCCCTCCCCCTCTACAGCAATAGCATTTCAGAGCTGAAAAATGAACCAAGTTAGTTTAATTGCTCAGACACTTATTATTTGAATCTTTACTAACACACAGATACAACCACTTACACACTAGAAAATTGCTGCAGATAAGCATCATACTAGGAGAAAATCTCAAACTACCAAGCTTTCCCAAAACAGTTCATCCTGTACTATACAGGCCTCTACTCTCATGATGAAGCAGTCAACACCAGTTCAGTATTCAACAACCTTTATTAATGGCCACAAATAAACAGAAATTATATAATCAAGAAAACAAGTACACAGCTCTTGACGTGGGCTGACAGCTTTGGAAGGTTTATTTTCTGATATCATTACGCAACACGGTTTCTGTCACAAGTTAATGAAGATCATGTGCTTGTCCTTCCTTGATCTACGACAATGGTACAGACATTCATTGTGGCAGGGTCCGAACACAAACATCAAGCAGAATTAAATTCTCAAACTAGGTAACAGGATAATTAACCCTTCAATACTTCTCAGTCTTATCAAGAGCAGCATGTAACAGGATCTTCTACATTTGAGAGGAGAATAGGTCAGTGGTAGTTAAACATATTCAAAGTGATTTTCATGACAGAGCAATCATTTATTAAGCAACTTGCCAAAGCCTGCATCCAAAAGTAAAATGTACACTTTTTAATCTAGTGAAATCGCATCTATGCAAAGTAGGTTAAAAGCAGTGAAGGCAAGTGGACTACAAATGGAGTTCAGCCAGAGCTGGAGGACAGACACACGCACGAGCACATAGGACAGGCAACTTATTATCTGGAAACATTCAGCAGGCCAGTCAGCATCTATGAAGAGAACAGATTAAATAATATTTCAGGTGTGGACTCTTTGGCAGAATTTACAGATGAACAGCATTTAAAAAACAGAACAAAGGGAAGAGGGAAACACACACGCACACACAAGAAATAGTAAAAACCTGTAAAATGTTTAAGTGGAAAACAGGATTTGTTTAAATGGCTGAAATATTAACACAAGTCAAAACAATAGGAGGCATAAGGAGAGAAATTAAAGACATTTACAAGATGCACATAACATGAATGGTTGATGCGTGGGGATAAGACAGAAATGGAAGCACAAAAAACAGACTTCTTAGGTCACTGGAGCTTTACCCCTGCTGCCTCAGCTATTCACACATTCTCTGTCTTGTAAATGTCCTTAATTTCTCTCATTATGCTTCTAATGGTCTTGTGTTAATATCGCTTCAGCCATTTAACCATCTCCTGTTTTCCACTTAAACATTTCTCTTTCCTCGCACATGCGTGTGGCTTGAGTTTTCCCTCCCCATTCTCTTTGTTTGGTTCCTTTTTATAAATGCTATTCACCTGTAATATCTTCCAGTTCTGAGGAAAGATCCGCATCTGAAATGTTAACTCATCTGTACTTTCCACAGATGGTGAGTGACCTGCTAGCATTTTGTTTTTGTTTCCTATTTGCAGCATCTGCAGTTTTTTGCTTTTTGGATATATTAATAGTTTGTTCATCACACATTTTAATCAGTTTATCAATATTCTTGAGTCCTAGATCAGAGTTAAAAATGAGGTTAACAACCACCTGCAGAGGTTTTTTTTGTACTGCCCATTCCAGTAACATTGAGTCACTGCATACTTAACAAAAATGTATAAGATTGTGTGTATGTGTGCACGAGTCAGCCACAGGATTTCAATCTACACATTAAACCTGCGGCACACAATCAATCATTCAGGGTTATGAGCGTTACTAACTGATGCTGCATTTACTCTTCAAGAAAACCATTTCCAAAACAACTTTTCCCATACCGTCTGCCATTCCCACTGCTGCAGAAGCCACCGTATTTTATATTGTGATGGCCTTTTTACAGCAATCAGATCCACTTGAAAACTATTATGCATGCACAATCATTCCACTGAGATGGAAACCATTCCCAATGGTTGGGGAAGGTTTGCAAAGGCTTTGTTGGCCTGTTTTAAGGTTGAAAACAGTGATTCAGTCCACGGGTAGACATTTTGTTTGGCTGTCTCTGCCTCCAGTGACACACTTACTTACATTGGTACCCGAGGCTCAGCTACCAATGGAAGTGTGATTGAAAACTACCTATTATGTCTGGCAGCAGGAATGCTCCTTTGTTTATTTTGTAAGTTTGCTTGAGGTGCCAGCAGTGGCAAAGCAACTATAAAAATATGCTAATAGATTTCAAAGACAAATCATTGGTATATTTATCAGATTATATTTACAGGATAGATCTGTATTCTCACTATGTACTCAAACTGATGCTAACCAATCCAATTTCACAATTCTCACTCAAATTGAGAACTGAAATTACTTCAGTGCAGTCAGAATACAAACATTTCCTCCCAACAATCTATTTGCATCATTAATATTCAGAGCTGTAAAAGACTATGCGGTTTTGGAATTTCTGACTATGCCACCAAATGGGGACCTTGGTTAATGGGTAAAGATCACAAGACAGCAGGGCTGGGAAATGTAGATTAGATTTCAAAGGGAGAGTCTGAACCAATGTGTTGCAGACAACAAAAGATAGTTTAATATTCTTGTGACCACTTATTGTTGCTGCAACAACTTTTCCATCAAACTCAGCAGGGATCATTTCCAAGTTAGGCTGGTGGATTCCATTCTTGGGTGAGGAATAAAAGCCAACACAGGACAGACAAAGACTTTTTGGAACAGGAAGATTGAGGGCAGTCAAGTTTGCCAAAGGGAAAGCGGTGAGGATTTTCACTGAGGCAGAGGTTAGAAATGTTGACTGATAGTTAGAATCCATCTTCTCTCAGTCAAGTAGGATAATCCACCAACGTGGCCTAATGTAGTATATTCTTTCTTTTATATTAATACACACAGATAAGTTGTATTGTTTGAATTAAGTGAGTGTGGTACAGCTGCTCTGTATGTTCACCTTATTGTAAAATAAAGCAGATCAATGATTCATGCCTGGCCTGATTTCCCTAATGTCTGCTCGGTTCACCAGAGAGATTGTAGTACATATGCAAAAGACAAAAATATCTGGTTCAGGTCATAGTGAGTACTTTTGTTACACCCCTGGGTCATGCCATTGTATAAGCAGATATCAAGAATTGTAAGTCAACTCCCACAATAGTAAGGTGCTTGACCAGAGAAGGTATCAACAGCAGATTTGAAAAAGTCTTATCTGCAGGCAGCACCAAATGTATTTGAAGAATTAGACTCTCAGTAAATTTGTTTTGCTTGCTATGTCTGATATTTCAAAATTATCACATTAATCTTGTTGTAAGTATGCAGCCATGGCAAGGCCCATGATAAGAATTCTTCAATTCAACACACAAATGTGCTTATTATTGAATTCACTTTGAAGAGGCATTTTAAGTTTTTGTACAGTTTAGATGATTCTACTTGTTCTATAAGCTATTTGTGACTCTAATGATACTTTTTTTTACAGTATCTCATGCATCACACAATGAATTACATAGCATCTGTGACAAGACTGAATACATTTTTAGCTTCTTTATTTACAATGAAGATAAAAGAACTAATAAAATGCAGAGGCTAAGCTCCATAAGTGAAGTATTCTCAACCCAAGTTCTTTAATATCAACATGATAGCCAGAAAACCAGTTAAACTTATTCAGAGCTCCCCCAATGGTTCATCTGATAACACTAGTTTGTAACTAAGCCAGTTTCCAGGTCCAATCTGCAGTCTGCCCCAAGCAGTTACAATTGGGTTCAAACCTTAAGAGGAAAATCAGACATGTTTCCCACTCCTGATCACCATCCAGTAACCTCTGCCGGAAAGTGAGTACGTGTGTACTGACATTAGTGGAGGAGGAGGAGGAGGAGGAGGAGGAGGAGGATCGGGCTCAATTGTGATGTTGTCTGTCCATGGTCACACAACCAGACAATTTCCATTGTCTAGACTCAAGATGAAGAATGACCATTTTGTGGTCAGGTAATGGAAGATGACCACCATCTACAGAACTGTGTCTCAGCAAGCAGTCAACATCATCAGAAAAGGGGGATGATGGAAATGCAGAGAAAAATCAGCACAAACATTTTCCACTACAGGAAAGATTTCCCGTCTATTTCTTCAAATTCATTAGATTAGTATTAAAGTTCCAGTTTGCTCCAAACACATTTGCCATAAGTTCATGATGAAACAGTAGATTCAAAATCTGCACCCCTATAATGTGCCATGTGTGAAATAGTGTACTCAAGATCAATAATTACCAGCCCCCTCCCCCCCCCATTGTTGCAACTACCACTGAAGTTTGTGTGTTATGTCCAAATTCCATACTCTTTCTAAAAATAAAAAATACCATGCTATCTGACCAATGTACAGGCTAAAGATAAATCAGGTTTATTTGTAGGTACAAAGAAGCATAAGACACAGCAACATATTGAGAGTACAACAATAAAAATAGAAATCAGCTCACAATGGGTTCAAAAGTTTTTTTTTTAAAAAGAACACTTTCTTATACAGCCTAAAATACTTTGACATTTATTTCCCTATTGATCATAGGGCAAAAACACTGCTTTTGACACATCATTTGTTGAATATATTAAACTATTATGTTACATAAATGCAGCTTTCCATTTCACCCTCTATAATCAAATAGATTCAGGTTTAACTAGAACTTTAAGCTTGTGCAGCTGCAATTCTCACATGGTTATATTTATCTCTAAGACAACCTGCAAACACACCCAACATTCAGGTTTGATATTTACAAAACCGCAGGATAAAAAGGTCCCCCCTTACAATACACTGCACTCTGCTGCAGCGATTGTGTAATCAGACATTTATTAGAGCAATTAATCACTCTTGCATTTCTTCACCAAACACGAAAGATACAGAAGTCATTAGACCAGCTGAGAACAGTAAAGCTGTAGATGGTATTTAGATATTGAAAGCAGTCACTGCACTAATAGAACAAACCAGACAGCAAAAGCAAAGGTGTGTAGGGGGCAAAATTCAATTTCAGTGGGGGCGCAAAATGGGTGATAGTGGATTAGCCACCTGTTATGTACCCCACCTAATTTTCCCCTCCGTTGAAGTCAATGGAACATATGGCGAAGTGGGTAATGGGCGGCTGTTCATTCAAACACCGCCTATTTTGCACCCATGCCAAAATTGTATTTTACATCCCGCAGAACCTGAACTACATATTAAAAACACAGAAATAACCTGAATCTAATGAACTCAGAGGTGACAAAGTGCCAATTCAGTCACTAGTGTGTTGCAATTCACCATCCATCTTCATGAGTCTTCTCTAATTATACAAAAGCTGCTTCAATAAACCTCATTTCTATCCTAGGATCTTAAAGGCTTGCTTGGTAGAAATGATCAACAGCCTCAGTGGAAACAAAATTGGAAGAGTAAAACCCAACAGGTGTGAGCTTTTTCCATTTACATTAGCTTGTATTGGTTGAAAAGAACTCTGCTAATAATTAAACTTGCAACAGCAAGCAGTGCAAATACTGGTTTCTTATCTCCACTGTCACTTCACTTCGTAACCCCTGACATGAACTGTACGCCTCTCTCCATGAACTGAAAAGGTTGCTTATAGTTCTCGCATTTCACAACAATAACCATCAGCTGACTGCAGCTCTACTCTTCACTTTTATTTACTGGTTTTGAATAATGCAGGGGAGACATATAGCACATGTAGGCTCAATATCACATTATGTGGAGATGCCGGTGATGGACTGGGGTGGACAAATGTAAGGAGTCTTACAACACCAGGTTATAGTCCAACAGTTTTATTTGAAATCACAAGCTTTCGGAGGCTTCCTCCTTCGTCAGGTGAGTGTGGGATTCCATAAAAGTACAGCATATATAGCATTAGCATTGTTTCCAATGAGATTGTAGCTGCTCACTCAGCTACTTACTAACTATACTAATCATTTCTCCCAAACAGATCCATACATAGCCTCAGCCATCATCAGACACAGCGAGGACAAAATTACTCAGTTTTTTTTCTAAATTAAAAAAATTAAATGCTGGTAAATGAATCACATCCCATTTCAGGCACCCAGTGGCAGCATCAGCACCCCCACGTCAATACAGCAGCCAGATAAAGCTCCCTTTGCACCAGCATCAGAAGTGCACCCCTTCATGCATCAGTGTGCCATTTTTCTCCATTTCCCACACCAGCCATCTGAGTGAGATGGTAAATTAGTGTCAAATCAGGGACAGCTTTTGCTGTAGGTCAGTGTCTAGTAGGACCACCCAAATTTATTTCATGCAGCACCCTTACATCCAGCAGGAGATTTTCATCCCAATCTGGGCTGGATTTGAACCCAGATTCTAGAGGCGAAAGGCCGATGTCTAACACATTCGTTCCCCTGGCCCCTGTTCCCCACTTTCATCAATTTTAGCAAAAAGGTATCAGCACATCTCATTAATGAGCAAAATTGGGAGTTTCACGCCAAGGATTTTTGTAAAGTCAACTCACAAACACCCATAATTACACAGAGCCCACATTAGTGGGTCATCATTCTATCAGCCCCAGCCCATCTATTCAAATTAATGGAACTGAAGTTATGGAAGCAAGATAAGGGGAGACAAAAAGTCAACCTTGTGATATCTAACAGTGTCTCTTTTATGGAGAACTGCTTCCATCACAGGCAATTCCAGGGCAACAATGCATACGCTGTTTAATAGTCATGATTATGACTTCTGCATTGCTTAGGCTGAAACAAGGCTGCAATTTAAATCAAAATGTTCAAGTCAAGCGAGTAAGATGGGACATTAGAAACTGGATCTAAATTTTACAGGAAGCAAATTCACAATATGTACACTAAATTTAAAACTCTTAGTTGAAAAGGTGCAACAAACTAAGTTTACAATAATAGTGTAATCAGGACCTTTACAGTTGGGTTAAGTAAACTGGTCCTCTGAAAAGTACTTGTTTGAAATAGTTATAATATGGAGAATCTTTATTAAGATGTTTCTGGAGGCTTCTCTGCGCCTGTGGTTGCTAGAGCAATTTTTTTTTTAATATAACCTCAATAAAATTAGCATCCTTTGACTTTTCTAGTAACATACACTAGAAATAGTTGAAAAACAGATGGTCTGAGAAAGCAGGGCAAAGACCAAGGGAAGTCTAGATTAAACTGCATTTATTTCAATGCAAGAAGTCTGATGGGCAAGGCAGATGAACTCAGGGCATGGATGGGTACATGGGACTGGGATGTTATAGCTATTACTGAAACATGGATAAGGGAGGGGCAGGACTGGCAGCTCAATGTTCCAGGGTACAGATGCTATAGGAAAGATAGAGCAGGAGGTAAGAGAGGAGGGGGAGTTGCGTTCTTGATTAGGGAGAACATCACGGCAGTAGTGAGAGGGGATATATCCGAGGGTTCGCCCACTGAGTCTATATGGGTAGAACTGAAAAATAAGAAGGGAGAGATCACTTTGATAGGATTGTACTACAGACCCCCAAATAGTCAATGGGAAATTGAGGAGCAAATATGTAAGGAGATTACAGACAGCTGCAAGAAAAATAGGGTGGTAATAGTAGGGGACTTTAACTTTCCCAACATTGACTGGGACAGCCATAGCATTAGGGGCTTGGATGGAGAGAAATTTGTTGAGTGTATTCAGGAGGAATTTCTCAGTCAGTATGTGGATGGCCCGACTAGAGAGGGGGCAAAACTTGACCTCCTCTTGGGAAATAAGGACGGGCAGGTGACAGAAGTGTTGGTGAGGGATCACTTTGGGACAAGTGATCATAATTCCATTAGTTTTAAGATAGCTATGGAGAATGATAGGTCTGGCCCAAAAGTTAAAATTCTAAATTGGGGAAAGGCCAATTTTGATGGTATTAGACAGGAACTTTCAGAAGTTGATTGGGAGAGTCTGTTGGCAGGCAAAGGGAAGTCTGGTAAGTGGGAGGCTTTCAAAAGTGTGTTAACCAGGGTTCAGGGTAAGCACATTCCTTATAAAGTGAAGGGCAAGGCTGGTAGAAGTAGGGAACCTTGGATGACTCGGGAGATTGAGGCACTAGTCAAAAAGAAGAAGGAGGCATATGACATGCATAGGCAGCTGGGATCAAGTGGATCCCTTGAAGAGTATAGAGATTGCCGGAGTAGAGTTAAGAGAGAAATCAGGAGGGCAAAAAGGGGACATGAGATTGCTTTGGCAGATCAGGCAAAGGTGAATCCAAAGAGCTTCTACAAATACATAAAGGGCAAAAGGGTAACTAGGGAGAGAGTAGGGCCTCTTAAGGATCAACAAGGTCATCTATGTGCGGAACCACAAGAAATGGGTGAGATCCTGAATGAATATTTCACATCGGTATTTACGGTTGAGAAAGGCATGGATGTTAGGGAACTTGGGGAAATAAATAGTGATGTCTTGAGGAGTGTACATATTACAGAGAGGGAGGTGCTGGAAGTCTTAACGCGCATCAAGGTAGATAAATCTCCGGGACCTGATGAAATGTATCCCAGGACGTTATGGGAGGTTAGGGAGGAAATTGCGGGTCCCCTAGCAGAGATATTTGAATCATCCACCGCTACAGGTGAGGTGCCTGAAGATTGGAGGGTAGCAAATGTTGTGCCTTTGTTTAAGAAGGGCGGCAGGGAAAAGCCTGGGAACTACAGACCAGTGAGCCTGACGTCTGTAGTGGGTAAGTTGTTAGAGGGTATTCTGAGGGACAGGATCTACAGGCATTTGGAGAGGCAGGGACTAATTAGGAACAGTCAGCATGGTTTTGTGAGAGGAAAATCATGTCTCACGAATTTGATTGAGTTTTTTGAAGGGGTAACCAAGAAGATAGATGAGGGCTGTGCAGTAGACGTGGTCTACATGGACTTCAGCAAAGCATTTGACAAGGTACCGCATGGTAGGTTGTTACATAAGGTTAAATCTCATGGGATCCAAGGTGAGGTAGCCAATTGGATACAAAATTGGCTTGACGACAGAAGACAGAGGGTGGTTGTAGAGGGTTGTTTTTCAAACTGGATGCCTGTGTCCAGCGGTGTGCCTCAGGGATCGGTGCTGGGTCCGCTGTTATTTGTTATTTATATTAATGATTTGGATGAGAATTTAGGAGGCATGGTTAGTAAGTTTGCAGATGACACCAAGATTGGTGGCATTGTGGACAGTGAAGAAGGTTATCTGGGATTGCAACGGGATCTTGATCAATTGGGCCAGTGGGCCGATGAATGGCAGATGGAGTTTAATTTAGATAAATGTGAGGTGATGCATTTTGGTAGAATAAATCGGGCCAGGACCTACTCCGTTAATGGTAGGGCGTTGGGGAGAGTTATAGAACAAAGAGATCTAGGAATACAGATTCATAGCTCCTTGAAAGTGGAGTCACAGGTGGATAGGGTGGTGAAGAAGGCATTCGGCATGCTTGGTTTCATTGGTCAGAACATTGAATGCAGGAGTTGGGATGTCTTGTTGAAGTTGTACAGGGCATTGGTGAGGCCACACTTGGAGTACTGTGTACAGTTCTGGTCACCCTATTATAGAAAGGATATTATTAAACTAGAAAGAGTGCAGAAAAGATTTACTAGGATGCTACCGGGACTTGATGGTTTGACTTACAGGGAGAGGTTAGACAGACTGGGACTTTTTTCCCTGGAGAGTAGGAGGTTTAGGGGTGATCTTATAGAAGTCTATAAAATAATGAGGGGCATAGATAAGGTCGATAGTCAAAATCTTTTCCCAAAGGTAGGGGAGTCTATAACGAGGGGGCATAGATTTAAGGTGAGAGGGGAGAGATACAAAAGGGTCCAGAGGGGCAATTTTTTCACTCAAAGGGTGGTGAGTGTCTGGAACGAGCTGCCAGAGGCAGTAGTAGAGGCGGGTACAATTTTGTCTTTTAAAAAGCATTTGGACAGTTACATGGGTAAGATGGGTATAGAGCGATATGGGCCAAGTGCAGGCAATTGGGACTAGCTTAGTGGTATAAACTGAGCGACATGGACATGTTGGGCCGAAGGGCCTGTTTCCATGTTGTAACTTCTATGATTCTATGAAAGCAAGAACTTGAATTTATATAACACCTTTCACAACCTCAGGACATCCTAAAGTACTTCACAGCCAATGAAGTATTTTTGAAGTGTAGTCACTGTTGTAATGTAGGGGGAAAAAAAAAATCAGGAACACACTGGTAGCTGGTAAAATCTGCTAACAGTTGTAATCTAAAACTAGCTCCTACCATACCATTTTTTTTGTACAATTTCATTGTTGAGACAGATAACTACAAGAATGATCCAGCTATGCCAAATAATTTTTTCATAATATAAAAGGGCAATCATTTATGCTGACACACATCAATTTATTTTTAAAACAGCAACACCACAGGACATCAATTAGTAGTACAGAAACTCATGCAACACAAAATGCCCTGTTCATATGGCCAAGCCACCAATGTAATTACATTGCATAACTTGATACCTGCTCACACATCACTAACTCTGTAGGTGAAAGCTGACAGTACAGTGCAATCTTGTCATATGTAAACAGGTTTGAATACATAAAAGTGGCTAATAACCAGAACAATATATCCAGCAAGGGGAATGGGGTCTAAAATCAGTCTGCTACATCTGGAACAAACAGGCAGCTGGTAAAATCGAACAGGTGTAAACTGGAACTAGCTTTGATAAGACACGTCTAGTTCCCACCATACCACCTTTCTACAAAAAAAAACCAACCTTGATCAGATTTGCATGGATTGTGCCTGGTTATCAATAGACCAGCATACTGCCTCCATATCAAAATTTTTCTACAAGTTACAGAATCCATTCACCACCAGCAGATCCTCAGTTTGCCACATAGAGAGATAGCGTTCAAATATTTTTTTACAAATTGGTTATTTTTTCTAACGTACATTTGTTTTTTTTTGAAGACATCAGATTCACATCCAGATTTAGTGTGCAGGTTTTGACTGGAGTACAAAAAGTTTAAGATAACCATTTCCCCATGAAAATAGATTATTTTATAAATCAACAATTCAAGCATCAAAACAACAATTTATATGGATGATGTTAACACACAAGTCAAGAATAGATTTACATATACTTTAAACTTGATGGGTATATATGCCAAAATAGAAATGTTAATATATCACTCCTGGCTGGCCACTTTCTCAGTCACTCTCTCGTTACATTGCGGAACTTCCGGTGCTGTCATGCAAATACAGCAATCTAGACTGGAGAATTTTTGAAAATCTGGGATGCTCGCCTAATTTAAACAAGTAGATCACAGCTCATGTTTGGAGCTTTGGTTACTAGTTAATGTTTAGTGTCAAACAGTAAAAAAAAGCCATGATGCGCGCACACACACACACACACACACACACACACACACACACACACATCTAGCTTCCCCTTAAATGCATTCCATAACCACTCATTGTGTAAAAAATTTTTCCTCATGTCACTTTCTGTTCTTTTGCCAATCACCTTAAATCAATGTCCTCTGGTCCTTGACCTTTCTGCAAATGCGAACAGTTTCTCTCTATCTATTGTCTCGACCCTTCATGATTTTGAATACCTGTGTCAAATCTCCTCACAACCACCTCTGTTCCCAAGAGAACAACCCCAGCTTCTCCAGTCTATCCATGTAATTAAAGTCCCTCATCCCTGGAATCATTCTAGTAAATCTCTTCTGCACCCTCTCTAAGGCCTTCACATCTTTTCTGAAGTGCAGTGCCCAGAACTGGACACAATACTCCAGTTGTGGCCGAACCAATGTTTTACAAAGGTTCATCATAACTTCCATACTATGTGCTTATATTTATAAAGCCCAGGATCCCGTATGCTTTTTTAACCACTTTCTCAACCTGTCCTGCCACCTTCAACAATTTGTGCACATATACCCCAGGTTTCTCTGTTCCTGTACCCTTTCTAGAGTTGTGCCCTCTAGTTTATATTGCTTCGCCTCATTCCTCCTACCGAAGTGTATCACTTCGCATTTTTCTGCATTAAATTTCATCTGCCACGTGTTCGCCCATGCTACCAGCCTGTCTATATCCTCTTATCATAGAATCATAGAAGTTACAACATGGAAACAGGCCCTTCGGCCCAACATGTCCATGTCGCCCAGTTTATACCACTAAGCTAGTCCCAATTGCCTGCACTTGGCCCATATCCCTCTATACCCATCTTACCCATGTAACTGTGCAAATGCTTTTAAAAAGACAAAATTGTACCCGCCTCTACTACTGCCTCTGGCAGCTCGTTCCAGACACTCACCACCCTTTGAGTGAAAAAATTGCCCCTCTGGACCCTTTTGTATCTCTCCCCTCTCACCTTAAATCTATGCCCCCTCGTTATAGACTCCCCTACCTTTGGGAAAAGATTTTGACTATCTACCTTATCTATGCCCCTCATTATTTTATAGACTTCTATAAGATCACCCCTAAACCTCCTACTCTCCAGGGAAAAAAGTCCCAGTCTGTCTAACCTCTCCCTATAAGTCAAACCATCAAGTCCCGGTAGCATCCTAGTAAATCTTTTCTGCACTCTTTCTAGTTTAATAATATCCTTTCTATAATAGGGTGACCAGAACTGTACACAGTATTCCAAGTGTGGCCTTACTAATGTCTTGCACAACTTCAACAAGACATCCCAACTCCTGCATTCAATGTTCTGACCAATGAAACCAAGCATGCCGAATGCCTTCTTCACCATCCTATCCACCTGTGACTCCACTTTCAAGGACCTATGAACCTGTACTTCTAGATCTCTTTGTTCTATAACTCTCCCCAATGCCCTACCATTAACGGAGTAGGTCCTGGCCCGATTCGATCTACCAAAATGCATCATCTCACATTTATCTAAATTAAACTCCATCTGCCATTCATCAGCCCACTGGCCCAATTTATCAAGATCCCATTGCAATCCTAGATAACCTTCTTCACTGTCCACAATGCCACCAATCTTGGTGTCATCTGCAAACTTACTAACCATGCCTCCTAAATTCTCATCCAAATCATTAATATAAATAACAAATAACAGCGGACCCAGCACCGATCCGAGGCACACCGCTGGACACAGGCATCCAGTTTGAAAAACAACCCTCTACAACCACCCTCTGTCTTCTGTCGTCAAGCCAATTTTGTATCCAATTGGCTACCTCACCTTGGATCCCGTGAGATTTAACCTTATGTAACAACCTACCATGCAGTACCTTGTCAAAGGCTTTGCTGAAGTCCATGTAGACCACGTCTACTGCACAGCCCTCATCTATCTTCTTGGTTACCCCTTCAAAAAACTCAATCAAATTCGTGAGACATGATTTTCCTCTCACAAAACCATGCTGACTGTTCCTAATTAGTCCCTGCCCCTCCAAATGCCTGTAGATCCTGTCCCTCAGAATACCCTCTAACAACTTACCCACTACAGATGTCAGGCTCACCGGTCTGTAGTTCCCAGGCTTTTCCCTGCCGCCCTTCTTAAACAAAGGCACAACATTTGCTACCCTCCAATCTTCAGGCACCTCACCTGTAGCGGTGGATGATTCAAATATCTCTGCTAGGGGACCCGCAATTTCCTCCCTAACCTCCCATAACTTCCTGGGATACATTTCATCAGGTCCCGGAGATTTATCTACCTTGATGCGCGTTAAGACTTCCAGCACCTCCCTCTCTGTAATATGTACACTCCTCAAGACATCACTATTTATTTCCCCAAGTTTCCCTAACATCCATGCCTTTCTCAACCGTAAATACCAATGTGAAATATTCATTCAGGATCTCACCCATCTCTTGTGGTTCCGCACATAGATGACCTTGTTGATCCTTAAGAGGCCCTACTCTCTCCCTAGTTACTCTTTTGCCCTTTATGTATTTGTAGAAGCTCTTTGGATTCTCCTTTGCCTTATCTGCCAAAGCAATCTCATGTGGTATCGAGTTCCACATTCTTACCACTCTTTGGATAAAGAGTTTCTCCTGAATTCCCTATTGCATTTATTGGTGACTATCTTATACTTATGGATGGATAGAGATAGATATAGATAGTTATTATCTCTGACTTGCATTTATACAACACCTTTCATGACTTCAGAACATCCCATAGCATTTACATCCATTAATAAAAGCTGACAGCAAAGAGGCCATTCAGCTCATCTAGTCTATGATGACTCCACTGGACCAATCCAAAACTAATCCCATTGTCCTTTATCTTCCTCTGCTTTGAATATGTATCCAATTTTCCCTTAAAGGTGCAATGGTTTCTGCCTTAATCATTCCCTGTGGCAAAGCATACTATGTTCCACCAATCTCTGCACAAATAAATTGCTCTTAGTGACAATTTTAGACTGATGACTTCAGTGATTGACTCCCCAACCAGAGGTAATAGTTTTTCCCTTTATCAGAACCCTTGATTTTTTTAAAAAACTTTAAAATCTCCTTTTAGCCTTTTCTGTTGCAGTAGAAACAGTCCCTGTATCTCAAGTCTCTCCTCATAACTATAGTTTCCCATCTCTGCTATCAACCTGGTGCTCCCTATGTTTTAATTTCTTATATATAATGGGGCACCAAAACTGTGGCCTAACGTTGCCTTGTACTTCAGATGAACCCTTCATCTATGCCTTTGTCACCTCAAGACTTGATTATTCCAGTGCTCTCCAGGCCAGTCTCCCATTTGCCACAAACTTCAGCTCATCTAAAAACTCTGCAGCCCATATCCTATCCCTCACCAAGTCCTGCTCATCCATCACCCTTGTGCTCGCTGAAATAAATTGATTCCCGGTGCTCCAATGCCTCAGATTTAAAATTCTCATCCTTGTATTTAAATGCCTTCGTAGCCTCGCCCCTCCCCATCACTGTAATGTCCTTCAGTCCTCCAAGACCTCTTCATCCCTCACTCCCTTTGCCCCACTATTGGCAGCTGTGCCTTTAGCTCTCTAGGCTCTATAATTCTCTCCTTAAACCTCTCCACCTCCCTGATCTCCTTTAACAGGCTCCTTAATACCCACTTCTTTGACCAAACATTTAGTCACCCCTCCTAATATCTCCTTCTTTGGCTTGGTGCCCATTATTTTTCTGAATACGTGTCGGTGAAGCGCCTTGGGACATTTTTTCTACGTGAAAGATGCTTTGTAAATACAAGTTGTTGCACAAATTTATCATTAATCCTTTACTCTTGTACTCTAGTCCCCTTGCCATTTTATGGTTTTATCTACTTGAACACAAACTTTCAGGAAATTATGTATTTGAACCCCTAAGTCTTTGTTCATCGCAGCCTTCAGTGTATTTCCATTGACTGTATATTCCCAATCTTTGTTTTACTTCCAAAAATGTATTAGCTCACACTTACCAGCATTAAAGTGCATCTGCCACCTGTCTGCCCATTCCATTACCTGTTTGTCCTAAAATCTTTCAGTCCTCATCACTGTTTGCTAAATGCCCAACTTTTATGTCATCGGAAAATTTAAATATCATGCTCCCTATGCCCAAATCAGCTATGTATACCAAGAACAGAAGTGGACCCAGCAGTGATCCCCTGGGGCCCACCACTTCCAACCCTTCCCCATTTTGAGCAACAACTTGCATTTATGTAGCACCTTTAACATTATAAAATGTTCCAAAGCATTTCACAGGAGCGTAATCAGATGAAAATTGACACCCAGGTCAGGTGACCAAAAGCTTGGTCAAAGAGGTGGGTTTTAAGGAATGTCTTAAAGGAGGAAAGGCAGAAAGATTTAGGGAGGGAATTCCAGAGCTTAGGGCCTAGACAGCTGAAGGCACAGCCACCTGTGGAGGGACAATTGGAGTGGGGGATGCGCAAGAGGCCAGAACTGGAGGAACACAGAGTTTTCAGAGGGCTGTAGGAGGTTACAGAGATAGGGCGAGGCCACACCATGGAGGGATTTGAACACGAGTATGAGAACTTTAAAATGAAGGCGTGGTGCACAAGTCCAATGTAGGTCAGCGAACACAGGGGTGATAGGTGAACAGATGTTATTATATGGGCAGCAGAGTTTTGAATGAGCTCAAGTTTATGAAGGGTGGAAGATGGGAGGCCAGCCAGGAGAGCAATGGAATAGTCGAATGTGGAGGTAACAAAAGAATAGATGAGGGTTTCAGCAGGTGGGCTGAGGCAAGGATGGAGAGGGGTGATAAAAATAGGCTGTCTGTGATGCAGAGGATATGGGGTTGGAAACTCAGTTCAGGATCTAATAGAACACCGAGGTTGCAAACAGTCTGCTTCAGCCCAAGGGAGGGTGATGGAATCGGTGGCTAGAGAATGGAGTTTGAGGCGAGGGCCGAACATAATGGCTTTGGTCTTCCCAATGTTTAATTGGAGGAAACGTCAGCTCACCCAGGACTGAATGTCAGACGAGCAGTCTGATAACAGCATCAGCGAAGGGGTCGAGAGAGGTGGTGGTGAGGTAGAGTTGGGTATCATCGCTCTATGTGGAACCTCACGTCATGTCTTTTAGATAATGTCGCTGAGGGGCAGCATGTAGATGAGAATTAGAAGGCTACCTTGGGGGACTCCAGAGGCAACGATGCAGGAACAGTTTTGGGCCGTCCTACTGAGCTGGTCAGAGATGGGGTATCAGAGGAGGATGGTGTGGTCAACCGTGTCAAAGGCTGTAGAGGTCAAGAAGATCAAGGAGGGAAAATGCACCACAGTCAGAGAAGAGGTCATTTGTGACTTGATTAGAACCATTTCAATACTGTGAATAGCCTGCCATCACTCAACATCTAGGCTAGGACATGAAGAATGGCTACTTGCTAAGGTACTGGACAGCTGCCAGCACCCATCAAACTGTACTCCATCACCAGTTATCACAATAACAACAACTTGCATTTATATAGCGCCTTTAAATGTAATAAAACGTCCTAAGGCGTTTTCAAACAAAATTTGAAACTGAGCCACATTAGGAGGTATTAGGACAGATGACCAAAAGCTTGGTCAAAGAGGTAGGTTTTAAGAAGCATCTTAAAAGGAGAGAGAAGTAGAGAGGCAGAGCGTTTTAGGGAGGGAATTCCAGAGCTTAGGACCCAGGCAGCTGAAGGCACAGCCGCCAATGATGGAACGATTAAAATAGCGATGCGCAAGAGGCAAGAATTAGAGGAGTTGAGATCTCGGAGGGTTGTAGAGCGGGAGGTGGTTACAGGGATAGGGAGGCGCGAGACCATGGAGGGATTTGAAAACAAGAATGAGAATTTTAAAATCAAGGTGTTCCTGGACCAGGAGCCAATGTAGCTCAGCAAACACAGGGGTGATGGACGAATGGGACTTGGTGCAAGTTAGAATACGGGCAGCCGAGTTTTCGATGAGCTCAAGTCTATGGAGGGCGGAAGATGGGAGCCCAGCCAGGAGAGCATTGGAATAGTTGAGTCTAGAGGTAACAAAGGCATGGAGGAAGGTTTCAGCAGCAGATGAGCTGAGGCAGGGACGGAGACGGGCGATGTTAAGGGGGTCGAAGTAGGCGGTCTTAGTGATGGAGCGGATATATGGTCGGAAGCACATCTCAGGGTCAAATAGGACACCAAGGTTGCAAACGGTATGGTTCAGCCTCAGACAGTGGCGAGGGAGAGGGATGGAGTTGGTGGCTAAGGAACAGAGTTTGTGGCAGCGCCCGAAGACAATGGCTTAGGTATTCCCAATATTTAGGTTAAGGAAAATTTTGCTTGTCCAGTACTGGATATTGGACATGCAGTAGTTTTTTTAAAAATTCGTTCATGAGATGTGGGCGTCGCTGGCGAGGCCGGCATTTATTGCCCATCCCTAATTGCCCTTGAGAAGGTGGTGGTGAGCCACCTTCTTGAACCGCTGCAGTCTGTGTGGTGAAGGTTCTCCCACAGTGCTGTTAGGAAGGGAGTTCCAGGATTTTGACCCAGCGACGATGAAGGAACGGCGATATATTTCCAAGTCGGGATGGTGAGTGACTTGGAGGGGAACGTGCAGGTGATGTTGTTCCCACGTACCAGCTGCTCGTCCTTCTAGGTGGTAGAGCGCGCGGGTTTGGGAGTTGCTGCAGTGCATCCTGTGGATGGTACACACTGCAGCCACAGTGCGCCGGTGGTGAAGGGAGTGAATGTTTAGGGTGGTGGATGGGGTACCAATCAAGCGGGCTGCTTTATCTTGGATGGTGTCGAGCTTCTTGAGTGTTGTTGGAGCTGCACTCATCCAGGCAAGTGGAGAGTATTCCATCACACTCCTGACTCGTGCCTTGTAGATGGTGGAAAGGCTTGGGGGAAGTCAGGACGCGAGTCACTCGCCGCAGAATACCCAGCCTCTGACCTGCTCTTGTAGCCACAGTATTTATATGGCTGGTCCAGTTAAGTTTCTGATCAATGGTGACCCCCAGGATGTTGATGGTGGGGGATTCGGCGATGGTAATGCCGTTGAATGTCAAGGGGAGGTGGTTAGACTCTCTCTTGTTGGAGATGGTCATTGCCTGGCGCGAATGTTACTTGCCACTTATGAGCCCAAGCCTGGATGTTGTCCAGGTCTTGCTGCATGCAGGCTCGGACTGCTTCATTGACAAATCAGAGACAGTGGAGGGGTCGAGGGAGGTGGCGGTGAGGTAGAGCTGGGTGTCGTCAGCGTACATATGAAACCTTACACTTTATTTTCGGATGATGTCACTAAGGGACAGCATGTGGATGAGAAACAGGAGGGATGCCAAGGATACATCCTTGGGGGAGTCGAGGTAACAGTTCAGGAACAGGAAGAGAAGCTGTTGCAGGTGATTCTCTGGCTATGACTGGATAAATAAGAATGGAGCCAGGCAAGCGCAATCCCACTCAGCTGGCGGACAGAGGAGAGGTGTTGGAGGAAGATGGTGGTCAACCGAGTCAAAAGCTACAGGCAGGTCAAGACGGATAAGGAGGGATAATTTACCATGATCACAGACACATAGGATGTTATTTGTAACTTTGATAAGGGCCATTTCAGTACTGTGGCAGGGGCAGAAACCTTCAGGAAGTTGGGGAGGGAAGGGGAAATTGAGTGGAAATTGTCTGTAAAATCATGGCTGTATGCACATTTTCTGTACCCAAATCATTCTATAGTGCTGGTGCAGTTGTCGCCCGAAATAAATTTCACTGTCAGCTCCGATCTGGATGAGAGCTGACAGTCCAGACCTAGTGCAGGTGTTAGGAAATCATTCTCAAATGGACAAACCAGATATCCACTAGCATCCACTTTCAGACAGATACATCTACCTTCCTGCTGATGCATATGCAACTGCTGGTCAGCACACAAACCAGTCCTATTGTTTGAGCTATGAAACGGTCTATAGTTTTGCTTACTCAGATGGAGATTCTTGCTAGCAGAGTAGGAAGAGCTAAGTAATATGAGTCACCATTTATATTTTTTCAGATTGTGGCTTCTGAGCCCATAAATTGTACGTAATTATACAGTCAAAAATGTTGTTGCAATCTTGCATACGTGCTTCTTTACAATGCCATGGAACACTGATACACCCCCTCGCTCCACTGGACTCGTAACAAACACAAAGGTACTCACCTCTACAGTAACAGAATGGACCGAGATTCAATTTCTCTCCCCTCCCCCTTCCCTTTCAATGTACACTATTGGTATTGCCTACCTTAGTTGCTGGACTTCAGCCATAGATTGCTGATATTTAGCCAGCAGCAACCCGTGAGTAAGAAACTAGTGCACTACACAAATAAATCAAAATGGCCTTTTGCACGCATGTGCAGCAATGATAGGACACTGGTGGTGGGGTACACCAAAGGACTTTTGGCTCCTCTAGGCAGGTAGTTTTTAAAGGGCAGGTGAATTGAGCTATTTGTAATATTCCCAATTGACCCAATCAGACTACATGATTTGATTAGCACAAACCCTTCCGATTAGAAGGAAAGTTCAAAACGTCCTGCATGTAAACTACATTGACACTATGGACCCTAAGGTTTTAAGTAGAAATTTAACAAAGGTACCTGAAGACAACAGCTTGAAACAACTGTGAACCTTCCCAACGACAAGATCAAAAATAGTAAAGGCTGAAGATTTTCAGGGGTGGAGGAACAGGTAAATTACTACAATACTTCCGTAATATGAGAGGAAATATGAGAGGATCCCTATACAGCCCCTTTTATTTACTTTTCTTTAAACTTTTTTTATTCATCGATTTGTTGCTTTATCCACTTTCATTCTGTACTTCGAAGGAGAAATTCGAGAGTCTGATTGTTATTTACCTGATCAGAATAGATTAAAAATATGTAGATCTGTAGCTCATGACCTTCACCATACAGTACATATTTCACAATGCCATCACGCAAAGCAGTCAAGAACATCTATATTAATCATTAACTCCCCGTAAAAATGTTTTCCCATAATCGCTGCAATCCATACTAAGGGTCAGGAGGAATCTTAGCCACACGTGAATGCAACACGGGATCCAAGGTGAGGTAGCCAATTGGATACAAAATTGGCTTGACGACAGAAGACAGAGGGTGGTTGTTCAAACTGGAGGCCTGTGACCAGCAGTGTGCCTCAGGGATCGGTGCTGGGTCCGCTGTTATTTGTTATTTATATTAATGATTTGGATGAGAATTTAGGAGGCATGGTTAGTAAGTTTGCAGATGACACCAAGATTGGTGGCATTGTGGACAGTGAAGAAGGTTATCTAGGATTGCAATGGGATCTTGATAAATTGGGCCAGTGGGCCAATGAATGGCAGATGGAGTTTAATTTAGATAAATGTGAGGTGATGCATTTTGGTAGATCGAATCGAGCCAGGACCTACTCCGTTAATGGTAGGGCGTTGGGGAGAGTTATAGAACAAAGAGATCTAGGAGTACAGGTTCATAGCTCCTTGAAAGTGGAGTCACAGGTGGATAGGATGGTGAAGAAGGCATTCAGCATCCTTGGTTTCATTGGTCAGAACATTGAATACAGGAGTTGGGATGTCTTGTTGAAGTTGTACAAGACATTAGTAAGGCCACACTTGGAATACTGTGTACAGTTCTGGTCACCCTATTATAGAAAGGATATTATTAAACTAGAAAGAGTGCAGAAAAGATTTACTAGGATGCTACCGGGACTTGATGGTTTGACTTATAGGGAGAGGTTGGATAGACTGAGACTTTTTTCCCTGGAGAGTAGGAGGTTTAGGGGTGATCTTATAGAAGTCTATAAAGTAATGAGGGGCATAGATAAGGTAGATAGTCAAAATCTTTTCCCAAAGGTAGGGGAGTCTATAACGAGGGGGCATAGATTTAAGGTGAGAGGGGAGAGATACAAAAGGGTCCAGAGGGGCAATTTTTTCACTCAAAGGGTGGTGAGTGTCTGGAACGAGCTGCCAGAGGCAGTAGTAGAGGTGGGTACAATTTTGTCTTTTAAAAAGCATTTGGACAGTTACATGGGTAAGATGGGTATAGAGGGATATGGGCATAGAGGGATATGGGCCAAGTGCAGGCAATTGGGACTAGCTTAGTGGTATAAACTGGGCGACATGGACATGTTGGGCCGAAGGGCCTGTTTCCATGTTGTAAACTTCTATGATTCTAACATATGCGTGACAACGAGAACTTACATTTATATAGCACCTTTAACATAATAAACTGAATTGAGATAGTTGGGCAAATAAAGGAGGAGCACTCAGTATAGGGTGGTTATCGGGGGGCAGGAAAGAGGTTAAGTTTAAAGAAGCGAGTAGAAATTTCTTATCACTACTTTTGCTGAACTACTGATAAGCAAGAACCAAGCCTTTTCAGACAAGCCTGGTACCTGTCGTTCTGGGCTCCTACCGTTCATTTACAGTAAAAGCCTGTGGGCGGAGACAAGATCACACCCTGGAATCAGCTGGAAACCTTTTCAAGGGGACAGAAGACAACTAACCTCTAAAGCCTTTCAGATAAACTACAAGATTGGCAACGTTATACCGACCCACACACTAATATTACCATAGTCGGGCGAAGCAAGTTACAACCCACAATCTCCTTGAAGTCAAGCTTTTTAAACACCCCTCCTACTCCCGCTACACTAGAATGACTTTGCACAATTCGCAATAAGTTTGGCGCAGGATCGGAAATAAGGCTCTTGGTGAACGCCCACGTTTCAGTGTTTCGCTTCATATCAACACAAGCTCAGAAAATATGGAGTGGGAGTGGATGGATGGATGAGGAAATAAAATCCAATGATCAGAATTACGAGGAGGGGGGCGGTGGGCAAGAAATGACACTCATCCCAAACAAGTCACCCAAGTTACTTTAACCATAAGAATGATAACCCGCACATTTTAATGTAAGTTAGTCTTCCCCACTGATAACGTTCTGTGTCACGCGATCGGACTAAACTATCTGAAAGTTTACTACTTTGCCTTTTTCTGCCCCACTGTCTAATTACCCCAAAATGCAGAAGCTTCCTGCTCTTTACCCGGCGGCTGGCGGTGAGAAGGAAGCTGATGATCGCAGTACCTGGTGCCTCTGCTCCTCTACCAGTGGCCGCTCAATCTCCATCATCCCGCCGCCACTCGCTACTTTCTCACCGATAACAGATCACGTGCACCCGGCCTGACTCTTCCAGCTCTTGTGACGCACGGGCTCGCAGCGCAGCGCGAGACTCGGCTCAGACCCCGCCCACAGCATGACATCAAAACCTCGCCTCGCCGAACAACTGGTCGGCTCTGTATGTCAATCACCCACCAAGCCCGGCCCAATTCCAGCTATTGAGTCCCGTCGTGCCGGCCCTTCCGCCTGTCAATCATTCCTCAGTTCCTCCCCCCCCCCTCCCTCTTCCGATCTGTCAATCATAGTCTGTCGGTCACAAGCTTTACGTACGTAAAGTTAACGATACAAACTCGGGAATGAGTATGGCACATCGAGATAGATAACAGTACGTGGTGGCCAAAGTCTGGAACTTCTTTCCGCGACCGGTGGGCACCGCAGGGGCTGGAGTGCATCCTGAACGGGGAAAATAAAATTTTAATTTGATACCTGGTTTCGTTTTATTTGGTTTTTAGTATTTAAGCACACCCTGCACCCCCCCCCTTATAAAAGGGGGGCCTAAAAACACGAAAGAAAAAAAAGAAAAAGAAAAAAAAAAGGTGCTGGTTGGTGGGTAAAGTGATAGTTGAGTTGTTTGGTATCATGGGGGATTTTGTAAAAAAAAGAAAAAGAAAAGTAAAAAAAAAACTGTTGGATTTGAATTTAAAAAAAAAGTCTGGAACTTCAGATTGACCTGAAGCGGAACTTGCTCCTGCAAAGTGGTCATTCATAATCACGAGAAAAACAACGCCATATAAACATATATGGTAGTAGTATGTGGTTCCATATGTATGTTTACTTATCTACACGTACTATAAAAATACAGGCTTTATAGATACAAATGATATTTAAAAAAGTAATGAACGGAGATATATTGCCAGTTAAGATACGGAATAACCGTGAACGAACTCTGCCTCCACAATATGGTGTAACCCGCTCCCCCCAGAAAGTCAGATACTTATACAGTATTCGTAGTAGAAACTTCTAATGTATTTGGATGTAGGCCTTTTTGAAAATAAGTTTGCAAATAGTCACGTAAAATATTGTCATTAAGATACTGAATTTAAAAATATGTTTGAATCCCCAAAAATATTTGTCTAATATTTTGGTGTAGTAGCTGAAATATTCTTTTCATGTATTTATTTAATGGGCAACTTTACCTATAATGACCTACTTCAGTGTCAGGTAAGTAACATTTGTTATTTGTGAATTCATGGCGACACAATTATTACACGTTCAGTAAATATTTCTAGTTTTAAATATCTATGTTGGAAAATATATCAACAATTAATAGAACCACTTAATCCAGTCAGGTTTGAAAGTAATTAACTTCAGTAATGTATGCGTATAATTTGGAGTTGACACCGATATTTTTTTAAAAGCTTTTTTTGTAAGCACTTTCATGATATCCAATCCATCACATGCTGTCTGGCCCGCCTACACAGCCGTCTGAGAATCTTCCTCAGGAACTGGAAATTGTTCTCGAGCAAAAAGTCCCTATTTAAATGACGTCCTTGAAATTACACAATGTTGTTGTTTCCAGCATTTTAAAGCAGGACTGTTCTCCAAATTTGAGCCTACATTAGTTTTTTAAAAAAAATACAACAATGGTTGTTTTATATTATTTCATTTGTATTTTCAGCTTTACTTTCATTTTTAACTACTTTTTGCAATTTTAAAATCAGAATACACTTATTATGCCAAAGGCAAAATGGGTAGCTTTACACAATTTTAATGAACTAAGTGTGCCTCAAAATTAAAAGTTGTGTGTAATAGGCAATGTCAAAACTGGTGAATAAAGATGGAAATATTTTCCATTTGAAATTGTTCTGAACTATACTGTGTGATAAGGCAAATGTTGCACTGTTAAAGTAGAAATCTATTTTTCTACTTCTGTTCCTTTTGAGGAAGTGTAACTACTTGGAAATTAAAACCAGAAAATGTTGAAAATTCACAGCACATTTCAAAAGAGAAAAGGTTATTTTTCCTTATCGACCTACCTTTTCTGTTTTTATTTTGGATTTCCAACAATCACAGTTTTTCTTATTATCTCTGCTATGGAATGCATTGGTTCTGTACCCATACTACAACTGCCAAATGGGAAGGAGATAGCCTTGGCATTCTTGTGCCTGGGGACAAGGGCATCACAGGTGGAGTACTATATACTGGACATAATTGCACACCATGGGAACTAGTGATTATTATAGAATTAAATAGAACATCAGAATTCATTTCTTCATAGACATCAGAATTATTTTCTTCATAGACATTTTTCCACCACTTTTCTCCACTTCCCTCCTCCTTTCCTGCTCAACCACTCCCTTGCCTCCACCTTTGATGCCCTTGTTCACAGTAAAACTTTTACATTTCACTCCTTCAAGTTCGAGTGCAGACTTGAGCATATCTAGCGCACAACTGGTTTAGCCATTCATCACTAGATCTGGCTAGAGCATATCAGCCTCGCTCTCATCTGCTAAAACCTCACACTACTCCAGGAGCATCCTGGACAGCAAAGATATCATTAGAGTTTTTTGAGGATGTAACTAGCAGGGTAGATAAAGGGGAACCAGTAGATGTAGTATATTTGGATTTTCAAAAGGCATTCGATAAGGCGCCACATAAAAGGTTGTTAAACAAGATAAGAGGTCACGGGGTTGGGGGTAACATATTAGCATGGATAGAGGATTGGTTAATGGACAGAAAACAGAGAGCAGGGATAAACGGGTCATTTTCAGGTTGGCAGGCTGTAACTAGTGGGGTGCTGCAAGGATCAGTGCTTGAGCCTCAGATGGTTTTAATCTATATTAATGACTTGGATGAAGGGATTGAGTGTAATATATCTAAGTTTGCTGATGATACAAAGCTAGGTGCGAAAATAAGCTGTGAGGAGGACACAAAGAGTCTGCAAAGGGATATAGACAGGTTAAGTGAGTGGGCAAGAAGGTGGCAGATGGAGTATAATGTGGGGAAATGTGAAGTTATTCACTTTGGTAGGAAGAATAGAAAAACAGAATATTTTGTAAATGGTGAGAAACCATTAAATGTTGGTGTCCAGAGAGACAATGGTTTCCTGGTACAAGAAACACAAAAAGTTAGCATGCAGGTACAGCTGGCAATTAGGAAAGCAAATGGCATGTTGGCCTTTATTGCAAGGGGGTTGGAGTACAAGAGTAAGGAAGTCTTACTACAATTGTACAGGGCTTTGGTGAGACCTCAACTGAAGTACTGCGTACAGTTTTGGTCTCCTTATCTAAGGAAGGATATACTTGCCTTAGAGGCGGTGCAACGGAGGTTCACTAGATTAATTCTTGGGATGAGAGGGTTGTCCTATGAGGAGGGGTTGAGTAGAATGGGCCTATACTCTCTGGAGTTTAGAAGAATGAGAGGTGATCTAATTGAAACATATAAGATTCTGAGGGGGCTTGACAGGGTAGATGCTTAGAGGTTGTTTCTCCAAGTTGGAGAGTGCGGAACTAGAAGGCATAGTCGCAGGATATGGGGTCGGCCATTTAAGACTGAGATGAGGAAGAATTTCTTCACTCAGAGGGTTGTGAATCTTTGGAATTCTCTACCCCAGACGGCTGTGGATGCTGAGTCGTTGAGTATATTCAAGGCTGAGATAGATAGATTTTTGGACTCTAGGGGAATCAAGGGATGTTGGGATCAAGTGGGAAAGTGGAGTTGAGGTTGAAGATCAGCCATGATCTGATTGAATGGTGGAGCAGGCTCGAGGGGCCTACTCCTGCTCCTATTTCTTATGTTCTTATGTTCTTATAACTCTCGACTTCTATTATCCACTAACAACCATCTCCCTAAACCCCTCTGCTCTTCCCTCACCTCCAACAACAAGTGTGGACTTTTTTGTCACTAAGATTGAGACTATTCATTCAGCTTCCCCTTACCCACCAACAGCCCTGTCCCTAATCTTGTGTCTTTCTCTAGTTTCTCTCATGCCCTCTTCAAGACCCACCTCCTGCTCTCTTGACCCCATTCCCACTAAACTGCTGACCACCCAACTTCCCTTCCCGGCCCTCATGCTAGCTCACATTGTAAATAGTTCCATCTCCTCAGGTACTGTCCCCCTTCTTTTCAAAATTGCCGCCATTACCCCCTTCCTCAAAAATCTCACCCTTGATCTCTCTGCCTTGCAAATTACCGCCGCAACTCCAACCTCCCTTTCCTCTCAAGTTCTTGAACACCTTTTTACCTCCCAAATCCATGCTTATCTTCCACACAACTCAATGTTTGAATCTCTCATTCAGGTTTCCACCCCTGTCACAACACAGAAACAGCCCTAATAAAAGCCACAAATTATATCCTCTGAGATTATGACCATGGTGCATTTTACCTCCTTGTCCTCCTCGACCTCTCTGCAGCTTTTGACATGCGCAATCACACCATCCTTCTCCAATGACTTTCCTCCATTTTGCAGCTCAGTAGTACTTTTCTCACTTCACTCTTACTTATCCAATCGTAGCAATAGCATCTCCAGTAATGGCTTCATGAAAAGCAAAATACTGCAAATGCTGGAAATCTGAAATAAAAACAGAAAATGCTGGAAATACTCGGCAAGTCAGGCTCCTCTTCCCTCCTTTGCACTCTACCCTTTGGCATCACCCAAGGATCTGTCCTTGGCCTGCTCCTTTTCCTCATCTACATGCTGCACCTTGGCAATGTCATTCCGAAGACTTAGGTGTCTCCCTATGCTCCCAATTAAAAATTCTCATCTTCATGTTTAAATCCCTTCATGGTCTCCCCGTTCCTATGTCTGCAACCTCCTCCAGCCCTACAATGGCCCAGAATTCTCTGTTCCTCTGACTCTGGCCTCTTGTACATGCCCCTCAATCCTTCACCCCAACATTGGTAGCCGCTCCTTCAGCCAACTTGACAGGCTGACTGTGAGGCCTACTTATTTCAGGGAAAACGGTTATTGGAAAATCAGGCATGGACTAACAGCAGCTTGACAGGATGGAAGCTCAATTTTCCGATGCGTGCACACTTCTATGGAGGGTCTAAGCCGTGTGCAGAGCCTCCAAAAATGTACTCATACATAATCTTGAAAGGTGTAAGTGAAGAGAAGGAAGTTCCAGTTTAAATTTAATGAAAAGGTTTAGATAGCTTTTGCTCCCATTCCATCTGCAGCAAATGATTCTATTTATAGATTTAATTCAGTTAGTTTTGAAATAATAGTTACAGTTGTAACTTCTAAAGGTTTTTCTGTGGAAGTTATTGTTGAAGAAAGACATCAAAAATAGGTGATATACTCCCAGTCACAGAATTATTTGAAAAAATGGAATAAAAGGTGAAAAGAATGAGATAGAAATAGGATAGAAAAGGTAAAACTCAATGTTTCACCACTATTGCGGACATCATTGCAGGTATTTTCTTTTATTATATTTTTATTTTTTTTACTTTTTTATTCAATTTTTGTAAATAATTTGATAACTGATGATGTACAATCATTCTCAATGTTTCTTGAAAATCAGTTAGAATAAAGGTGCAAAATATGGAGTTTCTCTTAAAAAACCTCATTAATGTGTAAAAACAGTGATTCATTACCTTGTAATTAAAGTAAATAAATATTCTAGATATTAACACTGACTAATTAGCTTTCAATTGAAAAAAAATACTAAAATTTAAGCAAAACCGTTGGAAGTGCTGAGGAGTGTGACCCTATAAGATCCCACATAAGAACCGTATTCTATATCATTGAATCACCAAATCACATAGTGTTCTTTCTGTAGTTACCACAGGATAAGTTCAATGATCCTGTGCTCCCAGCAGGGAGGCATGCTTGAAGAGGCTAAGGGTTAGAGAATTGGTGCCGCCGTGTTGTAACTTATCTTCAAGGGGATGGGTGAAACTAGAACTAGGGGGCATAATCTTAGAATAAGGGGCTGCTCCTTCAAAACTGAGATGAGGAGAAACTTCTTCACTCAGAGGGTGGTAGGTCTGTGGAATTTGCTGCCCCAGGAAGCTGTGGAAGCTACATCATTGAATAAATTCAAAGCAGAAATAGACAGTTTCCTAGAAGTAAAGGGAATTAGGGGTTACAGGGAGCGGGCAGGAAATTGGACATGAATTTAGATTTGAGGTTAGGATCAGATCAGCCATGATCTTATTAAATGGCGGAGCAGGCTCGAAGGGCCGATTGGCCCATTCCTGCTCCTATTTCTTATGTTCTTATGTAACCCATGCTACCTTCAAGTGCAGCTCCCCACTGGGTGTGAAGGATCACTGAATTTACTCTGTGTAGTTCTGCGTTATCTTGAGGAATGCAGGAAGACTGTTGCTGGCTGATTGGCAATTGGCTAGTCTGTGGCCACCAGTTGATTAGCGACTGGAAAGAGAAACTATCACCAGCAGACTGTGCTTCATGGTTATTCTAATAGTGATGACAATATAGTCACTTATACACCAGCAGACAATGTCAGTGGGGCTAGGTATTTTTGTGACAATAGTGTAGACAGTGTTACATCAAATTCATTGTGCACTTTCTTGTTTTAGATGACACTGAGCAGGTAAATTATTCACTTGTTGGGTCCACTTGGCACCCGTGAATCTGTGATTACAGGAGGACCCTGACAAGGGGACTCCAGCAGAGATTAAGTTCACTGGGTTTCAGTGTTTTAGAAAACTACCTGGAGCTTCAGTGGCACAATCACTGGGGAAGGGATGAGGGGATATGTATGGAAGCTGACTCCATGCCTAGTGATGATGTCACTGAGAGGCAGCGTGTAGATGAGCTTGAGGAAGTGGCTAAGAATCGATCCTTAGGGAACACTAGAGGTGATCGTATATGCAGGATGGGAAGCCATTACTGGAGATGAACTGGCTGCATTGGGACAGGGAGGAGTGGAATTATGTTGGAGATTAAACTGAACTGAAAGGATTCATACATGGAGTTATGACAGAAGTGGGCATAGAGCTGGGAGGCAACAACAGAGAGGGAGGTTAGAGATGGAATAGTAGTTGGAGATGGGTCAAGGGTGAATTTTTTGATGAGAATTGTGATTATGGAGATTTCATAAATGAAGGAGTCACTACCTGAACAAGGAAGCAATTAGCAATTTGGGAAATAATAGGGGTCACCCATGAGGGTGTGGGGCATTGTTAAATAACAGCTCTTGCAGAGAGCCTCTAACCTTGTTGAGTCAGCCCTGTTCAACAGACATTATCCTTACAATAAATACACTGATATTCCATACAGTGAAAATATTGTTGTATCCATTAATGTAATGAGTAGTCAGCAACCAAAAGGAGTACAGCTCTCCATTGCACATCTCTCATGGGAGTTGTGAACATGGATCACTGAATGTAAATAGGTGTTCTTTCAATATTTTTGTCTCTTTCCAAAAAAATTTTCATTATTATTTCCCACTATGAATATTATTGTGTATGTATTTTATTGGATCTGTATAATAGGCATTAAAACCGGAAAATCTGGAAATACTCAACAGGTCAGGCAGCATCTGTGGAGAAAGAGATAGTGTTTCAGGTGGATGACCTTTAATTAGAACTGCATGAGTAGTTCCACACAGTATTTATTTGACTTTCTTGGATATATCTGCTGCTATTGTTCAAACGCACATTTCTTGAACAAAGTTAAGCAAAACCTGTGGAGATGCCGGGGATTGAACCCGGGGCCTCATACATGCGAAGCATGCGCTCTACCACTGAGCTACATCCCCTCCTACTGTAGTTAAAGTGTAAACGCCTCTTTGAGCTTATTAAAACATCCTTGTGCTTTGTTTCATATTTGTTATTGCTTCCGCATAACGATGTTCTCCAAAAATTATTATATTTTTGTCTCTTAAAAATTGTAAGTTATACATTTACTTTCAATCGTTCTCATTTGCATTGAGCAGAATATACAGCAGTATACTGTGGAACTAATGAAAACGATGATACTGCATACTTGTGAAAGTTACAGTGTAACTCGTTTATGTTAGGATTGTTTCCAGTAACTTGTAGAAAATACTTCAACTGCAACCCAGTAAGAAGAGATCTTTCCAATTGGTTTTTAAAAAAGTGGAAATGCCGGGGATTGAACCCGGGGCCTCATACATGCAAAGCATGCGCTCTACCACTGAGCTACATCCCCCATATTTTGCTTACGTCCTGGTCAGTATTTCTCCAGTGGTCAATCTGTGTGTTGCACGTACTTTATGCAGCAATGTTGTTGGAACTTGCTCCACTCGCTTTTGACTCCTTCCTTGTGAATTTCATATAACGAAAGTACGTCAAAAACATTTGAACATTGCGAAGGACTAAGAGCCGCAATTTCTTTATCACATCGATTGAGAATAATGCGACAAATCTAGTGTTATAACTTTAACTGGAATATGCCGATGATTACAAAATGTTATTAAGTACAGCAAGTAAGAAGGAAAATAAACTTATTAAGAGAATAAAGAATCCTGCTTAAAAACAGAAATGCTGGAAAACACTCAGGTGTTCTACCAAGAATTCTGCATAGTGTTTTCACTACTTGTAAATTGCCTATACATCCGGTAATGTCAGTTGTAGTTAAAAATAAAAATAAAAATTAGTTTCTACTGATCTGGCTAATAAGAAATCAAATTATGTATGAGTACAAATCTTGAATGTCAGAGACTGAATATAGTCTTAATATATACCAGTAGTGCGCAAGCTTTATGTCTTCGAGGGCCACGTAGATGCATTGTATATGGTTTAAATCAATGTTCTCAATAGTTTGACAATTGTAAACAATTTTACAACACCAAGTTATAGTCCAACAATTTTATTTGAAATTCACAAGCTTTCGGAGGCTTCCTCCTTCCTCAGGTGAATGTTGTGGAAATGAAATCCTCGAATCCTTCTCATTTATAAATCACAGAACAATGCGTGGTGATTACAGATAGTCTTTCCAACTGCCCGTTGCCACGGCAATCACAGTGTGCAGACAGAGAGGTGTTACCTAAAAGGCCACCGAATATACAAACCACCAAAATAAAAGAGAGAGGCAGAAACAAACATAGAAAAGACCGCAAATGACCCGTTATATTAAAAACAGATAACATTTGTTCGCTGGTGGGGTTACGTGTAGCGTGACATGAACCCAAGATCCCGGTTGAGGCCGTCCTCATGGGTGTGGAACTTGGCTATCAATTTCTGCTCGACAATTTTGCATTGTCGTGTGTCTCGAAGGCCGCCTTGGAGTATGCTTACCCGAAGGTCGGTGGCTGAATGTCCTTGACTGCTGAAGTGTTCCCCGACTGAGAGGGAACCCTCCTGTCTGGCGATTGTTGCGCGGTGTCCGTTCATCCGTTGTCGCAGCGTCTGCATGGTCTCGCCAATGTACCATGCTCTGGGGCATCCTTTCCTGCAACGTATGAGGTAGACAACATTGGCCGAGTCACAGGTGTATGAACCATGCACCTGGTGGGTGGTGTCCTCTCGTGTGATGGTGGTATCTGTGTCGATGATCTGGCATGTCTTGCAGAGGTTACCGTGGCAGGGTTGTGTGGTGTCATGGACGCTGTTCTCCTGAAAGCTGGGTAATTTGCTGCTAACGATGGTCTGTTTGAGGTTGGGTGGCTGTTTAAAGGCGAGCAGTGGAGGCGTGGGGATGGCCATAGCGAGGTGTTTGTCGTCATTGATGACATGTTGAAGGCTGCGGAGTATATGGTGTAGTTTCTCCGCTCCGGGGAAGTACTGGACGACGAAGGGTACTCTGTTGGTTGCGTCGTGTGTTAGTCTTCTGAGGAGGTCTATGCGATTTTTCGCTGTGGCCCGTCGGAACTGTCGATCGATGAGTCGAGCGTCATATACCGTTCTTACTAGGGCATCTTTCAGCGTCTGTAGGTGTCCATCGCGTTCCTCCTCGTCTGAGCAGACCCTGTGTATTCGCAGGGCCTGTCCATAGGGGATGGCCTCTTTGACGTGGTTAGGGTGGAAGCTGGAAAAGTGGAGCATCGTGAGGTTGTCCGTGGGCTTGCGGTAGAGTGAGGTGCTGAGGTGCCCGTCTTTGATGGAGATTCGTGTGTCCAAGAAAGAAACTGATTCTGAGGAGTAGTCCATGGTGAGCTTGATGGTGGGATGGAACTTGTTGATGTTATCGTGTAGTCTCTTTAGTGATTCCTCGCCGTGGGTCCATAGAAAGAAAATGTCGTCGATGTATCTGGTGTATAGCGTTGGTTGGAGGTCCTGTGCAGTGAAGAAGTCGTGCTCGAACTTGTGCATGAAAATGTTGGCGTATTGGGGTGCGAATTTGGTCCCCATGGCTGTTCCGTGTGTTTGGGTAAAGAACTGGTTATCGAAGGTGAAGACATTGTGATCCAGGATGAAGCAGATGAGTTGTAGGATGGCATCTGGAGATTGGCTGTTGTTGGTGTTTAGTACTGATGCTGTCGCAGCGATGCCATCATCGTGGGGGATACTGGTGTAGAGTGCCGAGACGTCCATCGTGGTGAGAAGTGTTCCTGGTTCAACTGGTCCGTGGGTACTGAGTTTTTGTAGGAAGTCTGTAGTGTCGCGACAGAAGCTGGGGGTTCCCTTTACGATGGGTTTCAGGATGCCCTCGATGTATCCAGAGAGGTTCTCACACAGGGTTCCGTTGCCTGATACGATAGGATGTCCGGGTGTGTTGGCTTTGTGTATCTTTGGGAGGCAGTAGAAGTCTCCCACGCGGGGAGTACGTGGGATGAGAACGCGTAGGATGCTTTGAAGGTCTGGATCAAAGGTCTTGATCAGTTTGTTGAGCTGGTGGGTGTGTTCTTTGGTCGGATCTGCGGGTAACCGTCTGTAGTGTTCCTGGTTGTCCAGTTGTCGGTATGCTTCTTTGCAATAGTCCGTTCTGTTCTGTACGACGATGGCTCCTCCTTTGTCCGCTGGTTTGATGACGATGTTGCGGTTGGTCTTGAGAGCGTTGATGGCGTTGCGTTGTGCTCGGGTGACATTCTGGACTGTCTTCTGAGTGCGGCTCATGAATCTGGCATTGACGCATTTCCTGACAGCTTGAGCATACATGTCAAGCTGAGGGCAGCGACCCTCCGGAGGAGTCCAGTGTGACTCTTTCCTCTTGCTGTGCCGCGGATCCCTCTGTCTGCTGTTCCGGATCATTGATTGTCTCATTGGGTTCGCTGCTGAAATCTTGGGGTTTGTGGAAGTATTCCCAGAGCCTCATTCCCCTGATGAATTCCTCTGTGTCCGCCGCGAGACTAATGGGGTCCATTTTGGTAGTGGGGCAGAAATTGAGCCCTCGGCTGAGAACTTCGATTTCGTCTGGTTGAAGGGTGTGGTCGGACAAATTGATGATAGACTTCCCTGTGGTTGCAACCATGGTACCGGGGGAAGCTTGGTCGATGCTGGTGGTGATGCCGAGTTTCTCAAGCTTCCTGCTCTTGGTTTTCATGTAGGCAGCGTAGTTCCGTTGCCTCGTCTGTTTGGCGGTATCTCGTAGCTGGTCTGCTGTGTCCTGAGTACACGTTGAGAGTATGGACTCTATCTTAGTTTCGAGGTTGCGGCGTCTGCTGTAGAGTTGGTGTACAAGATGGTTGCGGAGTGTTCGAGAGGTACGACGGCAGAGTCTCTCAGCATAATCCGAGTTGTATGTGGACTTGAGTGGGTTCGTGATCTGTAGTCCTTTAGGGATCTTGTCTGCTTTCTTGCAGCTCTGTAAAAACTTGATGTCTGTGTCGATATGCGCGATCTTCTTGGATATCCTTTCCACTGTGAGCCGGCAGTTTGTGGTGTCGATGGTAGCCATGATGTGGAGATGCCGGTGATGGACTGGGGTTGACAATTGTGAACAATTTTACAACACCAAGTTATAGTCCAACAATTTTATTTGAAATTCACAAGCTTTCGGAGGCTTCCTCCTTCCTCAGGTGAATGTTGTGGAAATGAAATCCTCGAATCCTTCGCATTTATAAATCACAGAACAATGCGTGGTGATTACAGATAGTCTTTCCAACTGCCTGTTGCCACGGCAATCACAGTGTGCAGACAGAGAGGTGTTACCTAAAAGGTCACCGAATATACAAACCACCAAAAAAAAACAGAGAGAGAGAGGCAGAAACAAACAAAGAAAAGACAGCAAATGACCCGTTATATTAAAAACAGATAACATTTGTTCGCTGGTGGGGTTACGTGTAGCGTGACATGAACCCAAGATCCCGGTTGAGGCCGTCCTCATGGGTGTGGAACTTGGCTATCAATTTCTGCTCGACGATTTTGCGTTGTCGTGTGTCTCGAAGGCTGCCTTGGAGTATGCTTACCCGAAGGTCGGTGGCTGAATGTCCTTGACTGCTGAAGTGTTCCCCGACTGAGAGGGAACCCTCCTGTCTGGCGATTGTTGCGCGGTGTCCGTTCATCCGTTGTCGCAGCGTCTGCATGGTCTCGCCAATGTACCATGCTCTGGGGCATCCTTTCCTGCAACGAATATATCTCAGTTTACTGATACTAATAGATCTTTATGTTCTTATTTAAGGTTTATACACCAATGAGGCAACAATGCTAAGGACAGCCTTTCCCAAACCTCTTGGCCTACAAACAGGACAAACCAGAAAAGAAGAAATATAAGGACTGAGTTTCCTGAACTTTAAGGTCAGAATCCCAGGGCACAGGATCCGTGAGTCCCAATTTGCACACCATAATGTATTCTGGTTATATTATTTCCTGTGATTTAACTGTAAAGTATTGCACAGTGATATACAGTTGACAAATCAATTCGCAAGGCAAAAAGAATGGAGAATACTTTCATAGGTTCTTTTCTTTTAAAAGGATCAAGCTTGTCTGTGATTTCCTGTCCCCCACCCCTCCCCTGCTAGCTTGAATAGTCTGGCAACACTCAGTGCCTAGGCTCATGTTTACCTTGAATAAAGTTATCAAGCACCACAAGCATTTGTGGCATTGAGCTCTCAGGATAACTTCAGGAGAAGGTTAACAAAATTGGGAGAATACAGAAATAAATAGATAAGTAACCTCGTAGTGAGGCTATCTGCCACAGAACAATCATCAAGATTCAAAGCTGCCACACTCGCAATACTTTTTTTAAACTATTTAGGAACAATGATTTGGTCTCTTACCTGAAAGTTGATTTATTACTCTACCTAATTAAAAAAAACATTCTTACAGAAATTAATGCATTATAAGATAAGCAAGAACACATCCGACCCCATTGGATAAATATGATATACAACAGTGCTGGTGCATTTTGTCATAGAATATAGCTCATGAAATGGGGTGAAAAAAATTGCAACTGGACTTATGCTACTGCTATGTGCACCATCGAGAATCAAGGATAAATCAACTGAGGTAGTGAGGACCTCAGGTCTTATTAAGTTCTATTATATTATGAATTTATTACCCAATTCACAATGGTGTTAGTATAAATATGGCACGAAATTCAAATTCATAGTATTACACTGCTTGAATATAAAATTGATGCACTTGCACTCACCTACAGAGAACATTAAAGCTGGTGCTCAGATGCTGGTGTAAGGGTGTGCTGACTCTGGTCTATCAGCTAAATCTGACACCGTCTCAGAAATTGATCCATGTCACGGCTGCAAGTCAGCCTTTCTACTCACAAACACGAACCACTCCAGGCAGGTGAACTTGCACTAAAAAGGAGACCTATGTGTGGGCTCCACATTGTGGATTCTTTGATTTTTTTTTCTGCAACATGGAGCCTCACCAAGGATACTTAGACATAGGCACTACAGTGTCAACATGTAACAGGACTCTGATCTTCAAAAAGCTACCACTCCCAATTAGTATAACATTTGCTGGCATAGGTGAGGTGGAATTGTTAATGCTCATTATGTTGGTGTTCTGATATGTCCTTAATTTAACAGTAGATGAGAACTAATTTATTCTTGTTTCTTTTTGTGACTTTGTAAAAAATGCCTGGTGGAACCTAAATGGCTGAAGGCACAACTGTCAATGGTGGGGTGAGGAGAATGCATGAGGCCAGAGTCAGAGGAACAGAGAGTACTGGGGGGAGGTTATGGGATTGGTGGAGGTTACAGAGATATGGAGGGGCAAGGGATGATAAGTGAGTTTGACTTAGTGCGGGACAGGATATGGGCTAGGAATGTCTGGAAGTTGGAGGAATGGGGGCTAGCAAGGTGGACATTGGAGAAATCAAGGACAGAAGTGACAATAGTGTGGCTAAGGATTTCAATGGTGAAGTGACTGAGGTTGGGGTGAAGGCAGGCAATAAGTGGTCTTGATGATGGACAGAATATGAGGTGTGAAACTCAGCTTTGTGTTAAACAGGACACCAAGGTTTCACATGGTGTAGGTTAGCCTGATCGAGTGGAATGGAGCCAGTGGCAAGGAAGCAGAGTTTATGGAGTGACCAAAAATGATGGTTTTGGTCTTGGCTCATGGTATTCAATTGGAGGAAGTTGATGTCAGGCAGATAGTTTGACAGCACACTGATGGTATTGGGGTCAAGAGAAGTGTTGGTCAGGTAGATGGGTTCATCAGCATACAGGTGAAAACAGCCCTCATGCCAGTGAATCACAAAAAGAAGAAAGAATTTACATTTATATAGCACCTTTCACAACCTCATGATGTCCCAAAATGCTTCACAGCCACTGACGTACTTCTGAAGTGTGGTCACTGTTGTAATGTAGGGAAATATGGCAGCCAATTTGCACACAGTAAGGTCCCACAAACTGCAAAGATATAAATAATCTTTTAGAGGGGGAAAAAGAGGAGGCTAAGGATAGATCCTTCGGGGACCCCTGAGGTAACTGTATGGGTGCAGAGGCAGAAAGAGAAACCATTGCTGGAGATGTGTTGATCCTGTTTGGACAGGTAGGAGTGGAACTACACAAGGGCAGTCTCATGGAGCTCAACAGGAATGGAGAAGAATGGCATGGCGAACCCTGTAGAGAAGTCAATGAGGACAAGGAGGGATAATGCACTCCAATCATACGAACGTACAAAAATGGCGGACAGGGAAAGACCAACTGGTTTATTTAGCCTGTCCCATTTCTTTAAGGACCCTCAGGTGCATACCAGCCAGATCTATTTTAAGGTGGCTTATTCTATCTGAGATGTTATCTATTTTAATATTAGCAATTTTAATGTTGACAGCACCACTTAATGTTGTCAGTTAAGCATTGTCCCCCATAGTATTTGCTATTTTAATATTTTGTATGCATTGCTATAATGAAACCACCTTTGATCTGCAATAGGTACAGACTTAGTCATTCAAAGCATTTCATTGTCTCAAATAAACAATAGAAATTACTAATAAAATTGCTACTGTATCAAAGCATCTCATATTTCCTCTGGTTTCACAGATATGGATTCCATCAGGTGCTACATTATTTTGCCACAATCTCAGTAAACTATCATGGGCATCAGGTCTCACTTGTTAATTATAGGGATCACATGGTACATACCAATGTACATTTCTGGATTAAATAAGTGTTGAAGTAAGTGACTGCCATCAGCCAAAAAAACTTATTATGTTGCAAAATGATCAAACATGCAAGCTGGAAAATTTGTAAGAGTTTAAAAGTAAATAAAGACTTTCAAGTGAAAGTTCTATAACTCATTTTGACTCTGATTATTACAAGTCATTGCATCATAGAACTTTGTTTTAGGAAGTTTCTATTCAATTTCTGGGCAAGCAATCACAGATCACAACTGGTGCTGTGTTTGATATGATAACAATCACAGTGGAAAATTTACTATTCTTTTACTTTGAATGAATTCAGCTGAAGTAATTTTCAGTTGTTGTTGAAATTTGATGACACATACAGACTTGTTTTTGCAGAAAAAGAAGTCTGATTTAGTTTTGGTGTGTGTCAGTAATGGTGAAGGGCTGTAAATATTTCCCAATAACTGGTACAATATTACTAGCCTATGCTTAGCTTTCAGAAAGGTGTTGTGTTTTGGGAATGTAAGTCGTGGTGGAAGAGAAAGGAACAAGAAAACTGCCATTATATTACTCAATGTTGAGGCAATGGTATGAGTACAGAATGCAAATGTGCTGTGAAGTGTTTAGCCATGAAAGACAAATGAACATGGGGAAATTGAGTTTTGAAAGAGTCCACTTTAATCCTTCTTCCCTTTTATGTCCTTCATTTTTTTTTAAACTTATCCTGGAGGGAACTTGCTTTGTAGCTTGACTAGCAAAGATGTTCATTATCAGCTTAATTTAGATATTGGACATAGCTGTCACTTCAATATCACTTTATACCAGCAGCTATTTTTGGCTACAAGCAATAAAATGGATTTCTGTCCAAAATCAATCCCCTCCCAAGACTTGGTGTGCAGGACTTGTGTTCTAGTCATTACATTTTACTGCTGGAAATTCTGGCTTATCTTCACTTCCCAGGAAGTAGATTAAGTCCTTTTGCAGTTACTGTGATGGTCACAATTGATTTGACGTTTAATCATCATGGAACAGAAAATTCTTTCAAATCTGACCTGCAAAAGATTCTTCCCAAGATCAAAATATTGTAACGGTCCATACCTTTGTAGCTTATAAAAAAGAGCTACATGTTTGTTAATGCAGTGACGTATTCTCATTTAATGATTTCATAATTATAATTGGGTTAATAAGTAAAAGTGAGGTGCTTCCTGAGTATGTAGGAGGAAAAATTGAAAGATGAGTCTATAGGTGTTGCTTTCATGCTGTTGTAGTGACTGACTAAAGTGGCATTGGTAGAGGCATAGAGATGCATGCTTTATGCTCACTCTCATAAATAGTGCCTGGCACGGGGATGGGAATTAATTTTTTTAAAGTATAGTTGCTAGAGGAATATAGGAAACCCAAACAAAGAAGTGTTTTCTTTGTGACATTTTCATAGTTACCTATACCTTAATGTTCTCTCAGAAATATATTATGGTTTTTAGATTGAAAAGTATTGTTGATGGCATAATATACAAAACTCCCTTAATGGCTTAGTTGATAAAAGGCAGCATTTAACTGAGCTACACAAACCAAAAGATTCCAAGTTAAATTTTCAGTCTATACTGAGTTACCTGATCTCAGCTAGAGTCGCTATAATTGCCCTCAGCTTTCCTGTGTTAAAGAGGGCAGTCAGCTGGGTTCTAACTCCAAATCACTGTTTGGCGACCCCTATGTGCATGTGTGGATCTTGGGTGAGAGCAGGACTAAGCTTAACTGTGATACTCCACATAGACAAATAACCTGCTAACACTCCTTGTCTAGACTAAATCATGAAGAATACAAATGTAGGTGAGTTACTCAGGGGCTCTTAAAACTGGAGAATCAGTGACAAAGGGTAATCAATTTAAAATTACCAGTAAGAGTGAGTGCGACAGCATGGTGTGCGGACAACACAGTGAACTGCTGAGAGTTTGGTAAGTGTGGGAGTTCGGTGAAGTGGGGGAAGGAGGTGCTGCTTTGCCTTGCTTTTCCTAACTTTTTCCCCAGTGCGGCAGTGGACCTGAGCGTAGAAGACTGAGATTGGGGAATAAAAGCAGCAGCAGACCTGCAACAAGAGAAGACTACTGTGCAACGTCACAGGTGAGGCAGGAGAGACCGAGAGGTGAGCACAGTATAAAAGGAGAGACCGAGAGCGGGAGGAGAGTCTGAGAGTCTAAGGCAAGTCATGGCAGCACAGCTCGCACTTGTGATATGCACCTCCTGCACTATGTGGGAAGTCATGGACACTACCAGTGTCCCTGGTGATCATTTGTGCAGGAAGTGTGTCCAGCTGCAGCTACTGGCTAACCGTATTTCGGAGCTGGAGCTGCGGGTGGATTCACTGTGGAGCATCCGCAATGCTGAGACTATCGTGGATAGCACGTTCAGTGAGGTGGTCACACCGCAGGTAAAGATTACGCAGGCAGAAAGGAAATGGGTGACCGCCAGGCAGAGTAAAAAGACTAGGCAGGTAGAGCAGGAGTCCCCTGGGGCCATCTCCCTCTCAAACAGATATTCTGCTTTAGATACTGTTGGGGGAGATGGCTTATCAGGGGAAAGCAGCAAGAGCCAAGTTCGGGGCACCACGTGTGGCTCTGTTGCACAGGAGGGGAGGAAGAAGAGTGGCAGGGCTATAGTGATAGGGGAATTCAATTGTAAGGGGAACAGATAGGCATTTCTGCGGCCGCAAACATGACTCCAGGATGGTATGTTTTCTCCCTGGTGCTAGGGTCAAGGATGTCACGGAGCGGCTGCAGGGCTTTCTGGAGGGGGAGGATGAACAGCCAGTAGTCGTGATCCATATTGGTACCAACGACATAGGTAAAAAAAGGGATGAGGTCCTGCAAGGTGAATTTAAGGAATTAGGAGATAAATTAAAAAGCAGGACTTCAAAGGTTGTGATCTCAGGATTACTACCGGTGCCACGTGTTAGTGAGTATAGGAACAGGAGAATAGACAGGATGAATGCATGGCTGCAGGGATGGTGTATGAGGGAGAGATTTAGATTCCTGGGACATTGGGACCGGTTCTGGGGAAGGTGGGACCTGTACAAGCGTGACGGGTCACACCCGAGCAGGACCGGGACCAATGTCCTCGTGGGGGTGTTTGTTAGTGCTGTTGGGGAAGGTTTAAACTAGAGTGGCAGGGGGATGGGAACCTGAGCGGGGAGTCAGAAGGGAATAAAGTTGAGAGCAGCAAGAGAGGGGAAGACCCAGGGGAAATCTACAATACAAATAGTACAAACAGTTGTTCAAGAACAAGTGAAAGGGAAAAGCATAGAGCAGCAGAAAGAAAGTGTACTTTAGGCACGACAGATAAAATAAAAACTAGAAGGCGTAAGGCGATTAACCCAGCATCAAAGCTGAAGGTCAGGCTAGGGTGTATGGCCCAACTAAGAGTTCTATATACAAATGCACGGAGTATAAGGAATAAATTAAATGAATTACAGGTTCAAATTCAAATTGGAGGGTATGACATGATAGCTATTACTGAGACTTGGCTGCAGGATGGTCAGGATTGGAAACTAATTATACCAGGTTATAAGGTCTACAGGAGAGATAGGGAAAATGGAAGAGGGGGAGGAGTCGCCTTAATGATTAGAGATGAAATCACTTCAATGATAAAGGGGGATATAACGAGAGGTAAGCAGCCAACAGAGACCTTATGGGTTGAATTGAGACATAGGAAAGGATCTAAGACTATAGTGGGAGTTGTATATAGGAGCCCTGGCAGCAGCTCTGAAGTGCTAGATTGTATAAATGCAGAGATTAGACAAGCGTGTCAGAAAGGCACAGTGGTCTTAATGGGAGACTTTAACCTTCACATAGATTGGGAAAAGCAGACTAGCAACTGTCAGAAAGGTACCGAATTTCTTGAGTGTGTCCGGGATAGTTTTTCTACAGCAGTATGTCCTAGAGGCAACAAGGGGGCAAACCATACTAGATTTAGTAATGACTAATGAACCAGATTTAGTTAACGGCTTAATTGTGCGTGAACATCTATCCAATAGTGATCATAACATGATCGAGTTCAATGTAGTGTTTGAAAGGGAAAAAAGTGAATCAGCTGCAAAGATTCTAGACTTGGGCAAGGCTGAATTCAATAGGATGAGACAGAGATTGTCCACAGTAAACTGGGCAAATCTGTTTATGGGTAAAACGACTGATGATCAGTGGGAAATGTTTAAAGAAACATTTAACGTGATACAGAATCGGTTTATACCCCTGAGGGGCAAGAACTCTACTTGCCAAAAAAAACAGCCATGGACAACTAAAGAGGTAAGGGACAGTATAAGACATAAGGAAAGGGCATACAAAAAGGCAAAAAATGGCACAGATCCTGGCGAATGGGAAAGATACAAAGATCAACAAAGGGTCACTAAACAGATAGTAAGGGCTACAAAAAGAGAGTATGAAAAGGAACTCGCAAGGGATATCAAAACCAATAGGAAGAACTTTTATAGTTATATTAGGAAAAAGGTGGTCAGGAGCAGTGTTGGCCCCTTAAAAACTGAAAGTGGGGATATTGTCATTGACAATGGGGAAATGGCGGACATGTTGAACAATTACTTTGTGTCAGTATTGTTGACCGGAAGTCACCGGTTAACGGTTTTGGCTTAGTACACAGAGGAAGAGTCAATTCTCTCTTAATTCTCAATTCACTTTATTAACGTTATTAGATCATATACATACCACTTATACGTCTAGTTAGATATAGGCATGTAGTTTACAGCAGGTTATACAGGTTTATACTCAAACTAGGATTTAAACGCACACCCACTAAGTTTTCCTGACAATACTCCCAGAGTGGTCACAGAATAGAAAGGATATTATATTACCCGGAAAGGAGAGACACTGCTGGCCAGGCAATTCTCCCTCTTACTCCCGACGTCGTCTCCACGTCCCTGACGCAGTCTTTACATCCCTGACGTAAGGTTCTCACTTCCACGAGGGTTAGTCTCCAGAGTCTCCCTCACAAACAAAGACACAAACACACACCAACAAAAACACACACTGACACTCTCTCTCTTGCTCACAAACAAACAAAGACACACACTGGGACCAAACCAGCAACTCTTCAGTTTTTATTCCCCAAGTCTGTCTTTTCGAACGATGCTGTCTTCTCCGGTTGGCTCAAAGTTGCTGGAGTGATCGATGTCATCCCCTGATTGGCTCTGTTCCAAGGGCTCAGGTAGCATCACCGTTCCTTTGTCTCTCTAAGAAGCGGAACGAATTCAAACCGGTTCTGGCCAGTTCAGACCAGTGACTGAACTCCAGGTCACCTCAGTTCAAAAGTCAGTGTCTTTGTTAGTACTTCGAATTAAGCTCAATAGGTTTTTGCAGCCTCTGGCCAACATCTCCCCCCTTTTGATCCAAAGATCTTAGGATCATTATTCTCCCTTTCTTTGTACCACTCCTGAGGCCGTCATTGTCCCCCAAAGGATATGTTACATCCGCGATTTCATATGATTATAGAAAAAAATATATAAATGGTTATATAAACAATACAAAAAGGAAGCATATAAAATATACTTCACACACTGTCCTTATGTTGATAATCGCTTCTTCTGTTTCATTATAGCACTAACATTCAATTGTTGCAAAATTTCATTTTTCCACCTTCTAAGCTGATATACATTGAATATGACAAGTATTAATGCACATAAAATCACAATTACAGCAGCATGTGATAAAATCCTGACCCATGGATGTATTTGAACATTAGATCCCCAATTCCAAAACTTATTCCAGAACCCGGGGTCCCGTAGCAGTTCATCTGCTTTATCAGCATGCGTTTTAATTATTTTAGTGTGTTTAGTCCATTGATGAATTATCTCATTGGCTTCCTCCGCTATTTGCATCCAATCTGCAGTCAGGTGCGGAATGGGTGGTAGTTCGGTAGGAACATATTTCCACAGATCTTGGTCTATATCGGTACGTTGGACTGTAAGGTTTTCGTTTATTACCATCCTCATTATTGGCTTAGGCAGAACTTGTCCACCGACAACCAGGTCTGAGGTCACGTTGTTAATGGCCACATTGTGTCCTTCCAGGGGGCACTGTTTCCATCCTTTGTTATAGTTCATAGCCGCTGTGGCTATGTAATACGTTTGTCCCACAAGGGCGTATTGTAAAAAGGACTTTGTGGTTAACCGGCAAAATGGACAATGAACAATTATCATAAGTACTGAACCCACAATTAGTAAGTTTCTGTCTCGTTATCTCTTCTGGACAGGCCCAATGATTCCCTCCTTGGTGACACTTTGACAAATCTACCCCTTTCTCAGCACCGTCCATTACAATAGCATGAGATGGTGGATTGCTCAAAGATATCCAAGTACCCTCATGATACTTGCCCACGTTGTGAACTCTTTTTAACGGATAGGTCAAATTGCCTCCATGCCGGGGAATATGAAACACCGCCCCAACGTAATATTTCCCTTTATGAGTCAGTACCCCAGTCAAGATTTACATAAATGTGGTCCCAGTGGACCATAATTGTACCTCGACGGTCGCTCCCCGATGGTCGCTCCATAAATGGACCCACAAATTGAATAATAATATTTCCCTCTGGGATTACCGATAATGTCACCTCTAGAACTGTGTTACATGAAAACCGTACTCCCGCTCCCTCCGGTATACCCAAAGTCTTTCCTACACACGCTAACCCATTCACTCCCGTATAATACAAATTTAAATCCTCCCTTTTCCCTTTGTTGGTTCGGACTGTCTTATTCTGCAGAGCAAAGTTGTCCCTGGTCTCGGGATATCCTTCCATCGCCGACACTGCTTCAGGCACGTTCATTCGTCGTGACGACTCCGAGGCAGGTTCAACCACAGTTCTGATGACGATCAATCCCATAGCAACAAAATGCATCATCCCCTTCATTCTAGGCTGGACCTGGAATAAACAAGCGGAATTTCTGCTCTTATGTACAGTTTCTTTTAGGTACTATCATAAGTCCAGTCTCTCCATATACTGAGCCAGACCATCCAAATTCTGTTCCCAATTTGTTTCAGATTCTAACCGTCCATTTCTTCGAACCCACTTATTCCCCCTTTTTGTTTTATTTTTCTTTCGTTTTGTTCCTGGATTCGCCTCTGCATGCGAACGGACAGTGTCAAATTTGTGTTCAATCACCTCCTCTTGGACCTGTAACTGGTCCAGTTCTTGATCTTCAAAATTCAGAACATCATTAGCATCGAGCAGCACATGCCAATGATGATTATCTTGTTTTTCTCCTACCAACTTTAGCTGATTAATGTGGTACCAGCCACTCTTATCTGGTGCCGTTAATATCCTGTATACAGATGGGCTAGCTTTGTCTACTATCTCATAGGGACCGGCAAACTTTGGACTCAAGAATGAGGTGGGCTAGTATATGTATATCCCACAGCCAGTTCTCCTTTCCCCATCCTGTACTGATGAAGAGCCATCCACAAAAATTTTAAAATAGGGTTCTTCCTTTCCTATTTCCTTTGTCTTTCTGCTTTCAGGCCCCGTCTTACCCCCTCCTTTTTGTTTTGATACAAATGGGCCCTTGGGGTCATTTGCTATCATCAATTGACACTCATGTTTTTCTCCCTGATAAACTAAGTTGTCTGATAACATAGTGGTGGTTTTTACCCCCTTTACGGTTATATTTCTCCCTTGCAGCAACAATGTCCATCTAGCAATTCTATTTTGGCTAACTGAACCATCCTTAATCCTTCCATCTAACAGTAGCTGTACTGGGGTGTGCTCTGTTAATATTGTAAGTGGATTTAGTCCCACTATATAGGTAAAATGCTGCACTGCCCAAAAGACAGCTAGCAAGTGTCTTTCGCATACTGTATACCCCTGCTCTACCGGTGAGAGCATACGTGAGGCGTACGCTACTGGTCGTAATTTCCCGTGTGTCTCCTGTAACAGAACTGCTGAGAGGGTGGTGTCTGTAGTCGCCACCTCCAATGAAAACGGTTCCGTTGGATTTGGGGTTTTTAAAGCAGGCGCAGCAGCTAGTGCTTGCTTTAGATCAGTCATGGCCTGGCTGTGTTCTGTTTTCCACTCCCAGGCCACATTCTTTTTTAATAATTCCATCAGTGGGGCCGCCTTTGTGGCGAATCCATCAATATGGTCCCTGCAATATCCCACCAACCCTAAGAAGGACCTTAACCCTTTTACATCCCGCGGAACAGGGAGTCTGCCAACTGTCTCTACCCTTCGCTTGTCAATGTCCCTTTTTCCCGGTGTCAGAATCATTCCCAAGTAAGTAACTTTTTGTTTCATGATCTGCGCTTTTTTAGGGTTAATCTTTAATCCCAAGTCATGTAACAACTGCAGTAATTCACTTAGCAGTTGATAATGTTCCTTCTTGGTTTCAGTTTGTAGGAGTAAGTCGTCTACATACTGCACTAGACATTCAGGCCTTGAGAATCCTTTTAACCCTTCCCTCAGCCGTTGGTGAAATATGGACGGGGAATTGTGAAACCCCTGCGGCAGGGCGGTCCATGTATATTGCTGTCCTTGGAAAGTAAATGCAAATTTATATTGACATTCTTTCTCCAGTGGAATAGACCAAAAACCGTTACTTATGTCCAAAACCGTAAACCACTGCGCATCCTCATTTTGTCGAACTACGGTCTCTGGGCTAGTTGCTACTGTAGGGGCTGTTAACGGGGTGACTTTATTTAATTCTCTGTAGTCTATCGTTAGTCGCCAGCTACCGTCGGGTTTCCTTACTGGCCAAATAGGTGCGTTATTAGTAGAAGCTATTGTTCTTAATATCCCTTGCTGCAGCAGACTCTGTATCACCTTCTCTATCTCTTCTTCTGCTTGTTTTGGGAAACCATACTGCTTCTGTGGTTTGGGATCTGGACCTTGTATACACACACTCCTGGTCGTTTTCCCACAATCATGTTTATGTCGGGCAAATACTATTGAGTTTTGTACAATAATCTGTTGTACTTCACGATCGTTACTCATTTCTCCAGGTTCGATCCACATTTCCCCGATCGTGCATATCCTATCCTGATATTCCCCCACCGGGACGAGTGTGTGATTTATACTGCCCATGCCCAAAGGCATTTGCCAAATCATACAATTAACAGGGTCGAAGCAGAATCCCGCTTTGGCCATATAGTCACTCCCTAATATATTTTCTTGTTCTCTAGGTAATTTAATAAGAACCACTGAATGCTCTATCACTATGTCTCCCACACCGACTTCCAACGGTACACTCACATATCCCACTTGTGAATGCCCTGTGAATCCACTGAGAATAATTTTGTTTTGAATTTTCCAATCTGTGTCATTGATCTGAGTGGTGTTAACGGTGGTTCGAGATCCCCCTGTGTCCCAAAGAAATGTAAAAGGGCGGCCTCCAACCCTACCATTTACTAGGGGTCTCCCCATGTCATCCAACCGCGCGTCACACATCCATAACGGAGAGGCCTGAGACCGTCATTGCAGTTCGGGGTACAACCCGGAACTCGGTGATATTTCTATTGTATCACACTGAGGACTTGGTCTATTCGGCCCTTCCACGGGTAGGCTCTGATTTCTTCCCCGACCTGCACTCTCTCGTCTTGGGTTCAGGCAGTCCCTTGCGAAGTGTCCCTCTTGGCCACAGTTATAGCATTTGGACACCTTGCCTTGAGTTCTCCCCGTTCCTGAGAAGTTTCCTCTACCTCTTCCCACTGTCTGATAAGCTGGAGGGGGCTCCCCCTGAGTAGGTCCCCTCCCTTCATTTCTCTAAATTATCGCCTGATCTTTAACAGGCATTGCTCTGTCCCCGGATGCCTTGGATTGTTTGGGTATTTCCCTTTCCCATACTCTAACCATCTTCCTAATTATCCAGGGTTCCGTATGCGTGTCATCAGCGGGGTCAAACTGATCTAGTGCCTTCCTCGACTCCTCAGTGCCATGCGACACTAGTGTTCTCAGCCATCGGTTCCTAACCTCCCGCTGTAAATTATCCCTGTCTAAGTCTGTACCATAGACCCCCTGAAACACCGCCCAAATGCGGGCTGAAAATACAGTGGGGTGTTCACCTTTCCTTTGATAGCATCTCATTAGTGCCTCCACTGAATCCCCTCTGTTATCGCCCATGACAGATAATACCTGGTCCTTTAAGGCTTCATTTGTGCCTCTACCAAGTTTTTGTTCCTCCGGTAGGGCGGAGTGTATATGTGGATGTAGGCACATTAGGATTAATTTCCTTTCCTCAGCATCATCTAAGCCGTGTATCGCTCTCTGTTGCCTGACCGCTAGGAACAACTCCCTAGGATCATCCCCAGGCGCACACGTTCCAATATCTTTCGCAATAACCCTCAGTTCCTGTACCCCAAGTGGGGTGGAATATGTCATATCCTGACCATCTTCCCCCACCTGTGCTCTAGTAGTTACAAGGGGGGCCATTGGGGCAGACAGTTTTTCCTGCTCTGGAGCATATGCTGGCGGTGGGTCCCCTAGTGGAGGTTCCCTATCACCGCAGCTGTATCTATTCGCCTTGTCTGCTAAATCATCCCAATCTACATCCCCTAAACCACTTTCTTCACCTCTCCCGGGTGCAAAAGCACACAATATGCCCCTCTGTGTGGCTAGCTGATCTTGCAGCCTCCCTATCACTTTCTGACACGTTGTGTGATTGCCAGTACTACTCCTCTTCTCCTGAGCTGCTCTGTGAATCACATTCATAGCAGTTTTTAAATCACTACATTGTTGTTTCCATCTCTCCACCTCAGCTTTAGCTGCTTGGGCTTCTCCCTCTCTCTTATTCTTTTCATTAGTCAATTTTTCGCACTGTAACTGATATTGGTTCATGTGCATCAAATCTGCACTTCTCTGTCCCTGTAGATCTGTTACCTTCTCACTAAGGTGGGCTATCTCCTCACGGAGTTTTTTATTTTCTACTTCTAATTCGTCTTGGATTTTCTGAGTCTCTTCTTTCTCTCTCCTAGCCTGCTGTCGGCATTCTATCCATTCCTCAAGTAAACATCCGATCGCTACGGACTTTTGTATCTTTTTAAATTTCCTATCTGACATCTTTGTTTGCGCAATTTTCCAAAGGACCTCCCCAACAGGCGTTCCCTTGTCTCCAATGTGACCCGCATACTCCCCGTATTGCGGCCACTTCCCTATTACGTATTTTTGAAGGAGTCCCTTCCAATCAAAACAGTCCAAGTCCCCAGGGCTTGGTGATTTCCCTTTATTCGTCATCTTACATTATTAACTATGAATTAACTTAAACTCCTGTTCTCTGTATACTTTGCCAAATTCGGTCCGCCTCGAGGCTCCCAGTGACGCAACGGAGAGATTTATCCTCGAGCCCACCCAGGGACGCCAAAGATGTTGACCGGAAATCACCGGTTAACGGTTTTGGCTTAGTACACAGAGGAAGAGTCAATTCTCTCTTAATTCAAATTCACTTTATTAACGTTATTAGATCATGTACATACCACTTATACATCTAGTTAGATATAGGCATGTAGTTTACAGCAGGTTATACAGGTTTATACTCAAACTAGGATTTAAACGCACACCCACTAAGTTTTCCTGACAATACTCCCAGAGTGGTCACAGAATAGAAAGGATATTATATTACCCGGAAAGGAGAGACACTGCTGGCCAGGCAATTCTCCCTCTTACTCCCGACGTCGTCTCCACGTCCCTGACGCAGTCTTTACATCCCTGACGTAAGGTTCTCACTTCCACGAGGGTTAGTCTCCAGAGTCTCCCTCACAAACAAAGACACAAACACACACCAACAAAAACACACACTGACACTCTCTCTCTTGCTCACAAACAAACAAAAACACACACTGGGACCAAACCAGCAACTCTTCAGTTTTTATTCCCCAAGTCTGTCTTTTCGAACGATGCTGTCTTCTCCGGTTGGCTCAAAGTTGCTGGAGTGATCGATGTCATCCCCTGATTGGCTCTGTTCCAAGGGCCCAGGTAGCATCACCGTTCCTTTGTCTCTCTAAGAAGCGGAACGAATTCAAACCGGTTCTGTCCAGTTCAGACCAGTGACAGAACTCCAGGTCACCTCAGTTCAAAAGTCAGTGTCTTTGTTAGCACTTCGAATTAAGCTCAATAGGTTTTTGCAGCCTCTGGCCAACAGTATTTACAGTCGAAAAAGAGGATAGCATGCCGGAAATCCCAAGAAAACTTATATTGAATCGGGGACAGGAACTCAATAAAATTAACATAAGTAAAGCAACAGTAATGAAGAAAATAATAGCACTAAAGAGTGAGAAATCCCCAGGACCAGATGGTTTCCATCCCAGGGTTTTAAAGGAAGTAGGTGAGCACATTGCAGATGCCCGAACTATAATCTTTCAAAGTTCTCTAGATTCAGGAACTGTCCCTCTCGATTGGAAAATTGCACATGTCACTCCGCTTTTTAAGAAAGGAGAGAGAGGGAAACCAGGGAATTATAGACCAGTTAGCCTAACATCTGTTGTGGGGAAAATGCTGGAGTCTATAATTAAGGATAGGGTGACTGAACACCTCGAGAATTTTCAGTTAATCAGAAAGAGCCAGCATGGATTTGTGAAAGGTAGGTCGTGCCTGACAAACCTGATTGAATTTTTTGAAGAGGTGACTAAAGTAGTGGACAGGGGAATGTCAATGGATGTTATTTATATGGACTTCCAGAAGGCATTTGATAAGGTCCCACATAAGAGACTGTTAGCTAAGATAGAAGCCCATGGAATTGAGGGAAAAGTACGGACTTGGTTAGGAAGTTGGCTGAGCGAAAGGCGACAGAGAGTAGGGATAATGGGAAGGTACTCGCATTGGCAGGATGTGACTAGTGGAGTCCCGCAGGGATCTGTCTTGGGGCCTCAATCATTCACAATATTTATTAACGACTTAGATGAAGGCATAGAAAGTCTCATATCTAAGTTTGCCGATGACACAAAGATTGGTGGCATTGTAAGCAGTGTGGATGAAAACATAACATTACAAAGCGATATTGATAGATTAGGTGAATGGGAAAAATTGTGGCAAATGGAATTCAATGTAGACAAATGTGAGGTCATCCACTTTGTATCAAAAAAGGATAGAACAGGGTACTTTCTAAATGGTAAAAAGTTAAAAACAGTGGATGTCCAAAGGGACTTAGGGGTTCAGGTACATAGATCATTGAAGTGTCATGAACAGGTGCAGAAAATAATCAAGAAGGCAAATGGAATGTTGGCCTCTATATCTAGAGGACTAAAGTACAAGGGGGCAGAAGTTATGCTGCAGCTATACAAAACCCTGGTTAGACCGCACCTGGAGTACTGTGAGCAGTTCTGGGCACCGCACCTTCGGAAGGACATATTGGCCTTGGAGAGAGTGCAGAGTAGGTTTACTAGAATGATACCAGGACTTCAAGGGTTAAGTTATGAGGAGAGATTACACAAATTGGGGTTGTATTCTCTAGATTTTCGAAGGTTAAGGGGTGATCTGATCGAATTTTATAAGATATAAAGGGGAACAAATAGGGTGGATAGAGAGAAACTATTTCCACTGGTTGGGGATTCTAGGACTAGGGGGCACAGTCTAAAAATTAGAGACAGACCTTTCAGGAGCGAGATTAGAAAACATTTCTTCACACAAAGTGTTGTCGAAGTTTGGAACTCTCTTCCGCAAACGGCAATTGATGCTAGCTCAATTGCTAAATTTAAATCTGAGATAGATAGTTTTTTGGCAATCAAAGGTATTCAGGGATATGGGCCAAAGGCAGGTATATGGAATTAGATCACAGATCAGCCACAATCTTATCAAATGGCGGAGCAGGCACGAGGGGCTGAATGGCCTACTCCTGTCCCTATGTTCCTATGAGATTGTTAGAAATGTCTTTATGCAATGAGTTGTTGGAGCATGGGATGCTTTGCCACAGCAAATAGTTGAGCAAGGACCTTCTAAAGAAAGAGTAGATAAACATTTGAAGCAGAAGAAAATACAAGAGCGTAAAGCAGTGGGATTAGTTTTGCATTGCTCGAGCAAAGAGGCGGCAATGACACAATGGACCAAAGGCCTCCTTCTGTGCTGTAAACTTCAATAGATCTATTGTATGGCAGCAGCAGTCAATGCCTCCAGGAGAAGAGGAGAAAATTGAATTTTCTTTTTAGAAAGAGTAATCTACTTTAGATATTGAAAACTGCAGCACGTTATTATTATTATTATTGTAATTGCAAGTGTGGTGCCAATGCATCGTAAGCAATCCACAATTTAAATGCTGAATACACAGACCAATCACACCAAAAGCTTTGAAGAAAAAAAAAACACTTCTTCATCTATATTTTTTAATGACTAACTAGTGTAATAATGCCTTTCTGTTTCGCTTTCTTAAACAGTACTAGTCTAGCTGTTCAGTAATGTTCACTACATAATCTGGAAAGTTGTGTTGCCATAATGCTGTCGCAGATTTGTTTCTGACGTCCCTTTACAGAACTTTGCATGTACCTATCAATATGGCTGCATGTTGGGGTTACATTGATCTTTTAGTGGTGGTTTGCAAATGCATTTAAATGAAAGGGAAATTAAAGTATAGTCATGTCACTTTTGGTTAAAGGAGCATTCCTTCCCAGTTAAATTGAAGTGTGCACACATTGAGGACAAGATGATGCTCCCCATTTGTCAGGCTCTGTAATGAACCATGACAAGAGCTTTTGATTAGCTGCTTTAACTCAATAATTACCTTGAAAAGATGACTCCCAAAGTTGGGTTAAACCCAACAAAATCTAAAATACAAACACTGTCTTCAAGTTTCATTTACATATTGCCTTTCATGTCCTCAGGACATCCAAAGTGCTTTGCAAACAATGAACTACATTATTGTAGTGCAGGCACTGTTGTTATGTAGACAAACAGGGCAGTCAATTTGTGCACAGCAAGGTCCCATAAATAACAAATTAGATAAATGACCAATGAATCTGTTTTAATGATGTTTGGTGAAGTATGAACATTGGCCAGGACTTTCAAAAGGTGTTTGATAAAGTGCTGCATAATAGGCTAGTCAACAAAATTGAAGCCCATGGAATAAAAGGGGCAGTGGCAGCATGGATACGAAATTGGCTAAGTGACAGGAAGCAGAGAGTAGTGATGAACAGTTGTTTTTCGGACTGGAGGAAGGTATACAATGGTGTTCCCCAGGGGTCAGTACTCGGACCACGGTTTTTTTGATATATGTTAATGACTTGAACTTGGGTGTACATGGCACAATTTCAAAATTTGCAGATGACACAAAACTTGGAAGTGTAGTAAACAGTGAGGAGGATAGTAATAGACTTCAATAGGACATAGACAGACTGATGGAATGGGCGGACACATGGCAGGTGAAATTTAATGCAGAGAAGTGCGAAGTGATACATTTTGGCAGGAAGAATGGGGAGAGACAATATAACCTAAATGGTACAATTCTAAAGGAGGTGCAGGAACAGAGAGACCTGGGGGTATATGTGCACAAATCTTTGAAGGTGGCAGGACGGGTTGAGAAAGCGGTTAAAAAAGCATATGAGATCCTGGGCTTTATAAATAGAGGCATAGAGTACAAAAACAAGGAAGTTATTTTGAACCTTTACAAAACACCGGTTTGGCCAAAACTGGAGTATTGTGTCTAATTCTGGGCATCGCACTTTAGGAAGGATGTGAAGGCCTTAGAGAGAGCGCAGTAAAGATTTACTAGAATGTTTCCAAGGATGAGGGTCTTCAGTTATGTGGATAGACTGGAGAAGCTGGGGTTGTTCTCCTTGGAGCAGGGAAGGTTGAGAGGAGATTTGGTAGAAGTGTTCAAAATCATGAGGAGTTTAGATAAAGAAAATAAAGAGAAACTGTTCCCATTGGCAGAAGGGTCAAGAACCAGAGGACACAGATTTAAGGTGATTGGCAAAAGAACCAAAGGGGACATGAGGAAAAATGTTTTTACACAGTGAGTAATTATGATCTGGAATGCGCTGCCTGAAAGGGTGAAGGAAGCAGATTCACTTGTGACTTTCAAAAAGGAATTGGATAAATACTTGAAGGGAAAAAATTTGCAGGGCTACGGGGAAAGAGCAGGGGAATGGGACCAACTGGATTGCTCTTAAAAAGAACCAGCACGGAGTCGATGGGCCTAATGGCCTCCTTCTGTGCTGTAACCATTCTATGATTCTATGATTCTAACAGGCTTAAAAAGCTTCTCTGATATCCTGCGATCTGGTTTCCTGTAGATCCATTGTAATGATGAGCCACACCCCTTTGGGAATGGCAGTGGCTGAATGGAAGTGGCACATGTTGCCCTTTCGCAGGATGACAGCATGCCTGCTCCCTTGCCACCCACTCAACCAATGCCCGCCATGGTGCAGGAAAGCCAGCCGAGCCAGACTGCTCCGGCAGCAGCCGAAATGTTGCAGTCTGCAGCCCGATCCTCATCAGATCCCATGGGGCATAGTAGTACAAGGTATTAGGTTATCTTAAAGGACATTGCCAGGGGTTCTAACAGTCGCTGTCCAGTCTGTAAGTTGTGCCAGATCAAGGCCTGGTGTCTATGGAAGTAGCTGAGGCTGCAGCAATGATCATGTTGATGAACCTATGATCACATTTGCAAGTGCTGCATTCCAGGATGTGAACATCGATGGGGGGGATTACATTTCTTAGAGTGAATCCACATGCAACGATAGAATTGTGAAACATTGTGGTGTGCAGAATTATATTTAAATGGGAGGGGGAGGAGAAGGAAGTAACTGCTGGATTTGTAACAATATTTAACCTTATTGTTCATGTGCATTTTGTTTAATTGAATCTTACAGTGGAGTTTAGAAGTGCTTAATTTTGTATGACATGTTTAATAGATAAAAGGAAATTAGTGCTGCTAAATTTTAAACTCCAGAAATTTTTGCTCATAGTTTATTTTTTTTAAATGACGCTTTTGTGTAATTTAAAAGAAAAGTTGATAAGAAAAAAATGTCATCCCACTTCAGAAGCCTGTGGAACAAGTTTTAATTTTTTGTACAAAGATGCTACAAGTGTTTCCTGTATGAAGCAGCTTTCAGCGATCACATGTTGAGACAAATCAAAGAAGAGCAACAATGCTCCCAAATGGAAGAGTTGGCCAATTTGGTCAAGGAGCTGGAGGTAGACAATTGGCACGACAAACCAATTCAATAGCTTCTGGGAATCACCACTTCCTCTGAATGTGACAACACAAGAAACAGGCTGGATTTATTTTACCTCTTTGCAAGCTCTTGACACATTGGAACTGAGGGTGAGAAACATAGGGGTAGAAATTGCACCTTGTCGCACCTGTTTTACAGGCACTATAAGGCCCAACTTTGGACCCAACATCCTGTGTCCCAAGGACGCCTGAAGTACGTCCGACCCAAGAATGGGTCGGGCCATTTTTCAGGCGTCCCTGGCAGCCACTTAAAAGAGGCAGTAGGTCTCATATGTAAATGAGGGAGCCTAATGCCCATTGCGATGTTATGTTGCCTGCTGCTTCTGTAATGCAGTCCACCTCCCCTTTTAAGGACTACCAATTGCCTTTAAGTGGCAGCAGGCCTGCCAGATTTCCCACCCTCCCAAATGGTGAACTGCCTGTAAGCAGTGCAATTCGCACTGGCAGCTCGCCTGTTCTACTTAAATGTGGCCGAACCTTTAAAATTGATTGGGCCTTCCTTTGATGTCATTAGGCAAGCGGAAAGGACACCTCATCCACCGCCTGCCTGAGCTGTGCCAGAGCCAAAAATCAACCCCAGACTCTTGCAGAAGGATGCAATATAATTAGAGCAGGGGACCTCTGATGCCCACTTTTGGTCCCTGCTGATTGTGCTTGAAATATTTGGAGAAAACAACTTGCACTATCTGAGTGAGGTCTTTGTTCTATCATTCAGATCCAGTAATTGTAAACCATAGCCTGCCACTGGGCAAAGCTTCCTGCTGAACTTCATTGCAGCGGGTGTACAAGATCTTTCATCAGCCACATTCTGGCTGTCAGCCATATGATCACGTAAAATAAATCTAGCTAAAAATTGCTTCACATAGAGACAGACCAGCAGTACTAGGAATTATCAATATTAAACAATTATTATGTGGTGCACTAGGTCAATCTCTACTTGAATTAATTACACGGAATGCTCTTAACCTGATCTAGGACTTTAACATAGGGGAATTTGGCTGCATTGTTGATTTGAAGGTGTAAAACAGTGCAAAAATATAATAGTCCATTTTCTGTTGCAAATGAATGAGAATTGTTCAAATTTTGTCTTCTATCACACAATCATTTCAATTGCCAGATTTTTAAGTTGCCATGCCTAATCAAACTTAGCAGCCCAGATTTAACAATGATGTGGAGATGCCGGTGATGGACTGGGTTGGACAAATTTAAGGAATCTTACAACACCAGGTTATAGTCCAACAATTTTATTTTAAAATCACAAGCTTTCGGAGATTATCCCCTTCGTCAGGTGAGTACTTCGTCTACTCACCTGATGAAGGAGATAATCTCCGAAAGCTTGTGATTTTAAAATAAAATTGTTGACTATAACCTGGTGTTGTAAGATTCCTTACAGATTTAACAAAATGATGGACCTATGACGAAGTAAAAGCTCTAAGAAACCCAAAATGTTAAGCCATACAGTGCTGGATATTCCTTGTCTAAACCAGCATACCCTTTCCTTTGGAGGACATAAGAACATATGAAATAGGAGCAGGATTAGGCCATATGGCCCCTCGTGTCTGCTCCGCCATTCAATAAGATCACGGCTGAACTTCGACTTCAACTCCACTTTCCCACTCTATCTCACGATTCCTGTCCAAAAATCAATTTTTCTCAGCCTTGAATATACTCAACGATTGAGCAGCCACAGTCCTCTGGGGTAGAGAATTCCAAAGATTCACAACCCTCTGAGTGAAGAGATTTTTCCTCATCTCGGTCCTAAATGGCTGACCCCTTATCCTGAGACTATGACCACTAGTTCTAGCCTCTCCAGCCATCTACCCTGTCAAGCCCTCTAAGAATTTTACTTGTTTCAATGAGATCACTTCTCATTCTTCTAAACTCCAGAGGTTATAGGCCCATTCTACTCAATCTCTCCTCACAGGACAACCCTCTCATCCCAGGAATCAATCTAATGAACCTTCATTGCACCCCCTTATTTCTTCTGTAAAACACATCTTGTCTGATATCAATGCACCAAAAACTCCAGCTTCTAGAAGATGTGTCCCTTATATTTTCAGACAACACTACAGTACAGGAATACTTTAATGAGGGCCTGGCAGATACTGTAAGGTTGCTGCTGAAATAAAGCACAGATGACGTTTATAAAATAATGGTGCTGTAATACTGAGTGAAGAAATTTCTCCTTATCTCAGTCCTAAACGGCCAAACCCTTATCATAAGGCTATGTCCCCTAGTTCTAAACTCTTCAGCCAGGGGAAACAGCCTCTCCGAATCTGACATGTTTCAATGAGGTCATCTCTCATTCTTCTAAACTCCAGAGAATATAGGCCCATTCTACTCAGTCTCTTCTCATAGGACAACCCTCTCATCCCAGGAATCAATCTACTGAACCTTCGCTGCTCCCTCTCTAAGGCAGTATATCCTTCCTTAGATATGGAGACCAAAACTGTAAACAGTACTCCAGATGTGGTCTCACCAGAGCCCTATATAATTGCAGCAAGACCTCCTTACTCTTATACTCCAATCCCCCTGCAACAAAGGCTAACATACCATTTGCCTTCCTAATTGCTTGCTGTACCTGCATGTTAACTTTCTGTGATTCATGTACAAGGGCATCCAAATCGCTCTGACTACCAACATTTCTTAGTGTCTCATCTTTTAAAAAATATTCTGCTTTTCTATTCTTCCTATCAAAGTGGACAATTTCACATTTCCCCACATTATACTCCATCTGCCACCTTCTCGCCCACTCACTTAACCTGTCTATATTCCTTTGCAGCCTCTTTGTGTCCTCCTCACAGCTTACTTTCCCACCTAGCTTTGTATCATCAGCAAACTTGGATATAGTCCCCTCATCTAAGTCATTGATATATATTGTAATCAGCTGAGGCCCGAGCACTGATCCTTGCGGCACCCCACGAGTTACAACCTGCCAACCCAAAAATTACCCATTTATTCCTTCTCTGTTTTGTGCCGTTAACCAATCCTCAATCCATGCTAATATATTACCTTCCAATCCCATGAGCCCTAATCTTGTGTAACAACCTCTTATGTGACATCTTATCGAATGCCTTTTAAAAATCCAAATATACTACATCCACTGGTTCCCCCTTATCTACCGTGCTAGTTACTTCCTCAAAAAGGACAAGCTGAGTTCTTCCAGATGTCTCTCAATCAAGAAAATCAAGAGGATATTGAACAGCTCCTATCTGATTAAACTCAGGAAGAAGGGATGGGACTCCCAGGGCCTATTGCGTGCCAACACCAGTACCAGTACTGCCAGTTAATCAACTTTCAAATTGCCCCAGACCTTGTCAGTTCAGAATGACACCACCCCCACCCCCCGCCCAACCAGCTGAATATACAGGGGGATCATATTTCAATCTCAGGTGTTGATAGGCCCAATGGTCTTAAAGGCATAGGTTAATTTATACAACAGCCTCCAAGATTTAGTCCTAGCCAAGCTGTGAAGGTTTTGTTCCAATAGGCCCTTTCCCCCTATTAGGAAGGGAAAATCCAAACAAAAGCATTCCCCAAATAAGGATGGTTCACCCATGAGCCCTCAACAAATTCGTTCAGCTTCTTTACCACAGCCTAACACGTTTAACCGGTGATCTCATTTTCAGCCCAGGGTTATGTTGCGATATCCTCAGTGCTAATGGCCACCATCCACGCACTTCGCTCTGGGTCATTCCTTCAAAAGATTCTGTTAACCGATTCCGAAGGGATACAGAATGATGACTACACCGATTTGACATTAGTGGGTCAGGATATCCTTGATCCACCCTTTACTGTATGCTGTCCTCCACCTCTTCATTCTTCACCTTGGAGTACAGATAGTGATCATGCTATCAGTAATTGACAGTGCTTGATGAACAACTGAATTTTCTCCAGAATTCAGTTTGCTACTATTTGTTTAATTCTGTTGCATCCATCTTCTCTAATAGGAAGTCCTGGATGAAGAAGAAATGGAGGGCGATGAGGTGAAGATATTGAAGAGGATGATGACAATAATAGTGCACCCAAAAATAATATTAAACTAGTGTTGGGTTTAATTGCTGGGTAGCAAAGAGGTTAGATGTTGCTCCTCCTGGGATTCCAGTGGCCCAGATAGAGCACTTTCTTCAAATATTGTATCAGGTACAGCCTGTCATGCTTAATGGTTTATTCATGTCCTCATCCTTTTGGGAAAGTGCTACAGGTGTGTGGTCTTGGCTGCCTGTATCCTATCCCACACCAAGTCCTGCTTGTCCATCACCCCTGTCCTCACTGATCTACATTGGCACCCGGTCGTCCACTGCCTCAAATTTAAAGTTTTCATCCTTTTGTTTAAATGTCTCTAAGGCCTTGCTCATCCCTATCTCTGTAACCTCCTCCTGCCCTATAAACTCCCTCCCCCGAAAATATTATCTGTTCTTCTGGATCCAGCTTATTATGGATCCCCTCCTCACTTTGTCCCACCTTTGCAGTTGTGCCACTCTCTGGAATTCCCTCCCTAAACCCCCACTGCGTCTTCACTTCTGTCTTATCTTTTAAGACCCTCCTTAAAATCCATCTCTTTGACCAAGCTTTGGGTCACCCCTCCTATTCTCTACTTCTTTGGCTTAGCATCTAATTCTTTTATGCCGCCCCTCTCTGAAGTCCCTGGGCTCAGCATTAACAGTGACAGAAGGCAGGGAAATCAGGCATGTTTCTGGACCTTGCCTCCCTGTCATCATTTAAATGTGGTGAAGGGGCAGACAGCTGCCAAACCGTCCAAATTTACGGCAGTAGAGCAGAGAAAAATCTAGCCTGTAATCCCCAAAATGTTAAGGATATAATGGTTTGGAGCAAAGAAGTTACATTACACTGAGGGGTACTTCTAGATTGACTTTTTGCTTTACCTTGCACACAGAGGTCTGTTTGAGGGGCGTAAGGGTTTTGAATCCAAAGTACTCTCCCCTCCAGAGATCCAGTTCCTTTGCAATCAGCTGTTAGTAACTCTGTGAGGCCCTTCAGCCCATTACTGACCCAATTTTCTGTGCTGTTTTCCCATGGCATAAGGGCAAATACCTCAGATTCATAGTTCTAGAGACAGTCAGTGAATGGTAACCTTTTTATTTCAAGATCACTTATATTATTCATGGACCGTCCTCGTGATCAAGACATTGGCAACCTAAATAAGCACTCTCCTAATTTAGGGGTCACCTAATAGCAGAAACAGGGTTTTATTCCTTTTTACTTCATTGTGCCCAAGAAATGGTGTGGTTTTCACCCTATTTTGGATCCCATGAAATTGAATCAATTCTTGAAGCCAGAGATATTCAAATTAATTGCAGTCCTGTACATTACTAAGATGTGTCCTGGGATTGGGCTAGTGGCCATATATCCAAAGAATACACATAGCAATTCAGTCTTACCATCAACAATTTCCCAGGTTTCACTTTCAGTGTAAATTACCAGTACAGGTACCTTCATTTGTTTTTTTCCCATGCTTCTGGAATCTTTACAAAGTGCTTTTCAGTACACGCTGTGCACTTATAACTGCAGCATATTCATCTCTATATTTTATTTGCATGACTGGTTAATCCATGCTTCCAGATGGGACTCTACCAGTCCAACAAGTAATCCAACATTCCAGCTGTTAGACTTTCAGCTAATGAAGAGAAATTGCAACAGGATACTTTGCAGAACATTGTATTTCTAGGGACACAGTTCTGTATAGTCAGACACAGGGTGCCCCTGCCTCGGGACAGAATTATGGTACCCAGGGATCTAATATCCCTCGTAGAGAAGGCACCTATCTCTCAGCCCAGGTTTACCTACATATAATAGAGCTATGGCAGCTATTATCTTCGTACTTCCCAAGGTGCATTGGTTCATCAGGCCCTGCATCAAACTTGCTCAGGCTCCCTTGTCCTATCTGATTCAGGTGGACAGGGTGTCAAAGCTGGCTTTCCGGTTGCAGATTTAGGGTGCTAGAGGTTCCCCTTCAGGCACCCCCCCCCACCTCAATTCTTAATAGTGATGGATGCATCTCTATTGGGCTGGAAGGCTCATCTCTAAGACAAATGGGTGCAGGGGAATTGTTCTGTTTGGTATCTCAGGCAGTAAATTTACATTGCAGCTTATTCTGAGATTCAACCAGGTATTCTACACCTGTTGACAAGACAATACCTTGATAGTCCATTATATCAACAAGCAGGGGGGACTCATTCCCATTTTGTATGTTGGGAGACATAGACTGGATTTTCTCGCATTATTGGTGTAAATCAGCCAGACCCACTGAAAAGTGAATGCTTGCTTCCTGGGAAGTAGCTACGATGCCTTATTTTAAGGCAGTCCAGCATATCAGCACTTTTTGACCCAGGAAGATAACCCTTAGTTGGCTGCTGGGAGATCACGGCTATCCTCTGTAGCCAAGGCTGATGACTACACCTGTGCAGTTTCCTAGGACATGAACTGAACATTGGTATAATGAGGTCCATAATAATTTAGCTCGCCATTGGCACGTTGAAGGTTTGCTTCAGCTGCTTGGGTTGATCTGGGGGAATCCTGCAATACAGCCATGCTGGAGTCTCAAACATCGTGATTGTGTTCTGAATGCTGTACAACATAGAGGAAGGCCGCCATGGGTAGCAAGAGGAGCAACAGCAGCCTAAAAGAGGAAGAGGAGGGAAACCCATTGCTAGATGAAAGAGACATTCATATAATTTTCAAACAGGACACTTTCTCTTATTATATCTGGATTGCGCACGTCTTCCCCTTTCCCTTCCAAAAATATGCAGACCCTTCTCTGTGTGCAACAGCTCAAAAAAACTCCCATTCATGCCACCAAATTAAAGCAACTTCATACCTTTTCAAGAATAACGTATATTAGTGCAATCATAATTTTGATGTGAAATCATAGCATGTGTATACCTAGTGCTTCTTACCATGTTGCTTTGCTTTGGTGCCAGTATGGGAATAACGTGCTCTTAATGCTAACCTTGTGCTTCTCCTAGGTGCTACCTCAGTGGGAGGAGTGCATGAGATGGCCAGCTGTTGCGTTGAATAGGAACCTCTTGCAGCGATGTCCTGGGGCTGGGATGATTGGCCTCCAACAACCACTACCATCTTCCTTTGTGCTAGGTATGACTCCAGCCACTGGAGAGCTTTCCCCCTGATTCCCATTGACTTCAATTTTACTGGGGCTCTTTGGTGCCACACTCTGTCAAATGCTGCCTCGATGTCAAGGGCAGTCACTCTCACCTCACCTCTGGAATTCAGCTCTTTTGTCCATGTTTGGACCAAGGCTGCAACGAGGTCTGGAGCCGAATGGTCCTGGCGGAACCCAAACTGAGCATCGGTGAGCAGGTTATTGGTGAGTAAGTGCCGTTTGATAGCACTGTCGACGACACCTTCCATCACTTTGCTGATGGTTGAGAGTAGACTGATGGGGCGGTAATTGACCGGATTGGATTTGTCCTGCTTTTTGTGGACAGGACATACCTGGGCAATTTTCCACATTGGCGGGTAGATGCCAGTGTTGTAGCTGTATTGGAACAATTTGGCTAGAGGAGCGGCTAGTTCTAGAGCACAAGTCTTCCGCGCTACAGCTGGAATGTTGTTGGAGCCCTTGGCCTTTGTTGTATCTAGTGCACTCAGCCGTTTCTTGATATCACGTGGAGTGAATGGAATCGGCTGAAGACTGGCTTCTGTGATGGTGGAGATATCGGAAGGAGGCCGAGATGGATCATCCACTCGGCACTTCTGGCTGAAGATGGTTGCAAACACTTCAGCCTTATCTTTTGCACTCACAGTGCTGGACTCTGCCATCATTGAGGATGGGGATATTTACAGAGCCTCCTCCTCCCGTTAGTTGTTTAATTGTCCACCACCATTCACGACTGGATGTGGCAGGACTGCAGAGTTTTGATCTGATCCGTTGGTTGTGGAATCGCTTAGCTCTGTCTATAGCATGTTGCTTCCACTGTTTAGCATGCATGTAGTCCTGAGTTGTAGCTTCACCAGGTTGGCACCTCATTTTTAGGTATGCCTGGTGCTGCTCCTGGCATGCTCTTCTACACTCCTCATTGAGCCAAGGTTGATCCCCTGGCTTGTTGGTAATGGTAGAGTGAGGAATATGCTGGGCCATGAGGTTACAGATTGTGCTGAAATACAATTCTGCTGCTGCTGATGGCCCACAGCGCCTCATGGACGCCCAGTTTTGAGCTGCTAGATCTGTTCTGAATCTATCCCATTTAGCACGGTGGTAGTGCCACACAACACGTTGGATGGTGTCCTCAGTGTGAAGATGGGGCTTCGTCTCCACAAGGACTGTGCGGTGGTCACTCCTACCAATACTGTCATGGACAGATGCATCTGCGACAGGTACACTGCTGAGGACGAGGTCACAGTAAGCTTTTCCCTCATGTTGGTTCACTCACCACCTGCCGCAGGCCCAGTATGGCAGCTATGTCCTTCAGGACTCGGCCAGCTCGGTCAGTAGAGGTGCTGCCGAGCCACTCTTGGTGATGGACATTGAAGTCCCTCACCCAGAGTACATTCTGTGCCCTTGCTACCCTCAGTGCTTCCTCCAAGTGGTGCTCAACATGGAGAAGGACTGATTCATCAGCTGAGGGCGGGGGGGGGGCAGTAGGTGGTAATCAGCAGAAGGTTTCCTTGTCCATGTTTGAGCTGATGCCATAAGATTTCATGGGGTCCGGAGTCAATGTTGAGGACTACCTAGGGCCACTCCCTCCTGACTGTACATTATGTTGGCTGAAAGGTACGATTCTGTGAGTATGGCTATGTCAGGCTGTTGCTTGACTAGTCTGTGGGACAGCTCTCCCAATTTTGGCACTAGTCCCCAGATGCAATGAGGAGGACTTTGCAGGGTCGACTGGGCTTGGTTTACTTTTGTCGTGTCCGGTGCCGGATAGTCCGTCCAGTTTTATTCTTATTATGACTTTTTGTAACAAGATTGTACAACTGAATAGCCTGATAGACCATTTCAGAGGGCGATTTAAGACTCAAGAGTCACATATAGGCCAGACCGGGTAAGGACGGCAGGTTGCCTTCCCTAAAGGGTATTAGTGAGCCAGATGGGTTTTTACGACAATCATGTTTCATGGCCACCATTATGGATACTGGTTTTTAAAATTCCAGATATTATTTAATTACTTGAATTTAAATTCCCCAGCTGCTGTAGCAGGATTTGAACTCATGACTCTGGATTATTAGTCCAGGCCTGACTGGATTATTAGTCCAGTAACAGAACCACCAAGCTACTGTTCCTAATCTACTAAAACCTCCCCAGTGTTCAATGACTCACTCATAATAATTGCTAATGCCTCACAAATCTGATCCCTTGTCTCACTTAGTACTCAGGGATAAATACACTTCATCTCTGGGGATTTATTTCTTTTGAGCTCTTTTAGTCTGTGTAAGACCTCCATCTCATTTATGCCAAAGTCTTTAATTTTGCTCGGATTACCACTATGTCAGGAAACATGTTGCTCTGTTTATTCAACTGAATACTTGTAGGAAGTAATTATTTATTATATGTTAACTTTCATACGCTTGTCCTGTTTTGGACTCATTAACATCCTAGGCTGAGGAAAGCATTTGCCCAATTTTAACTTAGTCAATCAAAAAAAACTTAGTTTTATTCCCCCTTCTCAACCATCTTACAGTCATTAGGAGTGAGACTCACTTATTTTGGTTTAAAAATGCAGTCTATTTAGCTGTATCTCAGTTTAAAAATAAACACGGTTGAATATGTGGGGTTACCATCCATCAGTCTCACCCTTTTTGATCATACATTACATTTACCAATTCTAACAAGCCCAGATCCTCAGAGCTTAGCTCCTCCCACCTGTGGAGCTGCCGAGTGCACGCGAAGGCTGCTGGGAGCGCAGGTCCCGGTGAGTTCACCTCTGACCTCGCCTCGCTCACAGCCACAACACGGAAGAATGGCGTCAGAGGAGCGCAAGCAGCCCCGTGCCCGGCAACGGCTGTGGGTGATGGCGGGGCACCTGCGGAGAGCCGAGCCCGGATCGCCGCCGACGACACTTAGCCAGTGCCGGGCCATGGAGCCGGGGACCGCCGACAGTGAGGCCAAAACAACGGGGACCATCCCCAGACGGAGGTGGGTGATGAGGCGGCCGGCAGTTTGAATGGGCGGGACCGGGAGCGGGTCCTGGACCTGGACCTGGAGCAGGCGGGGAAGGATTCGGAGCGGCTGCATAGCCGCTGATGCGTGGGGAATGGAACTGGCCCTTGAGGCCGGATTTTGGTCCGGTTTAAAAGAGCGAGTCTTGATTATCGGGATGGGCGGCCGCGCTCTTGAGTTTGCAGCTCGGGCCCTGGACGGGCGGCTCGGTTTCAGTGACATTTCTAAATAATAAATGCACAGCGATGGTGCTGTGTGTGCCGCTTTCTGCAGAAGCTCAGCGCATAACAGCTGCCGATTGAGAGAACGCGAGTAGTAATAACTGGAGCAATCGAGGCAATTGCACACTTGGTTAATTTGTTGCACCACATATAATATTGTTCAGTTACAAGTTTTTAAATCGGTTATATGTCGGAGTATTTTTGAACTATGCATAAATGAGAAAGTGACACTTTCATGCCAGTCACTGGGTTGTAGTAATAGGATGGGGTGATTGGTGGTCTGATGTTTCTCCAGCCTACGTAACTTTTTTTTCTCTCTCCATCATTACACTGTGACATCTAGTGGTACATTCTCTTTGGCGACTTTGTTTTCCTTAAAACAGTAGGGCGCTTCAGATTGTCCCTGTATCTGACTATTGTATCTAACCACAACTGAAAATCGGTACCAGTGCTTCTAAGATGCACATTTTGTGCTCTTAAAGATTCAACAAGGAGCTATTTTTTTGAAACAGAAAAAAAATGAACAAACTATTGTTGGGCCAGCTTGTAGGAGTGTATTTATGATTGGATGAATCTACTGAATATGGATTCTGCAAAAATCAGACAGGAATTTTAACATAGATTAACATGTTAGTATTACTAGTCTAGTTATTAATAAATAGACACAATGAAATTATTAAATTATAAGTAGTGGATATATAGGAATGAATATTAAACAAATTTATTAATGAGTTCTGATAAACTACAGGAGTGAAGTTTGAGTAGTTCATAGACTTAATAAATGAACCCTGTGATGAGGATACAACTGTATTTTTGTGTATCTGGTGTATGTGTGTTAATAGATGGAAGCCTTGGTATGCCTCTCTTAGTCAGTGAAATTAAAATGTTACTTGTGGCCTCCTCACATGTTAGATAGGCAGGAGTCTAGTCACGAGCCATTTTACTCCCACTGACAAAAACAGTGCATGTGGCAAGGTTTCTATTTTCATTTAATATCTAGATTATCACAATTTTAATATTTATTTCAAGGCATTCAAATCTTTCAAATTTGAGATGTTTGTTAACATTGCTTGAGGTTCGTTCTTGTGGCTTACAATGTTTTAACCTTTTCATTGCTGCTGTATAATGAAGCACATGAATTTTGTTTATAGGATTAATTCAGCTTTTTTGTCTGTGACTGCTGTCATGGTGGATGTTGGGTCAGTGCTATTTGTAATTGCTGTATGATTGATAAAGGATTGTAACATAATGACTGGTAGTTAATGAAATGATACTGCACAGTTGATTTTAAAAGATAGCATCATTGTAAGGCGGTATAGTATAGGCAACATTCAGCTGACTTTAGTGAAGATAGCATTTATAACTGAACCCCAGCAATAAATCACATAATTATGCTTTAGTATGTTTAAAATATAATTCTAGTTTCAATTTTATATAGGTGTTTCAGCTCTATCATTGTTGAATGATTGTGTCTCAGGATTCATGATTGTGATAACATTACTGCTAATTTGTTAACAAATAGTTTGGTAATCAATTTGCAGTTAGTTCAGTATAGAAAATTGTTTTTTCATGTTAATTGGCATGGTATATATTTCTATTCACCAGCTGAGATGGCATGTTTCCCATTATCTATTTTTCCAGCACTTCAATATGCCCAGCTAGGTCTTGACCACAAAAAGCAGGACAAACCCAACCTGGCAAATTACCACCCCATCAGCCTACTCTCAGTTATCAGCAAAGTGATTGAAGGAGTCATCACAAGCGGCACTTACTCACCAATAACCTGCTCATCGATGCTCCGTTTGAGTTCCGTCAGAACCACACGGATGCAGAGCTCATTTCAGCCTTGGTCCAAACATGGACATGAGTTGAATTCCAGAGAGGGGTGAGAGTTACTGCCCTTGACATCAAGGCATCATTTGACAAGTGTGGCATCAAGGAGCCCTAGTAAAACTGAAGTCAATGGGGATTGGGGTAAACTCTCCAGTGGCTGGAGTCATACTTGCTGCACAGGAAGATGGTTGTGGTCGTTGGAGGCCAATCATCTCAGCCCAGGACATAGCTGCAGGAGTTCCTCAGGCAGCATCCTAGGCCCAACTGTCCAACTGCTTCATCAATGACCTTCCCTCCATCATAAGGTCAGAAATAAGGCTGTTTGCTGATGATTGCACTGTCCAACTCCATTCCCATTTCCTCCATATAATGAAGCAGTCCAGGTCTGCATGTAGCAAGGCCTGGACAACATCCAAACTTGGGCTGATAAGTGATGAGTAACATTTGTGCCACACAAGTGTCAGACAATGACCATCTTCAACAAGAGAGAGCCTAAGCACCTCCCCTTCTCATTCAATGGTATTACCGCTGCCGAGTCCCCCACCATCAACATCCTGGGGGTCACCATTGACCAGAAATTGAACAGGACCAGCCACGCACATGTTGTGGCGACTGGAGCAGGTCAGAGGCCTATGGCGAGTGGCTCACCTCCTGACTCCCCAAAGCCACTCTGCCCCCTACAGGGCACGGGTCAGTTATGTGATGGAATACTCTCCACTTGCTTGGATGGGTACAACTCCCAACAACACTCAGCACTATCTAGTCTGCTTGATCGGTACCCTATCCATTGGCTTAAACATCCACTCCCACCACCGTTGGCGTACCGTGGCTGCATGTGTGTACTATCTTCAGGACGCATTGCAGCAATTCACCAAGGCTTCTTCGGCAGTACCTCCCAAACCCACGACCTCCACCATCTAGAAGGACAACAACAACAGGTGCCTGGGAACACCATCACCTCCAAGCTCCCCTCCAAGTCACATAGGGGAGTTGTGACTTCCCTATGTGACTCACATAGGATATCCTGACTTGGATATATATTGCCAAACCTTCATTGTTGCTGGGTCAAAATCCTGGAACTCCATACCTAACCGCATTGTGGGAGCACCTTCACCACATTGACTGCAGTGGTTCAAGAAGAAGGTTCACCACCATCTTCTCAAGGGCACCTAGAGATGAGCAATAAATGCTGGCCTTGCCAGCGATACCCACATCCTAAGAATAAATAATAAAAATATAACTACTGTTTGCAATTAATGCACAGCAAAATTGTATTAAACTTTTCCTGTTAACAGTTTAGAGTATGTTTGTGTGTCTGCTTACAGTGAGCAATGTTTGTAAAGAAGATGTATGAGTGCAACCTGGCATGCTCTTGTCTGTTTCCCATTGTCAATGACCGACTGTTCAAAATAATATCTAGATGAGGAAATATTTGCTTTGTGCTGCATGTACCTTTCGTGTAAATACATTAATTGTTTGGGTAACTATATTCTGATTAAAGTTAACTACTTTTAATGAAGTATTTTCTGCTTGGTTCTGGTTTCCTTTGGGAATAGGGGCATGAAACATGTGCAACAGTAACTTATTTATTCTGACTTGTATAAATGTTTTCTGCTCCATACATTTAAAAGATGAAAAGTTAAAGAATTCTTGATTCACAGTCACATATGGTTCTTGCAGAGTGACTTCCTCTAATTGCTGATTGTTTTATTGATGACCTGTAATAAAAAATAGATACACAAATGAAAGGTTTTAAGTTACCAGATTGTAACTCCCAGTAACGATCAGTGGGAACTGAACAAGATCATGTTCAGTCACACTTCCTAGAATATAAGGAAGGTTCTTGGCTGTGATGCTCATGTTCTAGCACTAGTGATGCATATGAGAGAGAGGAGAAAACATATGCATATAAGAGAAGACAGAGGATGGTACAAATAGAGACTAATAGTTGGGTAAATTTTGAAATTTATGTCTAGTTGCAGATATTTCTTTTTCTCCCTTACCATCTGTGTGATAGACCTGTTTCATTACACTGCCCAATCAGAAAATTATGTTTAATCACTGGAATTTCTGCCTAGATCACTGTTTACTGTTCATTCTATCAAATATATTGTATGCAATATTATATCTTTTCCTTTTGTGAACATTTTTTTCATCATAACTAATGTTGTCATCTTTCTGTATTATCTTATTTACTCTGATGCTTAAAACAATCATCTGACTTAACTTCCACAGACAAGAGTCTATTTAACTTTAGGTTCCCCTGAGTACAACCTGGCATGTTCTTGTCTGTTTCCCATTGTCAATGACCGACTGTTCAAAATAATATCTAGATGAGGAAATATTTGCTTTGTGAGCATGTTTCTCCCTCAAACATTTGGACCTATTGCTTCACTCATTATACTGGTGTCAGCCTTGGCTGAGTGGTAGTACTCGCTCCTCCAACTTAAAAGTTTGTGGGTTCAAAACCCACTCCAGACACTTGTGCATGTAATCCAGGTTAACAGATCAGTTTACTACTGAGGGAATTAAACAGAGACCCTGTCTGCCCTCGCAGGTAGATGTGAAAAATCCCATAGCACTATTCAAAGTTCTCCCAGTGTCCTGGCCAATATTTATCCCTCAACCAATGTCACTGAAACAGATTATCTGGTCGTGTATCTCATTGTTTGTGGGACCATGCAAATTGGCTGCTGTTTCCCTACATTACAACAGTGATTACACTTCAAAAGTACTTCATTGGCTGTAAAGCGCTTTGGGACATCCTGAGGTGGTGAAAAACACTACATAAATGCTCGTCTGTCCTTTCCTTTATTGCCTGTGATATGTCTGAAGTTAGACACATTGCCCCAGTACCTCTTCCAATTTTAAAAAAAGATTAGGATGAGGCCTTTGTTGCAGCACAGGGTGCAGTCCAATTGGGCTTTGAGGAACATTTTGTTAAGACAGCCAGAAGCTTTGGGTTATCACAGACCTTAAATTATTCTGTATGATACAAAATGTACTGGTGAACTCCATAATGCAATATGCATATATATGCAATTTTTAAAAATGCCAATGATTGGAAATAAGGTTGAATTGGAGGATCTGTAGGACTGGAGAAAAGTATCCTGCAGTAACATTTCTCTCTAGGGACCTGCCATTGTTTTGGGGTCCAGGATGGCGGTTTCCGTTGTTGAACTGGGCTTTCCCCTTTTGCTTATGTGTATATATAGTATTTTTATATCTTTTTAATTTTCTCCACTAATTTTATTTACTGTTTTGTCTTTCAATGAGGATTTGCTCTTTTCTTAAAAAATTTTTTGTCTGTTTGCTCATGTGCAACGTTGCTTTCGACTTTCCAGATTTTGTGTGTTGCACTGTTTCAAATTCAGTTGTTTATTTCACTTTTGCTTTTCCCTTCATTTTATTTTGAAGTAACAATGAAACCCTGTGGTTTGTTTTATGATTTTTGAAGTGGAGTGTGATCATACATGCATGGGCTGCACAACATTAATTTAACATTTTTTTTACCGTTTGAAATCAGTTCCAATTGTGCATGAATGGAGTTTGGCCTGACCCTTGTGATCTTTCATTCCAGCACTCTTTTTAATTCCTTAATATTTCCCTGTTTTGATGACTGTTTTGCTTTCAAGTTACGTCTTCAATTTGTATCATTTTCTTTTGCTGTCTTCAACTTGTATCTTTTTTCTTCTTTATCATTTTCAGTAATTTATATTGTAGAATTTTTAATTTCACTAATAATTTATGAATACATTTTGCATTAATAGTCAATGCTCCTGTCATTCTAAGACAGCATATCCTCTGACTCACCATGAGCAACATTATAGAAAAGCCTCTAATTATTTTTAACATAAAATTAGATTTTCTAACATTGTGGATATAATATTTGTAGATTAGTATGCAGAATGGATCTATGCCATCTTAGAAAGTTTATTTTCCCAATGATCTCCTTTGCTAAGGATGAATCAGTTAATATGTTCCTTGCATTCTAAGAAAACCCTGTCGACATTGTGTAAATCTTTTTGGAGATAGTTGTGTGAAAATGCTAGTTGTCTGAGCTGACTTTTTAAAAGCATACTGTTGATTGTCTTACTCATGGCCTTTCCAAACCTGGTGCTATAAATCTGAACTACAGTGGCAATTTGAGCATAACCAAAGACCTCAATTTACATTAAACTTTACCCACAGCATTGTAATAGCAAATATACCATACGCAGTAACTGACCTGGGACAAGTGCTAGTGTATTGCTGTCAGTGTTGCCCTTTCAAAATCAATGTTTTCTCCTCTCTGGACTACTGATATCTTTGGGTGGAAGTGGCTTGGGATTAATAATGCAAGGAAGGTGTGTCTTTCTACAACTGAAATGACTTATTCGGGTAAATCTCCAGGATTAGCTATGAACTATCCATGCTGCTCTGGCAAACTGGATTCACATTTGTCCAAGACTGTTCCCCTATTTTTAGATCATCAACATAACTTGTTTAAATTTTTATTTTAAAATGGATAGTTTTCCTTTTATAGCATGTTTTTTTAATAAACTATTGATAATGAAAACTCCCCTTTTTAAACTTCTAATTGCCCAAATTGCTATTAACCAAAAGCAGAGATGTACAGACCTCAAAAGTGGGCAAACCTGTATTTGCCTTGGTTTCCATTCAAGCTCCTGTAATTAAATATAGAATAATGGATATCTTGGTCAAGGTTTTGAGACTGGAGTTAAAGGAATTCAGATTACTCCATAAACCATAAGAAAAAATTAATGATTTGTGAATGTTTGAGTTTTTTCCCTCACTTTCATGCCTCCCAAAGAAAAAATTGAATGTGGCTTTATAACTCATAAACATTTTTTTGTACTGTTTTATCAATGGGCACAAGCTATGAACTTAAGGTGGCCTGTTGTCCATCTCCCTCTTCTCTGCTCCACTGTCAGTAGCAGCAGAGCCATCAGCCATCATTTCCTGACACTCTGAAATTCCTTTCCTAAACCTTTCCACCATATTACATCTCTACGACCGTAAACCTTCTCAACATCTATCTCAATTGTCTTTGGTCACCTTCCCTAACTTGTCTATAGCAGCTTTTTTTCCATTCCCACTATCTTCACTTTGAAACATCTTAGGGTGTTTTGCAAAATAAATGCATTTATAAAAAAGGGAGATTGTGCTTGATGCAATATCACTAAATTTACAGATGATACAAAGCTAATGAAGGTGGTAGACTCCAAAGCTGAACAAGATAAGCTACAGGAGGGCAGACAGGTGGCAGATGAAATTCATTGTAGAGAAATGAAAGGCGCTTCAAGTGGGAACAGAAAATAAGGAATGGGCTTTTACTTAAATGGAAAGAAAACAATGTGCATGGAAAATGAGAGAGATATGGGGGTCCTGATTGACAATAAAGTGAAGCAATCGCAACAATGCTTGGTGGCAGTGAGTTAAGCAAATCAGACGTTGGGATGCATTAAAAGGTCAATATTGAGCCAAAATAGTGAGGTAATCCTGCCACTTTATAAATCATTTCGTGCAATTTCGAATACTGTGTACAGTTCTAGGTGCCACGGTACAAAAATGATATGCAGCTATTGAAAGGATACAGAAGAGAGCAACCAGAATGGGGGACTTTAATCTTCATATAGACTGGACAAATCAAATTGGCAAAGGCAGTTTGGAGGACGAGTTCATGGAATGTATTCGCGACATTTTCCTAGAACAATACGTCGTGCAAACAACCGGCTATTTTAGATCTTGTATTGTGTAATGAGACAGGGTTAATTAGTAATCTCACAGTAAAGCATCCTCTGAGGAAGAGTGATCATATGATAGAATTTCACATTGAGTTTGAGAGTGACATACTTAAGACTGAAACTAGAGTCTTAAACTTAAATAAAGCCGATTGCGTAGGTATGAGGGGCGTGTTGGCTAAGATAGATTGGGAAATTAAATTAAAAGGTATGATAGTAGATAAGCAATGGCAAACTTTTAAAGAAATATTTCAATATTCTCAGCAAATATACATTCTATTGAGAGATTAAAAACTCCACGGGAAAAGTGATTCATCTATGGCTAACTAAAGAAGTTAAGGATAGTATTAGATTAAAAGAGGCCTATAATGTTGTGAAGAAGAGTAGTAAGCCTGAGGATTGGGAGAGTTTTAGAAACCAGCAAAGGAGAACCAAAAAATTGAGAAAAAGGGAGCAAATAGAATATGAAAGTAAACTAGCAAAAATTATAAAAATGGATTGAAAGCTTCTGCAAGTGTGTAAAAAGGAAGAGAGTAGCAAAAGTAAATGTTGGTCCCTTAGAGGCTGAGACAGGAGAAATTATAATGGGGAATAAGGAAATGGCAAAGATGTTAAACAAATATTTTGTATCTGTCTTCACAGTAGAAGACACAAAAAAGCATACCAGAAATAGTGGGGAACCAAGGTGCTAATGAGCGTGAGGAACTTGAAAGTAGTTGAGAAACTAATGGGACTAAAAGTTGATAAATCCCTTGGACCTGATGGCCTATATCCTAGGGTTCTAAAAGAGGTGGCTACAGAGATAGTGGATGCATTGGTTATGATCTTCCAAATTTCCCTAGATTCTAGACCGTCCCAGCAGATTGGAAGGTAGCAAATGTAACACCGCTATTCAAGAAAGGAGGGAGAGAGAAAACGGGGAACTACAGGCCATTTAGCCTGACATCGGTTGTCTGGAAAATAATGGAATCCATTATTAAGGAAGTGGTAACGGGCACTTAGAAAATCATAATACGATTAGGCAGTCAACACTGTTTTATGAAAGGGAAATCGTGTTTGACAAACTTATTTGAGTTTTTTGAGGGTGTAACTAGCAGGGTAGATAAAGGGGAACCAGTGGATGTAGTATATTTGAATTTTCAAAAGGAATTCGGTAAGGTGCCATATAAAAGGTTGTTAAGCAAAATAAGGGATCCATGGGGTTGGGGGTAATATATTAGCATGGATAGAGGATTGGTTAATGGACAAAAAACAGTGGGTAGGGATAAACTGGTCATTTTCAGGTTGGCAGGCTGTAACTAGTGGGGTGCTGCAAGGATCAATGCTGGGGCCTCAGCTATTTACAGTCTATATATTAATGACTTGGATGAAAGGACCGAATGTAATGTATCCAAGTTCACTGACGATACTTTCCCACCTACCTTTATAAGCTGAGGAGGATGCAAAGGTTAGGTAAGTGGGCAAGAAGGTGGCAGATGGAGCATAATGTGGGGAAATGTGAGGTTATTTACTTGGTAGGAAGAATAGAAAAACAGAATATTTTTTAAAATGGTGCGAAATTATTAAATGTTAAACTATTAAATCTGAGGTCTGGGTGTCCTTGTACAAGAAACACAAAAAGTTAGCATGCAGGTACAGCAAGCAATTAGGAAGGCAAATGGCATGTTGGCCTTTATTGCAAGGGGGTTGGAGTACAAGAGTAAGGGAGTCTTACTATTGTACAGGGTTTTGGTGAGACCTGTACAATAGTACCGTCTTGGTCTCCTTATCTAAGGAAGGATATACTTTCCTTAGAGGTGATCTAATGAAGATTCACTAGATTGATTCCTGGGATGAGAGGGTTGTCCTGCGAAGAGAGATTGAGTAGAATGGGCCTATACTTTCTGGAGTTTAGAGGAATGAGAGGTGATCTCACTGAAACATATAAGATTCTGAGGGGGCTTGACAGGGTAGATGCTGAGAGATTGTTTCCCCTGGCTAGAGAGTCCAGAACTAGGGGGCATAGTCTCAGGATAACGGATCAGCCATTTAAGACTGAGATGAGGAGGAATTTCTTCACCTGAGGGTTGTGAATCTTTGGAATTCTTTACCCCAGAAGGCTGTGGATGCTCAGTCGTTGAATATGTTCAAGGCTTAGATAGATAGATTGTTGGACTCTAGGGGAATCAAGGGATATAGGGATCGAGCGGGAAAGTGGAGTTGAGGTCGAAGATCAGCTACAATCTTATTGAATGTCGGAGCAGGCTCGAGGGGCCGTATGGCCTACCCCTGCTCGTATTTCTTATGTTAATGGTTAAGGGGGTGCAGGGATTGGTTTATGAGGAGTGATTATGTAAATTAGACATGTTCTCACTGGAAAAACAAAGGTTGAGAGGTGTTATTGTTTTACGGATTCTATAGGGACTAGATTAATGTAGACCATGACCAGCTGTTTCACCTTGTCCAGAACAGTAGAACCAGAGGACACAGCCTGCATTTGAGGGGGGGTAAATTTAAAAACACCTCTGTGGAAACAATATTTCAGTGAGCAAGTGGTCAATCTATAGAACAGGCTCCCTAGGGAGACGGTGGAAACTGATTCATTCAAATGCAAATTAGATAGATTTGTTTCAGAAAATAATATTCTGGGATAGAGTACTTGAATAATTTGAGACATGACATATGGCAAGTGTAGCATGTTTGGGAGAAATAGGTAACTCGGAACTTATACTTCCCAAAGCTTTCTACCACTGGGGTTTTCCTCGCTTTGTGTCTGGGTCTGATGGAGATTGATTGCTATGATTAGTGAACAAATCCATTATCGTATCATGCAACTATCACGATGGTAGAAGGCGAACTAACTGGACCTTGGTCTTTTTTGTCTAGAAATTCCTATGTTCCCAAGTGAGATAATGAATACAAGCAGTGCCTGTTCTTTGGAATTGGCAATCTTAATACACAAACTCATTTGACAGAGTTTCAGGAAGTATTGTGTGCTGATTAGCAGCGGATGAAGTAGCAACGTTTGGCCGGTAACTCCATAATTCAAAATGCAATTGTTTGAAATTTTTGTGACTATATTCTACAGAATCTGCAATGAATCTACCTTCTCCAGCAGAAAAAGTGTGTCTCACGGTTATACGGGGAGTTCAATTTACAAAAGCGTTGAAGTTCAGTGTGTTTACAATTGCAGAGTTGAATGTTGCAATGTTTCAGTACAGACTTAGTCAAATAAAACTTTTTTTTAAATGAGTTAGTTAGTTTACTTTAAGCACTTATTGGAAGAATAAACTTAACTGTTGAATAATTATTTGTTTTTGAAATTGGAGTTCAGTTATGTCTGATTTGAATTCATTTGTGTTGCAGCATGTTTTAAAAAGTGAGTTAGGCTATCTGTATATAGGCAAGGTAAAACATAGGCAGAATGCAGTGTGAAACCCCTCGTACTCTGTTCCAACCGTGCATCTTAACTCAACTGAAGAAGATCCTCTCTTAAACCCAACTGCACTAGTAGAGCACAAACATTTTTCATCTCATATGCTAATTTGAGACTACGCAGTCGGAGCCAAATTATGGGCAGTTTTCTCCTGTTGACCAATTTACATAGGGAACTGAACTGAAACAGCCCAAATTAATTCTGACTTCCATTTACTCTAGGGTAGATTTAAATGTCAGAGAACTGGAGAAAAAGGACTGTTTCTAACTTGGTGCACCACCCAATTTCTTACATATTTGAAAAAATAACTTGGACTCTTTATAAATAATGAACTTCAACAAAAAAAAGTTACTGCATGTACTATTCAGAGAAAAACAACTAGGTGGGAGCGGGAACTGGGTGCTGGCTGATGTACCTTTTGCTCAATGGTCCACTGGGCATATCTGGACAGACCAGAGATTGCTGCCTTTGCCCATTGAACCTGCGGAGGGAGACTCACTAGAAAAAGGACAACTTCTGTTTGTTTTGTGGGCCTTGCTTTGTGGAGAGCTCTAGTGTTTGCTGGGGTTGTTAAACCATTGAGGTTTTGCACTTGAGATAACAGTTGGTTAATTAGATATTGTAACATTCGGGTACTAAGTGTAATGATTTTTGATCCATTTGATGTAAGGCACCTGGATTAAGGGGCAAAGGCCTCTCTGTTTGCAACCAGCACATGTCTCTTCTAATCTCTGCCATCCTTATGTAACCTGAATTCCCACTGCGACTATTTGTGTGAATTTTGGCTGCTGTTCCAGACCTGAATCCAGCATTTCTTGGCCCCATCTCTCCTGTCTCCTCCCCTTCCTGTCGTCCAGTCGTGCCACTTTTCTCCAATCTTGGGGTCTTTGCCTCCCCCAATCCCCACCTGAACACATCACTATTCCTCTGCCTGCCTCCTGCTGCTGTCCCAAATTTGAATCCCCCTTGGATAAGCCTACAGCTACCCTTTGGTCCTTTCTTGCCATTCCCCGAAGGGCCCATCATGGCACCCGTCGCCGTTCCCTCTGCCCTATCCTCCTCCTCCTCTCTCTCTCTGACCTTCTTGCATAGCTCACCTGATGAGGGGGCTAATCTCGCCAACCTCCTTCTGTCCTACTTGCACCCCCTCACACTGCTAGATGCAATCATCCACAACCTTATTGTGGATGATTGCATTGACATCCTGGCTTTGAATGAAACTTGGCTCAGAGGTAGCGACCCCTCGCCTCTTTGCTTGGTTAGTCTTTTCACCACCTGTCTCACCCAAACTGCTGTAGTAGCGTTGTGGCCCTTATCACCAAATCAACTTTGATTTCTCCCCCTACTCCTCTGGTACTTTCTCCTCCTTCCTCTCCTTTAAAATGTGCGTTGTCTACCACGGCACCCAAAGCCTATCCCAAGTATCTCGCTGAAATATCCTTCCTCCTTTCGTCCTTCAGCCTCTGCACTGAGCGATTCTTAATCCTGTATGATTTCAATCTTCATCTCGGCACCTTTTGCTCTCCTCTAATTTCACGGATCTCCTGTCCTCCCTAAAACTTTCCTTCATATAAACTCTCCTATCCATACTCTCACAGACACCTCGATCTTGCTGTCTCCCATTGGCTCTTCACTCCCATGGTGTCTCTCACAGACAAGGCCATCTTCGCACACTATCTTGTATCCCTCACCACCTACATTCCCCCACTCCCTTCCTACTGTGTCCATCCTTGGGAAAAACTATTTCTTCCCCGCCCCCCCCCCCCCCCCCCCCGCCCCGGCTCCAAATCTTACAACTGCACTTTTCTAAATCCCAACTGTCTAGCATTTGGTCTTCCATTTGCTACAATACATCTGCAGCTGTCAATCTGCTTAACCTCTCCCTTATGTCCACCTTTGAAGCCCTTGTACTCTTTCCGGTCTAGGTTATTCCTCGTATGGCCACCATTTTTGCTCCCTCAAGCGCAAATGGTACCACATCTGGCTGGATCATATTAAATGAATACTTTGCGCGGTCTTCACTCTTGAAGACTATGCTTGATTGTTACAATTTAATGATAAAACTAGTAATATTAACATGGATGAACATATTGCTTTAGATAGAATTAAGAACCTGGTAACGGATGGAGCAGCCGGTCGGAAGATGTCCAGCCGAGGGACATGAGCTGTGCGAACCGCATGCCCATGTTTTTAATATCTCACTGCACTCTGGGACGGTTCCTGTAGACTGGAAGGAGGCTAATGTAGTACCTATCTTTAAAAAAGGAGACAAGACGGACCCAGGTAATTATAGGCCCATTAGTTTGATATCAGTAATAGGAAAGATGCTTGAAGGAATCATTAGGGATATAATATGTGATTACATGGATAGGGAGGGACATGCTGTTCCAGAGGCTTTTTAAAAAAAAAAGTCATGTCTAACAAATTGGATATTTTTTGAAGAAGTTACCAGGATGTGTATGAGGGAAGACCATAGACATTTTGACTCCCAAAAAGCTTTTGACAAGGTACCACACGAGGCTTCTCTAAGATTGAAGCCTCCGGTATTTCTGGTAATATATTGAGCTGGATTGAGAACTGGCTGGAAGGATGTAGGCAGAAAGTAGTTGTAGATGGATTTGGATCTGTTTGGAGACCGGTCACCAGTGTTGTCCTGCAAGGATCAGTGTTAGGACTGTTGCTGTTTATTGTTTTTGTTAATGATCTAGATGTAGGTGTTGGGGGTATGATCTGTAAATTTGCAGATGATACCAAGATCTGTGGGAGTGTCAGGACTGTAGCCGATGCTCGACTGCTTCAGGTGGATCTTGATGTGTTGGGACTGGGCTCGTGACTGGCAAATGATGTTTAATTTGGAAAAGTGCAGTGTTATGCATGTGGGCAGGATAAATGCTCAACATACATACACCCTTCAGGGAACAGTATTAAAGCAGGTGGAGGAGGAAGAGAGATCTAGGAGTTCTAATGCATAGGCCTCAAAGTGCGTGAGCAATGCCGTGAAGCAATAGCTAAAGCAAATAGGGTGTTGAGGTGCATTTATAGGACAGTTGACAATAAGACAAAGCATACTATTTAATTGGAACAAACTGTCAACTGGAACACAATTTATTCCCTCCTTCATCTTATAAACCTCAATCAGATCACCCCAAGTCTGTACTTCTCTAAAGTGTAGAGTCCCAGCTCTTGTAGCCTATCTTGATAACTAAGATGCTTTAAGCTGGGAATTAGTCCATTGGGCCTCCTCTGCACCCATTCCAATTAAATATGTTAGGGATGACCAGGTGGTCACAATTTCAAGTTGTACAAGATCAGATCTAGGTTAGATGTTAGGAGGTAATTCTTTTCCACGGAAAAATAGACTTCTGGAACAGGCTGCCTGCTCATACAGTGGACTCCGATTCGCTGAATTCCTTCAAGGGAAAGCTAGACCTGTTTATGGTTGGGACGGAGATCACCTCTTACAAAAGGTAGGTAATGCAGTTCATAGAATTATCAGGGACAGAGTGATCTCCTGGACTAGTTTCGATTGCCAAAAGGGGTCAGGGGAATTTCCCAGACTTTTTTTCACCCAAATTGGCCTGGGTTATAAGAACAGGAGTAGGCCATTCAGCCCCTCGTGCCTGCTCCGCCATTTGATAAGTTCATGGCTGATCTGTGATCTAGCTCCATCTGGTTTTTCACCAGATTTTAATCTGGTTTTTCACCTCTCCCAGGAGATCACATGGTGTGGGGTGGGGAGTGATGCACAAGGTTTCACAATTGTGTGGGACAGGCTGGATGGACCAGAGGGTCTTTTCCTGTCAGCATTTACGAACAATGACGATCAGGCTGCACACTCCTGTCAAAACAGTGTACAACTGTAAGATCTTCTTGGAGAGCAAAGATAATCCCTGACTTCTTTTTCCCCACTAACAACTATCTGCTTAAACCCCTGACGTTTTAAATGGTTCCCTTTCCTCAGGTACTGTTACTCTTGCTTTCAAAACTGCTGTAATCTCCCCACCTGCTCAAAAAAAAACCACCTTCGACCCCTCTGTCTTTGCAAACTACAGCCCCATCTCCAACTTCTTCCTCTCAGAGGTCTTGATAGTCTTTTGGCGCCTCAAATCTGTATCCATTTTGCCTGCAACTATGTGTTTCAATCTCTCCAATCAGTTTTCCATCCCTGCCACAGCACTGAAATGGTCCTAACCAAAGTCGCATTATCCTTCCTTGTCCTCTCTGAAGTCCTTGACACGGTTGACCACACCATCCTCCTCCCAGAGTTTCTCCGTGGGACTGCCCCCACTTGGTTCATGTCTTACCTATTCAATCATAGCCAGAACACCTCCAGCAATGGCTTCTCTGCTTTCGCCTGTAACGTTGCCTCTGGAGTCCCCCAGGGATCTGTCCTTGATCCACTCCTCTTCCTCATCTACATTTGCAGACATGGGGCTAACTTCCACAAGTACATTGACACCCAGCTTACCTCTTCACCACCTCTCCTGACACGAATCTGCTTCTGTGTTGTCAAACTGCTTGTCCGATATCCAGTCTTGGATGAGCTGCAATTTCCTCCAGTTATACGTTGGGAAGACTGAAGCCATCGTCTTCGGCCCACGCCACACACTCCGTATCCTTTCCACTAATTCCATCCTTCCCTTCCACCGTGGCAATTGTCTGAGGCTGAACCCACAGCGTTTGCAGTTGTGGTATTCTTATCGACCCTGAGCCGTGCTTTCTACCCCCATATACTCTCCGTGACAAAGACTGCCTATGAGCAACCTCTAACATCGCCTGCTAAAATCCTCATCCGTGCCTCTGTCACCTCGAGTCTTGACCGTTCCAACGCTCTCCTCCCTGAACTCCCCGATCATCATCTGATTCTGGCTTCCTGTGTATCTCCTTGCCCGTCGCCCCATAATTAGCGTCCATGACTGCAGTTGTCTCAGCCCCACGCTCTGGAATTTAACCCTTCCTAAACCTCTGCACCAGAAACCAATGCACTAAAGTCACTGTAATGAATCATAGATGTAAAGATTAAAAATACATTTCTAGATACTAACTAGGGCTGCCAACCAGATTGACAGAATGCAGGTTTTACATTGACCAAGCGTCCTTATCAGATTTAAGTTATTTTCAGTTTTTTTAAAAAAGGCAAAACGTGCCCGTGCTCATACTTTGATTTGGTTGACTTGATCGTAATATTGCCTTTTTAAAAAATCTCTAGATAAATGTTACAAAAGTGCTTAATTAGATGAGTGAACTTTTCTTTTCAACCACCTGAAGGTGTTAATTGCTTGGTGGCTTATTGTTCCATGGGCATTCTCCAGTAAGCTGAGTGGCCATTATTCAGCATTTGCAAGCCTTGATGGTGATCGCCGGCAGGCTGTTCGAATGCAGGGGCATTTATGCCAAGACCAATCTTGCCCACGTGTACAACCAGCAGAGGCCCCTGCGTAGCAATTGGAAGTGTCGAGGCCAATTATAGCACTGTTGCTGCCACCTCGGCAGATTTAGTAAAGATCAAATGTTAAACCTGAGGCTTTCTTGGACTCTAGGCGCAGGTACTCATTTTAAAAAAAACTCTCTGCCATTAGCGAGAGCCTGAGTGAAAAGATTTATGATCGACGTGTTCAGAATCTATCCTGGTTACGTGGCACGCAGGCCTGGGTCCTTGCTTTTGGGTAAGATTCATGGGGAAATAAATAGTTTGTACACTGCACAAAAGGCTTCTTTTGGAGACTTTGTAAATTTTGAACTGAGGGGGGTGAAAAATGAGGTGCAATCAAGTGGAACTGTTCCACTGGTATCTGTTCCTACCGCTTCCCCATCCTTTGAAGGTTTATCTGCTTTATGTTTGATGCAAATACAACAGTGCTAAATGCAGAAAAGCGACATGTTTGATCCTTCTGTTGCAAAACCTAGTAGAGTTTGTGGTGCTGTCCATTGGTATTCATTGATTTGTTGACTAGTACTTTATCGGACTTCAGCCAAACTTTGTAAATGATCTCCTGGTAGAAACTTAGGAGTAGAAATTTGGGAGTTTAAAGACAATAATGAGAATGAAAAGGAAAATACTGTGGATGCTGGAAATCTGAAAATAAAAACAAAAAATGCAGGAAATACTCCAAGTCAGGCAGCATCTGTGGAGAAAGAAACTGAGTTAATGTTTCAGGTCAATGACCTTTCGTTAGAACTCCTGCATTACATAGCATCTTTCACAACCTCCAAGTGCTGTAACAAGTGTAAGCAGGTCATAAAAAGTAAACCACTTCTATAACTTATCTGTTTTGTCAAGCTTTTACCTTTTTGAAGTTAAGACAGGCAGGACCTGTGTGTTCAGAATTGGAGTTCTTCCAAAAGTATTAAACTGTTAATAGTTTTCTAGATTCTGAGCTGATTGCCCAGATGCAGTTCTCAATATGCTCAATTCTTGCAAAAAACTGAAAAATAAGATAACAAAAAGCATTAGAACAAGTGAATGAATGTACCTATGGGTTTAATCATTTATTTCCATTGGCTGCATCCTGTAGACCTATTATAGTGCATTTGTGACATTTCAACATTTAGAGAAACATAATTACAGCATACTTATTGGTGAAAAGTATTAAAAGATAGAAATTCCACTCCTACCTTACCAGCCTGCAAATTTCTGCCCATCGGTGAATGGGTGGAAAGTTGTGGACTGGTGTTTATTTACTGTTTCTGATGCTTTTCCTTATCTTATTTTTGGGTTTTCACTTTGATCCACTTAAAATGTTGGATTTATTTTAATGTGACTTTGCTGGTGTCCAGGTTTTTGCAAGAATTTGAGCATGCTGAGAACTGTACTTGCATCTGGGCAATCAGCTCAGAATCTGGAAAACTGCCTACTGAGCATGCAGGGTCCTGCCTGTCTTAACTTCAAAAGGATAGGAGCTTGACAAAACAAATGAGTTATAGAAGTGGTTTACTTTTTATGACCTGCTTGATAGCTCTTCAACTTGTTACAGCACTTGGAGGATGAAAGATGTTATGTAATTAAATGTAGGTTCATTCTCTTTACTGTTTTTAAGCTCCCAAAGTAAGCTACATTAACTTGCTGTTGAGTTCCTTTTCTCTGACTGTCAGAGTTCTGGGAAAACACTGAAATTACTGTTTTTTTTAATCAAAATGCATTGTATAATGAGGCTTTTTTGAGAATGTTACTCCATTTTCTAGTACTTCATTGATTTGACAACTCCTCGTTGTGTTGGCTGCACAGTACTGGGTTATCATCTCTGCTTTTATCTCCATCATGATGGTGCTTTAATTCATGGTGAGGATGGGGTTCCAATTCAGGATGAGACACAGTGCCATCAGCTTTGATATTTGAGCAAGTTTATTATAAATACCTTTTTTTGGCTGCAGCAATGATTGCTGCATAGAGTCCAATAATATTTCTAATTGCTCAGAGCTGCTTTTTAAAGTCGTAACACTGTTTCCGATCAGAGAACCAAGCCTTATGCATTTTGGCACACTGATGACATTTGTCAGCTGTAGCTGTAGCTGGCAAACAGCTTATTGGTTCTTTTCCCTTATGTGAGTCCTAAAATGTATTCCTCTCCACAGATCAACACTTTAAATAGCATAATGGTTATGTTACTGGACAAGTAATCCAGAGGCCTGGACTAATAATCCGGAGTCGTGAGTTCAAATCCCGCCATGGCAGCTGGGGAATTTAAATTCAATTAATTAAATAAAATCTGGAATTAAAATACGAGTATCAGTAATGGTGGCCATGAAATGACCGGATTGTCGTGTAAACCCATCTGGTTCACTAATGTCCTTTAGGGAAGGAAACTTGCCGTCCTTACTGGGTCTGGCTGATATGTGACTCCAGACCCAGCAATGTGGTTGATTCTTAATTGCCCTCTGAAATGGCCTAGCAAGCCACTCAGTTGTAAAATCTCGCTTTTTAAAAAAAAGTCAAAAGAATAAAACCAGACGGACCACCCGGCATCGGACCACGAGGCACTGGACACGACAAAGGCAATCCAAGCCCAGTCGACCCTGCAAAGTCCACCTCACTAACATCTGGGGACTTGTGCCAAAATTGGGAGAGCTGTCCCACAGACTAGTCAAGCAACAGCCTGACGTAGCCATACTCAGAATCATACCTTTCAGCCAACGTCCCAGACTCTTCCATCACCATCACTGGGTATGTCCTGTCCCACCGGCAGGACAGACCCATCAGAGGTGGCGGTACAGTGATATACAGTTAGGAGGGAGTGGCCCTGGGAGTCCTCAACATTGACTCCGGACCCCATGAAATCTCATGGCATCAGGTCAAACATGGGCAAGGAAACCTCCTGCTGATTACCACCTACTGCCCTCCCTCAGCTAATGAATCAGTCCTCCTCCATGTTGAGCACCACCTGGAAGAAGCACTGAGGTTAGCAAGGGCACAGAATGTACTTTGGGTGGGGGACTTCAATGTCCATCACCAAGAGTGGCTCGGTAGCACCACTACTGACCGAGCTGGCTGAGTCCTGAAGGATATAGCTGCCATACTGGGCCTGCGGCAGGTGGTGAGCGAACCAATGAGGGAGAAACTTACTTGACCTTGTCCTCACCAATCTACCCGTCGCAAATGCATCTGTCCATGGCAGTATTGGTAGGAGTGACCACCGCACAGTCCTCGTGGAGAAGAAGTCCCGTCTTCGCACTGAGGATACCATCCAACGTGTTGTGTGGCACTACCACTGTGCTAAATGGGATAGATTCAGAACAGATCTAGCAGCTCAAAACTGGGCATCCATGAGGTGCTGTGGGCCATCCGCAGCAGCAGAATTGTATTCCAGCACAATCTGTGACCTCATGGCCCGGCATATTCCTCACTCTACCATTACCAGCAAGCCAGGGGATCAACCCTGGTTCAATGAGGAGTGTAGAAGAGCATGCTAGGAGCAGCACCAGGCATACCTAAAAATGAGGTGCCAACCTGGTGAAGCTACAACTCAGGACTACATGCATGCTAAACAGCGGAAACAACATGCTATAGAAAGTGCTAAGCGATTCCACAACCAACGGATCAGATCAAAGCTCTGCAGTCCTGCCACATCCAGTCATGAATGGTGGTGGACAATTAAACAACTAATGGGAGGAGGAGGCTCTGTAAATATCCCCATCCTCAATGATAGCAGAGTCCAGAGTGCAAAAGACAAGGCTGAAACGTTTGCAACCATCTTCAGCCAGAAGTGCCGAGTGGATGATCTATCTTGGCCTCCTCCAGATATCCCCACCATCACGGAAGCCAGTCTTCAGCCAATTCGATTCACTCCTCGTGATATCAAGAAACAGCTGAGTGCACTGGATACAGCAAAGGCTATGGGCCTCGACTACATCCCGGCTGTAGTGCTGAAGACTTGTGCTCCAGAACTAGCTGCGCCTCTAGCCAAGCTGTTCCAGTATAGCGACAACAATGTGGAAAATTGGCCAGGTATGTCCTGTCCACACAAAGTAGGACAAATCCATTCCGACCAATTACCGTCCCATCGGTCAGCAAAGTGATGGAAGGTGTCGTCGACAGTGCTATCAAGCGGCACTTACTCACCAATAACCTGTTCAACGATGCTCAGTTTGGTTTCCGCCAGGACCACTCTGCTCCAGACCTCATTATAGCCTTGGTCCAAACATGGACAAAAGAGCTGAAATCCAGAGGTGAGGTGAGAGTGACCGCCCTTGACATCAAGGCAGCATTTGACCAAGTGTGGCATCAAGGAGCCCTAGTAAAATTGAAGTCAATGGGAATCAGGGGGCAAACTCTCCAGTGGCTGGAGTCATACCTAGCACAAAGGAAGATGGTAGTGGTTGTTGGAGGCCAATCAGCTCAGCCCCAAGACATTGGTGCAAGAGTTCCTCAGGGCAGTGTCCTAGGCCCAACCATCTTCAGCTGCTTCATCAATGACCTTCCCTCCATCATAAGGTCAGAAATGGGGATGTTTGCTGAAGATTGCACAGTGTTTGGTTCCATTCGCAACCCCTCAGATAATGAAGCAGTCCGAGCCCGCATGCAGCAAGACCTGGACAATATCCAGGCTTGGGCTCGTAAGTGGCAAGTAACTTTCGTGCCAGACAAGTGCCAGGCAATGACCATCTCCAACAAGAGAGTCTAACCACCTCCCCTTGACATTCAACTGCATTACCATCGCCGAATCCCCCACCATCAACATCCTGGGGGTCACTATTGACCAGAAACTTAACTGGACCAGCCATATAAATACTGTGGCTACAAGAGCAGGTCAGAAGCTGGGTATTCTGTGGTGAGTGACTCACGTCCTGACTTCCCAAAACCTTTCCACCATCGACAAGGCACAAGTCAGGAGTGTGATGGAATACTCTCCACTTGCCCGGATGAGTGCAGCTCCAACAACACTCAAGAAGCTCGACACCATCCAGGACAAAGCAGCCCATTTGATTGGCACCCCATCCACCACCCTAATCATTCACTTCCTTCACCACCGGCGCACAGTGGCTGCAGAGTGTACCATTCACAGGATGCATTGCAGCAACTCGCCAAGGCTTCTTCGACAGCACCTCCCAAACCCCTCGATCTCTACCACCTCGAAGGACAAGAGCAGCAGGCACATGGGCACCACCTGCACGTTCCCCTCCAAGTCACACACCATCCCGACTTGGAAATATATTGTCGTTCCTTCATCGTCGCTGGGTCAAAATCCTGGAACTCCCTTCCTCACAGCACTGTGGGAGAACCTTCACCACACGGACTGCAGCGGTTCAAGAAGGCGGCTCACCACCACCTTCTCGAGGGCAATTAGGGATGGGCAATAAATGGCAGCCTCACCAGCGACAACCACATCCCATGAACAATTTAAAAAAAAAATGTGCAGTACTCCATTACTTTTTTTTTGAAAGCAAGTTATCGTAGTTTTATTTTTAAAAGAAAACTTTTCTTCTTGGGTTTATGAAATAGCAGCCTTGTGTTTTTCACTTTTCTATTGACCTCCTTCACCATGCCTAAATTCTCTGCCAAATGGCACCAGGTTGATAGCTAATGTAGTGGTTGTCCATGTCCAGACTGTTCTGTGCAGGCTGATGCTTGATAGCAGCAGCCTGCAGATTGGATGGATGGGGGAAGTGACTGAACCAATTCATTATGTATGCAGCCAAGCCCAAGTCAACTTTTATATCTATTTTAAGTTGCTGAATTTTTACATTACTTGACTGCATTCTGGGAATTGTTTCCAGTGTTGGTCTTGTGATTGGATTTCTGATCGTCTAAATCTCTTGCAATAGGACCAAGTGGTCCCAGCACTGAGTCGGAAGACTCCAGTCAGTATTCTTTCCCCCCACTCCAACATAACTTCCAATGAGCACTAGTTTCCTAGATTTCAACCAGTTTCTTATCCATTTTCAAGGTTTGCCCTACAATACAAAATAACACTACAAAAATAAGCTCCTCAGCAAAATACTCATTGGTTTACAATGCTTTTCAATAAAATGTTTGTAAGTATTTGCAAACATTTTATTAAAAAGCACTGTAAACCAATCTCCAAGTAAATCTGTTATGCAAAATATTTGAAGAAAATCTTCAAAGAACTGGATTGTTGCCTGCAGCAAAGATTCCTTGTTAATATGTATGCCGTTGCAGCTAATAGGATAAGCTAATTTGCTGGATAGCAAAGCTTTCATATTTAGGCCATAAAATGGATGCTTTTGACTGGATGTAGGCAATGTACCTCAGCAATTCTGAAGATAGGGATATCATGTTAATGAGTTTGTGCTGAGTGCATTTTCAAGATGACTTTAGATCAGCCACAGTTGTAACTTATTTACTTGCTGTGTACAGTATAGTATACATTGTGTATATAAAGTCTAATAATTTAGAGCTATATCTCACAGGTAACTTATAATTAGAAACATGCTAATATGTCCATATTCAAAAATGGTGAGAAAACATATTATGAACTACAGACCCATTAGTCCTGTTTTCAGTCAATTGTAAAATAATGGAATTGATTACCGGGGTAAATTTTAGGACCATCTACAATGATAATCTAGAAATAAGCAGTCAACATGTATTTTGAAGGGGAAGATTTTGTGATCTTGTAAATTTTTTTGCATGGTGTATAGGGACATTGAAGTCAGTTCTTGCTCATCTTAAAAAAAACAACAACTTTTTTTCATGTTTTGTAGATTCTACTTTTAATGTCAAACTGGGAGAAAAGCTGGGGTGGGGGCAATTGGAGCCCAAAAAACCAGCAAAAATCAGTTTTTATTTGGAGCATTGCTAAAACTGGAAAATGAGTAAGGGACTGAAAAAGGCACAGTTAAGCTAAATTACAACCCACAATTATTTACACAGCCTTCCCCCTTTGTATAATTCCTAAATTGTTTTCGCATTCAGTAAATCTGGAGATCTTTGGCAGTCTCGGTGAACAGTTGTCCTAATAGACTAGAATTTGATACGGGACGGAGATGAGCTCAAAAACCACAGTGAGTAATTAGTGCTTAGCAGCTTATAGAATATGTTTAAGATGTACCTAACTGTCCATGGCCAGCCAAAATCTTGTCAGTTTTGAGGGCAGTAGCAGAATAGGTAGAATGAGTTTGAGCTATAAGAGAATCTCTGAACTCACCAAGAAAATTCTCTTCAATTTGGGGCTGAAAATTGAGTCCCGAGGTGAGTGTGCATCATGTTTTGATGTCATCAGGCACATTTATGTAGTGTGAGTGCACTGCATATAAAGGATGCATTATGTTAATAACTTAACAAATGTGATGCATTTTCATTGTGAAGAACACAGAGAATTTGTGGGTTTTTTTCCTCAAAATTTGGGAGAGAATTGATACAAATTCGGGTGTGCTGTAGATTTCTTCTTGGGCTTAGTGGCGTTAGCCACTCCTGTAAGCAGATCCCACCTCCCTTACACTTTGGAGTTGATTCACACTGGCCAGTGTCAACTTATAATCTCATAACCCCGAGCAATACATCCCCTTTGATGTACAGACTGGATTTTGTGAACTTGCATGTGCCCCTCCTGTGTGCTTCTCCAATTTTTTAAATGGGTGGATCTGATGAACATTCTGTTAAGATGAGGTCAATGACAAATCACAAAGTTTTTTGCAAAATACATTATACTAAACAAAAGTAACAATTCCAGACCCTTTTTAAATGTCTTCACTGTCCATAACAACACAAAACTAAAGCACATTACACTATCCTGAATAGTGGACAGAATATTCTCTTTTTATTTACTTTCAGGCCTACTTTTAGCTAGGAAAACATAGCTACATCTTCAATACCAGTTTAGGTCAAGACCTGCCTTCTCACAGCCTTTGTCAGACCTGATGGACCCTGAACATAGGTTTATCTTCCTACTTTTTGGTAATTCTGTCCCCAGAAAGCGGAATATCACCAGATTGCCCTGACAACTATCCACGCTGAGCACAAATGAATTGTCGTTTTAATCAGAATAATCACTGAAATGTCCTAACTAACTTTAATTGTTTGAAGTGTGTTGGTTCTGATGCCTCATCTGAAATCTAACCATCTTCCAACCCTGCTTTCTTGTGAATTCAACCTCTTTAGAGCTAAGCATTGGCATTTTTAACATATTGCATCAAGGTGCCTCTGTGACACCATTATCAATTCCTGAAAAATGACAACCATTTTTACTTATTCAGCAATCCTAGTAATTACACTTCTGTCACCAGTAGTGGAAGTGATTTCAGGTAATAGTATTGTATAAGAAATGTATTGGCTTAGCATTGAAAAATATTGGCTGAAATGTAATTTTTCCAATATTATGTATACTTGCATATAAGACAAGAAATTTATGCCACTCTTTGGTCATGTTAGCAGACAGATTATAGATTGAATAATGGCTGGATAATAACACTGGCTCCAGATGCAGTTCTTTACTTGCAAGCAAAAGCAAAAAATTGCACTTGCTGGAAGCGCTCGGCAAATCACGCAGTATCTGTGGAGAAAGGTAGAGTTAACGGGCGCTAAATTGGGCCGTGTCGTGCCATTGTTTCATCACTATGCGGCCTCCCGAAGTGCCAAGATGGTGCCTTGGCTGTGCACGCATGTATCCAGCGTGACGTGCGCTGGACGCCATCTGGGTATAGGAGTTAGCGCATGCGCAAATACCGAATGCCGGAAGCATGTAAAGTAAAGAGAAAATGGATACAACCATGTGCAACGCTGATTTAAAGTGATAGAAACCATTTTGGGACTCAACACACAGTCTTAACCCTGACCATCAATGTGTCTAAGAGTGCCTGGAGGACATCCACCAGCGCCATGCAGGGATCGTGCAGGATTTATAGGTTAGTGGCTGGAGTATTGCTTCTGGCTGCCAGGACATTTGTAACTGTTTTTGGAGGTCTCCTATACTTGAATACTAGGACGAGGGGACATAGCCTAACATTTAGAGCCAGGATGTGCAGGAGTGAAGTTAGGAAATGCTTCTACATGCAGGGGGTGGGAGAAGTTTGGAATGCTCTTCTGCAAACGGCAGTTGATGCTTGCTCAATTGTGAATTCTAAATCTGAAATTGATAGATTTCTGTGGACCAAGGGTATTAAGGGATATGGGATAAGGTGGGTATATGGAGTTAGGTCACAGGTCCAGCATGATCTCATTGAATGGCCGAACAGGCTCGAGGGGCTAAATGCCACTGCTACTTGCTGCCTCCTGTTATGCGCCACCTTCTTCTGCAGTTGTGTGGGGGTGATGTGCCTGCCACAGTTGAATAGCTGCCAGTGTGTGTGGCCTGTGAGTTGTGGGTGGGTGGCTTGCAACAGAGGTAATGTAAAAGTGTGAGAGGAAGCATCTGATTGGAAGAATTGAGTACTGATGGAAAGAGTTTGTTGGTGTGAACGTGATGGGGGGGGGGAGGTGTAGTGCGTGGAGCAGTGGATGCGGCTAGTGGTGCAGTTGGTAGGAGACGCCACTTGACAGTTGACCTCACTCACCTTGACCACTCATGTCAAAGCATTGAACATCTTCCTGCACTGCATCCATGTTTGTGGTGCTATGTGCCTGGCATTGACTTTGTCTCCCACTGCCTCTTGGATGTATATCTGGAGGGTCTCTTGCGCCCCCCCCCCCCCCCCTGCCCGGTAGATTTAGGATGCCCCTCCTTCTGTCCACCTCTTGCACCAAGGCTTCGATTGCATCAGCAGAGAACCTTGGTGCACGCACTCTTGCCAGCCCGGTACCAACTCAGATCAGCAGATTGGTGAGGTCTGGCATGCAGATTGGAGGATGTGGGATTTAGTAGTGCGCAACCTTTATTCAATGTTTCAACATAACTCATCAGTTTGTAAATATAGGGATGGGAGCTGCATCTGTGTTTTACGTGTGTGATGTCTGATCTCCGTGCAGACAGCAGGCTGTTATTTTCGGCAAATAACAGGTACCAGCTACCTTAAGATGTTTGAGACAGCCTGCCTTTAAGAGATTGGAGCTCCCTTTGCTGGTGGAAAGTGCAAATTGCAATGAATCCTCGTTCAACGCTGATTCGGATGCTGCTTGAAGATAAGTCCTCAGGCCTCATGAAAGTCTCATCCTGCCTGCACAGGGGCCATTGGCCACGGAGTAATAGTGGATCACGCAACCCGCGCCCAATGATAGGCCCTATACAATTCTTTCTCCCCCCCCCCCCCCCCCCCCGCCAATGTTTCCTGTCTGGAAACGCTTTTTTTTTCTCCCTACCCCCTTTTTCCTGGCTTTGTTCCTTCTTGTAAGCTAGTCATCTGTAACATCTTCCAAATCTGACCAAGGGTCATAGATTTGAAGCGTTAACTCTACCCTCCTTTCTCAACAGGTGCTGCTTGTCCTGCTGAGTGTTTCCAGCATTTTCTGTTTTTATTTCTGTACTTGCGATGCTGTGTTCAGCTCCATTATTGCAAGTTAGTCAGCAATAGTACTACACCTGAGCTAAACGTCATACTAGACCCACCCACAGCATCTCAAGTGAAGTATGTTTAAAATGCTATCTAACTTTTTATCACTCTCCTTACTTAGTTAACCTAGCTTTGCCATAAGAAAAGATTCTGATTTCTGTTAAGATTCATTAAAATAATCCTGGTCTCTTGCCTGGCAATCTTGATGGTGTGCATGCCATAAACCAAATTTCCTGCTTTCTGGGAATTTACCCCATTAATCAGAGTGCCTCTCTAGAGATTGAAAATTAAAGTATGTTAATTATTCTGCAATCTGCGTGCCACTACACACTGACACAATTGGGAAATTTGAGATTGGGAATGTAATTGTTTAACATTTTAATTATTTGAGAGGGCAGCAATAGAACCTGAAAGAGAGAGAAACAGAGTAGGAGCTAAAGAGGCAGGGCCCATGGTGTCTGAGTCTCATGACAAGGAGCTATTGAGGCAGTCTGCTGCATTATGGGAGCCCAACATTTAATACATGTGTGCTGGCTCTGACATTTTGGCCAGTTTGCTTATGTAGAGTAGTGATGTTATGACTACCAAGATGATGGAAATGTTTCTGCATGGTTACATCATGAGACAATGTAACATCTGAGTGTGCTATAACAGCAGCTCATTTACTAGCTCCAAAAAGACTTAGAAGATCCAGTTTAAAATAAAACTGGTTGTCTTCACTGGTTGCTCGATCGATCTATCTATCTATCTACATTGTGGCTGTGCAAGACTGGTGCTATAGGAGTCTGTGGTCTATCTGCATACATTGTGGCTCTGCAAGACTGGTGCTATCGGAGTCTGCAGCCAAAGAGCGATATAAAAACAGATTTATACATAACATAAATTTCTTTTTGACTTTAAGCATGCTGCGTAGATCCCTTTCTGGGAAAAGTCAGATCGGAATTGTGGGTACAAACGAGTTACTACGTTGGCTGAAGCCTATAAATCAATGTTCAAATATGCTGTAATCTTCATAAAAGCATTGCAAATTGAAAAAAGTTTGTTCAGCACATGGTATAATGATCATAAATCATTTCTAAATGCATAGATATGCAGCCTGTTTCCAGAGCTCTACTAGTGATATGGCAGAGACATGGACATATCTTCACCCCCATGCCAATCCAATTTTCACTTGGGAAAAGGAGTGTCCTTCCACTCAGTGGCCTGCATTTTGGTGCTTCACTGTGCACTACTTGAACATGCCCTTAAATATATTTTTTTTGATTTGCTTTGATAAGTTGATGTCAGCATCAGATGCTGTGACATTATGGGCCAGAGGGTAATGCTCCCTCTAATCCATCCTAACAATATACCTTTACTCTAATTTTGGGATATTACCCTGTCAGATGGTGTAAATTTTCTAAAACAGTTATCCTTGTGCCCTGAGAGATTGCCCTTTAATTTTGTAAACATTAGCAGTCTTGTGCAATGAACACCGACAAGAGACTATATCTAAGTTAATTTCACGTATGAATTTTTCTTTTTTTATTATTCGTTCATGGGATGTGGGCATCGCTGGCGAGGCCGGCATTTATTGCCCTTGAGAAGATGGTGGTGAGCCGCCTTCTTGAACCGCTGCAGTCAGTGTGGTGACTGTTCTCCCACAGTGCTGTTAGGAAGGGTGTTCCAGGATTTTGACCCAGCGACGATGAAGGAACGGCAATATATTTCCAAGTCGGGATGGTGTGTGACTTGGAGGGGAACGTGCAGGTGGTGTTGTTCCCATGTGCCTGCTGCTCTTGTCCCCATGTGCCTGCTGCTCTTGTCTTTCTAGGTGGTAGAGGTTGCAGGCTTGGGAGGTGCTGTCGAAGAAGCCATGGCAAGTTGCTGCAGTGCATCCTGTGGATGGTACACTATGCGCCAGTGGTGAAGGGAGTGAATGCTTAGGGTGGTGGATGGGGTGCCAATCAAGCGGGCTGCTTTGCCTTGGATGGTGTTGAGCTTCTTGAGTGTTGTTGGAGCTGCTCTCATCCAGGCAAGTGGAGAGTATTCCATCACACTCCTGACTTGTGCTTTGTAGATGGTGGAAAGACTTTGGGGAATCAGGAGGTGAGTCACTCGTTGCAGAATACCCAGCCTCTGACCTGCTGTTGTAGCCACAGTATTTATATGGCTGGTCCAGTTAAGTTTCTGGTCAATGGTGACCCCCAGGATGTTGATGGTGGGGGATTTGGCGATGGTTAGACACTCTTTTGTTGGAAATGGTCATTGCCTGGCACTTTTCAACCAGCACACAGAAGAAGCTTTAATTTCATAAGTTTGGGCCGGATTTAAATTTATGTTCAGAAGTGAAAATAGTGTTCTAATCAGCTGTGCTGCCAAGACTCCAGGATTACCTGTTTTTATCCAGTGTCTCATCGAATTATATCGAGTAAAATGGATTAACATGGAATGTCCTTCAAATGACACATTGGTTTGTAGTGTTATGTTTTGTATTTATTTGTAGTAGGAACATAGGAACAGGAATAAGCCATTCAGCCCCTCGTGCCTGCTCTGCCATTTGATAAGATCATGGCTGATCTGTGATCTAACGCTATATACCCGCCTTTGGCCCATATCCCTTTGGTTGCCAAAAAGCTACCTATCTCAGATTTAAATTTAGCAATTGAGCTAGCATCAATTGCCGTTTGCGGAAGAGAGTTCCAAGCTTCTGCCACCCTTTGTGTGTAGGAATGTTTTCTAATCTCGCTCCTGAAGGGTCTGGCTCTAATTTTTAGACTGTGCCCCCTACTCCTAGAATCCCCAACCAGCGGAAATAGTTTCTCTCTATCCACCCTATCTGTTCCCCTTAATATCTTATAAACTTCAATCAGATCACCCCTTAACCTTCCAAACTCCAGAGAATACAACCCCAATTTGTGTAATCTCTGCTCGTAACTTAACCCTTGAAGTCCGGGTATCATTCTAGTAAACCTACGCTGCACTCCCTCCAAGGCCAATATGTCCTTCCGAAGGTGCGGTGCCCAGAACTGCTCACAGTACTCCAGGTGCAGTCTAACCAGGGTTTTGTATAGCTGCAGCATAACTTCTGCCCCCTTGTACTCTAGTCCTCTAGATATAAAGGCCAGCATTCCATTTGCCTTCTTGATGATTTTCTGCACCTGTTCATGACACTTCAATGATCTATGTACCTGAACCCCTAAGTCCCTTTGGACATCCACTGTTTTTAACTTTTTTTACCATTTAGAAAGTGCCCTGTTCTATCCTTTTTTGATCCAAAGTGGATGACCTCACATTTGTCTACATTGCATTCCATTTGCCACAATTTTGCCCATTCACCTAATCTATCAATATCGCTTTGTAATTTTATGTTTTCATCTACACTGCTTACAATGCCACCAATATTTGTGTCATTGGCAAACTTAGATATGACTTCGTTAAAAATAATTTTCCTGTATTTGTAAGCTCTTAAGTACTTTGTTACATTTTAGAAATTCTCAACCACACTTTCCAAAGTATCAGGTAATATATTTTAATGAACTAGTAAATTATAAATTTCACATTAGAAATATTTTGTAAAATTTTAAGTCTGTATTGCATGTGCTTTTGTTTTAAATTATAACATCTTTATAATCCAAGGATTTCAAATGTATTTTTTAAACTGGGATTTGGTTAACTGATTTTAACCAAATTAACTTTTTCACAGAAATAAGGTGAATTACATTTTTCACACTGATCTTATAGTGTAGCAGGGTGCTTTCAAAATACTTTGGCAATTTTACTGAGACCAATCTAACGGTGCAACACTGCCACCATCTGGATAAACAAAGGGATATTGCTGGTTAAAGTGCTAGATAAACATTTATGTAACTGTATTTATGATACATTACATATGTAACTACAATAGTTTGATACTGCTGTGTCGTTGTAATGCACTGAACTATGTAATATTTCAGGAACTTAAGGTCACTGTTTGCTTGACAGTTAAGGGAAAGCAGAATCTGCAAAGCCAAAAAAAATAATTTCACAGCCCTGTCTGTAAAACAGAGTTAAGTTTGATTATATTTAGAGGAATGATAGTGCACTATTTAAAAGGTATTTAAAAAAAATAAATTGTTACCAACACTGTTGGGATCTTCTATAGCATTGCTTATGGGAATTAAGAGGATGAGAAAGGAGTGTTTTACTGTGTACTGCACAATGCATTATTCTACTGCTAAAGTAGAGCTATATTTAATTTAGTTTGTCTCTTTGCAATAAAATCTAATGGCTGTGAATAGATAATCTTGAGATCAATTAGAGGGGAATCATTTTTTTTCACACAAAAAACCTGACCGCCATAAATTAAGACATCAAGGTATCCCTTACTATGTGTCAAATCTCTGTATATCTAGCTTGTCTGTCATAATTGGAAATGTTGCATACGCAAAGTGTCTCACACATGCAGCTGATCACTCAAATATCATAAACAACAATAATCAACTGAACAGATAGGGTACCTACAAATGAACAGTTGGCATAATTTAAAAAAAAACTCACATGCACTGTTGAAGTAGAGTGTGGGAAGTTTTCCTCTTGTATCTATCTGGCCTAGACAGTCAATAGTGTGCTTTTGTCAGTGGCACTTCAAAAATCCACTCCCAATGCTGCTCCACCCTTCTCCCTCTCCTACTAAACCTGGATACCCTTTCCCAGTGCACTCGAACATCATAACCGACTCCGTGATTCTGCAATGTGCCTCCGAATTCTCCCAGACATTTACATCCTAATCCATTGCTTCTATGCTCAATAACACCAACTCAAACTCAGGACCGTTTTCCCAACACAAGCAATCCACATTGCCCAACCCCCCACTAGATGCAGTTAATTTAACCTACTTCCTACCTGGAACATCTCTACCAACAACCCCTGTATTCTGGGTTTTTTTTAGAAAGAAATTAAAGTAACTACATAGTTAAACTTTTAATAGTAATCAACACTACTGATTTGCAGTTTCTGCACAAATATGCACGTCATAATAGAATTTCAAGATGAAAATATCAACATGCTTACAATAATAAAGTAATTTGACTTGGTCAATTCAGTGTAAATAGAAATATAGAAAATGGGAGCAGGAGTAGGCCATTCGGCCCTTCGAGCCTGCTCCGCCATTCAATATGATCATGGCTGATCCTCTATCTCAATACCATATTCCCACTCTCTCCCCATACCCTTTGATGCCTTTTGGGTCTAGAAATCTATCTAGCTCCTTCTTAAATATATTCAGTGACTTGGCCTCCACAGCCTTCTGTGCTAGAGAATTCCACAGGTTCACCACCCTCTGAGTGAAGAAATTTCTCCTCATCTCAGTCCTAAATATCCTACCCCGTATCCTGAGACTGTGACCCCTCGTTCTAGACACCCCAGCCAGTGGAAACATCCAGTCTGTCCAGCCCTGTCAGAATTTTATACGTTTCAATGTGATCCCCTCTCATCTAAACTCGAGTGAATACAGGCCTAGTCGATCCAATCTCTTCATACGACAGTCCTGCCATCCCAGGAATCAGTCTGATGAACCTTCGCTGCACTCCGTCTATGGCAAATATATCCTTTCTTGGGTAATGAGACCAAAACTGCACACAATACTCTAGATGTGGTCTCACCAAGGCCCTGTACAACTGCAGCAAGACATCCTTGCTCCTGTACTCAAATCCTCTTGCAATGAAGGCAAACATACCATTTGCCTTCCTAACTGCTTGCTGCACCTGCATATTTGCTTTCAGTGACTGGTGTACATCAACATTTCCCAATCTATCACCATTTAAATAATACTCTGCCTTTCTGTTTTTCCTTCTGAGGTAGATAACTTCACACTTATCCACTTTAAATAACTGTGCATCTGTCATGTATTTGCTCATTCACTCAATTTGTCTAAAGCATCTTGCAGCCTCTTTGCATCCTCCTCACAACTCACAATCCCACCTAGTTTTGTGTAGTCAGCAAACTTGGAAATATTGCATTTGGTTCCCTCATCCAAATCATTGATATATATTGTGAATAGCTGGGGCCCAAGCACTGATCCCTGTGGTGATCCACTAGTCACTGCCTGCCATCCCGAAAAAGACCTATTTATTCTTACTCTCCGTTTCCTGTCTGTTAACCAATTTTCAATCCATGCCAGTATATTACCCCAATCTCGTGCTTTAATTTTGCACACTCTTATCTGGGACTTTATCAAAGGCCTTCTGCAAATCCAAATACACTACATCCACTGGATCTCCCTTATCTATTCTACCAGTTACATCCTCAAAAAAAAAAACTCCAGTAGATTTGTCAAACACTATTTCCCTTTCATAAATCTATGTTGACTTTGTCGAATCCCATAGATATTTTCTAAGTGTCCTGTTATCACATCCTTTATAATAGACTCTAGCATTTTCCCTACTACTGATGTTAGGCTAACCGGTCTGTAGTTTCCTGTTTTCTCCCTCCTTTTTTAAATAGTGGGGTTACATTTGTCACCCTCCAATCTGCAGAAACTGTTCCATAATCTATAGAATATTGGAAGATGGCAACCAATGCATCCACTATTTCCATGGTTACTTTTAGGGAAAAACCGGGGAACTACAGGCCAGTGAGCCTAACATCAGTGGTAGGAAAATTATTGGAAAAAATTCTGAAGGACAAAATTAGTCTCCACTTGGAGAAGCAAGGATTAATCAGGGATAGTCAACATGGCTTTGTCAAGGGAAGATCATGTCTGACTAATTTGATTGAATTTTTTGAGGGGGTGACTAGGCGCGTGGATGAGGGTAACGCAGTGGATGTGGTATACATGGATTTCAGTAAGGCCTTTGATAAAGTCCCGCACAGGAGACTGGTCAAGAAGGTACGAGCCCATGGAATCCAGGGTGCCTTGGCACTTTGGATACAAAACTGACTTAGTGGCAGAAGGCAGAGGGTGATGGTCGAAGGTTGTTTTTGTGACTGGAAGCCTGTGGCCAGTGGGGTACCACAGGGATCTGTGCTGGGGCCCTTGCTGTTTGTGGTCTACATTAACGACTTGGATATGAATGTAAAAGGTATGATCAGTAAGTTCGCTGATGATACAAAAATTGGTAGGGTGGTAAATAGCGAGGAGGATAGCCTCAGTCTGCAGGACGATATAGATGGGTTGGTCAGATGGGCGGAACAGTGGCAAATGGAATTTAACCCAGAAAAGTGCGAGGTGATGCACTTTGGAGGGACTAACAAGGCAAGAGAATATACAATGAATGGGAAGACCCTAGGCAAGACAGAGGGTCAGAGGGATCTTGGTGTGCAAGTTCACAGATCCCTGAAGGCGGCGGAACAGGTAGATAAGGTGGTAAAGAAGGCATATGGGATACTTGCCTTTATTAGCCGAGGCATAGAATATAAGAGCAATGAGGTTATGATGGAGCTGTATAAAACACTGGTTAGGCCACAGCTGGAGTACTGTGTGCAGTTCTGGTCGCCGCACTACAGGAAGGATGTGATCGCTTTGGAGAGGGTGCAGAGGAGATTCACCAGGATGTTACCAGGGCTGGAGCGCTTCAGCTATGAAGAGAGACTGGGAAGATTGGGTTTGTTTTCCTTGGAGCAGAGGAGGCTGAGGGGGGACATGATTGAGGTGTACAAAATTATGAGGGGCATAGATAGGATGGATACTAAGGAGCTTTTTCCCTTCGTTGAGGGTTCTATAACAAGGGGGCATAGATTCAAGGTAAAAGGCGGGAGGTTTAGAGGGGATTTGAGAGAGAACTTTTTCACCCAGAGGGTGGTTGGAGTCTGGAACTCACTGCCTGAGAGGGTTGTGGAGGCAGGAACCCTCACAACATTCAAGAAGCATTTGGATGAGTACTTGAAATGCCATAGCATACAAGGCTACGGACCAAATGCTGGAATATGGGATTAGATTAGACTGGGCTTGATGGCCGGCGTGGACACGATGGGCCGAAGGGCCTCTATCCGTGCTGTATAACTCTATGACTCTATAATACTCTGGGATGCAGATTATCAGGCCCTGAGGATTTATCGGCTTTCAATCCCATTAATTTCTCCAGCACTTTTTTTTACTGTAACTAATTTCCTTTAATTCCTCCTTCTCACTCGTCCCCTGGTTCCCAGGCATTTGAGGGAAGTTATTTGTGTCCTCTTCCATGAAGACAGAACCAAAGTATTTGTTTAATTGCTCTGCCATTTCCTTGTTTCCCCCATTATAAATTCTCCTGTTTCTGACTGTAAGGGACCTACATTTGTCTTCACTAATCTTTCTTTTTACATATTTGTAGAAGCTTTTACAGTCTGCTTTTATGTTCCTTGCAAGTTTACTCTCATACACTCTTTTTTTCCTCTCTTAATTAATCTCTTGGTCCTTTTTTGCTGAATTCTAAACTGCTCCCAATCCTCAGGCTTGCTACATTTTCTGGCAACTTTATATAACTCCTGTTTGGATCTAATACTATCCTTAATTTCTTTTGTTAGCTATGTTGGGCCACTTTTCCTTTTGTTTTTGTGCCAGAATGGAATGTATAACTGTTGCAATTCATGCATTTGTTCCTTAAATGTTAGCCATTGCCTTTCCACAGTCATGCCTTTTAATGAAGCTCCCCAATCTATGATAGCCAACCCACTCCTCATACCTTCGTAGTTTCCTTTGTCTAGATTTAGGACCCTACTTTCGGATTGGATTACTTCACTTTCCATCTTAATGAATTCTATCATGTTACGGTCACTCTTCCCTCAAGGATCCCGGACAACAAGATTATTAATTAACCCCTTCTCATTGCACAATACCCAGTCTAGGATAGCCTGTTCCCTGGTTGGCTCCTCAGCGTACTGGTCTAAAAACCTTCTCGTACACACTCCAGGAATTCATCCTCCACAGTATTATTGCTAATTTGGTTTGGCTGGTCTATATATAGATTAAAGTCACCCTTGATCACTAGTATCCTTGTTACATGCGTCTCTAATTTCCTGTTTGATGCCATCCCCTACATTACCACTACTGTTTGGAGGCTTATAGACAACTTCCACCAGTGTTTTCTGCCACTTGGTGCTGCTTAACCCCACCCAGACTGATTCTACATCTTGATTTTCTGAGCCAATATCCTTTCTCACTATTGCTCTGATTTCATCCTTTACCAACAACGCCACTCCACCTCCTTTTACCTGTTTGCCTATCCTTCCTAAATATCGAATACCCTTGGATATTCAGCTCTCAACCTTGGTCACCCAGCAGCCATATCTCCGTAATCGCAATTACATCGTATCCGTTTACGTCTATTTGTGCTGTTAATTCATCTGCCTTATTACGAATGCTTCGTGCATTCAGATACAATACCTTTAGATTTGTGTTTTTACCTATTTTAGACATCATAACATTTTTTTGTACTATGGCCCTATTTGTCTTATTACCATTTTTTCTTACCTGGACCCTATTTGTTAGTGCACTCTTTTGTTTGTACGCTCTGTCCCTTCCTGACACAATCTGGTTATCCTTACCCCAATTACTTTCCTGCACTCCTTCTTTGTCTTTTCCCTTTAGCATTCTAGATTTCTCTCTATCGGGACCTTCCCTCCCTCCCTCCCTCCCCCCACTTATTTAGTTTAAAGCCCTATCTATCTCCCTAGTTATTTGATTCGCTAGACTCTGGTCCCCGCATGGTTCAGATGTAGTCTGTCCCAATGGAACAGCTCTTTCCCCAGTACTAGTGCCAGTGCCCCACGAATCAAAACCCACTTCTCCCACACCAATCTTTGAGCCACGCATTTTCATCTCAGATCTTATTTACCCTATGCCAATTTGCTCAGGTAATAATCGAGATTATTACCTTTGTGGTTCTGATTTTTAATTTAGTCCCTAGCTGCTCAAACACTCTCAGCTGATCCTTTTTCTTAATCCTACCTATGTCGTTGGTACCTATGTGGACCACGACAACTGGATCCTCCCCCTCCCACTCGAAGTTCTTCTTCAACCCAGAGGAGATGTCCTTAACCCTGGCACCGGTTATTAAATTAAAGTTTAGTTTTTAAAATTTAGTTATATGCTATGTGTTCATTTAAAACTTAGCCCACAGTCACTACCAATCACTTATCTACCTCACCTGTGACGTCACACTGCAGTTTTCTCTTGTTGCTGCTGCTTTTATCCCTGCTCTCGGGCCTCTGTCTGCTGCTGCTCAGGTCTGCTATCGCTCTGTGGAAAAAGTTAGGAAAAGCAAGACAAAACAAAGGAAAGGAGCACCTCCTTCCCCCACTTCACCAAACTCCCAAGTTGTTCTCTCTGTGCCCGCTGCACTCAGTGGTCCTGCTTTATAGCATATTTAGCATAAAACAGCGTATCCTCTGACTTGCTTTGGGCAGTGCTCACAGGAGATCAGCTAGTAATATGATCAGTCTCCCTCCTCTTGCAACAGTGTGCACTTCCTGTAATTGTAACAATTAACTTCCACCTGCTGCTATTTTTGACACACCTGCTTCTCAAATTTAAATTTAACTATTTATTATATTTACCTCTCATTGAGCCTTCCTAGTTCTGTATCCAAGGCGGTGGCACTTACCTCCCTAATGCAATTGACCTGAAGCCTTTAAAACTCTGGCCTCTCCAATTCCCTCACCACCTAGATGGTCTTTCTGTGCTCTTCCTTCTGCTTTTTTGACTGCTCAGCTTCCATGGCTGAGGAAGTCCATATAACTACATGCCAGGCCAGGGACAGTCTTTAAATTGTTTAAGCACTTGCTCTACTCTTGCTGTCTTAGTATAGGACTTTCCCAGCAATAAGCAGGGAAGCCTGTAAATTATTTAAGATGCATCATTTTCTTATACTTAAGATGTCAGCATGTCGTTACAGTATGTGCACGCTTAACTGTTGGTTTCCCAGCACATTTCTTGGTAAGCCTATTCATAAGACTGGGAGGGCCATGGGGGAAGAGAGATTTGATTCATTTGCTGTCATTGCTCCATTCTCTTTCCTTCCTCCCCCGCCCCCCCCAATAAATAATTCTGGGCCCTGCTTTCCCCATAATACTTGCATATTTTATCACCTTTTAATCCTTTTAGACCCTACTCCTACATCCCATTTCTTAGACTGCAGCAACCTTCTCAGTAGTTCAAAACGCACACATCCCTTATTGAATGTTTGCAGAGCTCAGCACCCTGTCCACTGAACTTAAACTCCACTTTTAACTATTCTTCCTTGGCACTTTGATACACCACTCAGTGCTCTTAGGCCTTTGCGCCTCTGTACTTCCACATCCAGCAACTCCCCTGCAGGATGCTTCCTCACCCTGCAATTATTACAGTGCTCCCACTAAAACACCACCTTCCTACCATTGTTTCATCCCCCTCCCACTACCTCCATACTCTCCGAACCTTCCACTACCCCCAGACTAAAGGCCTTTGCACCTTGATATTCCCACACCCTCCCGACACTACCAAATCACATCACCTCCCTCTGTGCTCATCAGGGTAAGGGGGGAGTCTGCTGGGAAATAGACATTTTTCCACTTTCAGTAGTCAAGTCCAGGCTGGATATAAGAGTAAAACATCTCCCATTCTACTTCAGTGCATGTGTGTTAACAGCCTAAATCCTATTGCACTAGTATGAACATTTTCTGTTTCTTGCATCAGCATATGGTCAAACTGTAGTGTGAACTTGTCTTCAATGGGGACTAGATGAATCTCTTCTGTGTCATCTCACACACTGCTTTACCAGCCAACAGAAAGAGAGGATGATTTTAAACTGGTCATTTTGGGCTATATTAAAATGAAGATCCCAAAAAAGAGGGTATTGCTTGTAACCCAATGGGCCATCCAGTTGTATGCTGTTGTATGAACTTGCCACTGAATTTACAAGTTTTACTTTCCATGCAGTACTTCCATCTTTATGGAGAAACATGCTTCCTAGGATAGATTTTTATTACAATGATTCTCTTATCTATTTGGAATCAACAGACCGGACAACAAATGTGCTCAGCGGCATTTTTTCCACCTTGAGGTGAGGGATTCTGTTTTTCAATATGAACACACCTGGTGTCCAGATCAAGCTCTTATAGGCCAGCTATAATATGGGTGAAGCAGGGTTAAGCTGCCTCTGTTGGCCCAAATACTCATGTTAACGCCAATTGTACCAGTCAGTTTACCACACTAGCCATCCTTGTGGCTTTTGGATGAAATTGATTGTTAGTATTGAACAATTGACAGTTTTGTCCTGTATGTTCACTTCCACTGTGAACTTGATTGAGTGTCCGAAACTCAATTTATGTTACGACCTGTGTAACCATCAGAAAAAAGGATGCCTGTTTGGATCGGATTTGAACCTGTCCTGGAGGTAAAAGGAATGTGCCATCACGTTCCCACTAGGTGGCAGTCTATTCTATAAATTAACAGAACTGCCCCATAGGTTTTATTTAGCTTGCAGTTGGCCTATAAACCCATACACTCCGGTTCTATTTAAAAATGCATCCCTATCAATCCCAGGAGTACCCTTTTTTTAAAAACTTCAACACTACTTCTGTGTACTCCTCAGTGTCCTGGCCAATATTTATCCCTCAACCAACATCACTAAAGCAGATAATCTGGTCATTATCACATTGCTGTTTGTGGGACCTTGCTGTGCACAAATTAGCTGCCGTGTTTCCAACATTACAACGGTGACTACATTTCAAAAGTATTTCATTGGCAGTAAAGTGCTTTTGGACGTCCTGAGGATGTGAAAGGCGCTACACCAATGTAACTTTTTTTTTCTCTCTCTCGCCTTGTTTTATTTGTCTTTATTTCCAAGCAAACACTTAACAGCAATGTGGTATGTATGAATGCATAGACAGACTTATCATTGGAGTTAGACTTTGCATCTTGCCCAACTAATGCTATCGAAGGTGATTTTGCAAGTAATTTTGGATACTAAATATGTGTATATAAAGTTGAAGGACGTACCTGGTAATAGGATATGTTATATATAATGGGATTGTAAAAGTTAACATTGGACATTTTAAAACTAGATTATTGCTAAAACCACGGTAATTTTCTAGTTGAACAAAATAGGATCAAGCATAATATTTAGTAAAATTAGTGCTTTTAATATATTACCTGATACAAACATGGGTGTGCTGCATAAAATGTATACTAAAATCCATTTTGTGACTGGCTCAAGGGAGATTCATTGCAATAAACTATTGTGCAATTAGCATATTTAGAAGTATTGAAAATTGAGGCGAGGGGGGAAAACTCTACACCCTGCCCCATATATTGTAAAACTTTATTGGATGTGCTCTCAAATCTTAAATCCAATGTCTTCAAATTTATTTCCTCCAGATGCTGTGAGAACTACAGTTGGCATAAGCTGCATGGTATAACCAAAGACTGTCTTGTTATAGAATTCACCCATGCGCTTCATCTCATAAATGTTGGTCTGATATTATCCTTATTCCTTATACAGATAAGAAAGTCTAAGTATCCCTAGTAGTCTACGTGACTGCAGGAAAAATATATTTTTCTAATGAATGCGTACTTTGTTCTCTTAGCCTGTGTAGCACCTTTGTTTAAGCCACAATGTCATACTTGTTAGTTTCTTTTGAATGCTTTCCAATGTTTCCATCCTTTTTAGAATTATAACAGTTATAACTTGGCCATAATACTCCAGTTGTGTTGGGTGTAGAAGTAGATGCATGGGATACAAATTAATGGAAGTAATGCTGATATTCCATTTCCTGCACCAGTTACTGGCAATGCAACAAAACAAAGTTACCATCTAATTAGTAGTCCAATTAACAACTTGATCCTTGGATCCAGTAAGTACTTTCTTTGCTAAATCTTGAAAGTGTTTGAACCTGTTAGGCACAATCTGCCTTACTATAAACTGTTGGCTTTGATATTGCTGTGTACTTTTGCGACGTGCTTTTGAATTGCTTGTTTTATAATGTGTGTTTCTAACATAGATGTTGATCTACTGGATATATAATTCTCTAGATTGTGCTGCTGACTATTGTGCTGAAAATACATCCGTTATCTTCAGGTTCTCTGGTCCTACTCTTGGTGTCCAGTGATCTTTGAAAGTATTTCACCACTGTACCCTATCTTTCTGATATATTTTAGTAGCATTGGACATGCCTTTTGTGCTTTATGAATATTCAAGAACTTCAGTTTCTTAACATGCATTTTGTTGACTACTAATTCCATAAACACAGCAGTAACTTCCAACTGCTCAATTTTGGGAATATTCTTAAATTCTTTTATAGTGAAGATGTTTTAGCATTTGCATGTGGGAGAAGTATCCGTTAAAGTTTGATCTTGTGGTTAGTCTTTTTTCATTGTGTCCAGCTTTCTTATATCTTTGAGGGGTCTGTCTTATTCCTACTCTCTGCTATGAAAGATTGTCTGTGCCCTCAAATATCATTGGCAGTTCACTTTCAGTTCTAGACAGTGTATGGTGGACTGAATATTCCTGGTAAAGAATGTTTCAATTACTTTTCACTTAAGAAATTTGGCTAATTTGGTGCCCTGGCAATCTTTCTTTTACCTAAAAGAGCTCACATTCTGTGTGCTTCTGTCTTTCGTTATTTTAAACGAAGGGTAGAAGACACTATTCCAAAATCAAATCACCTGATGTATTACTGTACAATTTATTTTCAAAAAGTGTATTTTGTGTAGATGCCAATTTAATTCAGCAAAGTTCTGGCCAAGAGCTTTAAGCAGTTTTGTCGACTTGGCCAACAACTCATGCCTTTGATTATCATTCCTGTAATTCTTCCACAAGTGCTAGATTTTTTTTTGAAGTGCTTCAGAATATTTTATTATGTTAAAGCACCATACAAATGCAAGTTGTTGTAATTGGTGATGTATATCAAATAGTATCCTCCCTCCCAATTCTTAGACGAAAGAAAGACAACACCAGTTTGCTTAAACACTTTGCCTGGATTGTGAGAGTACACTAACTTCGATCATCAGACACTGGAGATATTTTTACAAATGGGGAATCTAGGAACTCTGGTTTCCTTTGGCCAAACACTTGGGACTTTTGAAATGACTTTACTTAAAGGAAAACTCCCTTAAATGCATTGCATTTCTGGCAGAATAAGCACACTGTTAACTGCAGTGTTCCGTGCCATTCAACTTGAGCTCCCTCATCTGTTTGTTTTTGCTTATTGTGCTCAATGAATGTGGTATTGTATATGTTTATTTTTAAATAAGCAATAGATAGTTGTAAAGAGTAACAAATATCTAGTTGTAAGCTTAAAGTACTAGAAAGGCTGGCTGTACTTAAAGTAGATAAATCACCAGGTCCGGAAGGGATGCATCCTAGGTTGCTGAGGGAAGTAAGGGTGGAAATTGTGGAGGTACTGGCCATAATCTTCCAATCATCTTTAGATATGGGGGTGGTGCCAGAGGACTGAAGAATTGAACATGTTACACCCTTGTTCAAAAAAGGGTGTAAGGATAAACCCAGCAACTACAGGCCAGTCAGTTTAATCTCAGTGATAGGGAAGCTTTTAGAAACAATAATCCAGGACAAAATTATTGGACAAGTGTGGATTAATTGAGGAAAGCCAGCACGGATTTGTTAAAGGCAAATAATGCTGAACTAATTTGAGTTTTTTGATGAGGTAACAGAGTGTTGATGAGGGCAATGCAGTTGATGTGGTGTATATGGATTTTCAAAAGGCATTTGATAAAGTGCTGCATAATAGGCTTGTCATCAAAGTTGAAGCCCATAGAATAACGGGGGCAGTGACGGCATGGATACGAAATTGGCTAAGTGACGGGAAACAGAAGCGTTGAACAGTTGTGTTTCAGACTGGAGGAAGGTATACAGGGGTGTTCCGCAGGGGTCGCTACTAGGACCACTGCTTTTCTTGATGCATATTAATGACATGGACTTGAGAGTAGAGGGCACAATTTCAAAGTGTGCTGATGACGCAAAACTTGGAAGAGTAGTGAACAGTGAGGAGGATAGTGATCGACTTCAAGAGGACATAGACAAGCTGGTGGAACTGGTGGACACATGGCAGATGAAATTTAACACAGGAGTGTGAAGTGATACATTTTGGTAGGAAGAACGAGGAGAGGCAATATAAACTAAAGGGTACAATTCTAAAGGGGGTGCAGGAGCAGAGAGACTTGGGGGTATGTGTGCACAGGTCATTGAAGGTGGCAGGGCAGGTTGAGAAAGCGGTTAAAGCATACGGTATCCTGGGCTTTATAAATAGAGGCATAGAGTACAAAAGCAAGGTGGTTATGGTGATCCTTTATAAAACACTGGTTTGGCCACAAGTGGAGTATTGTGTCCAATTCTGGGCACTGCACTTTAGGAAGGATGTGAACGCCTTGGAGAGGGTGCAGAAAAGATTCCCTAGAATCGTTCCAGGGATGAGGGACTTCAGTTACGTGGATAGATTAGAGAAGCTGGGATTGTTCTCAGAGCAGAGAATGTTGAGAGGAGATTTGATAGAGGTATTCAAAATAATGAGGGATCTAGACAGGGTAGATAGAGAAACTGTTCCAATTGGCAGAAGGTTCAAGAACCAGAGCACACAGGTTTAAGGTGATTGTTTCTTTTGCCAAAGGTGACATGAGGAAAATCTTTTTTACGCAACGAGTGGTTATGATCTGGAATGCACTGCCTAAAAGGGTGGTGGAGGCAGATTTAATCGTGGCTTTCAAAAGCGAATTGGGTAAGTAGTTGAATGAAAAAAATTGCAGGGCTACAGCAAGGGCAGGGGAGTGAGACTAGGTGGAATGCTTTTGCAGAGAGCCGGCACGGACTCGATGGGCCAAATGGCCGCCTCCTTTGCTGTAATCATTCTATGATTCTATTAAGGCAGTAATTAAATTACTGTTGTCAGTGCAGTGGTATTGAACTGCTATTCTTTAAACTTTTTCTTTTGGTAATTTTCTTCCCTAACTTCATAAAGACATTGATCCATGCTCGGGTATGTTCACATAGGAAGAGGTTGCTCTCTGGTACACCATCCAAATGGTCATAATGGCTTTGTATTCTGTCGCATTCATCAAAGGGTGCCCAATCTTATTGGGAGCCTGGAGACTGAGCTGAAGGAATTGATGACCCAGAAACCTTTGGTACATGTCAAGACTCTCATTCTGGACCCCCTTTTTGAGAATTGTGAATTTTGGCATTACTACCTCTATTTATGAACCTCTGCATAGTCAGACTGCTTGTCCAACTTCCAGTCCTGGACGAGCTGCAATTTCTTCCAATTAAACAATAAACATTGGGACGATTGAAGCCATTGTGTTTGACCCTTGCTAATAACTCCCTTCCCTCGTCGCTGATTCCACCCCCCCCCCCCCCCCCCCCCCCCCCCCACCTTGACTACTGTCTCAGGCTGAACCAAACTTTTCACAACCTTGGCGTCCTATTTCACCTTGAGCTGAACCTCCGGCCCCACATCCTCTGTCACAAAAGTAGCCTACTTCCACCTCCGTAACATTATCCATTTCCACCCTCGCCTCAGCTTATCTGCTGCTGAAACCCTCATCCATGCTTTTGTTACCTCCAGACTCCACTATTCCTGGTTGGCCTTTCATCTGCCACGTTCCATAAACTTGAGCTCATCCAAGTCTCTGCTGCCCTTATTCTAACTCACACCAAGTCCCATTCATCCATCACCCCAGTGCTTGCTGATCTTCATCAGCTCCCAGTCCACCAATGCCACAATTTTAAATTTCTCATCCTAGTGTTCAAATATCTCCATGGCCTTGCTCCTTCCTATCTCTAAGCTCATCCAGCCCTACAATCCTCCGAGAATCCTGCATTCCTCCAATTCTGGCCTCTTGCACATCCCCCACTCCCTTCGTCCCACCATTGGTGGCCATGCCCTCAGCCATCCAGGCCCTGAGCTTTGGAATTCCCTCTCTAAACCTCCATCTTTCAACCTTTGTCTCCTTTTAAGACCTGCCTTAAAACCTACCTCTTTGACCAAGCTTTTAGTTACCTGTCCTAATATCTCCTCTTTTGGCTCGGTGTCAGTTTTTGTCTTATGTTCCTGTGAAGTGCCTTGGGACGTTTTCCTACGTTGAGGCGCTATACAAATGTAAGTTGTTATTTGCTTGTACAGTTTGCTCGTGTAGCTCCAGGCACTCAATGCTATTATTCTAAAGATGAGCATTGCACTGTTTCTCAGAGAGTGATTAATTGGCACTGGTGTGCAGCTATATTGCAGAACTGTTGTGGACCTCTGTCTCTTGGCCACCAAACCCACCATAAGTTAATTGTGCATCTGTTCTGTATAATGTTTTGTTAATAAATGTGAAACACCATTTGAATTTTTTTTTTGAGAACCAATGTTAGCTGCTGTAGGACAAGCAGAACTTTTGCTGTTTGTTTTTTTTTAAAAAGATTTTTGCTGGAGAAGATTAGTCTCTAGATATTTGACCTATACATTCCTGATAGAGGATTGTGTGCATACCCAGCATATTATTTATTTGAACTGTATGTAACATCCACGATCATATTGGTTAACAAAACATTAACCTTGTATCGCACTTTCACTAGGCAAATAGCGGGGGGTGGGGGGGGGGGGGGGGCGATTTTTCTCTGAAAGCTCTCCATGTCTCTTAAAATGCTCAGTTGAATTGTTGCTAGGATTTAGACATGCGTGTTCGTGTATCTTTTTACCAGGCCATAAAATTGCTGAGAAATTTAGACTTTTGTCACGTGGCTTGCATCTAACCCAAGATAACATCTCATGGCACAATCATCATAGAATCATAGAATGATACAGCACAGGAGGAGGCCATTGTGCCTGTGCCGGCTTTTTGAAAGAGCTATCCAATTGGTCCCACTCCCCTGCTCTTTTCCCATAGTCCTGCAAATTCTTCCCCTTCAAGTATTTATCCAGTTCCCTTTTGAAAGTTATTATTGAATCTGCTTCCACCACCCTTTCAGGCAGTGCATTATAGATCGTAACTCGCTGTGGAAATTTTTTTTCCCCCTCATGTTGCCTCTGGTTCCTTTGCCAATTATCTTAAATCTGTGTCCTCTGGTTACTGACCCTTCTGCCACTGGAAACAGTGTCTCCTCATTTATTCTTATCAAGACTCTTCATGATTTTGAATACTTCTGTCAAATCTCCCCTTAACCTTCCCTGCTGTAAGGAGAACGACCCCAGTTTCTCTAGTCTCTCCACGTAGCTGAAGTCTTTCATCCCTGGTACCATTCTAGTCCTCTGCACCCTCTCTAAGGCCTTGACATCATTCCTAAAGTGTGGTGCCCAGAATTAGCCACAGTACTCCAGCTGGGGCCTAACCAGTGTTTTATAAAAGTTTAGAATAACTTCCTTACTTTTGTACCCATATACCTCTATTTGTAAAGCCCAGGATCATACATTACTTTTTAACAGCCTTCTCAACTTTTCCTGCCACCTTCAAAGACTTGTGTAAGTATACTCCCACGTCTTTCTGTTTCTGCACCCCCTTTAAAATTGTACCATTTAGTTTATGTAGCCTCACCTCATTCTTCCTACCAAAATGTATCACTTCATACTTCTGTGTTAAATTTCCTCTGCCACGTGTCTGCCCATTTCACTAGTCTGTTTATGTCCTTCTGGAGTCTGTTACTAGCCTCCTCACTGTTTACTACATTTCAGAATATCATCTGCAAACTTTGAAATTATGCCCTGTATACTCAAGCCCAGGATTATTGTCTCTATAAAAGTTTTCCCACCACAGTGTTAGGCAGACTGGCCTGTAGTTACTGGGTTTATCTCTCCCCTTTTTTGAACGGGGGTGTAACATTTGCAATTGTCCAGTCCTCTGGCGCCACTCCCATATCTAACAAGGATTGGAAGGTTGTGGCCAGAGCCTCTGCAATTTCCACCCTTGTGTCCCTCAGCAACCTAGGATGCATCCTATCCGGACAGGGAAACTTTCCTTCTTTGAGTACTGCCAATCTTTTAAGTACCTCCTCTTTATCTATTTTTTTATCTTATCCAATTTCTCTTCTACCACCTCCTTTTAATGTGACATTGGCAGCGTACTCTTCTTTAATGAAGACAGATGCAAAGTACTCACTTCGTACTTCAGCCATGCCCTCAGTCTCCACAGGATGATCTTTTTTGTCCCTAATCGGCCCCACCTTCCTTTGACTACCCTTTTACTATTTATATGTTTATAAAAGCCTTTTGGTTTCCCTTTTATGTTACCTGCTAATCTAGTCTCATACACTCTCTTTGCCCTTCTTATTTTCTTTTTCAGTTCTCCCCTGTACATTTTGTGTTCAACTTGGTTCTCTACTGAATTATGAACCTGACATTAATCATAAGCCTCCTTTTTCTGTTTCATTTTAATCTCTACATCTTTAGTCATCCAGGGAGGTCTAGCTTTGGATGCCCTTCCTTTTCCCCCTTGTTGGGATGTGTCTAGGCTGTGCCCAAATTATCTCCCCTTTGAAGGCCTCCCATTGCTCATTTACTGTTTTACCTGTCAATCTTTAATTCCAATCCACCTAGGCCAGATCTCTTTTCAACTTACTAAAATTAGCCTGTCTCCAGTTGAGTGTTTTCACATTTGATTTTTTTTCCTTGTCCTTTTCCATAACTACTCAAAACCTAATATTGTGATCACTGTTTCCCAAATGCTCCCCCATTGAAACATGCTCCACTTGCCCCACGTCATTCCCCAGAACTAAATCCACAACTGCTTCCTTCCTCTTTGGGCTGGAAACGTACTGATCAAGAAGGTTCTCTGGTACACATTTCTGGGTGCCTCCCCCTTTTTGCCCTTTATACTGTAACTATCCCTGTCAGTATTAGGATAATTGAAGTCCCCCCATTATCACTACTCTATAGTTCTTGCATATTTCTGTAATTTGCCTGCAAATTTGCTCCCCTATCTCCTTTCCACTATTTGGTGGTACAGGGGGGAGGAGCTGTACACAAATGTTACTTACAAACAGATCAATTCACATAATTATGTATTAGGTGCACAATAGTGTAAAGCATGGGAAAAGTGCATATGGCAAGAAATTCTGATATGCTGACAAATCTCATCGGCAAAAAAAAAATCACAAACCGCCCTGTTCAGCGATTTAAAAACTGAAAATGCTGGAAAAACTCAGCAAGTGAGGCAGCATCTGTGGAGAAAGAAACACACGTTTCAGGTCGAAGACCTTTAGTCAGAACTGGATGATATTAGAGTTAAAGTTTTTAAAGCTGTTCCGCGAACTGCGCTGATTGGTTGGTTGAGTTTCAGTCAAAAGCAACCAATCAAATCTCAAATTTACAGTAGTATTTGTGTATATTTATATATGTTTGTGTGTGTCCATGCACATGTGCGTGTGCCTCTGCCACCTAATTATTTTATTTTCTAATCGCTCCAACAACTTACCTACAGACAACTGGACACGTACTTTCAGGACTCTTGGATATTGCAACCTTGCATTCCAGTTGTGGCCACACACTGATCCACCTCTGATATGCATGTAATTTCAAAGTCCATCCAAGGCCCTGGGAACTGTGCCAAGCAACTGGATTATAATTTCTAGACGTCATCGTGTGGCCTGCCCTCCACTACAACACATTATATTTTTAAAAAGTATGTCCCTACCCATCAAGTGCTGATCTGCCTCCTTACCTGCTAGTATTAAAATGAGTAAAATTATTCTATTTTTGTTACCTAAATTAAAACTAGAGTTAAGTTTGTTTTGAAGAGCTAAACTATAATTCAAGATGGAGATGAAAGTAAGCTTAAAAAAAAATTGAGAATTAAAACAATGCTGGTTGACACTTGGAACAGATGTTGGGAATTCGAATGTGAAAATAAAATAGTTTATATTTCTCTACATTTCATGTGGCGTTCAGTTGTGAGAAGTGAAAATTGTTAACTTGGACAAAAATATGCAAATCAAAACTAAAGTTTGATTCATTTTTTCCATGACTAAAACTAAAATTTATTCTAATAGAATAAAAAAGAACTAAATTTATTTAAAGTGGGAGATCCAGAGATGAGACTAAAGCCAAAATGCCAGCCAGGATTTAAACTCCTCCCTTCTAATTTAATTTAATTCTAGTGGTGTGTTACTGAAGCTCTCCAACTCCAAACAAGTATGGCAGACATCAGAGCCTAGCAGCATACTCAGATATACTGAGGGGGCATACCATCGTTAAGACAAACTTGTAAGAAGGTGCTTAATCCCTTGTTACTAAACCCTCTGCTTTTCAGCGGTGAGCAAGGTTATGGGAGATTGACTACTAGAAGTTAATTCATTAGATACAATATTCAAAGCAATTTACTTAACTTTGAATACATTTAGTGAAAAGAAGCAGAGCTGTGGAATGCAAGGTAGAAAAAGCAGAGACCAAGGCCTGTTCTTTCTTCAACTTTCCAGTTTCCTGTCTTGTACCCAGTAGATGACTTGCCTTCATTCCTAACCAAGCCATGCAACATCGGCATAAATTGTTTTTTGAAAGTAACGTTGTATATTTAAACATGTTGTACTGCAGTTTAGTATGTTATAAGGAAAAGATTCAGATTTGGTCATTATGCTTATTATACACTAGATACATTTATTTCAGTGTTCCAATTCTTAAGGCACATTTATGACAGGCCTGTATGACTTGTGTACCAGTGTCTGAGGTCTGGACTAGTAATCTTTAGTCAGATGTGACCCTAAACTAAAGCTGAATTTTAACATCTTTAATGACTCTTTTACCATGAGGTATTAAAAATTAATGTAATATGTGGTGGGGAAAGAGAGTTACACTAAGCTTTGCACAGTAGATGCAAATGTTCTTTAGTGCTAGTGAGACTCATTCTCCAACCTTGTATTGCTGGCCAAGTGACAGTTCTTTTTTATTGGCTTGTTCCTGCCCTTTTTGTACCTTTTTTTTTCCAGGCTTGGTCCCCTCTTTTCCATTCTGCCTTTTTGATGGAGCTGATTGCATTTCACTGTTCACAATCAGTCAGTCAGCTTGCTTCTTGTTGTAGTATGAATATCAGTCATCAAGATTTTCATGGTGTCCTCACAGCTGTATAGCAAAGGACAGCACAAAAAATGTCAACTTTCAAAAGGCAACAAATGTTTTCAAAATGGGCACCAAGATATGTATCATGAACACAATGCACATTAAGAATAGTGGTGCAGTATTGAAAATAAAATGCATATAATGTGGTTGATATAAATCACCGATGTTGCTCATTGTTTATTTTTAGTGATCTGCCACTTATTAACAGGTATCCTTTCTCCAGCTGTGAGGCAGTGAAATTCTAAAAAAAAAACTTCAGATGTTGTCATTCATGATCTTCTACAGGTGGTATGCTTGTGCAACCTTCAATATATAATATTGCTGTTCAACCAATGTGAGAAAGGTGGGTTAATCTGATTCTGGACAGTCATTGTAAATAAATTGAGGCTTTCCATGTACATTGAAGGTAGGAGTGCAGTAATGCTTCAATGAGATGTAGCTGTCTGTGGACCTGGTGAAAATATTTTGAGTGATGGGTTCTGTGTATTGATTTTTTTTTTTGTAACGCTACCCAAATGTACACCACTTTGGTGACCATATCTTACCTGTATAACTGCCATGGCAAATACCTGGTAAGTAGGGAAAATACTGATTTTAATGGTAACTATTTTGTCCCGTATAGTTCAATTTTTAAAGGAAAAGTATTTATTGCTAAATATTATATGTTCTAATGTGAAACTATCAAAGTTGCATTATTTTTGAACCCTAAATGCATTGATCTGGAATCAGCCAATTTTCAACCTCTGCTGTTCAGTTTGCCTTTTTTGCTGCTCTCAGTACACCATAAATATGCTGATGCTAAAATGTACTCGTTATCTGTGGGAACATTAAGCTAAATAGCTTAGTATTTAAAAAAATGTATATATTAATGAAATCTCAAACATTTCATTTTTTTGCACATTGAACAAATTTCTTTATTTTAAGGCAGGAGATCCTGAAATGGAATGGATGGGGATACAATGACTCCAAGTTTACATTTAATAAGAAGGGGCAAGGTGAATTTACAGGCAAAAGGTAAGGATTTTCTTTTGCATTTGGCATTATTTAGCAATTCTCATTTCGGACATCAAAATCTTTTACCTAGCTCTCTGTCTTCCTGCTTCTACTGTCTATTTTGGAGATGGGAGCAACTTATTTTTTAAATAAGGGTTTTGTTGGATGCAAACCAGTTTTCCAGCCAATAATAAGCCAAGATTATGAAGATTAGCACGGTTACATCATAAATTGCATCAAAACCAGTACATACTTGTTTGCTCGGGGATACGTAAACTCATCTGCAATGCTTGGTTAAGCTGATGTATCTGAATCCCAATAATGTGTACTGTTTCAGACATACAGATGTTCTCAAAACAATATTGCTTTTTTTTATATTGCAAATAAATGTATACTGTACTACTTTAGAGCAACATGTTGAGCTTTAACAATATCTTCACCGTTTTTATGTTTTGTACAAATAATTAACGGTTGGAATGTTCAGCAAAATTCACGAAGTAATGTATTCTTAATCACTCCTGTTTTAAGCAAATCCGCTGCATTAAAATTTTTACAAAGCCCCACTTTGTTCCTGACTTGGTCAGTACTGGTTCAGTCATGTATTTCATAAACATGTCTGATTAGAAGCAGTGCAACCTCCCTCGTCTATGCAGCTGGGGTATGTTTATAGTAAAGTAGCAACTTTATGTAACCTTTCCAACAAAAAGACTCAGTATTTGAATGTTCAGAAAGACAATGTCTTAATACCTCAAGATTGGCTTCACTCTAAAAGCAGTACTCGAATTCACATGAAATAGAACATTTATTAAACTTAATCAAAGGTTAAAGTCAACCCTTGTTATCGGAAACCTTATTGCAAATTTATTTATTCCAGTCAACTTTCCACACTCCCACTCCCACTAAAAAGAGCTCCTGGATGAAACACATTAGAATCTGGAGGAGAGCTTCAAACTTTGTTCCCAGTCTGAACGATTTTGTTTTTACTTTCCCTAGTCAGGAAGTATGTAAAATTGGCTTGGAGTGATTTGGCCTCTACTTTTGACTCCCTTTTCTCCTTCCCACATGGTTCAAATCTGGAACTTGCTGCATAGAGAATCAGGGTACAGATTTATATCCCAGCTCTCGTTACCACGTGGTATTGTAGTTAAAGTGCCATCCAGCATGGTTTTGATCTTCAAATTGTTTTGCAAGTAGCAGGCCCCAAATGTTTCATGTTTCATGTACTTTAATACCAGGAACACATATTGAAATTATCTTGTACAGTTTTGATGGAAGAGTTTTTCCCTATCTCTAAGAATTGTTTCAAGTTGGAAATTCTGCAGCAAGTTATCATTTTGTTTTCAAACTGTAATGTGAAATGCAAATAAGTATTCTAGGCTGGAAACATTTGGCTTAAGTCTGTTTTCCAATGGAAAATTGTGTTTGACAGCTGATTTCCTTGAGAGAGCAGACGCTGATGTTGTCTACTAATGCCTTTAGAGGATGGCATCAAGACATTAATTTCTGCAGTGCAGATGTGCTTTTTAAAAAAAAACACAAAATGGTATGGTGATCGGTGTAGCCTTTGAGCTGTGGCAATGCCTGCTGCAGTGCTGTTTGGCTGAAGTCACAGTGATTGATTGGTGTTTAGAAGTATGCCCTGCAAAATACACAAATTAGAGTAAAAATACACAAATGAAGGTAATGCATTTTTTCTATCTAAACTTGAATCTCTAGATTGTTTTCTTAAGAGTGGAGCAGAATTATTTCCTGTCACTTCTGTTGTAGAACTTAAGCCTGTGTTACTTTAAACTGTAAGGGGTTCCAAGCTGGATAATAAATGCCTATAAGAGAAATAAGTAACTTAATTATGTTGTAAGTAATCGTTTTGCACATCTTTAATTGTAGACTTGAGTTATGCCAGAACCAAGTGCACACATCTGTTTACCAAATAAGTGATGGTTTGGCAGCACTTAAGACATTCCAAGGGGAAAATGTTTGCAGAACATGACTTTCCCCTTTCTATTGTCCAGAGATGGAAGAAATTTTGATCTTGATCAGTCAGAACATGCTTTACATGATGGTGGTGGTCATGTTTTAGCAAAGCTGCCATATGTTTTGGATGAACTGCTTAAACCTTGTTAAGCTGGAAGCAGCTGTGGCATCTGCTTCCTAAGAGCTGAAGAGGAGAGCATCCTGTAGGTGTCCAGGTTCCTGAGAGACTGGAAAATTAGGGAGCCATTTAATCCTGTGGTTCTAGCTTGGAATCTGCATTTGTTGCTACCAATGTATAGTCTCTGTTTGCACGAAGAGCTGTGTTTTTGGTTTTTGCTTCTCTCAGAAGTACAAATGATTTGCGTGCCCTGATTACTTACCAGTTGACCAGATATGAGATGGAGACACAGTGGTCCTTTGCCTTCATGCATCATTGGTGTCCAAAGTAATGTCTGAGGCTCACTCACGATGATGGTGACTTGGGCAAGGTACTGGAGGGCAACTGGTACCAGTGGAACCATACACCAGTGAAAAGGGGTTAAAATTTGCAAGAGGATAAAAGTTCTAACTTTCAAGGCACATTATAGTGCATAGTGGTGTTTTTTTCTTTTTGTTAAACTTAATGCAGCAAATTGAAGTGTTATAAGGATCCCACCTAAATACCGCAACCTGTTGCAAGTTTGGTTTGTTTTCTCTAGATTTTGAGGTGGTCTGCAAGAAAGATTATTGTTGACCAGGTGTATTTATGTTTGTGCATGGGAATGTCATTGTCCATTTGGGGCACTTGCTCTGGGAGTTTGTCTTTGAATGAGGTCCTTAGCCCAATGCTCGCTGACATTAAATATGACTCCCTTTCTTCGGGTACTGTTTCCCCCTCCCTTCAAAATACGGCATCTTAAAAAAAAAAATCCCATTAAGCTCTCCACCTACCACACCATATCAAACCTCCCTTTCCTCAAGATCCTCAGGAGTGCTTCTTTTATCCTAGTCTGGGTGACATTATTTATCGGCATCAGATCAGCTTTTATATGTAAATTAATGGCACCCAGTTCTACTTCATATCGATTCTCGACTCCATAGCCATCACTGGGCTGTCTTCAAACCCTATCCATTACCTAAGATCACTTATTTGCATTTTCTGCAACAATGTCTACTTCCCCCTCTACTGTAGTCTCACAGGTGTGGACAGCTTTATTGAGAATATTTGTCAAGCTCAAAATGAACACTTGTGACCTATTTCTTTATTTGTTATGTTTAATATGATATTTGACCCCTAATAAATCCCAATAAGCTCTCCACCTACCACACCATCTCGAACCTCCGTTTTCTCTCTAAGATCCTCGAGTGTGTTGTCAACACCTAGTTCCACACTCTTCCATCACTCCCAGTTGGATTTCCTACAGTCTAGTTTCCACTGTACCAAGATCGCCCTCATCAAGCATATAGTCCCTTCCTTCCTTTCCCAGCTGCGCCTCGGATCCCTCCCCCCCCCCCCCCCCTTCCCAACTAACCAAGTGACCGTCATTAATGTGTGAATGTTACTAAACTATTGGTAAGGGAAGGGTGTGTATTGCATCCAAGTCTGATCCTGTTCTGAACTAATATCCACACGGCACGTTTCCAGCAAGCACCCTGATTGATTTTTCCCTCTTGTCGGGACACTGAGGCCAATTGTAATATTCTTGCAGCTGCCCTGGCTGAGTTAGTCAACTTAGCAAAGACCTTAAATCAAGCTTAAAAACAGAAAATGCTGGAAATACTCTGCAGGTCAGGCAGCATCTGTGGAGAGAGAAACCGTGTTAACGTTTCAGGTTGAAGACCTTTCCTCAGAACTTGTCAGGTTCAGTCTGAACCAACATAAATCAAACTTTGGGCTTTCCTCATCTGTATGGCTCAGCTGCTCACTGAGCCATTGGGAATGCTCCCAAAATTGGCTATTAAATAGTTTTCAAACTGATTACCATTGTGTCAGTTTAATGATGCATGCAGTCTTTCAACTTTTTAAAAATTAATTCCCAGGATGTGGGTATCAATGGCCAGGCCGGCATTTATTGACCATCCCTAACAACTGAGTGGCTTGCTGGACCACATCAGAGGGCAGTGGGATTTGAACTTGCATCCTCTGGATTATTACTCCAAGCTTCTGGATTACTAGTTCAGTAACTTACCCACTCACTACACTACTGTATTATGAGTTATATTTTCTTTGGGGATAGGTCACAAGTAATTATGTTGCGATTGTGGAGTACAATTAGTGGATATCATGGTTATTTAAGACTTCATTTTTCCCTTTCTTGCCTTTTATGTAAATAATCTACATATCTCACTTACACAGAACATAGATAAATGTTCATTCTGTGAAGTTTTCTCTCTGCACATTCATAATAGTTTTTACTGTTCAATTTTACCAAAAATGTGAGATCCATACATTGCTGTTTTGTTAATTTTAGAATAAACTGAAATTATCACTACTATTCCAATAAATGATTTCTTCTCCAAGTGAAGTTTTTTCAAAATCATTTGCCTATAGAAGTTATGACAAGAAATATAGCAGTGAAGCTCGATTTCCAGCATAATAATGAATAACTGATCAACCTGATCATTTAAGAGTTTGGGGGGGGGGGGGGGGAGATGAAGTATTTATAATTTTTCTATTGAATGAATACCATAATTTTCTACTTTCCTAACCTGACACCTATGAAGTGCATTTATTTTTCTTTGAGTTGATTTAGAATTTGCATTGATATGGATTAGAATGTATTTGTAACTGGAGAGAATTGACGTAATCATTTCATATTAAAGATTTAAATTTGAAAACTGTTAATGGATTGACTTTTGAACCTTATCAAATAGTTCCTAAATCTAAAAGTGCAGCTTCTAGGTTCTCTGATTTATCATCTTAGAGCAAGTAGATAGTGAAATACTGAGCATTTGAAACAAAATGTTATTCTGGGACCAAATTTAAAGGGCCATACACTTCTTGCAAATTCACTTAAAATCATAACTTTTTACAAATAGAAAAGTGCTGCAAATTTGTCAAACGCCACTTTCCTCATTTTTTTCTTTTATACGTGGAATGACCCAACTACTTTGTCACAGTGACCATTAATCGTTTACTCGGCAGTTAGTTTTCTGTACACGGGGTCAGGATTCTTTTGCTAAACATAAAGGTTTGAGTAGAAATAATGAACTTTAAAATACAGCACTATATTCACGGTAACTGATAAGTGAAAGTTTCATGTTCAGGTATCGACTTAGTGGCATGGTGCTGCCAGCTTTGAAGGAGTGGATGGAAAAATCCTTTGGAGCAAGTTTGGAGCACAGAACGACCCCGAGGGTAAGAAAGTTATGCTCAACAGTTCTGTGTTAGCATTCCTTTGATATTCTTGCCCTGCATACCACAAGCTGCAGATTTTGCATGATTTATTGAGCCTGAAAAAGCAAAGGAAATGCCCAGCTATGATTCTAGTTTTTTTTTGTTTTTTTCCAGAAGAAAATATTGGTGCTCCTTTTAACAGCTTCACATTTGTCATTGTCAAGTAAAAGTAAACCTGGCTTCTAAAAGTATTGAAGTAAACATTGTAACAAAAATGTAATCTTTGACGGCCTGATTTATTGCAGTGCTTCCTTTTAAGTACTTCACTGGGAAAATGTGAAAAATTATAAAGGGCATGTTTGGCTTATCAATTTAACAAAAAACGAATAAATTTCTATTCTTATCCTGAAATGTGCTTTGGTTTTGGCAAGGATGCTAATTTAAGACATTGCTCTTCTGCAGGTGAACAGTAATTTATAGAAACTAATGACCCAATTTTTTTTTTTCCTTTTTGAAGACCACACCAAATTTGGAAGCTCTTCCTTTAACCATTCTAAATGAAGAATGTCTCAAGGAACTAAAAGACATAGGTATCCCGTTTTCAAAAGATCCAGAGGACAGGTTAATAAGGTCCCATGGTAAGAAATCTGAAACTTTTTTTTATGGATGGATGATATTCAAACTATTTTGTAATCAACCAATGCACTTTGTTTTAAATGCAGGTCATTGCTTACATGAGATATTTGCTCTACGTGAAGGCAAAGTTGAACGAGTTCCAGATGTAGTGATCTGGCCAAGTAAGTATGGTGTTTTGTGTTTTTTAACCAACACTTTCAAACTGGCATATGCTTAGCAAACTAAATGGTGCATATAGAATTCTGTAACTGAGGAAAATACACACAGAATGTATCTAAAGCACAGCCCTGCCCAAATCACGTGTACATCTGTTGCCGATGTGAATCATAGAAAATGTACGGTACAGAAGGAGGCCATTCAGCACATCGTGTCTGCGCTGACTGAAAATGAGCCACCCAGATTAATCCCACTTTCCAGCACTTGGTCTGTAGCCTTGTAGGTCACGCACTTCAAGTGCACATCCAGGTACTTTTTAAATGAGTTGAGGGTTTCTGCCTCTACCACCCTTTCAGGCAGTGAGTTCCAGACCCCCACCACCCCCTGGGTGAAAAAACTTTTCCTCAGCTCCCCTCTAATCCTTCTACCAATCATTTTAAATCTATGCATCTGGTTATTGACCTCTCTGCTAAAGGAAATAGGTCCTTCCTATCCACTCTATCTAGGCCCCTCATAATTTTGTACACCTTAATTAAATCAACCCTCAGCCTCCTCTGTTCCAAAGAGAGCAACCCCAGCCTATCCAATCTTTCCTCATAGCTAAAATTCTCCGGTCCTGGCAACATCCTTGTAAATCTCCTCTACCCCCTCTAGTGCAATTACATCCTTCCAGTAATGTGGTGACCAGAACTGTACACAGTACTCAAGCTGTGGCCTATCTGGTGTTTTATACAGTTCTAGCATAATCTCCCTACTCTTACATTCTGTGCCTCTGCTAATAAAGGAAAATTTTCCATATGCCTTCTTAACCACCTTGCCTACCTGTCCTACCTTCAGGGATCTGTGGACATGCACTCCAAGGTCCCTCACTTCCTCTACACCTTTCAGTATCCTCCCATTTATTGTGTACTCCCTTGCTTTGTTTGCCTTCCCCAAATGCATTACCTCACACGTCTCCAGATTGAATTCCATTTGCCGCTTTTCTGTCCACCTGACCAGCCCATTGATATCTTCCTGCAGTCTACAGCTTTCCTCCTCACTATCAACCACACGGCCAATTTTTGTATCATATGCAAACTTCTTAATCATGCGCCCTACATTTAAGTCCAAATCATTAATATATATCACAAAAAGCAAGGACGTAGTACTGAGCCCTGCGGAACCCCACTGGAAACAGCCTTCCAGTCACAAACACCTGTCGACCATTACCTTATGCTGCCTGCCACTGAGCCAATTTTGGATCCAACTTGCCACTCTCCCTTGGATCCCATGGGCTTGTACTTTTTTGACCAGTCTGCCATGTGGGATCTTGTCAAAAGCCTTGCTAAAATCCATGTGGCCTATATCAAACACACTACCCTCATCGACCCTCCTTGTTACCATCTCAAAAAATTCAATCAAGTTAGTCAGACACGACCTTCCCTTAACAAATCTATGCTGACTGTCCTTGATTACTCCGTGCCTTTCTAAGTGACTATTTATCCTGTCCCTCAGAATTGATGTGCTCCTACTATATTCTATATTGTCTGAATAACTAGTGTGCAGTGAATAGTGTTGAAGCTCCTGCCATGTATATGTATGCACAACCAGGTATCAATTGTGTGGCATGTGCTGTCTGTTCTGTTCTCTTTCCCTCACACTCTCCCTTTTCTGGTACCAAATGTGCCATTTAATTTTAAATTCCCAAAGAGTAAGCCTGTCTATTGCTTTAGTCATTATTTGTTTCCTCAATGTTATGGTGAGATGAGAGTGACTGCCTTTGACATCAAGGCAGCATTTGACTGAGTGTGGCACCAAGGAGCGCTAGTAAAATTGAAGTCAATGGGAATCGGGGGGAAAGCTCTCCAGTGGCTGGAGTCAACCTAGCACAAAGGAAGATGGTAGTGGTTGGTGGTGGCCAATCATCTCAGCCCCAGGACATTGGTGCAGGAGTTCCTCAGGGCAGTGTTCTAGGCCCAACCATCTTCAGCTGCTTCATCAATGACCTTCCATCCACCATAAGGTCAGAAATGGGGATGTTCGCTGATGATTGCAGTGTTCAATTCCATTCGCAACCCCTCAGATAATGAAGCAGCCCGTGCCCGCATGCAGCAAGACCTGGACAACATCCAGGCTTGGGCTGATAAATGGCAAGTAACATTCGCGCCAGTCAAGCACCAGGCAATGACCATCTCCAACAAGAGAGTGTCCAACCACCTCCCATGACATTCAACGGCATTACCGTTGCCGAATCCCCCACCATCAACATCCTGGGGGTCACCATTGACCAGAAACTTAACTGGACCAGCCACATAAATACTGTGGCTACAAGAGCAGATCAGAGGCTGGGTATTCTGCGGTGAGTGACTCACGTCCTGACTCCCCAAAGCCTTTCCACCATCTACAAGACACAAGTCAGGAGTGTGATGGAATACTCTCCACTTGCCAGGATGAGTGCAGCTCCAAAAACAATCAAGAAGCTCGACAACATCCAGAACAAAGCAGTCCGCTTGATTGGCACCCCATCCACCACCCTAAACGTTCACTCCCTTCACCATCGGCGCACCATGGCTGCAGCATGTACCATCTACAGGATGCACTGCAGCAACTTGCCAAGGCTTCTTCGACAGCACCTCCCAAACCCGCGACCTCTACCACCTAGATAAGGACAAGGGCAGCAGGCACATGGGAACAACACCACCTGCACGTTCCCCTCCAAGTCACACACCATCCCGACTTGGAAATATATCATCGTTCCTTCATCGTCACTTGGTCAAAATCCTGGAACTCCCTACCAAACAGCACAGTTGGGAGAACCTTCACCACACGGACTGCAGCGGTTCAAGATGGCAGCTCACCGCCACCTTCTCGAGGGCAGTTAGGGATGGGGAATAAATGCTGGCCTTGCCACATCCCATGAACGAATAAAAAAAAAGTGACCCGGTGGTTAAATGGTGGCGCACTCAGTGTTATGTTTTGAATTTGGAAGTACAGAGTGGAAGTGCTTTCCTGCAGGAAGAGTTTGCCTGAGGTGCTCTTGTGATTCAGGAGCCAGATTAGCAGCTGTGTAGGGAGCAGTTGGGAATGGAGGATGTGAGAAGATCAACATTTTAAAATTTTGTATTTTGTTCCAGGCTGCCATTCTGACGTGGTCAAGATAGTGCAACTGGCTTCTAAGCACAATGTTTGCATCATTCCATTTGGTGGTAAGTATTTTTAATTGCTGTATGTTGCGACTTGGATTAGTTGGTAAACATTTAATTATAAAACTAAATTGTAGTCTGCCCAACTTTATTTAATTGCCCTGTATCAGCTAGCTTCAAATAGAATCAACTTGCAAAAAATTTACTCTGTTGCCAATGTACAGCACCAAAGAGAAATTGGTTGCCATCTATTGTTAAAAAGTTGATTAGTTGATTTTCTTTAAAAACATGAAATTATATGCCCAATTAAAATTTGGGGTAGAATATGAGTTTCAAATATTTGACTTTAAGCTTTGTTTTGCAGTGAGTGAATTGCAGTACCATAGGCCAATAAGGGACAGAAGAATTAAATTTGAGAACAATTTTATACCCCTGGTGTTGCTTGAAATATGGGATTTATGCTGGTTGCTGTCAGCTTGTCTATTTATACTAACTTGTCTATTCGCACTAACTTGTCTCAATAACTTGATTTTTGTCAGCCTTCCTGGTGCTGGGTGCAGTTTTTGTTTGAAACTGGCATGGTGGGAACAAAAAATTGAATTCCTAAATTGTTGCAAAAAAAATAAACCTGTGAACACTTTTCATTCACATTACCTGGGTAGCTGGAGAATTTATATAACTATGCACAAAAGTACAACTGTAGTTTGCAGCTGGGTTGAAGTTTCCTGATATCTCAACCCGGTTGGAATCAATATTCCAGCTAATTATGTAACTTAATTGCATACTTCATGATTGCTAACGCGTTTCCATCTTGCATATCAGGAGATTTGTCTTAAAGGTGTTTTTACATTTTCAGTGTGTATTGCAGCAAAATCACAAGAGCTATTATCCTATTTATAACTTGAACTACTTCAAATTTACTTTAAAGGGTGAGATGAATTAGGGTGGGAGGATAGCATTAACACCGGTATGGACTAGTTGGGCTGAATGCCGTTTCTGTACTGTACATTCTATGAACATTTCAGGGTAAGAATTCAATTTCTCAGAACACTTAATGGTTTTTAAATGGGCATTTTTTTCTGCTTTATTGTTCATGTCGCAACATACTGTTGCAGAAGTACATTTAAATCATACTTTTATTTTAAAAAGCTGCTTATGACCACCTGGGTTCTAAATAAAGCCAGTGTTTCTGTTTGATCTTTCTGTGCATGTTTTCTATTTCCATGTCAAATAGTTTAATATTTTTCAAATCCTTTTTGGTATTCTTTACTAGGATTTTTTTTGGACTGCATTCTAATTTGAAAAATGTATTGTAGTTGAGTTGACTTGAAGGAAATTACAGGAGGCATATCATGACTTGGGTTAAGGAAAATCAAATGGCACTGACTGCTTAACTTGAGCACTACAGGCAAAAGTGCATAATATTAACACATCACAAATTATTTTCCATAACTTACAACTATTTGGTATGTTTAATGCAAGTGGCTGGCAGCTTTACGCGTTGATGCTGTGGTCTATTGCACGTCTGTGTTGTGTGCTGACTGTGTGGATCACACTTCATACAGGGAGCTGAAATGTGGAGATGCCGGTGATGGACTGGGGTTGACAATTGTAAACAATTTTACAACACCAAGTTATAGTCCAACGATTTTATTTGAAATCTACAAGCTTTCAGGGGCTTCCTCCTTCCTCAGGTAAATGTCAGGAACTCCTCGAAGCCTACGCATTTATAAATCACAGAACAATACATGGTGATTACAGACAGCCTTTGCAACGGCCCGTTGCTAAGGCAATCACCGTGTTCAGACAGAGAGGTGTTACCTACAGAACCCCCGAATATACATTCAACAAAAAAAACAAACAGGAAAAAAAGAGAGAGGCAGAAACATCCAGAAGGCAGAGAAAGCCAGCAAATGACCCGTTATATTAAAAACAGATAGCTTTTGTTCGCTGGTGGGCTTACGTGTAGCGTGACATGAACCCAAGATCCTGGTTGAGGCCATCCTCATGGGTGCGGAACTTGGCTATCAATTTCTGATCTACGATTTTGCGTTGTCGTGTGTCTCGAAGGCCGCCTTGGAGTACGCTTACCCGAAGGTCGGTGGCTGAATGTCCCTGACTGCTGAAGGGACTGGGAGGGAACCCTCCTGTCTGGCGATTGTTGCGCGGTGTCCGTTCATCCGTTGTCGCAGCGTCTGCATGGTCTCGCCGATGTACCATGCTCTGGGGCATCCTTTCCTGCAACGTATGAGGTAGACAACGTTGGCCGAGTCACAGGAGTATGAACCGTGCACCTGGTGGGTGGTGTCCTCTCGTGTGATGGTGGTATCTGTGTCGATGATCTGGCATGTCTTACAGAGGTTACCGTGGCAGGGTTGTGTGGTGTCGTGGACGCTGTTCCCCTGAAAGCTGGGTAATTTGCTGCGAACGATAGTCTGTTTGCGGTTGGGTGGCTGTTTAAAGGCGAGTAGTGGAGGTGTGGGGATGGCCATAGCGAGGTGTTTGTCGTCATTGATGACATGTTGAAGGCTGCGGAGAACATGGCGTAGTTTCTCCGCTCCGGGGAAGTACTGGACGACGAAGGGTACTCTGTTGGTTGCGTCGTGTGTTAGTCTTCTGAGGCGGTCTATGCGATTTTTCACTGTGGCCTGTCGGAACTGTGGATCGAAATTGATAGCCAAGTACCGCACCCATGAGGACGGCCTCAACTGGGATCTTGGGTTCATGTCACGCTACACGTAAGCCCACCAGCGAACAAAAGCTATCTGTTTTTAATATAACGGGTCATTTGCTGGCTTTCTCTGCCTTCCGGATGTTTCTGCCTCTTTTTTTTCCTGTTTGTTTTTTTTGTTGAATGTATATTCGGGGGTTCTGTCGGTAACACCTCTCTGTCTGAACATGGTGATTGCCTTGGCAACGGGCTGTTGCAAAGGCTGTCTGTAATCACCATGTATTGTTCTGTGATTTATAAATGCGTAGGCTTCGAGGAGTTCCTGACATTTACCTGAGGAAGGAGGAAGCCTCCGAAAGCTTGTAGATTTCAAATAAAATCGTTGGACTATAACTTGGTGTTGTAAAATTGTTTACAAGGGAGCTGAAAGGAAAAGAAGTGCAAAATTGTATGGGCAGAAGAAAACTAGGGTAGAAAAACAAAACTGTGAATGAGAGGGGAACAGACTGGGGGAAAAATGGAGGAATTCAGGAGAGGGACAAGCTAGAAAAAGAGGGATCAAAAGAGCAAACGTTCAGGCAGATATTAACAAACCAAGGTAGAAAAATGAGGCTATATGCTAATGTTCATAAAGTAGTTCCACCAGTGACTCCTTGAACCCATAAACTTATACCGTAGTCTTGGTTTGTTAAAAACAGAGACCCGGACTGTTCTTAAAAGACTGTTGAAGATTCAAGGGTACTTTTATATTGCACCATTGCTGCTGGGTTCCTGAAGCATGGAATTCATGCAGCTGGCTGCAAGCCAAATGCAAAACAGCCAGGACTCGTTAAAACCAGCAGCCACTGAGAGACTACTAAAACAGGTCTTCCTGGCAGTCGGTCTTGGCGAGTCCCCCGTGGCTTTCCATTTTGAGCTAAGTAGTTTTAGCTATGTGTATGTTGGCACTTGGGTTAGTCCTAAGCATTTAATTATAAAACTTCTCTGCACAAGCCCCATGCTTCAGGAAACCAGCAGCACTAATGCACGTCTTGCCCAACACTAAATAATTTGTTAAATTTGTGACTTCACAATTCAGAAGGCAAAACTTGATACTGCTCATTACCTACCTGGCTAAATCCTAATGCATGTATATTAAACCAATGGTTGCACATATAAAGTCCTGCACTGAAGTGTCACTTTTCCCCTCCCAATGGCTGGAAAAATTGCAGGTTCTGATCTCTGATGCTGGCTATTTACCAAGTTTTTATTTTAGCATTTGTCCTCTGGATGTAGGTGATACTGGCAAGGCCACATTTATTACCCATTCCAAGTTGTCCTGAGAAGGTGGCGGTAGGCCACTTTGTTGTACTGCTGGAGTCCTTGGGGGTAATTTTAATTCCAAGAATGTGTGGGTTGGGGGCAGATGGGAGGTTAAACTAGCAGCTTTTTGGAATGGGACCGCATCCCGGCTCCAACGCCGCCCCTGTTAGGATGCGTGCATGCAACAGAAACCTGGAAGCCCTGTCCCCACTTAAAGCCAGCGGGCTGATATTTAAAGGGCCAATTCAGGTAGTTGAATCACTTTAGGTAGTTAACTTTTTGTGGATTCTGCAACAGAAACCGATTTAACTACTCCTGAACGTGTCTCCCGAGGCTTCTGCAATAAGTCATTGAAACGGAGCCGAGTTGCAGCCAAAGCTCATTTGGTCCTTTAAACCAGTGATTGACACATCTCAATAAAAGGTGAGGTATTGCAGCTGGGCACTCAGTTCCCTCAAACGTTTGGCTTGGAGTCCTTGGTGTTTAGACTGAGATTTCTTTGTTGAGACTGAAAATTCTTGTGTTCAGGCAAACTTACCTACATTTTGGAGACCCTCAAACTGACAAGCTCAGGATGGGGGGGTGGGGGGGGCACAATGCATCTATTCCATAGTACATCTGAGGAGGAGGAAAATGAAGATAGGGAGCCCATCGCCAGAGCAGCCGTGCACATTGCTGCCCACAAAGTCAGGGATGCCCTCATCGCCAACAGATTCTCATAATGAGATGTGTAAAATGAAGACTTTGAAATACTCAGGCTGCCTGAAACAACCAACGCCCCCCCCCCCCCCCCCCCCCACCCCTTGCACAAACAGTCCTTCAACCACGCATACATCCATTGCACACCCGTCCAATAGGTGGCATCATGTCTTGGAATTCATGATGAAGCACATGAAAGGGCAAATTCACAAAAGGGACTCAGTGATGGCCACAACATGGCAGTGGTGGTGATAATGATTAAATTTAATGTGCTGTAACAAAAAATATAAATTAACATCACAGTTTGTCAAACACCCCAGTGCATACCCTTGGTGAATTACAATTGCTTAGCCTTTCTCTTTCTACTGCTTCTACATGGTGCATCCCCGTGACTTCAGCAGAGGTAATGTCAGGGTGCTCAGATCCCTGCCCTGACTGCTGAAATGCTCTCGGCCTACGACCTTTGGGTTTTGGAGCCGTGAGGGCCAAAAACTGCTCCACCTGCACCTTTGCAGGGGCAGACTCTCTACCATTGGGAGAGGAAGCAGCATTGCAGGTACTGGTTGAGGGGGGTGGGGGTGCAGGCAGTGGATGAGACACGGGAGCGCTTTGAGTGGAGTCCCCACTTCCATGTCCCCGTTCGCCATCATCCCTCTCCCGGGCCAGTGCAACATCACTCCCACCACTCTGCTGGCCAACAGGTTGGTGAGTGGATGTGCCATGTTGTAAGGCCACAGACTCATTTGAGAGCTGTGCTTGAAACTCAATGGAGGCTACCATTCTCTCCATCGCAGACATTCTCACACTTAGCTGCACCACCAATCCTCCATCCTTTCCACTATCGTGGAGAGTGTGGGTGGCACTTTTTCCATTACCTCGTGAAGTTACTGCTGCAGCTCTATCATTCTCCTTCTCAATGGTGGCCCCCGGAGTTCAGCATCTATGTCCAGCTGAGCAGAGCTTGGAGAGGATTGTGCCCCCCGACGCGGACTCTCCACAGCAGCCCCTACCACTAGTGTCTGCTCATGCTCACTTGAGTGGTGAATCACCAGGTGACAACCCAACTAACTATATAACAGGACCCACCGAAGTGCGAGTACCAGCGCTGGTGCGTGGCTGTACCATTGGGAGAGGAAGCACGGTGACGGTGCACCCTCCGAAGGAATGAGTTCTTCCATTTCTGCTGATTCCTCGTGAAGGCCCTGGAAGGCAACAGAAAGCAATATTAATGATTCATCGCAAAAGTGACAATCTTTCCAATGACCTTACTGAGGTCTGGCACAATTACATCATTGATAAAATTAATTCATCGTGTGTGTGAACGATGTTAAAGTTCTGTTATCCGCCATCTGCGGGTTGCCCATGGATAGGCATGCGATGGTCGGACTTATTTCCATGGCCTCCTCCTCCACATCTGTCACCTCCACTATGTGATGGGCCACCTCCAGTTCTGCTCCTCTCCCTTGCATTTTGTGCTGTTTTCCACAGGGGAGAAAGAACAGACCGGTGAGTGACTGAAGGTGATTTATTCACCCTTTGAATGCATTGCTTTGGGTGAGGCTGACCATGAAAGAGATATGTCAGAGGGTGACTATCAGACAGATACATCGCATTGCATCAGGATTGGGTTGAGTGGCAGTGGTGGGTAAATAAATGGGCAGTTGAGGAATTGCTTAGAAAGTAAAAGATGGTTGCTGCTGCTGACACTTAAGTGGGCGTGAGGAGTTATGTGATGGCAAGGCGTGCCAACACAGAGTGATGGAATTTTTTTGGGGTGGGGTGCGGTGTTGAACAACACAGGATGTGGGTGAATCAGCAATTGTACTCACTTTTCCTGACGTGGTTAGGTCATTAAAACACTTCCTGCACTGAACCCAAGACCTGGGCACCGTGCTCCTCCTGCTCACCTCTTCTGCCACCTCCAGCCAAGCATTTTTGGTTACAGAGCTAGGTTTCTTCCTGCCATCCATTGGAAACATTACCACCTTCCCAGCTCTCACTGCAGCGAGCAGTACGTCCGTGGTGGCGTCATTAAATCTAGGGGCAGCCTTTGCTTTCCTGGGCTCCATTTCTCCTTTATCAAAATCCATTCTTGAACTGGCCCTTTAAATAGTGGGCTTTAAATCACATCATTGGGGTGCGCAGTAGGCCTGCTGTCAGGTTGGAGACACGAAACCTGGAAGCAAAGTTAATTGACTGCAATCAAGATACGATCGTAGATTTAAACACGTTCACTTTGCCTCTGGGTTCCCCATGTGCAAATCCACCCACCCGCTGACTTCCTGCCACCATGCTAAAATCATGGCCCTCGGTGGTGGTGGGTAAGGAATTTCAGGATTTTGACCTAGTAGAGATGAAGGAATGGTGGAATCTGTCTAAATCAGGATGGTGTTTGACTTTGAGGGGAACTTGGAGGTGATGGTGTTCTCAAGATATTCCTTGTCTTGTTCTTGCTAGTAGAGATCATGGGGATGGGAGGCTTGGTCAAAGTAAACTTGAATTGCTGCAGGGCATCCTGTGGATCTTATATACTGCAGCCACGGTGCACTTTTGATGAATGTGTTGGATATTGAATTCAATGGCAAAGGTATGATCAGGCAGATTGCTCTATCTTGGATGATGTCGATCTGCTTGTGTTGTAACCAAACCCATCCTAGTCAGTGGTACTCCATCACACTCCTGACTTAAGCCATGTCAATGGTGCAGAGGCATATAAGGGTTAGGAAGTGAGCCTTTTGTTGTAGTGTCTTACCTCTGCCCTGCACTTGTAGCCATAATATGGATATGGCTGGTCCAGTTAAGCTTCTGGTCATAGCTGACCCTCACAATGTTGATGGTGGGGTGGACTTTGATGCTGGTGCTATTAAAGGTCGGGGGAGGTGGTTGGGCCATGTGGATGGCTGTTGCCTAGTACTTGTGTGGCACACATTACCAACTACCTGTCAGCCCAACATGGGTGTTGTCCATGTCCTATAGGCTGGCATAGGCGGCATCATTGTCTGAGGAGTTGTGAGTGGAGCTGAACACGAGAATAGTCAGCGATGAGTCCCACCCTTGATCTTATGACAGAGGGAAGGACATTGAAGCAGCTGAAGATGGTTTGGAGAACGATGCTACCCTGAAGAATTCCAGCAGCGATGCCCTAAAGCTGTGATGATCAGCTTCTGGCAACCATGTCCATAATCTTGTGGCAGGAATCATACCTGACACAAGGGCTTTCCCATTGACTTCAGTGCTGCTAGGGCTCCATGGTTAAATGATGTTGAGAGCAGTTACTCTTGCCTCTCCTGACATTTATTATGTTGCGTTCATTCCTGAATCAAGGCTGTGACGAGGTCTGGAGCCAAGTGGTTCAGTGGAATCTAAACTGAATGTTGGCAAGCATGATGGCACTGTTTACTTCTTCCATTGCGTTGCTGATGAAAAGAAAGAAAGCCTCAGGACATTCCGAAGTGCTTTACAGCCAATTAAGTACTTTTGAAGTGTAGTCACTGTTTTAATGTAGGAAACATTACAACATGACTGGGAGGAGGTTGATGGGATGGTTATCGGCATGGTTAGATTTATCCTGTTTTCTTGTGGATAGGATCCACTGGGCAATATTCCCATTGCTGGGTAGATGCCTGGGTTATAACTGGACTGTAAAACTTGGGTAGAGGGCAGGCAAGCTCTGATATTCAGATCTTCAGCACTACAACCAGGATGTTACCAGGATCTATAGTTTTTGCTGTGTCCAGTGTACTCTGTTACAGATTGTGATGGCACATAATTCTGCCGTTGCTGATGCCCCTCAGTGCTTTTTGAATGCTCAATTTTGGGCTGCAAAGCCTATTAACTTTGCAGGATGGTAGTGCCACAATACATGAGGGAGCATGTACTCACTGGGAAGATGATAATTTGTCTTCCTCAAGGAGTATGGTGGTCACTTCTACCAATGCTATTGTGGACAGACGTGTCTGCGACAGGTAGGTTAGTGAAGACAAAGTGAAGCAGGTTATTCTCTCGGTGATTTCCTCACTACCTGATGCAGGCCCAGTCTAGTACCTTTTTTGTCTTTCAGAACTTAGCCTGCTCAGTCAGTTAGTGGTGGTGGTGGTACCATGTCACTCTTGGTGAACATTGAAATCCCCCACCCAGAGTATATTTTGTGCCTTGCTTCTTCCAAGTGGTGTTTAACAACGAGGAATGCTGATTTTAGTTGTGGGAGTTAAGTTGTAATCAGGATTCTTTGGAATTGTTTGACCTGAAATCATGGGATCCCAAATCAGTGTTGAGGGTTCTCCACGGACACACCCGCCTAACTGTATACCACTGTCTACACCTCTGGTGGGTTTATCTTGGTGGTAGGACAGGACAATACCTAGGAATGGTGATGGATGAATTGGAAATGTTGGCTAAAATTCAACAAAGCAGTCCACTTGATCAACACCCCCTACTACTGAACTTAATATCTGTCAGTAAATATTGCAGCCAGTATGCTATCTACAGGAGGCACTGCAACAACTTGTCAAGCTTACTTAGACCTCTACCACTGAGGAGGACAAAAGAAGCAAAGATCCTGGGAATACCATCACCTGAGTTTCCTGCCAAATCTCACACCATACTGACTTGGATGTATTCTGCCGTTCCGTCACGATCATTGGGTGAAGCTGCTGGAATTGACAACCGTAACACCATTATAGGAGCACCATCACCACAAGAACTCCAGCAGTTCAAGAAGGCCCATCATCTCACGGCGGGTAGGGATGGGCAACAAACGTAGCCTTGCTGGTGCTGTATATATCTGAGGATACATCCTGAAATTGAGAGCATCGAATGTTCGCTATGGGAGTGGAATTTCTGACCACTAACTTTAGTTAAAAAGTAGATGGGAGTATTAGGTGGTGGAATGGCACTTCATACTTTTAGGAACTAGAGTCTCACTCCAGAGATTGTTGTTAATTGTCATGCTTACCCAAAGCCCTTATGTTATGCTAAGTTTTATTTGCTGCAGTATTTTTTGTTTTTCATTATTTCATATACTCTATAAATCTTTTAATTGCACAAGGGAAAAACCAGCTATAAAAACCTAGATCTGGATAAATGTATACTTTATGTAAATGTATCAATCCAATTCAAATTTCCCATTCATCCACATTATATGAAAGTTATAGTCCAAGCATAAGTGTCGGTCTGTCTGGTCTGTCTGGTCTGTCTGGTCTGTCTGTCTCTCTCTCTCTCTCTCTCTCTCTCATAATCTTGAATATTTTGTTTTAAGCTGTACCTAGGTTAATAATAAATTGGCCGTAAAATAATTTTCTCATCTCCAAATTGTAATAGTAATTATTTTAAGTGTAAATAATGTGAAGTAAATCTTAAATTAGTGAACCTGCATTTTAAGTTAAAAGATCTGGCTCTCAACAGTATTTATTTGCAATTGCTAGTTTCTAAACCTTTGCTCAACTTTATGACTGAGTACCACTGCAATAAATAGTAAGTGTGGGCTATGGAGAGATTTATGGTCACACCTGGAGTCCTGGGCTCCAATAACAAGGACAGAAACAGGAGCTTTGCTTTCCTGCTACTGAGTCTGAAAGGAAACTAAGCATGGGCCAGTGAGCTACAAGGATCTGCCTATTGAAAGGTAGCTTTGTTGAGGAGTCAGCAAGTAAAGAATAGCTTTGCCTGCTTTAGTTAGTTATTTTGGGAAACACTAATAAAATTGGTCACAAATTTCAGAAAAAGTGTGGGTTTATAACATCTGTTTTTATTAGTGAATAGGTTCAATCTATTCACTTGGATCAGTAAATTGCTGCTGTTGGTTGTAGTTGATTTTCAGTGATTTTAGTTCTGCCACTTGCACTAATGGGCAGACGAGCACAACCCATAAGGCTATATTGAAAGTTAGTGTCAGTTGCGTTTTCAGTGATTGATAGAACCTACAAAGGGCAAAGTTTATGCAAGCTTAGAGAATCCTGCATTTGAACAGATCTGTGTAGTTGCATTTTAAGTTTCAGCGGGTTCTGTGTAAATAATATAAAACCTGGAAACACTTAGTGTTAAGTAACTGGAGCATGTTATTAGATTTGACTTGGCCATGACATTGGGAGAACTCCTCTTCATATAGTACCATGGAATCTGTTATATTCACTTAAACAAAGGCCTGTCTGCCCCCTCAATGTCTCATCCGAAAATGCCTCTAACAGTGTAGCATTCCCTTAATACGACACTGAAGTGTCAGCCTAGATTATGTGCTGCAGTCACTGGAGTGGGGCTTGGACCCATGACCCTCTGACTTTGAAGTGAGGGAGCTATCACTGAGCCAAGGCTGACACTGACTATAAAGCAGGAAGGTTCCATGTTTAGTATCTGGTCTGTGCAAAGTTGGGTGATTTTACCCAGGGTAATATTGTTAGGGAGGGTAAAATCAGCCAATGTTTGCAATTCTGATCACTGTGTAGCAACTTCTGGCAATACGTAAATGTGGAGACCAGGTGGGGACAGGATTGAGTTTGACTGTGTTGTCCCCTTGAATGAATAGCCTGGCTAAGCTAACGTGAAGAATGACCACATGGGTAAGGTACTGGAAGGTGACTTCTAAACAAAGTTCCTTGGAATTATGCACTAATGAGGAAATAGCCCCTTTAAGAGGGAAGAAGAACAAATTGATCGAAAAATACACATTTGTTTCAATGAATAACATTTAAAAAACATTTTTTAATGTACATCTATGGTTTACTTTCCTATTTTTTTTTAAAAGGCACAATTAAAAATGCTGTCCTCAAATGTATTCAAAATCTGTACTCATCTGTTTCTTGTGTCTCTGCTGGATACTGAAGGAACCAGTCTGCTTCCTGCAGGCACTTTAGAATCTGTTTTTCATTAACTGTTAGAAGTTTTGGCCTGTATATATTATTGACTCTTCTAGTTTCCTAATGTAGTTATGGTTGGCTTAGTTGTGCAGCAGTATGTTCCGTACCCATGAATCATCTTGTGGGCAAAATCTAATTCAGGTTTTGAAAAATCTTTGTTTTGGTTGCTAGTGAAGCAGTTGCAGTGCTGTTTTATCTTCCTCAACTTATTTGATATGAAGATTGGAATGCTAACATCCTGTAACAGTTGTACTGATGCACATGATGTAGCTGCTGCCACTGATTAGTATTACACATACTCTATTAACCTTTCTTTATCACTAGTTTAAATTTAAAGAAGCATAATAGTTTGCTTGAATGGCTTGGCAACAGAAGTAGCAGAATACTTTATCTCCCAACCAGATAGCTATGGATTTGAGTTCAAAGCTACGTAATGTTCAAGATTGCTTAGTACTCCAAAAATCTTTTATTTTACTTATAGTTAGTATCAGCATAGTGACATGCTTCACCTACAGAGAAATGGAGAATTGACAAAAAGAGCTTTCACTACAAGAACTCATACAATTCCTTACATTTGTCCACCCCAGTCCATCACTGGCATCTCCACATCATACAAGAACTTTAGCTAATCACTGAATTTATACCCAAAACTAAAGGCATATGTGGCCATAAGTTGACCTATATGGTCAGAAATTACATTTAAAACATTTTAAAAAGATATTTCTGGTACTAATTGTATTGGTTGAGTGTGTTTCAAACCAGATTGCAAGCAGTTTTCTAGCTGTAGTAATTGAAATTAAACTAAGAACATTGAGCATTTTTTTAAAAAAAATCTGTTTTGTTTAAATTTGTCTGTAGTGTTTTGTACAGCTTAAGCTTGCATGAAAATGCACCAAGAGACACAAGGATGTATAATTATAGTTTTTTTGGAACTAATTCTGGGCTAAAAAGAGAATCTCTCCCTGACATTCCTACACTCCTGAAATTTTTAGAAAATTTTGGGTGCAGGGATATTTAGGATTATCCCAGTATCCAATAATTCACAAATACAGAATAGTCTAATTTCTCCCAGAATTCCACTAACCCTATCCCTCTCTGATCTCAGCTGGGGTAGTAGAAACATTGCAGTTGATCTTAGCATTCCTGGATTAGGCAGGGCGAAAATTGATCAAGGTTCCCATTCCTGGTCCTTACCCAGCGACTCCTGCTGGAAATGTACCTGTATAGACATCAAATGAGGATAGGATGGGACTTGGCTGTAATACCATCTGCTGACATTAACTGCCCAGGCTTGCATATGAAAGCGGCTGTTTGGGTGAGATATTGGCGAGGCCCATGAAACCATACAGCAAAACTACAACATACTTTGGTCAGCTGGGTGTCTGACATGCATGGAAACCGATCACTGAATTTCTCAGTACCTTGGTTTGGGGCTTTTTGACCAAATAGTGTTTCTCTTTGCCTGATATGGAATACACACACTCTTCCTGTAGAGATACAACCCAATGAGGTTAGGCAAAGCTTGGCAAGAGTCAAGGCTTAAGAACTCCCAAATATGTACATGTGGTCCTGCTGACATTTAACCAGCCAAAATTACGTAGCTTACCACTGCAAAGCACTGGCAAGCTACCCAGCATTGTAAATAGATACCCTATATTTCCGACATTGGCTTGCAGAGTTGTCTGGGGCAGAGTGGAAAGAATCCTACCCCCCCCCCCCACCCCCAACCTCCCTTTGGCATGGAACCCTTTTTTTTAAATAAGTTTGAAGTCCCTCTCTTTCTCCTGGTGTTATTACTACTCCGAGGGAGCAGGCAGATGAGAGTTTTCTGGGAATTCTCCCACTTTTTAGCACCATCCCTTCAAAATAAAACGGGGAGAATAGCAAACCTATGGTCCCCTATAGAGCTGCATGTTGAGTCCTGAGACTTTTTATCCTGCTCCCTTTGGGAAAGCTGTTGGTTTCTGTTTAGTGCTACTCCATAGAGATTAGCAACTTGAGAATGGTGCTTGACTGTGTCCCACTTTCTTAATAGTGCATATTGGTGCCCTAATGTAATGCTTGCTACGAACCATTTGTGTGCACAAATAGTCTGAGTTTATTTTTGTAGTTGAAATATTGTCCTCTGCGTTAAGTGTTATAAATTGTTTGGTAAAAATGGAAAATTCAGTGTTATTTGCATACTTCACATGACATCTGTTTTTGTAGTGATGTATTTTATTAAATGTTGAATAGCACCAATACTTTGCGTATATCAGAAGTGATTCAAACTTGCACTTCTGTCGACACTTTCCTAATATTATCACAGTGTAAATGGCAGTCCATGTCCTGCTGAGCACATCTGCACCGAGTTGTCTGGAGACCATCAGTGTTAAGTGTTTGCAAAACAAAGAAAACCAAAACCACTATAAAATCAGTCATTTAATTTCCTTTACTTGCAGGAGGGACAAGTGTTTCCAATGCTCTGGAGTGTCCCACAGATGAAAAACGAACCATAGTTTCTTTGGATACTTCACAGATGGTATGTAATAAAGTTTTCGGGAAAAGACTCCTGATGGCAATAAAAATAAAAAAAATTAATTTAAACCTTTCCAAGTCTAACCCTCTGTCATGCTCATTTTAACCAAAGCATCCATAAGGAGATTTGTACCTTCCACATGCAGCTAAGATCATAGCTTGTGTTCCATTTGAAATGATTACAGATACTCCAAATTGATTAGTAAGCTTGACTTTTATATTGGATTGTGCTGGTTGTTACTGATACTGAGTTTTTTATGAAGTATGCTAACTTGAGGTGTATCTGGGTTTAACTGGTCTTGTTTTTATGCTGTTTTAGAAAAGATTATCCTTCTGTTTACCATTTTTAACAAAATGCATACCTTTGTGAAAACATGGGTGTTTGTCGGTTTTTCTTATATTCTCAGCATCAATCTGCTTTATTTGACGCAAGAAATTGAATTAGTAAAATGTTCAGTTTATTATTCATAAATTATCCTAGTATATCGATCAAAAAATTGAGCCGTGTGATGTTCCATGTTTGCAGATACATCCCATAAATTCCAGCATATTACATTTGAAGTGATTTTGGTCAAGGATTTGATTTATGTGCTGAAACTAAATTGAGCACAGTGAGGTTTGTTGGATGAAATTTGGGGATGAAACAGGAGATGCTGCTTTGTTTTTTTTTAGCCTTTGAATGGGGACTAATAAATTAGCAAACACGTAGCTGCAGTAATAGTCCTGAACAAGACACTGGTAGTGCAAAGTTATTCGATTTTTAAACTAGCCTTGCTTCCAGTATTTTGGTGTTTTGCAAGCTTACTTACATACATTAAACTAATGTCACCTATTGTTTTACATTAGTGAATTTTAATCTGTCACAGCTTTCCAATAGGATCTATCTTGCTACTTGTACAATATAAAGTTGGCTTGAATCAGTTTGGACAAGAATAATGTTTTAATTTTTTAAAATCAAAATAATTTGATCTGCTTCATCACTTAAGATGGAAAAACCTCCTTGACTAGATTGATGAGAGATCATAAAAGGGTTATGGTAGTTGAACATGCTTTTCTTAAATAATTGTCTTTCAGAAATGCTTAAACTGCTCCCAGAACTCGGCTATGTGAATGCTGTCACTTTTACATTCCAGCCCATAAATCTTTCTTGAAAAAATCCAGGGTGTGATGCGGTTTGGTGAACAGTTTCCAAAGTTAATTAAACAACCTGAAATGTACTGCAGGGTCACACGTACTAAAGCTGAAATGTCAGATTATACAAAAGAGAACTAACATTTCACAAAATTCTGTAACTTTTTCAAAGCATAGGCTTGAATTTTTAAACTTAATTTTAGCAAAATATAATCTTAAGCAGATATTCTCTACAAACAGCAAACATTTTGAGTGCTGAATTTTATAATTTTAAAATTGAAAAATTACCCAAAATCTCCATCTCAACAAAAATACTTCCATTGCTTTCTGATGTAAAGTTGAAGTGGAATAATAGAAATTGTTTGTGTTCTGCTTTTTGTCTTGTATTAACAATGAAGTGGCAGTTTCAAATGCCGGTTTCTGACCAAATCTCCTACATACCCCTATTGCTGCGTCTCGTATAGTTTATCTGGGATAAACAATTGCCCTTAACTGTTGTATTGACCACTAGAAATCAAGTGGAATGTCCACCATATTCATCAAACTCTTTCAAAAAGTGGAAACCAGACCACTGAGGCTAAAACGAAGAGTTTTATTTATCGACTGAATAATACATAGAAACAGTAAGAAATTGGATGTGCAATACTTAAAAACAAAAATAGAATCCATTTACACGGGGTTCTTTTTAGAACTTATTTCTTATAAAGTGACTGGGTTTTGGATGAAAGTCTTCCGATGTGAATTTCCACTGTGTCCAGAGTCTTGATCTCCAGCAGAACTAAAGCTGAGTAACCCAAGTCGTGATTCATGCCATTGGAATTCTTTTATGTTAGACATGAGATGAAACAGATCCTACACCCTGTGATGTGAGGTGTTTAATATCTGGATATTACCATCTTCCTCCAAACATTTTCCTTACTGGTTCAGCAGTCAGATTAAATTCGGCAATTACATGGTCTGTCAAGCTGCGTATGTTAACATTTCAAATTGTCCTAGCCAGAAACCGCTTTCTTTCAACTTAATTTCTAAACAAATGTACAGACACAAATAAAGATTGGTCCGGATTTTGCTGTGAAAGTAAAGGTGAGGCTAACGGTGCTCACCGTTATTTATGCGCGAATCGGACAGCAACTGGCAAAAATTCAGAAGTTGCTGTCTGAGATGCTCTGCCCCTCCATAAGCTGCCTGAAAACGGCATCTCGCTGTCTGGCTGCCTGTTGAAAGGTATTGAATGGCGTGAGGTTCCTGTAATGATGTCGTAGATACGGACTAAATTCGCCCCAAAACCAAGTGCTTGTCTTTTCCAGTCTAAGTACCGTTTTAAGAGTGGTAAGTCTTAATTGCTGCCAAACGATCTCTCCTAGCCACTGAAAGTTAACTTTTTTTTCCCCCAAGTGTGGAGTCTCATTACTTAAGCTTTTAATTATTGTTGGAGATTTAAAAAAATTTTTTTTTTACTTTTTCTTTATCTGTCCCTCTCATTCCAATCTTTCCTTGTCTTTATTTTGCTTTCTGTATCTGATTTGACATTGAATTCATGATTCTAACTTACACTTCCTGGTTCAGACTGTGCTCATTAACGATTCTTCAATCTGATTGGTTAAGGAGATACACAGGTCCCAGATGCCCTGTAGACAGAACTGCGCTATTTGGATCTCTAATTTACAGTAATTTGCCTTGCAAAACCCCATAGCAAGTCTAACGAACGGTTAGTGTCATCACTGCCACTGAAACAGCAGGAATCCCTTAATGATACAGCTGGCTGAAGCCATTTTAAATTGGATTTGACCTGTCTATTTAAAATCTTAAAATATAAAATACACATTTACCTATTTTTGTCAAGTTTCAGAATAAACCAAAATGTTGTATTTTGTGATTTTTTTTTGAGACTAGAAGTATTGGAATAACCATTAAAAGTTAAAGCTTTAATGTCTCAAACTTAGAAACCATTGCTATTAGGATGCAGCTCTGGAACATTTTTTTTATTTGACTATCTTAAGTTCTAATATTTCAATTAGAATCAGCCAGTACATTGTCCATATTGCCTCTGCTGTGGGCTGGTAGATTATGGAGCTGTGCCGATGATTCCATATATGCTTGAGTTGTCACCAGCAGCAATGTTGTTTAAGGTCCTGAGTGGAGATCAGAGCCTTCTCCGCAATAATGAAGGGGAACTTGGGAGACAAGTCATTCCAGGTGGCTTGCATGTCAATTGGTTTACACATCTATTGATTGACAGATAGTTGAGATGTATGGGAACCAGTGAACTGTCTGTCCTCTGTATGGGATGCCCTAAGAAAAGTCAGGTTAGCTCAGCATGATTTCACATCCTAGTTACTTGGTTACCCTTACACAATAAGATAATTTTTCTTGAATATTTACCAAAACACCAAGAATTTCTCTGTTTACCAACTTGCACAATGAGATTTTTGTTGTCGATCGGTACCGGCAGTCAGATCTAGGATGTGCCTCCAGAATTTCAGTTTATCCTCAAAATATTTAAATTGCTTCATATTTTATCTGTTTCAAAAGCATAACATGTCATTCCAATAGAAGACTTTCCCTTTTCACAGTGTGCCCCTTTTCAGTTCCTGCTTAGATTTCTCTGACAAGTTCTGTAACAGCTGCAACTTTTCAATGTTTACATGTTGAGGGAAACAATTTTTTTCCCCCCAAGTGTAGCACACCTGAGTTTGGACTCTGGTATATTTTGACTCTTTTTTGAATTTTGTTTTTTCCACCTGTCTTTTGCTGTGATTACAGTCTTGGTTCTTAGATCCATTACGTGTAAAAGAACCTTTTGTGGTTACTTGAAAACAACCATTGCTTCTGATGCCTACTGGCTCATGGCTGCATTGTCTGAATTCTTCATCAGCATCCAGAAAAGATCCAAATCAGCTTTTGTGTTCATATCCTTGTGTTTTGCCCTTTTTGGAGGTAGTTACTTTCACTAAATATTCCATGACATTCACATTTGTTTATTCTGTTCTATGCTTGTGCACACAATAGATATCTTTACAAACACTGACCTTCTGTACTTGGACAAGAGAAGTACAAAACCGTTTTAGATCACATTTTCCTAATCAGTGACAAATTTGTGGTGGTGCTGCAATTGCAACGTGAGTAAAGGATAATGTCTTTCAAGAATATGGATAAATCAGCAGCTTGACTCTGTTCTGCTCATCCATATATCAATCACCCACTGATTGCTTTTAGGTTTTGTTACATTGACACATCTGGAAGTGTACCAAAAGACCTTTGATCCTTGTGATTGCTTGTGTCAGCTCCTCACTGGAGGGCATTACGGGTCTTTGGTCTGGTGGGTGAAATTGCTGCGATCAGACAGCATGGTGGAGTCATGAGGTCTGTCAGTACTCGAGGGGGTCTGGGATATGGTAGCACTGGAGTTATGAGACCTGGCAGCAGCAACAAAGAGGTATGGGATCTGGGAGCACAGGAGACTGCTAGTTTCTGATTAGATAGGGTGGAAAAGTTAACACTTCCAATCTAGTGATAGTTATTTGAATAAATCAGCATGTTTAACTGAACAGATGACAGTTATTAAAGCCAATCAGAATGAAGAGATATAAGGAGTTAGCATAACACATTTAAAGTGTGACATGTTAGACACAGCACATTTGATTATGTAAACGGATGCACTTTAAAAAAAAATCAAAAATCTTTGGTGTCTTATGGTTTTGCTCTCCAGTAGACGCATTGAAGGAAAAGAGACCCAGTCTTCTGCATGTGCAGAAGTAGGTAGGTTTTGCATTGTTTTCTCAAAACCCAGGCAAAAATGCCTTCTGTTTACATAAGATATTGCGGATTCAGTTCGGCAAATAGTGTTCCAGTTGTGTGTCAATAGAAATCACATCACATTTTGTGACCTTCCTTTCTGATGAGATAAGAGCTGAGTGGCCGAGCTGTTTAAAGTGCCTACGAGTGCGGAGCTCAAAATTAATGGAAAAAATAAAATCGTTTGTTTAAAGCAATAAATTCTTAGGCCATCAGGGAAGACAATCAAAGTCATGCATTGAGCAACTGATTAATTGGCTGTTTATTTTGCAGGGTGCATCCTCCACCACTGAAGTGAGCCTGCACCAGCTCAAGTCTTCAGGGAAGCAAGAAAATAAAAGGGGCAACCTCCCTTTAAGAATTTGTGAAGTCATTGGCCCAGAATTTGCTGAAATGGAGCATCTCATGAGGTGCCCCATTAGTTAGACTTTTTCCCTTGCCCTTCAACTCAAATTGTTTATGCCACAAATTGCTGGAATTGCGATCTGATAACGCAGTGAGGTCAGCGGGGCTTCTGGGACCATAGTGAATGACTGGACCAATGAGATTTAAGGATTGAGAAAGCAACAGGAATGATGGAGAAGGAAATGGGGTGAATTAGAATCCAAGTACAGAAAGAGAAATAGAGGGGGAGAGGAAGGTTGGATTTAAGAGGGGGAGAGGAAGGTTGGATTTAAGAGGGGGAGAGGAAGGTTGGATTTAAGAGGGGGAGAGGAAGGTTGGATTTAAGAGGGGGAGAGGAAGGTTGGATTTAAGAGGGGGAGAGGAAGGTTGGATTTAAGAGGGGGAGAGGAAGGTTGGATTTAAGAGGGGGAGAGGAAGGTTGGATTTAAGAGGGGGAGAGGAAGGTTGGATTTAAGAGGGGGAGAGGAAGGTTGGATTTAAGAGGGGGAGAGGAAGGTTGGATTTAAGAGGGGGAGAGGAAGGTTGGATTTAAGAGGGGGAGAGGAAGGTTGGATTTAAGAGGGGGAGAGGAAGGTTGGATTTAAGAGGGGGAGAGGAAGGTTGGATTTAAGAGGGGGAGAGGAAGGTTGGATTTAAGAGGGGGAGAGGAAGGTTGGATTTAAGAGGGGGAGAGGAAGGTTGGATTTAAGAGGGGGAGAGGAAGGTTGGATTTAAGAGGGGGAGAGGAAGGTTGGATTTAAGAGGGGGAGAGGAAGGTTGGATTTAAGAGGGGGAGAGGAAGGTTGGATTTAAGAGGGGGAGAGGAAGGTTGGATTTAAGAGGGGGAGAGGAAGGTTGGATTTAAGAGGGGGAGAGGAAGGTTGGATTTAAGAGGGGGAGAGGAAGGTTGGATTTAAGAGGGGGGGAGGAAGGTTGGATTTAAGAGGGGGGAGAGGAAGGTTGGATTTAAGAGGGGGGAGAGGAAGGTTGGATTTAAGAGGGGGGAGAGGAAGGTTGGATTTAAGAGGGGGGAGAGGAAGGTTGGATTTAAGAGGGGGAGAGGAAGGTTGGATTTAAGAGGGGGAGAGGAAGGTTGGATTTAAGAGGGGGAGAGGAAGGTTGGATTTAAGAGGGGGAGAGGAAGGTTGGATTTAAGAGGGGGAGAGGAAGGTTGGATTTAAGAGGGGGAGAGGAAGGTTGGATTTAAGAGGGGGAGAGGAAGGTTGGATTTAAGAGGGGGAGAGGAAGGTTGGATTTAAGAGGGGGAGAGGAAGGTTGGATTTAAGAGGGGGAGAGGAAGGTTGGATTTAAGAGGGGGAGAGGAAGGTTGGATTTAAGAGGGGGAGAGGAAGGTTGGATTTAAGAGGGGGAGAGGAAGGTTGGATTTAAGAGGGGGAGAGGAAGGTTGGATTTAAGAGGGGGAGAGGAAGGTTGGATTTAAGAGGGGGAGAGGAAGGTTGGATTTAAGAGGGGGAGAGGAAGGTTGGATTTAAGAGGGGGAGAGGAAGGTTGGATTTAAGAGGGGGAGAGGAAGGTTGGATTTAAGAGGGGGAGAGGAAGGTTGGATTTAAGAGGGGGAGAGGAAGGTTGGATTTAAGAGGGGGAGAGGAAGGTTGGATTTAAGAGGGGGAGAGGAAGGTTGGATTTAAGAGGGGGAGAGGAAGGTTGGATTTAAGAGGGGGAGAGGAAGGTTGGATTTAAGAGGGGGAGAGGAAGGTTGGATTTAAGAGGGGGAGAGGAAGGTTGGATTTAAGAGGGGGAGAGGAAGGTTGGATTTAAGAGGGGGAGAGGAAGGTTGGATTTAAGAGGGGGAGAGGAAGGTTGGATTTAAGAGGGGGAGAGGAAGGTTGGATTTAAGAGGGGGAGAGGAAGGTTGGATTTAAGAGGGGGAGAGGAAGGTTGGATTTAAGAGGGGGAGAGGAAGGTTGGATTTAAGAGGGGGAGAGGAAGGTTGGATTTAAGAGGGGGAGAGGAAGGTTGGATTTAAGAGGGGGAGAGGAAGGTTGGATTTAAGAGGGGGAGAGGAAGGTTGGATTTAAGAGGGGGAGAGGAAGGTTGGATTTAAGAGGGGGAGAGGAAGGTTGGATTTAAGAGGGGGAGAGGAAGGTTGGATTTAAGAGGGGGAGAGGAAGGTTGGATTTAAGAGGGGGAGAGGAAGGTTGGATTTAAGAGGGGGAGAGGAAGGTTGGATTTAAGAGGGGGAGAGGAAGGTTGGATTTAAGAGGGGGAGAGGAAGGTTGGATTTAAGAGGGGGAGAGGAAGGTTGGATTTAAGAGGGGGAGAGGAAGGTTGGATTTAAGAGGGGGAGAGGAAGGTTGGATTTAAGAGGGGGAGAGGAAGGTTGGATTTAAGAGGGGGAGAGGAAGGTTGGATTTAAGAGGGGGAGAGGAAGGTTGGATTTAAGAGGGGGAGAGGAAGGTTGGATTTAAGAGGGGGAGAGGAAGGTTGGATTTAAGAGGGGGAGAGGAAGGTTGGATTTAAGAGGGGGAGAGGAAGGTTGGATTTAAGAGGGGGAGAGGAAGGTTGGATTTAAGAGGGGGAGAGGAAGGTTGGATTTAAGAGGGGGAGAGGAAGGTTGGATTTAAGAGGGGGAGAGGAAGGTTGGATTTAAGAGGGGGAGAGGAAGGTTGGATTTAAGAGGGGGAGAGGAAGGTTGGATTTAAGAGGGGGAGAGGAAGGTTGGATTTAAGAGGGGGAGAGGAAGGTTGGATTTAAGAGGGGGAGAGGAAGGTTGGATTTAAGAGGGGGAGAGGAAGGTTGGATTTAAGAGTTAAATTTGCAGAATCTCTAACAATTTCCTACCTGTAGGAACAAGACTCCACAGTTTCAATTGTTCCCTTTCTTGGCAACATAAATCATTAAAAGCACCCTTATGCTGTTAAGTACCAGCCCAAACTTACTGCGGCAAGTTTAATTCTTAATTAATGCGCAAATGCAGCAATTTCTTGAAACTCACGAGGGGGTTGACGGCAATCTACCGATTTTGCGAGGCTAATGGCAGAGTGGTGCAAATTATCCAACAACTTGTGGCAATTTGCAACTCTCAGTATCTCTACCTCACCCCAAATTGCTGGACAATTTACACACTAACGATATGCGCGTTAAACTCACCGTTAATTTGCCCACAAATTCTGGCCCAATGCGTCATAATGCCAGAGCTGTTCTTGTGTGACTGTTTGTTCTTGCAGCATAAAAACGTTCATTAAACTTGCATTAGTTATTTACCTGCAGAATGGTGGTGACCAGCAAAGAAAATTGAGACCGATAACAAAAAAAATTAAAAATGGAGAATGTCTGCAGATCATACCTGGCTCTGCCACATGAAGATCACAACTAGCACACCTGGCTCTGTTGATTTTTACTGACTGTAATATTGATCTTCGCCCATGCCATGACCACATATTCCAGACAGCTTTATGATATCCTGCCCTATCCAAAAGAAGCGACAATTATTGCAGTGCTTTGGCACCAATCTGTGCACATTGTTTGCTTCTTTGACGTCGCTGAGGCCTGGGTCTTACTCAAATTAACTGAACTTTCCATCAGTACTGGTTGAACTTTGGCTCTGCTGATTACTTCTAAAATTTGGAACTCCAAAAAATTATTTTTTTTAAAACCCCAGTGCTGAAGTCCCAGCGCAGGCCCAACCTGCTGCACCAACCATTCCTGACTCAGCCAGACTACATTGCCCTCTGCAGCTGGTATTGGCCCATATGTGGCAACCTTAAAAACTAGCAAAATCTGATTAACTTAAGAAATTAAACAAGCCCCAAGTAGATGATAACTTGAACAGCTCTGATTATAAGCCCGTGAGAACAAATTGATACCTAGGCTTTGTAACTTTAAACTGTAAGTGTGCCCCAGTGTTCCTTCACCTGTATTGGAGAGAAATTAAACATCAGTACAGGAAAGCCTGAAGGAGGAAATTGATGGTATACTTCTAGCAGAATCTGGGGAGGGGGAGCATCCTTGTGGGATAATCTTTATATTTAAAAATTAAGCTTTCTGGTTAATGTTAAACACTTTTTTTTACTTTAATAGATTTTAAAATCTCATTTTCCAAAAAAAAGGAAAATCAAAGTAACATTTGGATTTTCAACAGACCAACTAGACCATCGCTTCCCCAAAATTTACCTCAGTAGTCAATCTGCCCCTTCAAACCCCTCTCCCCGTTCAGGGACACTATCAGTTGATGCCATAGTTCAGTGGTAGCGCACTCGCCTCTGAGTTAGAAGGTTGTGGATTCAAGCCCCTCTCCAGGGACTTGAGCACAAAATCAAGGCTGACACTCCACTGCAGTACTGAGGGAGTGCTGCACTGTTGGAGGTGTCATCTTTCAGATGAGATGTTAAACCGAGGCCCCGTCTGCCCCCTTGGGTGGACGTAAGATCACATGGCACTATTTCAAAGAAGAGCAGAGGAGTTCTCCCCGGTGTCCTGGCCAATATTATCCCTCAATCAGCATAACTAAAACAGATTATCCGGCCATTATCACAGTGCTGTTTGTGGGACCGTGCTGTGTGCAAATTGGCTGCCACGTTTCCTACATTACATAGGGCTAAGAAAAAGGTTCTGCTGAGAGTTTGAGCAGCTAGGGACTAAATTAAAAAGCAGAACCACAAAGGTGGTAATCTCCGGATTATTACATGAGCCACAAGCAAATTGGCATAGGGTAAATAAAATCAGAGAGATGAGTGCGGGGCTCAAAGATTGGTGTGGGAGAAGTGGGTTTCAATTCGTGGGGCACTGGCACCAGTACTGGGGAAAGAGAGAGCTGTTCCGTTGGGATGGACTACCTCTGAACCATGCTGGGACCAGAGTTCTAGCGAATCGAATAAATAGGGAGGTAGATGGGGCTTTAAACTAAATAAGTTGGGGGGGGGGTGGAGGGAGGGAAGGTCCCGGTGAAGAGAAATCTAAAATGCTAAAGAGAAAAGACAAAGAAGCAGTGCTGGAAAGTGATTGGGGTAAGGATAACCAGATTGTGTCAGGAAGGGACAGAGCGTACAAACAAAAGAGTGCACTAACAAATAGGGTCCAGGTAAGAAAAAATGGTAATAAGACAAATAGGGCCATAGTACAAAAAAATGTTACGATGTCTAAAAATGTTAAAAAGACAAATCTAAAGGCACTGTCTCTGAATGCACGAAGCATTCGTAATAAGGTAGATGAATTAACAGTGCAAATTGACGTAAACAGATATGATATAATTGCAATTAGAGACATGGCTGCAGGGTGACCAAGGCTGGGAGCTGAATATCCAAGGGTATTCGATATTTAGGAAGGACAGGCAAACAAGTAAAAGGAGGTGGGGTGGCGTTTAGTAAAGGATGAAATCAGAGCAATAGTGAGAAAGGATATTGGCTCAGAAAATCGAGATATAGAATCAGTCTGTGTGGAATTAAGCACCAAGGGCAGAAAACACTGGTGGGAGTTGTCTATAGGCAACCAACAGTAGTGGTAATGGAGGGAATGGCATCAAACAAGAAATTAGAGATACATGTAACAAAGGTACTACTGTAATTATGAGTGACTTGAATCTAAATATAGACTGGCCAAACCAAATTAGCAATAATACTGTGGAGGATGAATTCCTGGAATGTGTATGAGATTTTTTTTTAGACCAGTACGTTGAGGAGCCAACCAGGGAACAGGCTATCCTAGATTGGGTATTGTGCAATGAGAAGGGGTTAATTAATAATCCTGTTGTGCGGGATCCTTTAGGGAAGAGTGACCATAGCAATGATATAATTCTTCGTTAAGATGGAAAGTGAAGTAGTCCAATTCGAAACTAGGATCCTAAATCTAAACAAAGGAAACTACGAAGGTATGAGGAGTGAGTTGGCTATGATAGATTGGGGAGCTTCATTAAAAGGCATGACAGTGGATAGGCAATGGCTAACATTTAAGGAACGAATGCAAGAATTGCAACAGTTATACATTCCTTTCTGACCAAAAACACAAAAGGAAAAGCGGCCCAACCATGGCTAACAAAAGAAATTAAGGATAGTGTTAGATCCAAAGTGGAGTCATATAAAGTTGTAGAAAAAGTAGCAAGCCTGAGGATTGGTAGCAGTTTTTAGAATTCAGCAAAAAGGGACCAAGAGATTGATTAAGCGGGGAAAAATAGAGTATGAGAGTAAACTTGCAAGGAACATAAAAGTAGACTGTAAAAGCTTCTACAAGTATGTAAAAAGAAAAAGATTAGTGAAGACAAATGTAGGTCCCTTACTGTCAAATGGGAGAATTTATAATGGAGAACAAGGAAATGGCAGAGCAATTAAACAAATACTTTGGTTCTGTCTTCATGGAAGAGGACACAAATAACTTCCCAGCAATGCTAGGGAACCAGGGGACTAGTGAGAAGGAGGAATGAAAGGAAATTAGTATCATTAAAAAAATAGTGCTGGAGAAATTAATGGGACTGAAAGCCAATAAATCCCCAGGACCTGATAATCTGCATCCCAGAGTACTAAAAGAGGTAGCCATGGAAATAGTGGATACATTAGTTGTCATGTTCCAAAATTCTATAGATTATGGAACAGTTCCTGCAGATTGGAGGGTGGCAAATGTAACTCCACTATTTAAAAAAGGGAGAGAAAACAGGCTACATTGTCTGTAATTTCCTAACATCAGTAGTAGGGAAAATGCTAGAGTCTATTATAAAGGATGTGATAACAGGACACTTAAAAAATGTCAACGGGATTAGACAAAGTCAACATGGATTTATGAAAGGGAAATCATGTTTGACAAACCTATTGGAGATTTTTGAGTATGTAACTGGTAGAATAGATAAGGGAGAACCAGTGGATGTGGTTTATTTGGATTTTCAGAAGGCCTTTGATAAAGTCGCACATAAGAGGTTAGTGTGCAAAATTAAAGCACATGAGATTGGGGGGAATATACTGACATGGATTGAAAATTAGTTAACAGACAGGAAACAGAGTAGGAATAAATGGATCTTTTTCGGGGTGGCAGGCAGTGACTAGGGGGGCACCACAGGGATCAGAGCTTGGGCCCCAGCTATTCACAATATATATCAATGATTTGGATGAGGGAACCAAATGTAATATTTCCAAGTTTGCTGTCGACACAAAACTAGGTGGGATCATGAGTTGAGAGGAGGATGTAAAGTGGCTGCAAGGCGATTTAGACAAGTTAAGTGAGTGGGCAAATACATGGCAGATGCAGTATAATGTGGATAAATGTGAAGTTATCTACTTTGGAAGGAAAAACAAAGGCAGAGTATTATTTAAATGGTGATAGATTAGGAAATGTTAATGTACAAAGGGACCTGGGTGTCCTTGTACACCAGTCACTGAAAGCAAACATGCAGGTGCAGCAAGCAATTAGGAAGGCAAATGGTATGTTGGCCTTCATTGCAAGAGGATTTGAGTACAGGAGCAAGGATGTCTTACTGCAGTTATACAGGGCCTTGGTGAGACCACACCTGGAGTATTGTGTGCAGTTTTGGTCTCCTTACCCAAGAAAGGATATACTTGCTATAGAGGGATTGCAGCGAAGGTTCACCAGACTGATTCCTGGGATGGCAGGACTGTCGTATGAGGAGAGATTGGGTCGACTCGGCCTGTATTCACTCGAGTTTAGAAGAATGAGAGGGGTTGTCATTGAAACATATAAAATTCTGACAGGGCTAGACAGACTGGATGCAGGGATGATGTTTCCCCTGGCTGGGGGGTCCAGAACGAGGGGTCACAGTCTCAGGATACGGGGTAGGACATTTCGGACTGAGCTGAGGAGAAATTTCTTCACTCAGAGGGTGGTGAACCTGTGGCATTCTCTACCACAGAAGGCTGTGGAGGACAAGTCACTGAATATATTTAAGGAGGACCTTGATAGATTTCTGGACACAGAAGGTATCAAGGGGTATGGGGAGAGAGCGGGAATATGGTATTGAGATAGAGGATCAGCCATGATCATATTGAATGCCGGAGCGGGCTCGAAGGGCCGAATGGCCTACTCCTGCTCCTATTTTCTATGTTTCTATTACAACAGTTACTACACTTCAAAAGTACTTCATTGGCTGTAAAGCACTTTGGGATGTCCTGAAACCATGAAAGGCACCATATAAATGCAAGATCTTTCTTTATCCCTCCTACAACCCTCTCAGTTCATACTGGTACTCCTCTTTCATCGAACCCTATCAGTTACTTTTCTTGTGCTCTCTCCCTCCCCTCTCAAATAAAATAAAAATGCACGACTGACCTGATCTTGACTGTTGAGTTAAGATGCAATGCCACTTGACCATTGGTACTTTAACCGCAGGGCAACGCTTTCAACTCGACATGCAGCTGTAATGAACAATGTAAATGTTCTGAGTTGCTCATTGTTCCACTCACCATGAGTGAAAGATTCTCACAGCTAATCCAGAGTATTTTTCCAGACTTTCATTCCATAGTCCCCTTTGCACCTTTGGGCATTCATCAGCTCTATGCTTCTGCTCAAGGAACATGGATAAATCAGCTTGGAGGCTAAACAGTCTTTTTTTGTGGAGTCACAGATTTCTTTATGCGTTTCCATCACTTCCCTTGATCCTGAAAATATTGCAAAAGATTGAGCGGAGGAGGTGAGCATACGTATGGTAACTCTTTAGCCCCCAAAATTTTCTTTTGGATATTGCCGCTCAGCAGTATTATGCCAATCTCTCTCTCCTGCTGTTAGGTCAGGTTCCCCACCCAGATTTGGAAGGGTTCTGCTTAATGGCCTGGCTATTGAGATGGGAAATTTAACCACTCTCATCAATCCTCAAATATTCTTATGGCCTTCTGTAGCATAAAATTTGGCAGATAATTTGAAGTGGGAGAGTCTTTCAAAGGTGTTTCCCCAAGAGTATCTATCCCATTCCCTGTGATTTAGCTATTGTCCAGCTGTAACCAAGCGTTAGCCATGCCCATGTGGTTGCTATTTTAGCATGCCATAATCTCCCTTTCTCTGCTTTGTTAAAGGAGCATCTGCTAACTGCCTCGCTTCATGCAAAATATCAGATGTTTAACTCTGTAATGCCTATAATAGGTTCCCTCCCTGTGGTTTAAACTTATTAGGAGATTTTAAAGGTGGCAATGGATTTAAAATAAGTGTGTTTATTTTATTTCAATTTTTTTTCAAAAAAACCAGAATCAAATATTGTGGGTTGATGAAAAGAACTTGACAGCTCATGTGGAGGCTGGTATTACTGGACAAGATCTTGAAAGACAGGTAAGATTAAATCTGTTCATTATTGGACAGGCCTTATGAAATAAGAGGAAGTGAAATTGAGCAAAGCTGACTTTACAGAAGGATGATTGATTTTTACATTCAAGCCGAAGGAAGTACGAATTTGAGTAAAACTATTACATTTAGAGTTTTTTTTGCTTAAAAGTTGTACACTTAGCTTTTGTCCTCTGTGATCCTGTGATGAGCACTGCCACCCAGTGTCTTTGCACTGGAATTGCATGTTGACTGTCTGGGCCATTGAACTACATAATAGCAGGCTTTGCAACTAATGTTATGTGACAGGACTGTTCACATTGTAAAGGCTAATCACAATGCCACTGATAGGTGATGTAGGTACTGCAGGTAAATGCATTTTGAAATTAAATAATTCAATAAAAATTGGGCCTTCACTGAGGAAAGTTAATTAAACACAGTTGTCGAGCGGCTGATTGGCAGGGAAGGAGAGAAGCAGCACTGACTTTTTTTTCCCTCTAATTGCCACAGGGCCATGGAGGGCAGCATAAGTGAGCGACAAGGTCGTATTTCTACAAGGCTAATAAGACGGGCAGGCGATGAGCGATCAAACAAGGGCAGCTAAGCGGGCAGAATGGCCCAGTGGCTAGGGCAGACATTTAAGAAATGCTGGAGAAGAGAGGCACAGCAGAAGTGGCAATATTGTTGTTAAACAGAATAGGTGGCAAGTGGAGTGGTCCGCAGAGTTGAATCCACACTACTCAGCAAAAACATGAGGGGACGGAGGAACATGAAAACAGATTTCTTTGGGCCTCCAGCTCAGTACATTGGACTTACCTTTAGCAAGAGTCCACCATTCTTGGGGGAAATGCGCTGCAACAATGCCACTCTGTGGTAAAGCTCATTACAACAGTTAGAATTGACAAAAATGTGAGTTCAGTTGATTGACAGTCACAACGTTAATGCTCACAGCATCACCAAGGGTGCAATACCATTAGAATGTTGAGACATCTCATCATTTTTAATGCATGATAAATTTGCAAATCATAGCCATTCTGTGAAGTCAACTTTTGTAGTTTTAAAAACATTAAATTATGGCATTTAAATCTGAAAAACATGAGTTTGAAGAATATTGACTCTGAAGTTAGCCCTCAAACTGAATTGCAAATTGTAAACTTCTAAACTTCAGACTAGTAATAAATACTTCTATTGAATCTGAAGTTCCATTGCACAAAGAAAACCTCTACTCTGTATTACTTTGTCAAATTTTGTTATGGGTTGAGTCTCCGCTGTGCTGTTAGTATTCCCTTTTTTATTCAGCAGAATAAAAAAATGCTATGTTTGCAATAATATTTAAACTGTTCAGCATTTTGAACTTGCAGATTGGGTTTTAACTGGGGACCCATTTAATGTGACAGCATAAAACATGCTGTTAACTGACTAAGTCCAGTAGATTGTCCATTACCATGAAGATTTGAACAATACAGAATGCTTTTTCTAAAGGTATCAGTTGATGGGAAATAATATTGGTATGTATTGCAGAACATGTTTAGTTCTGAGTGGGTTGTAAATCACAGTTTTTTTGTGTAGTACAAAATTTCCAGAATGTAAACATAGGCAAGACCTCAAGATATTTAACCACCTTTAGAAACAATGCCCAAATGTTTGTTTTTTGAGATGATTAAACTCAGGTGTTGAGCAGATGGAAGAAGAAAATAAATTTTGAAAACTAGGAATTAGTAATCAGTTGATGTGCCAGAATACATGGGCTGCATCTTAAGTAGATGTTGATGTTTTCCACAAGGGATCAGTATTTTGCCTGCCAGATGGTTCCAAGATACATCACTTCTTACTACTGCAGGCAGTTTACAAATATATATTCTGCAAATCCAGTTGCCATAAAATAAATCTGTATTCTGCTTGTAAAACATAACATGTAAAAGAATTCTAAGTGCTTCTTTCTTTTCTTTGAAAATTTTAATCTGGAAGTAATTTGTGACATTTTACAGATCAGAGCAAGAATTACTAAATGATTTTCATGCAAAATGACATTACTAATGAGATTTGTTAAAAGTGGCAGCCATATACATTTGGTTTAACTATACTGTTTTTTTGTAGGCATAGCTGTTTTTGTGTTTTGCTGTTCAGTGATTTCTAGTAGTTACAGCTAATTATGTGTATTTGAGAATTTATAAATAGATATTTATAGATGGTAATCTGCAACAATGATTAAGTTAAGGCTCTAGTGTGTAAACCCATCATATTCTTAATTTAAATTTCATTTTAGAGCATTGATCTCTTATTTAGGAGTGAGACCACAAAATAACCCAGGAGTTTGGAATTACGAATTTTAATTTAGAGTCCCGGAATTTTTCCAGCCCTTCTATTGAGAATATTTAGTACCTTGCCCCCCCCCCCCCTCCCTCATAATTGGTATTCATGTCTTGTACGAGTGACTTTTTGCTGGACACCCCATTTAGGAATTGTAGTATACATGTATCCAAGAACAGGCTCTAAATATTTTTTCACTCACACACAGCCATACATTTTCAGCTGCTGGAGCTGGCACTATTTTCCTACCAGTTCCTCAGGTTTTGCAACTAAAGGCTAGCTACCCAAACCCCTGATCTACCAGCACCTGTAATAGCTGGGCTCTCAACTCAAATGCCTTTTGTTTCAGCAATGAATAAAGGAGCTGGTGTAATTAACTTTTAAGCTCTGTGATTCAATTAACACGCAGAAAGAAAAAAACTTTTGAAACTCACCATTGGTTCCTGTAGACAAAATAAATCCCACTTCAATTCTCTACAGCATGCAGCAAGGATAATACTGCTACTGTAAATCCACCATATGGTAAGCACAGATCTTTTGTACAATTGCTGATGAACTTCAACAGTTAGGAGCAGATCACTTGATGTGGAGCATATTAAAATTCTCTTTCTATCCGATAAAATTTGGCTTCTATTAATTTAGTCCTGACACAGGCTTGGGCAGCCATGAAATGGTTCAGTTTTGAGTGGCAATATGTAATAACTTATTCAGAACTTTATTGCCTGTTAGTTATCTGATCAGACTCACTCATGGAATTATCCTTTTTCTTTTATGGCTGTTGCTAAAATATATTGGCTATGGAAAAGCCTGGTTTTATACACATGTGTATGATCACCACTGAAGGTCGGTAGTAATGAGCTGCTGGATGAGCCCATAAATAAGTGCAAGTTCATGTTCTCGGCTAAAACCGATCCAACATGATAGTGGTATCATACTAAGAACTGTTCTGATGCAGGTCTTGTTTGATTTCGTTTCACAAAAAAGATGCATCATTGATGTGATTGAACCTGTGAAAGCAATGTACTGTAGGACTTTTGGTATTACTGTATTCAAATTGCATGCACATTGGAAATACGTTTAATAGAGCTCGTTTTAATTGAGGGTCAGTAACAAGAAATAATCTAAATTATATGGGAAGAGAACCACCTTATTGAAAGTACTTTTATCCCCATCTGTTATGGGGTAAACAACTTATTTAATTGACAGTAACTTCATGGTGACTATGCAGTGGTAATGGCTATTTTTAGTTCTTGGGTTTTGATTTTAAATACGTAACAAAGGTCCCAACATTGAAATTGTTGAATTTACAAATAATTCTAAAGTTAAATAATTCCCAAAGCTACCGGTTGTCTTGTGGAAGCAGCAGCTTTTTGACATTTTTGTGTTTGAACTGGGTCTGGCACTTATTCAAAATAGCAGCCATTTTCTTGGTGCTAAAACTCTACGTAATATCTGATGGAAAATTATCTGGGATTTTTTTTCAATTCAGACTGAATTCCAGCTAAAGGAATCAATTGAAAAGCTAATTTTAAAAATTTTAATAATTGTAGTTGACCAGTTTGAATGCAGCTGTTTTATATTGCTGGACCTTTTCATTCCCTTGTACAAATGCAGTGAAGGAAATCATGCTTATTACTGGGTACGTAGAAAACTGTGCTTGAAAGGGGCATAACGAAATAAAATGTCATAATATTCCATTGGATTTATTTTATAAGAACTATTTGCAATTCCAGTACCGAAAAGGGGCTTTGGAGTAACTTTTTTTTTCCTAAACTGCTTTCTTTTTTTTTATTGAAGCTTAGTGAACATGGTTACTGCACAGGGCATGAACCAGATTCGATGGAGTTCAGCAGCCTTGGAGGCTGGGTAGCTACGAGAGCTTCAGGCATGAAAAAGAACATCTATGGCAACATTGAAGATCTGGTGAGTATTTTAAAATACTTATATAGCTTACATTTGATGGAATTTTTGTTGATTACACTGAATTCAAAGATTATTTTCATTTGCTCTTGTGATGTGGGCGATGCTGGCAAAGCTGCATTTATTGCCTATCCTCATTTGCCCTGAGAAGGTTATGGTATGCATGCCTTGAACCACTTCAGTCCTTGTGCTGATGGTGTTCTGACAATGGTGTTAGGCTGCAAATTGCAGGATTTTGACTCCGTGATGACGTGTATGTCCAAGTTAGGATGGTGTGTGACTTGGAGGGAGAATGATGGTCATGTCTTATCCTTTACAAAGTTGTAGTTCTGAAACAAATCTAAAACTGACTTGATATCCCCAGGTTCTATCTTAAATTCCGAATTGGTCAGGGAACAATAAAATACCAGTTCGATACCACTTCTTGAATTTTTTTCTTTAAATGTTTGTCAATGAATTGAAAAGAAACATGATTCTGAATAATCCAATAAGCACTGAATAACCAATTTAACTTCACACATTTATTTAATAGACTTGAATAAAGCAAATAATTTGTGGCTTTTACTGTGTTAACAGATTGTACATATAAAAATGGTTACACCAAGAGGCATAGTAGAGAAAAGCTGTCAAGGTCCAAGAATGTCAACTGGCCCTGATATTTACCACTTCATTATGGGATCTGAAGGTACTATTTCAGATTTCTTTTTTCAGGTCTTATCCAGGCTTGTGGTTGTAAAGCAGTAAGGGGAAATTAGATAAGTACATGAGGGAGAAAGGAATAGAAGGCTATGTTGATAGGGTGAGAAGAAGTAAGGTGGGGGAGGCTCGTGTGGAGAATAAACACCAGCATAAATCTGTTGGGCTGAATGGCCTGTTTCTGTGCTGTAAAATTCTATGTAAATGGCAATTGAGAGGATGCTTTCTGTATAATGAGCAGGTTTTTTATTTAGTCTCACTGTTGCACATTGTTGCTGATTGTTGAAGTAGCTTTAAATCTATTGTTGCCAAAGATTTGCATTTTCAAATTGCATAGCAACAACTGATCAAGTGCTGCTATAAATCTAGTGACAACATTAAGCAGACTTCAATGCAAGTTAGCAATGCCGAACCAGGGGCAGGATCCTGGCAAACATTTGTGTCCAAATTGGAAGCAAAGTAATCATGGTCAGTGTCGTAAACCTTAAATTTTATAAGTCCTTTACTGAAATTAAGATTCATATATAAGTGTTTGCATAGTAAATGAACTTTCGAAAGTCAGGAGTGTAAAACCAGAATTTTTAGTCGTACAGGCAAATTTGGCTTTTATTTTCTAACTGGTGTATCTGTTGGTTTCATTTGTGAGTACTTTGGTACAGAAAAGGAGTTACAAAATGGTGATCAGTCCATTGTATTGAGCTGATTTGTTTTAATTGTTAAATGTATGAATATAAATTATTCCAGGAGCTTGGAGGGTGAGAACAGTTTGAAATTAAAGAGCATGCTTTGTTTTTCTCTGGAGATTTTCTCTGCATAATTTTGAAGTTATAAAATTCTATGGCTTAAACAATTTAAAAGTACTTAATTGCTATCTATTATTCCTACATTTTACAACTGAGACACATTTACTCTGTATTTGGCATGGTAATCCCTTTGAGTACTATAAGTTGTAGGCTGTTGACTTTTTGGCACATTTGCCGTCAGTAGTTACTTGAATTTTGTTTGCATATGAAGATGTATTCAACACTATCTAATACATTTTTAACCATGTAGCATTTTAATTGTGTGCTTTGCATTGTCAAGTTATGTAATCCCATTTGTGTACTTACACACGACAAAAAGTCTTTGAAAACCTAATCTTCTGAACTGGTTGTATTTCAAAATTAAAGAAAGATTTACACAGTTTTAACATGCTGCATGCATTCCATTTAATTTTGTACAGTTATATGAAGTAATTGCATTGTCACATATTTTACATCCAACTGTTGAGAGTAATTTTTCATGTCATCCATGGAGATCAGATTTTTCAAGATATGGTAGATATTAAGAGGGTTTGAAATGTAATGTGTATTTAAGATTAACTCTTCAGCCAGGTGATTCTAAATGTAGCTAGAAATTGAATTTTTAAAAGTGTGCTTATATAAAAATATCTAATGACTGAAGGTTTGAATAGCAATAGTAAGAATGATTATCATTATTTCCTGTGTTCTCAAGGACAACAGTCTGGTTTTTGTTTTTACGTTTGCTGACATAACAATCTATATGTTATCTATAATGTGTGTAAATGAATTATGCTAAATCGTTATCTTAATCTAATTTTACATTACTTTTAGTTACAAGTGGTAAAAGCTGACTTGTGTCTGGATTGATTCAACAATATGGTTATATTTCATAAGACAATCCCATTGTTGTATGGTGAATGCATAGTATGTTTTCTGCAATTTGGTGACCAATTTCTTTTAGATATCTTATTTTCAACACTGAAAATGTCAGGAAGCTGAGCTGCAACATCTATAAATCTGTTTAAACAATCATAAATATGCTGTCTAAATTGGTAATCTGACCAGCCAAGTGATGATTGGTGTAGGAAGTTAGAAAAATTCTCACTAGTACAGAAGATGGATGTTCTTAAGTTGTGGTGAGCTACATGGTTGGAGCAGAGTAGAGAGAGATATACTCAGCACTTCGCCTATGTTATCTACTAAGGTATGCTTAATAGGAACATAGGAACAGGAGTAGGCCATTCAACCCCTCGAGCCCGCTCTGCCATTTGATAAGATCATGGCTGATCTGTGATCTAACCCCATATACTTGCCTTTGGCCCATATCCCTTAATACCTTTGGTTGGAAAAAAGCTATCTATCTCAGATTTAAAATTAGCAATTGAGCAAGCATCAATTGCCGTTTGCGGAAGAGCGGTCCAAACTTCTACCACCCTTTGTGTGTAGAAGTGTTTTCTAATCTTACTCCTGAAAGGTCTGGCTCTAATTTTTAGACTGTGCCCCCTAGTCCTAGAATCCCCAACCAGTGGAAGTAGTTTCTCTCTATCCACCCTATCTGTTCCCCTTAATATCTTTTAAACTTCGATCAGATCACCCCTTAACCTTCGAAACTCGAGAGAATACAACCCACACAATTTGTGTAATCTCTCCTCGTAAATTAACCCTTGAAGTCCGGGTACCATTCTAGTAAACCTACGCTGCACTCCCTCAAAGGCCAATATGTCCTTCCGAAGGTACGGTGCCCAGAACGGCTCAGTAGTCCAGGTGCGGTCTAACCAGGGTTTTGTATAGCTGCAGCATAACTTCTGCCCCCTTGTACTTTAGTCCTCTAGATATAAAGGCCAGCATTTCATTAGCCTTATTGATTATTTTCTGCACCTGTTCATGACACTTCAATGATCTATGTACCTGAACCCCTAAGTCCCTTTGGACATCCACTGTTTTTAACTTTTTACCATTTAGAAAGTACCCTGTTCTATCCTTTTTTGATCCAAAGTGGATGACCTCACATTTGTCTACATTGAATTCCATTTGCCACAATTTTGCCCATTCACCTAATCTATCAATATCGCTTTGTAATTTTATGTTTTCATCTACACTGCTTACAATGCCACCAATCTTTGTGTCATCAGCAAACTTAGATATGAGACTTTCTATGCCTTCATCTAAGTCGTTAATAAATATTGTGAATAATTGAGGTCCCAAGACAGATCCCTGCAGGACTCCACTAGTCACATCCTGCCAATGTGAGTACCTACCCATTATATCCCTACTCTCTGTCGCCTTTCGCTCAGCCAACTTCCTAACCAAGTCCGTACTTTTCCCTCGATTCCATGGGCTTCTATCTTAGCTAACAGTCTCTTATGTGGGACTTTATCAAATGCCTTCTGGAAGTCCATATAAATAACATCCATTGACATTCCCCTGTCCACTACTTTAGTCACCTCTTCAAAAAATTCAATCAGGTTTGTCAGGCACGACCTACATTTCACAAATCCACGCTCGCTCTCTGATTAACTGAAAATTTTCGAGGTGTTCAGTCACCCTTAATTATAGACTCCAGCATTTTCCCCACAACAGATGTCAGGCTAACTGGTCTATAATTCCCTAGTTTCCCTCTCTCCTTTCTTAAAGATCAGAGTGACGTGCAATTTTCCAATCTAGAGGGATGGTTCCTGAATCTCGAGAACTTTGAAAGATTATAGTTAGGGCATCTGCATTGTGCTCACCTACTTCCTTTAAAACCCTGGGATGGAAACCATCTGGTCCTGGGGATTTGTCACTCTTTAGTGCTATTATTTTCTTCATTGCTGTTGCTTTACTTATGTTAATTTTATTGAGTCCCTGTCCCCGATTCAGTGTTAGTTTTCCTGGGATTTCCGGCATGCTATCCTCTCTTTCTACTGTAAATACTGATGCAAAGTAATTATTCAACATGTCCACCATTTCCCCATTGTCAATGACAATATCCCCACTCTTTTTCCTAATATAACTATAAAAGTTCTTCGTATTGGTTTTGATATCCCTTGCAAGTTTCTTTTCATACACTCTTTGTAGCCCTTACTATCTGTTCTGTGACCCTTTGTTGATTTTTGTATCTTTCCCATTCGCCAGGATCTGTGCCATTTTTTGCCTTTTTGTATGCCCTTTCCTTATGTTTTATACTGTCCCTTACCTCTCTTGTTGTCCATGGCTGTTTTTTTGGCACATAGAGTTCTTGCCCCTCGGGTATAAACCAATTCTGTATCATGTTATATGTATCTTTAAACATTTCCCACTGATCATCAGTCGTTTTACCCATTAACAGATTTGCCCAGTTTACTGTGGACAGTCTCTGTCTCATCCCATTGAAGTCTGCCTTACCCAAGTCTGGAATCTTAGCAGCTGATTCACTTTTTTCCCTTTCAAACACTACCTTGAACTCCATCATGCTATGATCGCTATTGGATAGATGTTCACACACATTTTAGCTGTCAACTGAATCTGGTTCATTACTCATTACTAAACCTAGTATGGCTTGCCCCCTTGTTGCCTCTAGGACATACTGCTTTGGAAAACTATCCCGGACACACTCAAAAAATTCACTACCTTTCTGATAGATTGGGAAAATCAGACTAGCAACTATGTGAAGGTTAAAGTCCCCCATTAAGACCACTGCCTTTGTTACACGCTTGCCTAATCTCTGCATTTATACAATCTAGCACTTCAGAGCTGTTGCCAGGGGTCCTATACACAACTCCCACTATAGTCTTAGATCCTTCCCTATTTCTCAATTCAACCCATAAGGTCTCTGTTGGCTGCTTACCCCTCGTTATATCCTCCTTTATCATTGAAGTGATTTAATCTCTAATCACTAAGGCTACTCCTCCCCCTCTTCCATTTTCCCTATCTCCTGTAGACCTCATAACCTGGTATATTTAGTTCCCAATCCTGACCATCCTGCAGCCATGTCTCAGTAATAGCTATCATGTCATAACCTCCAATTTGAATTTGTGCCTGTAATTCATTTAATTTATTCCTTATACTCCGTGCGTTTGTATATAGAACTCTTAGTTGGGCCACACACCCTAGCCTGTCCTTCAGCTTTGATGGGTTAATCGCTTTACACCTTCTAGTTTTCACTTTATCTGTAGTGCCTAAAGTACACTCTGCTGCTCTACGCTTTTCCCTTTCACTTGTTCTTGAACTACTATTTGTATTGTAAATTGTCCCTGGGTCCTCCCCTCTCTCGCTGCTTGCAGCCATGTCTCAGTAATAGCTATCATGTCATACCCTCTTCTGACTCACCGCTCAGGTTCCTGTGCTGGTACTAGCTGCCAAAAATAATTGGCAAAGTCCTTACGCAATGACTGTGTTGCAGTTTAAAAGTGCACATTGAAGATTTCAAATCATCTATTCATGCCCCTCAGTAATCTAAAAGTATCATTTACACATCTTAGATACAGTATATCCTTTCTATAAACCAGCAAATAATCTTGAAGGCAAAGGACAGTAGGTGAACTGCTCATCCATCAAATTTGTTTACTTGATCCAATCGAAGAAAAATTAAAGCAACTTATAAATTAGAAATTATGATGTAGACTACAAATTACTCGTGAGCAACACGTTGGGAAGCTATGTGTGTGTGTATAGATAGAGATAATCATGCACAGTTTTTTAAAAAAAAAGTAGAATTTCATAGCTATAAAATTTTGTACTTGAGTGGAGTCCAACAACTCATCAGTTAAATGTGTACTGCCAAGTTTAACAGCTCAGCAGGTGAGAGTAGGGTAGACCAGATTAACTTCGGGAATTGTTAGACTTTTAAGGGCTTATTGTAGGCTCTGAAGAGGGAATTTCCCTCGTGAGAGTGTTACAGACTTGTATCCCCTATTGGTGAAGTGATAAATTTTGGCCACAGTTTTAGTGTTGAGTTGGCACTTTGCTCAGATTACTGCAATTGTTTGCAGTAACCCTTGGATAAGGAGGGCAAATTCATCTAGGATTCCTGCTCTTGATCTCTCTCTAGTAAGCCTTACTCAAAGCACATGAGTGAACATTGGGTGAAGGCAGAAACTGACTTGGCTATGTCTGTCCACCTCTGAATAGCTGAAAATTGTTGTTGAGGCTCAAGTCTATACTAGCCACTTGGGAGAAGTACAGGAAGGTGCCCAGCACCCATGGAAATATACCTCAAAGGAATCCATGTTTTTAGGGGAGAAGAGTTTGGTGGTGGGGACAAACAATTCGTAACAGATTTTAAAGTTGGTAGACTGAGTGACAAATGTATTTTAGTATTTTGAATTTGCTGAGGAGAGATTTTGTCAGGACCTTAATTTTTCAACATTTCACTTTGTAATTCTTTTAATAACTCTTCTTTAAACCTCACTGTACATCGACTCTGAAGATATTCTGCAGCATGATAATTTAGTCAGTTTTACTTAAACTTTTTTATATGCATAATTATGTAAAATGTTTTTTGAAACAATTTTATTAATACCACATGAAAGTAAGCTAAGTCCAGTAATGAAAAAAGATCTAGGCCCTGAAAGCACACTGGTTTCAATCATGACAGCTGCACCAGGATCATGTTCAACAGTGCCTGCCGGAATTTGCAGGGTCTGTGGGAGGGCATCTCCTGAGCATGGAGTAGGTGGGTGTAAGTGCCATGATGGGTGCACCTCTGCTGGCGGCCTGTCCCATGCCCAGGGAAACTTGCCCATTCACTCGCATGAGGGGGTGAGGTTTGCCCAGGCCTGAGCTGACTCTGCTAATGCTCCTATTGCCTACCTTGAGCGTGGTCTGCATTATTTAAAAAAAAAAATTAGAAGCTGTTTGCCTGATCTGGACCCGGCTGTTGGGCCCACATTTGCCTCTGTGGAGGCCAGTATACCCTGATTTATTTGGTGTCCTGGATGTCACTACTACGCTGGATCCCCTTCAAGCTTAAGGAGCAAGAACTCCCAAGGTTATGGAGTCCCTGGCCCTTGGCTGTAACTTGGCTTGTAAGGGGTAGATAGAATTACGGTGGGAGACTGGTGGGACTCCTGAGGAATTTCTGGGCCTTATTCTCTGCATTGTGCCGTTGGCCACGTCACAATGCAGAGAATTAGTCATTGTTTGGTATCTGTGCAAAACAGCTTCAGTGGGATTTGTAGTTGAGCAGCTGGGTTAGTGTGCTGTTAGCAGAGGCTTTGGCTGTGGTCAGTCCTAGCCACATCTTAAATGCCTTTTGTTTGCTTATGTGTTCACATTTAGCATGGGGCTAACCCAAAAAGCTAACGCCTTTTAGGCAGCTTTTGCTCAAAGTCCGTATTACAAGCTGCTTAAGTTGGAAAAAAGACCAAAGAACCCCAAACCATAATGGAGAACTTCCAACAAAAATGTTCTCATCTTAAATGACTTGTACTTCTGATTTTCCTGTTCCTAATCTACATGATTTTAGGTATAAATGCCATGTCTATAGTTACAAATTTTAAGCATTTGGTTTATGTAGGTGCTTGTAGCATGGTTTTAACTAAGAACATAAGAAATAGGAGCAGGAGTAGGCCAATCGGCCCTTCGAGCCTGCTCCACCATTTAATAAGATCATGGCTGATCTGATCCTAACCTCAAATCTAAATTCATGTCCAATTTCCTGCCTGCTCCCCGTAACCCCTAATTCCCTTTTACTTCTCGGAAACTGTCTATTTCTGTTTTAAATTTATTTAATGATGTAGCTTCCACAGCTTCCTGGGGCAGCAAATTCCACAGACCTACCACCCTCTGAGTGAAGAAGTTTCCCCTTATCTCAGTTTTGAAGGAGCAGCCCCTTATTCTAAGATTATGCCCCCTAGTTCTAATTTCATCCATCCTTGGGAACATCCTCACCGCATCCACTGTTATGTTCTGACTTTCAGATTTTTTCTTCATTTCCATGCTTAAATATAAATGCATGGTTTAGATTTTAAGGTAACATAATTCTATATTTAATGTAAGCCTAATGCTGCAGGTTTATTTCCAAGCACTTTCTCAAAGGATACCTTTTTCAGGAATGGAAATTTTTTTACTTAAGCTGTGTGTCATCTTATCTTTTGTTAAGAATTATGTGAACACTAACATGGCAGTAATGGCATGAAAAACATTTACTTCGATAGGAAATTTGCTAAATTTATTGTCTGCCTACCCCATTTATGTTTCTTCTAACGCATGAAGAAAATGTCATCTTCCAGAAGCTGCACATCAATGAGTCCTTAATACCATGGAATTGTTCATATGAGAGAGACCAAGAGGAAAACTGCATACTCTAAATATGATGGAATTGAAAAAGTGTCAATCTCTTTTAAAATCATTAAATGGCTATTTTGGCATTGAAGATAATGCACATGGTCTGCAGTACCATCTTGCAAATGTCCAGTTGTATCTCCTGAACTAATTGTGCACCCTTCCTAGGCTAAAAAGTTTGGTGGGAGCCTGGCAAGTCTCTAATGATACCCCCCCCCCCCCCCCCCCCACCCCGGTCTTGATGGACATGGTCAAGAGCAGCCCAGGGTGATGACCCCTCTGGTTTGCTTTCCTTCCCTGTGGGGAAGACACCCAGCCGCTCCTCTGCTTTGCACCTGCACTGGTAGCATTAGAGTCATAGTTATACAGCACGGATAGAGGCCCTTCGGCCCATCGTGTCCGCGCCGGCCATCAGCCCTGTCTACTCGAATCCCATATTCCAGCATTTGGTCCGTAGCCTTGTATGCTATGGCATTTCAAGTGCTCATCCAAATGCTTCTTGAATGTTGTGAGGGTTCCTGCCTCCACAACCCTTTCAGACAGTGAGTTCCAGACTCCAACCACCCTCTGGGTGAAAAAGTTCTTTCTCAAATCCCCTCTAAACCTCCCGCCTTTTACCTTGAATCTATGTCCCCTTGTTATAGAACCCTCAATGAAGGGAAAAAGCTCCTTAGTATCCATCCTATCTGTGCCCCTCATAATTTTGTACACCTCAATCATGTCCCCCCTCAGCCTCCTCTGCTCCAAGGAAAACAAACCCAATCTTCCCAGTCTCTCTTCATAGCTGAAGCGCTCCAGCCCTGGTAACATCCTGGTGAATCTCCTCTGCACCCTCTCCAAAGCGATCACATCCTTCCTGTAGTGTGGCGACCAGAACTGCACACAGTACTCCAGCTGTGGCCTAACCAGTGTTTTATACAGCTCCATCATAACCTCCTTGCTCTTATATTCTATGCCTCGGCTAATAAAGGCAAGTATCCCATATGCCTTCTTTACCACCTTATCTACCTGTTCCGCCGCCTTCAGGGATCTGTGAACTTGCACACCAAGATCCCTCTGACCCTCTGTCTTGCCTAGGGTCCTCCCATTCATTGTGTATTCCCTTGCCTTGTTAGTCCCTCCAAAGTGCATCACCTCGCACTTTTCCGGGTTAAATTCCATTTGCCACTGTTCCGCCCATCTGACCAACCCATCTATATCGTCCTGCAGACTGAGGCTATCCTCCTCGCTATTTACCACCCTACCAATCTTTGTATCATCAGCGAACTTACTGATCATACCTTTTACATTCATATCCAAGTCATTAATGTAGACCACAAACAGCAAGGGACCCAGCACCGATCCCTGTGGTACCCCACTGGCCACAGGCTTCCAGTCACAAAAACAACCTTCGGCCATCACCCTCTGCCTTCTGCCACTAAGCCAGTTTTGTATCCAAAGTGCCAAGGCACCCTGGATTCCATGGGCTCGTACCTTCTTGACCAGTCTCCTGTGGGGGACTTTATCGAAGGCCTTACTGAAATCCATGTATACCACATCCACTGCGTTACCCTCATCCACACGCCTAGTCACCCCCTCAAAAAATTCAATCAAATTAGTCAGACATGATCTTCCCTTGACAAAGCCATGTTGACTATCCCTGATTAATCCTTGCTTCTCCAAGTGGAGACTAATTTTGTCCTTCAGAATTTTTTCCAATAATTTTCCTACCACTGATGTTAGGCTCACTGGCCTGTAGTTCCCCGGTTTTTCCCTACTCCCCTTCTTGAATAATGGTATTACATTAGCAGTTCTCCAGTCCTCTGGCACATCCCCTGTGGCCAGAGAGGTTCTGAATATATATGTCAGAGCGCCCGCAATCTCCTCCTTTGCCTCACACAGTAGCCTGGGATACATTTCGTCCGGGCCTGGGGATTTATCCATTTTTAGGCCTGCTAAAACCGCCAATACCTCCTCCCGCTCGATGTTAATATGTTCGAGTATATCACAGTTCCCCTGCCGTATTTCTATGTCAACGTCGTCCTTCTCCATAGTGAAAACAGATGCAAAAAATTCATTTAGAACCCCTCCTACATCTGCCGGCTCCACACACAGATTGCCATTTTTGTCCCTAATGGGCCCTATTTTTTCCCTAGTCATCCTCTTACCCTTAATATACTTATAAAACATCTTAGGATTTTCCTTTATTTTGCTCGCCAGTGTTATTTCATGGCCCCTCCTTGATCTCCTAATTTTTTTAAGTATCCCCCTGCACTTTTTGTACTCCTCTAGGGCTTCCTCCGTCTTTAGCCTTTTGTATCTGCCAAAAGCCCTCCTTTTTTTCCTAATCCATTCTCGTATATCCCCTGACATCCAAGGTTCCCTGGAGTTCTTGGAACCACCCTTGACCTTTACGGGAACATGTTGCCATTGTATGGTCTCAATCTCCCTTCTGAAAGACTCCCATTGCTCTGATGCGGATTTTCCTACAAGCAGCTGATCCCAGTCCATTTTGGCCAGATCCTGCCTTATCCTATTAAAATCAGCCTTCCCCCAATTTAGAACCTTTATTTCCGGCCCCTCCCTGTCCTTTTCCATGACCACCTTAAATCTCACCGAATTATGGTCACTGTCACCAAAGTGCTCACCTACTAGCACTTCTTCCACTTGCCCGGCCACATTCCCTAGAATTAGGTCCAGTACCGCCCCCTCTCTTGTCGGACTTTCTACATGCTGGCTCAAAAAGCTCTCCTGGATGCACGTTAAGAATTTTGTACCCTCTAAGCCTTTTACACTCTGAGTATCCCAGTTAATATTGGGGAAGTTGAAATCCCCCACTATTATTACCCTATTATTTGCACAATTTTCTGAGATTTGCCTACATATCTGTTCCTCTCTCTCCCATTGGAAGCTTGTCACATAGAAACAACAAAATACTGCCAGCAGGTTTAATCTGTTCACTGTTGCTTTGTTTTTTATAATGCAGGATAGTTATTTTCTCCTTTCTGAAACTATCGTTTGCCTGGTGGGATTCTTGCATGCTATTTGGCAATCCAAGGCAATATTCCAGAACTTGTTGTACCATAATATCTTTCATTTACATAAACATACTAATGTTGCATAAACTGGATATCAAAAATGAAAGTCATGTTGGAAAGTTCTAACACTATTGAAGGTAAATTGCTTACTAAGCAGCCTTTTTTGTGCAGTGACTTTACATAAGACCCATATGACGAGTTTGGATATGCAGACTTAAATGTAGGCAATTTTGACGAGTTATATTATTTTTATTTTGTGTTATAATGGTGAAGCAGACCGTGAAATGCTGTTTTCACAAAGCTAACGGTGGAGCAGTGCAGCACGGACAGAACTCTTGGATTTTGGCATTTAATGGCATCTGCCCCTCGGTGAAGTTGCTGTACCATTTACGCATAAATAATGGCGAGCGCCATTAGCCTCGCTGTTATTTTGACAGCAAAATCTGGCCCATAATTCTTATGTACTGTGACATAGACCAGAATGGATATTATAGGAACAGTCCATTTAGTTTGGAACAGACTAAGTTAGTTCATGATGCTGTAAGGGTTCTCTAACTGCTAAAAACATTACATTTCCTGTGTGTGTTCCTCTTTTCAAATTCTTTTCTCATATTTCAGGAACACTTGGTGTAGTTACGGAGGTCACGATAAAGATCAGGTCTTTGCCTGAATATCAGAAATACGGCTCTATTGTGTTTCCAGATTTTGAACATGGTGTGGCCTGTTTACGAGAGGTAGCACGACAGGTAATTGTAATCTCTTCATTCTTGCCTATAAGACACCTGAAAATCCCCTCTATTAAAATGGCTGTTTTTGTATACAGTACAAAACAATTGATATTCAGATATGTATAGAGAAGTTTTTGTATTTTCTGTTCGAGAGGTTAGAAATTGTGGTATTTAAAAACATTCAAATGACATAATTACTGTCACTTCAGGTCATAACCTGTCTTTTCACATGCTGATTGACTTGTGCAGTTCTGTTTTTATTTGAGGTATGCATTTTGGTCACATTCAGTTCAAAGAGAAGTTTGTTGTGTTTTTAGGAACTGGTGTGATACTAAGTCTAATAATGATACAAAAATTGAAATGTTGTGAATTTGGCAGGATAAAGCTCAAAGTTCCCTCCCGCTTAAAAGTACTATCTAGTTTATTTTGTTTTCGATATTGTTAGAATTTATTATGTATATTACCCCTGCAGAGATGTGCTCCTGCATCAATTCGTCTAATGGACAATACACAGTTCCAGTTTGGTAAGCAAATATTTGTTCTTGGAAGAGATTTTTTTTATTAACAGTAGAATACATATTAATTTCTAAGTTTGTATTTTTATATATTTTATGACATAAGTGGAAAGGATGTAATAAATCAATAATCCAGAACTACACAAATTGACATTGATACAGTATCGGGCATAAACCCCAAGTTATTGACTGTGTTAAACGTAGCAATCCAAGTAGATGATCATCAGGGGTCCTTATTTTCTTTCTTTACTGCAGCCATGAGCTAAAATTGTGACTGACTATCCATTAATTACATTGGAAGGAAAAGGAGCAAAAACCTGTCTTCAGAGATCCTGCTAGGGTCTTTTTTTTAAAAAAAACTAGCTTTTGGCTTCTCTGGACTTGTGCCTTCGGTCCCAAAATGTAAAGCCAAACTAAAAATTTAAGTTACAACAAATAACTTTCTTGAGTGATAGATATTACTACCCTGAAACCTGTCTTAGAACCATAGAAAATAGGAGCAGGAGTAGGCCATTCCGCCCCATGGCTGATCCTCTATCTCAATACCATATTCCCGCTCTCTCCGCATTCCCCTTGATGCCTTTTGTGTCTAGAAATCCACCTATCTCCTTCTTAAATATATTCATTGACTTGGCCTCCACAGCCTTCTGCGGTAGAGAATTCCACAGGTTCATCACCCTCCGAGTGAAGAAATTTCTCCTCATCTCAGTCCTAAATGTCCTACCCCTTATCCTGAGACTGTGACCCCTCATTCTGGACCCCACTGCCAGGGGAAACATCCTCCCTGCATCCAGTCTGTCTAGCTCTGTCAGAATTTTACATGTTTCAATGCGATCCCCTCTCATTCTTCTAAAATCTAATGAATACAGGCCTAGTCGACCCAATCTCTCCTCATATGACAGTCCTGCCATTCCAGGTATCAGTCTGGTGAACCTTCACTGCACTACCTCTATGGCAAGTATATCCTTTCTTGGGTAAGGAGACCAAAACTGCACACTATATTCCAGGTGGTCTTACCAAGGCCCTGTATAACTGCAGTAAGACATCCTTGCTCCTGTACTCTCATCCTCTTGCAGTGAAGGCCAACTTACCATTTGCCTTCCTAACTGCTTGCTCCACCTGCATGTTTGCTTTCAGTGACTGGTGTACAAGGACACCCAGGTTCCTTTTGTACATCAACATTTCCCAATCTATCTCCATTTAAATAATTGCCTTTCTGTTTTTCCTTCCGAAGTAGATAACTTCACATTTATCCACGTTATACTGCATTTGCCCACTCACTCAACTTGTCTAAATCGCCTTGAAGCCTCTTTGCATCCTTCCCACAACTCACAATCCCACCTAGTTTTGTGTTGTCAGCAAACTTGGAAATATTACATTTGGTTCCCTCATCCAAATCATTGATATAGATTGTGAATAGCTGGGGCCCAAGCACTGATCCCTGTGGTACCCCACTAGTCACCGCCTGCTACCCTGAAAAAGACCCATTTATTCCTACTCTCTGTTTCCTGTCTGTTAACTAATTTTCAATCCATGCCAGTTTGTTATCCCCAATCCCATGTGCATTAATTTTGCACACTAACCTCTTATGTGGGACTTTATCAAAGGCCTTCTGAAAATCCAAATACACCACATCCACTGGTTCTCCCTTTTCTATTCTACCAGTTACATCCTCAAAAAAAAAAACTCCAGTAGGTTTGTCAAACATGATTTCCCTTTCATAAATCCATGTGGAGGTAATGATAAACAGTGTGTGTCAGGAAGGGACAGAGCGTACAAACATAAGAGTGCACTAGCAAATGGGGCTGGGGTAGAAAAGAATGGTAAAAAGACAAAATTAAAGGTTCTTTATCTGCGCGCAGCATTCGTAATAAGATAGATGAATTGACGGCACAAATATAAACATATGGGTATGAACTCATGGCCATTACAGAGACGTGGTTGCATGGTGACCAAGGTTGGGAGCTAAATATTCAGTGTTATTTAACATTTCGGAAGGATAGGAAAAAAGGTAAAGGTGGTGGGGTAGCTCTGTTAATAAAGGATGAAATTGGCATAATAGTGAGAAATGATCTTGGCTCAGAAGATCAAGATGTTGAATCAATTTGGGTGGAGGTAAGAAATAGCAAAGGAAAGAAATCACTGGTGGGAGTAGTATATAGGCCCCCTAACAGTAGCTTCACTGTAGGAAATAAGGGGGTCTTGTTTAAAAAAAAAGGTAATGCAATAATCATGGGCGATTTTAACTTTCACATAGATTGGACAAATCAAATTGGCAAAAATAGCCCTGAGGAGGAGTTCATAGAGTGTATTAGGGACTGTTTCTTAGACCAATACATTGGGGAACCAACCAGGAAACAGGCCATTTTGGATCTGGTAATGGGTAACGAAACAGGATTAATTAATCTCAAAGTAAAGGATCCCTTGGGAAGCAGTGATCATAACATGATAGAATTTCACATCCAATTTGAGAGCTAGGACCTTGGGCTTGAAACCACTGTATTAAACTTAAATAAAGGCAATTATAAAGGAATTAAGGTGGAATTGGCTAAAGTGGACTGGGTAAACAGATTAGATGGCATGATGGTGGATAAACAGTGGCAAACATTTTAAAAATATATATTATGACTCGCAACAAAAATATATCCCTGTTAGGAGGAAAGACTCCACAAAAAGGGTGAACCAACCATGGCTAACTAAGGAAGTAAAGGATGGTATCAGGTTAAAAGAAAAAGCATACAACATGAAGATTGGGAAAACTTTAAAAAAAACAGCAAAGGATGACTATAAGAATAATAAAGAAAGAGAAAATAAATTGAGATTAAACACACAAGAAATATAAAGTAGAAATAAAGAAATATAAAAAAATATAGAACAGTAAAAGCTTCTACAAGTATATAAAAAGGAAGAGGGTAGCTAAAGTAAACATTGGTCTCTTAGAGGATGAGACTGGGGAAATAATAATGGAAAACAAGGAAATGGCAGAGGAATTGAACAGATATTTTGTATCTGTCTTCACAGTAGAAGACACTAATAATATAGCAAGGGGCAAAGGGGGAGGGAGGAACTAAAAACTAATGGGTCCAAAGGCTGACAAGTCCCCTGGACCTGATGGCTTGCATCCGAGGGTCTGTGGCTGCAGAGATAGTGGGTGCATTGGTTGTAATCTTCCAGAATTCACTAGATCCTGGAAAGGTCCCAGCGGATTGGAAAACCGCAAACGTAACACCCCTATTCAGTGAGTCAGAAAGCAGGTAACTATAGACCAGTTAGCTAACATCTGTCATTGGGAAAATGCTGGAATCCATTATTAAGGAAGTAGTAGCAGGACATTTGGAGACTCATAATACAATCAAGGAGAGTCGACATGGTTTTATGAAGGGGAAAATCATGTCTGACAAATTTATTAGAGTTCTTTTGAGGAATTAACGGGCAGGGTGGATAAAGGGGAACGAATGGATACAGTCTATTTGGATTTCCAAAAAGCATTTGATAAGGTGCCACATAAAAGATTACTGCACAAGATAAGAGCTCATGGTGTTGGGGGTAATATACTGGCATGGATAGAGGATTGGCTAACTAACAGAAAACAGAGTCGGGATAAAAGGGTCATTTTCAAAATGGCAATCTGTAACTAGTGGGGTGCCGCAGGGCTCAGTGCTGGGGCCTCAACTGTTTACAATATATATCAATGACTTGGATGAAGGAACAGTGTCTTGTGGCCAAATTTGCTGCTGATACAAAGATAGGTAGAAAAGCAAGTTGCGATGAGGACACAAAGTGTCTGCAAAGGGATATTGACAGGTTAAGTGGGCAAAAATTTGGCAGATGGAATATAATGTGGGAAAATGTGAAGTCATCCACTTTGGGAGGAAAAATAAAAAAGCAAAATATTATTTGAATGGAGAAATATTACAAAATGCTGTGGTACAGTGGGATCTGGGTGTCCTTGTACATTAAACACAAAAAGTCAACATACAGGTGCAGCAGGTAGTCCGGAAGGCAAATTGAATATTGGCCTTTATTTCTAGGGGGATGGAGTATAAAAGCAGGGAAGTCATGCTACAACTGTACACTGTGCTGGTGAGACCACACCTGGAGTACTGCGTACAGTTCTGGTGCCCTTATTTAAGGAAGGACATACTTGCATTGGAGGCAGTTCAGAGAAGGTTCGCTAGGTTGGTCTATACTCATTGGAGTTTAGAAGAATGAGAGGAGACCTTATTGAAACATACAAGATTCTGAGGGGACTCGATAGGGTAGATGCAGAGAGGATGTTACCCCTCTTGGGAGAATCTAAAACTAGGGGGCATAGTCTCAGAATAAGGGGTCCCCTGTTTAAGACTGAAATGAGAAGGAATTTCTTCTCCCAGAGGGTTGTGAATCTTTGGAATTCTTTACCCCAAAAAGCTGTGGAGACTGAGTCATTGAATACATTCAAGGCTGATTTAGACAAATTTTTGATCAGCAAGGGAGTCAAAGGATATGGGGAAAAGGCTGGAAAGTGGAGTTGAGGTAAAAATCAGATCAGCCATGATCTCATTGAATGGTGGAGCAGGCTCAAGGGGCCAAATGGCCTACTCCTGCTCCTATCTCTTACGGTCTTATGGTCTAATCCCATTGATATTTTCTAAGTGTCCTGTTATCACATCCTTTATAATAGACTCTAGCATTTTCCCTACTACTGATTTTAGGCTAACCGATCTGCAGTTCCCTGTTTTCACTCTTCCTTTTTTAAATAGTGCGGTTACATTTGTCGCCCTCCAATCTGCAGGAATTACTCCATAATCTATAGAATTTTGGAAGATGACAAACAATGCATCCAGTTTTAGTACTCTGGGATACAGATTATCAGGACCTGGGGATTTATCGACTTTCAATCTCGTTAATTTCTCCAGCACTTTTTTTTCTAATACTAATTTTACTAATACTAATGGGGATGTTCGTTGATGATTGCACAGTGTTCAGTTCCATTCGCAATCCCTTCAGATAATGAAGCAGTCCGTGCCCGCATGCAGTAAGACTTGGACAACATCCAGGCTTGGGCTGATAAGTGGCAAGTAACATTCTTGCCAGGCAATGATCATCTCCAAGAGGAGCGAGTCTAACCATTTCCCCTTGACATTCAACGGCATTACCATCGCCGAATCCCCCACCATCAACATCCTGGGGGTCACCATTGACCAGAAACTTAACTGGACCAGCCACATAAATACTGTGGCTACAAGAGCAGGTCAGAGGCTGAGTATTCTGTGGGGAGTGACTCACCTCCTGACTCCCCAAAGCCTTTCCACCTTCTACAAGGCACAAGTCAGGAATGTGATGAATACTCTCCATTTGCCTGGATGAGTGCAGCTCCAATAACACTCAAGATGCTCAACACTATCCAGGACTAAGCAGCCCCCTTGATTGGCACCCCATCCACCACCGTAAACATTCACTCCCTTCACCACCGGCGCTCCGTGGCCGCAGTGTGCACTATCCACAGGATGCATTGCAGCAACTCGCCAAGGCTTCTTCGACAGCACCTCCCAAACCCGCAACCTCTACCACTTAGAAGGCCAAGGGCAGCAGGCACGTGGGAACAAATCCACCTGCACGTTCCTCTCCCAGTCACACACCATCCCGACTTGGAAATATATCGCCGTTCCTTCATCGGCGCTGGGTTAAAATCCTGGAACTCCCTACCTAACAGCACTGTGGGAGAACCTTCACCACACTGCAGCGGTTCAAGGCGGCGGCTCACCACCACCTTCTCAAGAACAATCAGGGATGGGCAATAAATGCTGGCGTTGCCAGCGACGCCCACATCCCATGAACGAATAATAAAAAAAATTCCTTTAGTTCCTTCTTCTCACTAGACCCTTGGTTCCCTAGCATTTCTAGGAAGTTATTTGTGTCCTCTTCAGTGAAGACAGAACCAAAGTATTAGTTTAATTGCTGTGCCATTTCCTTGTTCCCCATTAAAAAAAATTCTCCTGTTTCTGACTGTAAGGGACCTACATTTGTCTTCACTAATCATTTTCTTTTTACATATTTGTAGAAGCTTTTACAGTCTGCTTTTATGTTCCTTGCAAGTCTACACTCGTACTCTATTTTTCCCCTCTTAATTAATCTCTTGGTCCTTTTTTGCTGAATTCTAAACTGCTCCCAATCCTCAGGCTTGCTACTTTTTCTGACAACTTTATATGACTCCTCTTTGGATCTAATACTATCCTTAATTTCTTTTGTTAGCCATGGTTGGGCCGCTTTTCCTTTGTGTTTTTGTGCCAGAAAGGAATGTATAACTGTGACAATTCATGCATTTGTTCCTTAAATGTTAGCCATTGTCTATCCACCATCATGCCTTTTAATGAAGCTCCCCAATCTATCATAGCCAGCTCACTCCTCATACTTTCGCAGTTTCCTTTGTCTAGATTTAGGACCCTAGTTTTGGATTGGACTACTTCACTTTCCATCTTAATGAAGAATTCTATCATGTTATGGTCACTCTTCCCTAAAGGATCCTGCACAACAGGATTATTAATTAACCCCTTCTCATTGCACAATACCCAATCTAGGATAGCCCGTTCCCTGGTTGGCTCCTCAACGTACTGGTCTAAAAAAAATCTCGTACACATTCCAGGAATTCATCCTCCACAGTATTATTGCTAATTTGGTTTGGCCAGTCTATATGTAGATTAAAGTCACCCACGATTACTGTTACTGTAGTACCCTTGTTATGTGCATCTCTAATTTCCTGTTTGATGCCATCCCTTACATTACCACTACTGTTTGGAGGCCCACAATCAACTCCCACCAGTGTTTTCTGCCTCTTTGTACTTCCTAACTCCACCCAGACTGACTCTACTTCTTGATTTTCTGAGCCAATATCCTTTCTCACTATTGCTCAGAATTCATTCTTGACTAACAACGCCACTCCACCTCCTTTTTCTTTTTGCTTGTCCTTCCTAAATACCAAATACCCTTGGATATTCAGCTCCCAGCTTTGGTCACCCTGCAGCCATGTCTCCATAATCACAATTATATTCAAGTGGTTATAATTATATAATTAAGTAGTAATTATATCTCATCTCGAGTCGTCAATGATAGTCCCAACTTTGTATAATTGACATAGATTTGAATCCAGCACTGGTCATAGACAGATTTCATTGTATTTAAATGTTGAATAGTTTCCGGAATTGCTCAAATTCAGGATTATTGAAAATATGTCAGTGCTGGTCATTTATCAGATTGGTCAAAAATATTTGTAGTTTAAAGAATTCTCTATGGTATGTAGATTTATGGCCCCAGATCAGTGCAATATTCTAAAGCACTCTATGACTCTGATCTCTGCAAAGTTGTGAAATATTTCCCTTTACAAAATTATTAAACTTGTGTATGAAAATTTGTAAAATGTTACCAACATGCAAAAAGGAAGAGAGAGAAAAGACCATCTGGCAATCAATGCTCACTTTATCCATTGGATTCTGCAACCTTGTGCAACACACTCCCTAATTACTAGTAATGCTACTCCTAGGGAGTTACCGTGAAGCTTCAAAACATTTCTGAGGGATTGTAAACAGACTGTGTCTTAAGTAAAGTCTTTGGGATAAGAAATGCAGGTGCAATAAGAAATGGCAAACCTCATACGTGAACAAGTCAATCCATTCATTAGAGTTATAAAATAGTGTATATTAGTTACTGAGTCTGTACATCATTACCAGTACTCCACTATATTTCACCTTCAGTCTGTGATACTGAACAATTAATATTATTGCAAGATAATTAGTATTTTGTTACCTTTGTGTGTCTATAAACAGAATGTCAGAGACTTTGGATTATCTTATGCTGTTTTGTAAAAACTACAACACAACACTTTTAATGAGATATTAGTTACTGAATATTAGAAAGAATTGATGTAGCTGGGCTTGAAAACCATGCAGTTCCTTAGAGACCTCATTACTTTGAATAGCTTTCAAGAATTTTTTTAGTGTTTGCATCATGGAGCTGAACAGAAAAAATAAATTATCTTGAGGGTTCACACCAAAGAAGGTTCACAATTAAAGAACAAGCCAAGTTGTAGCTCACATTCTAAATGCTGCTTATATTTGAAATTGCATTCACTAATTATATAACTCTTGCCAATTTGCAGTACAGTTTAATGTTTAATATCTACAAACCACTATGAACAGTATTGAATTTAGCTTAAAATAATGACAAGCCCATTCTTATAGAAAATGATGGTTTACTCCAGTTTAGTTGAACTGTACATAAATGCGAAATGTGGCTAAATTTTCTGTCTACAGAATATTAATACTGCACACAATCTCTAAATATTTAAAATAGAAAGGATGGAAACTTTATTCCAGTAATGGATGGTACTTTATATTTAGGATGGAAATTTCCACAAAAATATTGAACTGCAAGTTTCTATACTGTATCCAATGTCGTTTTCATCCAGTTTGTGCCTAAGTGACTAAATGGTTTGCCAGAATCTGCAAGTTGCACACCCAGATTTTTAAGGACTTGGTGAACCCACTAACTTTTCCCCAGAGATGGTGCTGTACTAATTAATATAACTGATTTAAAGCCTTTAAATCTACTAAAAAGTATCAAGTATATTAAATTGGAATGGTTGGACCTTTTCTGCAGAAGAGGTCCAAATAACTTGACTGCATTGAAATAACAAAACCGATAGAATGAGCTTTGTTTTGTTACTTGCATAGCTGATACATCTGTTGGCTGAAAATGCAATCCAAATGCGCTGGGACTCATTTTCCCTAATAAGTGTTTAACTGTTCAGTACTGCACTGTAATGTGTTTAAAGTTGAGTTAAACTGCGATTCGCTCTGAATATTGGATTAATCCTTTCAATCATTGGTGTAGCAGTCTATTAAGAACATAAATGTTTGATATGGCCCTGATGAACTTGTGTGCTGTTCAAAAAAAAACTTTTCTGTACTGTAGTAACTTGTCGGAAAATGAGAATTGATTTTAAACTTTACGGTACCCTTTGTGCCCATGTATGATTATCCTTTTAAACATTATTATATTTGCATATTTTGGGCACTGTCAGAATATGGTTAATACTTGAGCTTAAGCACAGAGGTTGGTAAGGGCAGAGTGAACTTCTAACGGAGTAATTTGTTAAGAGTGAGGACTTTCAGCTGGTAATTTGGTGAGTGTGGGAATTAAAGAAATACATAAAATAAAAAAAAGACTAAGCAATTACTATCATTTCAAAATCAAGCTAAATCCATTTACAAAATATAATTTAGATCACAAGTGATTCTGTTAGTCCTAGAAATAAACTACTGACAAATAAAAACTGGAAATGGCAGTACAGGCTGTATCGGGACTGTAATGTGTGGGAGTTTGTGGACGGCGAGACTGTCCTGGATCGCCACATCTGCAGTAAATTTATCTGGCTTGAGACACTCCGGCTCAGTGTCTCTGAGCTGGTGCGAGTTAGAGACACTGCAACAAATAAGGGAGGGGGAAGAATATCTAGATAGTTTTCTGCAGAGTACAGTCACACCTCAGAGGAAAGCACAGGCGCAGGAAGAGAAGAGTGTGACTGTTAGTCAGCAGGGTAGCGGGAACCGAGGAGAAGAAGAGAAGGAGGTACCTCAGACACTGCTCCTATCCAACAGGTATGAGGAGATGAGTGTAAAGGTCAGACCAGGGTAAGGAATAAAGATAACAAACGGTCAAAGTTCTAAAACAGAAGTACAAAAGGACTGTCAAAAATAAAGTAAAAGGAACAACTATTAAAGATTAATTAAATTGCATGTTCAGCAATGTACACAGCGTCCAAAATAAAACTGGGGAACTGGAGGCAATAACCCGTAGCGAGGAACCAGATGTTGAAGAAATAACAAACAATGCTACATAAAGAACCGGATTGGCAACTAAATATTGCAGGTTATAACATAATTCAGAAAGGATAGGGAAGGAAGAATGGAGGTGGAGTAGCTGTACTAATTAGAGAACATAATGGCAGTAGAAAAAAAGGGACACAACTAACAGAAGGATGAAAACGGAATCCATATGGATTGAAATAAAAGATAAAATAAGGGATCAATCACACTAATAGGAGTATACTACAGACCACCTAATAGTGGAAAGGGGAAAGGTGGTAGAGGAAGAAATGTGTAAGCAAATATATGAAATGAATAAAGGACATAGAATACTAATCATGGGAGATTTTAACTGCTTCTTCCGCCCCCCCCCCCCCCCCAAAATAAAACTGGCAAAAAGAGGTAGGGAATGGAGTTTTTACAATGTGTACAGGACTCATTTCTCACCCAGTATGTAAAAAGCCCAAGAGAGGAAGTACTGCTGGATCTCGTAATTGGAAATGAACCAGAACAGATAAGAGAAGTAAGCATAGGGGAACATCATAGTGATGACAACATAATAAGGTTTAAGATAAAGATAGGGATTGGGCCACTAAGGGATACACAAGATAAACTCATTGGTAATGGCAGAAATATTAAATAATTATTTTGCCTCAATATTTACCAGGGAGTCTAACATGGTGGGCATGACATTATATCTTTTTTGATCTCTTCTAAAGACATTTAAGATAGAAAGGGGGAGATAAAAAAGTAATCAAACCTAGAGAGGATTAAACCCCCAGATCTGCATGGATATTTAAAAAGGGAGATGGAACAAGTCCAGGGAACTATAGACCAATTAGCTTAATGTCGGTGGTAGAATCTTTACTCAAAGATGTAACAGAAAAAAAATCTAGAAACTGAAAATATAATAAAGAATAGTCAGCATGGATTTTAAAAGGGAAGGTTATGCTTGACCAACCTTATTGAATTTGTTGAAGTAACAGGGTAGACAAGGGTAATACAGTAGATGTAATATATTTGGATTTTTAAAAGGCCTTTGATAAGGTACCACATTGTAGACTCATGACTAAGGTCAGAGCATGTGGAGTCAAGGGACAGTTGGCAGAATTATCCCCTTCGTCAGATTATCCCCTTCGTCACTCACTCACTCACCTGACGAAGGGGATAATCTCCGAAAGCTTGTGATTTTTAAAATAAAATTGTTGGACTATAACCTGGTGTTGTAAGATTCCTTACATTTGTCCACCCCAGTCCATCACCGGCATCTCCACATCATGGCAAAAGGTGGGAAGTGGTGTTCCACAAAGGTCGGTGCTGTTTGCCATTTACATAAACGATTTGGACTCTGGAATTGGAAGAACAGTTTTAAAATTTGCAAACGACACCAAATTGTGGAGTATAGTTAATACTGAGGAGGACTGACAAAATACAGGAAGACGTTAATAAACTTGCAGAATGGGCGTGTGATTGGCAAATGAATTTCAATATAGATAAGTGTGAGGTGGTACATTTTGGTAGGAATAATGAGGCCATATACTCCTTGGAAAATAAGAGTCTAAATGGGATAAAAGAGCAGAGGGATCTGGAGTACAGATACACAAATCACTAAAAGTAGCAATGTAGATTAATAAGGCCATAAAAAAGCAAACAAAGTTCTGGGGTTCATTTCTAGAAGGATAGAATTGAAAAGCAGGGAAGTAATGTTAAACTTGTATACAACCTTGGTAATTCTACACTTGGAGTACTGTGAAAAGTTCTGGTCTCCATATTATAGAAAGGATATAGAGGTACTGGAGAAGGTGCAAAAAATATTTACCAAGATGATACCAGAACTGAGAGGTTATACCTATCGGGAAAGATTGAACAGGCTGGGGCACTTTTCTCTAGAAAAGGGAAGACGTCGGGGTGACATGATAGAGGCCTTTAAGATTATGAAAGGGTTTGATAGGATAGACACAGAGAAGATGTTTCCACTTGCGGGGAAGACCAGAACTGGGGGCCATAAATATAAGATAGTCACTAATAAATCCAATGGGGAATTCAGGAGAAACTTCTTTACCCAGAGAGTGGTTAGAATGTGGAATTCGCTACCACAAGGAGTAGTTGAGGCAACTAGCACAGATGCATTTAAGGGGAAGCTAGATAAACACATGAGGGAGAAAGGAATAGAAGGATATGTTGGTGGGGTTAGATGAAGGGTGGGAGGAGGCTTATATGGAGCATAAACACCAGCATGGATCCGTTGGGCTGAATGCCCTGTTTCTATGCAGTACATTCTGTGTAATACTGGCTAAAGTGTAATGGGTTACTGTAAGGAGAGCTTAGAGACCAATAATGTCTAATTCCGAACCAAATAATGTCAACTGGGAGAGTAGAACTTTATCCAATTTATCATTTTCTGTGCTTCCTTGAAAGTTTGTATTATTGCTTTTATGACACTGTTTTGAGCGTTCTTGTGTTCTACTCTTGCATCTTGTGATCGGGTAAATGTCCTCAATCTAATAGTGACTAGGTGTGATTGTCAAAATCCACTATCAACAATGTCAATCAATATAGATTGGTTTATTTAAAATTTGAAGAAATGCTGTATTTCCAAAGAAGCTAGCTTTTAAAATGTGTTTTTTCAAAATAGGACATGCACTAAAACCACAAGTGGCCTCCATTTTTACTTCATTTTTGGATGGACTGAAAAAGTTCTACATCACCAAGGTATGTTCAATTTTTCCATAGTTTGTTTTTAACGTTGCAAAAGTTGGAAGATAATAGTGTAAGCTAGGAATAACTGTCATATAAGCTAACTTTTGAGTGTGAATATTGTGCAGTTTTATAAATCATCTGCACTGCTGTCAAAATTATTAGGATATTTGTAAATTGCATTTAAGAAGAGAGCAATTTAAGGTGAGTCTGACAGGTCGGCTATTTCCATTAGCTCACATTCCTAAAATGAAATGAAAGCAAACTATTCCATATAGTGTTGTATCTAATGACCTGGCTGGTCAAAAATATCCCCTCTTCTGAGTATGTACACATCTGCCCCAAGTTTGTGTAACAAATGGCCTTTGGGCAGAAGCTTGTGACTGCTTTTAGCATAAGTATTCTAACTTTTTCTAATTGTTGACAATGTTCTGAATGAATAAAAACAAACTTTTGGGTTGCTGCCATAAAAGTCACCTGGTTTCCTTAATATCAGTAGAGATCAGAAGATTTTGTATGTCAGATTCAAAAGTGTGAATGCATGTTTTCCCAAATTGCTAATGTGACATTTGTAGTTGATGTCAAGTGTTGGAAATCATAATTTTGTGGTGAGTTTTAAAAGGTTTTTTCAAAGTATACACTGCTTTGAATGCATTTATTCTATTTCCTGTTTACTGATTGGAAGCTAAATAATTTTGAGGGATTGTGATTGGTTTTTTTTTATTCAACCTTTGAAGTATTGTCTTGATTTAATAATGAGACCACAAGGGTTCGAGCTCGTTCCAGTGGTTTTCTTGTGCAAACTGTCTAATAGTTTCTATAAATAGACTTTGTCCCTTACAATCTGAAATTTGCATCCTTCTCTCTGCTGCACTAAGCTAATGTAGTCTGGGCATAACAATTCCCTATTTAACAATGATACTGGATAGTGAAACTTATGTAGGATTCCAGTCATCAAAGTCTATTGCCTCTTTTTATGGGGGGGATGGGTGTGCGGGAGCCCGGTAGTGGGTGTCGAACCTGGCAAGTTCAGGGACGTGGAGGTCCTGCTGATCTTAACAGCAGGGCCTCGTTTGAATAAATCTCTGCAGAGTCCAGCCCGACACCGAACAGCATTGACTACCTGGCTAGCTGGTGGGAGTGGGCATTTTGCAGCAGGGGGCCATAGCCAGGGACCCGTGGGAACAGTGCCCAGCAGTCGGGGGGGAGGGGCAGGAAGTGGGGGGGTGGAGGAACCTCTGAAAGATCGGAAGGGATGTAGCCTGGAGCAAGGGAGACCAAAGGCCCAGAGGAGCACTCCTGGCCCACAAGGAATCCTAAAATAAAACTTTTTAACTTACCTTCTGGGCCTTTTCTGGCCCATGATCCGGCTCTTGACAGGTTTACCGGACAGGGAAGCAGTCAGTTCTCTCTCGCTCAGACCTTCCACCTAAAGTTGCAGATTGGGTCCTGATGACATGCTTAAAAGAGCAGGTTCAGATTGGGACACGGCGAGAAGGCAGCGGGATCAGAGGGGATAAGTGACTCGCTTTATTTTAACTGCCCCCTGTCTGGTTTCCGCCAGGCGGGGGCAGTTAAAATCAGGGCCCATGTCTCCAGTCAGCAAACACTAAACCCAATTCACGCAGGCTAAAACTACTGATTGAATTTATTCGGAATTAAATGATTTATAGAAATAAAGATATGGACAGCTACCATACAGCAAGAGCATTATTTTAGAATATATATATGGAATTATAATGACTTTTTAAAGAAACCTGTTTTCTCAGCTTCTTCTGGCAAACTCTTGAAATTAGTCTTATGTAATACGTTAAACACCTGTTTACAAAGTTTATCCAAACATGTATTGATCACTGCCAAAACTGCTGAGCACTAAAATGCTTTACTTCCTTTGATGTAAATATAATGATCTTAACGATTGTCCTTGGCAGCCAACTTTGATTTCACATATTGTACACTATTGACAAGGTAGTAGATTAACAAATTGATAGATGGCTGCATCAATCTGAGGAAATAGTATGGTAGAGGAGGCCCGATTGATTTGTTGAGTCAATTGTAAGCCATTTCCCTGCCTTGAAAGCGGCTGGTGACTGACTACCGACCATTATTATTTTAAACACCATGTCCCAATCAAAGAGAGCCTTTATCCTAATTGAACAAAGCATCCAGTACTACAAGTAAGAGAAATCTATTCCAAGCAGCTATTTTAACTTTTAAAAGTGAGTGGAATCCATTTTAGCATGGTAATCACAACAGAAATATGTAAACAGGAGTGTTATAGCATGTAACAATGTATTCTTCTGCTAAAGAAGCTGGTCTTTTCCTATAGAGCCACAGACTCTAATTGATTTCAGGCTGTGTTTACTTAAAGCAATCAGAATTTAATTGCTATTTGGTGAAAAGTTTACAGTTTAGAAGGTGCTGATAAATTTCAGCTCCAGACTAGGGGGGAAAACGGTCTAAAATAACTGACTTTCTATATTTTTTAACACTGCAAAGTGCAACATCTGATGTATGATGGATAAGTTCAAAACTTAACGTGCTAGCAGATCTCTTGTGGCATTGCTCACAGTGAGTCTGAGGTTATCTTGTTGCAAGGGATGTGGTCTGGTAGGGGGAAGGAAAATTGAAGGTTGTAAGTCCAGAAGGTTTAAAAAGGAAAGGGTTTCACCAGCACTTAACAATGGAAGCATTTGTTATTTAAAGCTCAAACAACATTTTAGGAAAAGAAGCTTCTCTTGCTCAGTTGTGCAGAAGCTATTCAGAGAATCCCTACCCTGCACTGCAAAAACCTTCTTTCCAACTCTTAATGGAAATGGTCTTTGTTGATTAAACGTTTTGTGCTTTGACTGTAAATGCAGAGCAAGAACCTAAGCAACTTGTACTTTATTCTTGGTCAGGCCAAGAACGTTGGTTTTGCAGGGGAGAGAAAACAATGTTTTGGTTGGAGCAGGGACTAGTGAAATACCATCTGGGGGAAGAGAGAGGGGTTAAATAGCAACTCGGGCTGAGGGCAGTGGAGAGAAACAGCGAGGGTGGGAACTATCTGATGATAAGCTTGATTTTAATGGGCTTGAGGCCAGGAATGAATCTGACTCCTTGGGTACATGGTGAGGGGTGCTTTGATAGTTGGAAGCAGGTCATAGCTGGTTGGAATGGAGTGCAAACCTCAGCCCAGGACCCTGAAATGGGTTAAATTTCAGGTGGCAAAACATAATGGACTAATTTCTGCTTGAAATTGGGAATTTTATGGGTAAGTTATAGTATTCTTTGCCGTTCTTTAACATTTATGTATTGTATCGTTTTTAACCTGTGACTAGTTAGCTGAAAAGAATGGCCAATGAAAGTTTCAAACAATGTCTTGGATAATTTGATTAGCTCACTGCATTTCTTTTATTGGTGGATCCTCCTGAGTGCTCATTCAGGATTGGTTGTTTTCAAAAGTCCTTAATAATTTCTCATTGGTAAATTTCTACACTCTGCTTTTGATTTGTATATTCCCTACCTACTGAATTCTAACTTGTTACCGTTTAGGAATTAAATTACAACGGCAGAAACTCATCACCCCAAGTGAGCATAAAGTGCTGAATCTGCATGATTTAACAGTTTGAGGATAACAAAGTGCAAATATAATTTAACAAAATATGTATCTCAATACATAAGTGTATGGCTATTTCTTTTGAGATGGGGCTACACATGAATAGTTTAAATACTGATTGTGATCCCTGCTACAATTTAGTGTCGATTGGTAACACTATACCATGTCATGCTATTGAGTAAAATACCTGTTTTTCCACTGACATAAATAACAGCTGTGATATCACTCTGCATTTCTGACTGTCATATTGTTTTGCAGTTTTGAAATACACTTGTACTACTGCATACCAAGTAATTGTGCTAGATTTGAATTGAACTGGGACTTTTTAAATTAGTGTTACCTTTTTATTGTTTTGAGAAAGCACTGCTGCCCACCACCTAACTTTTTAATATTTTTTTTAAAAAAGTAACTACCAGAGGAGCTATGCTATCTGGTTACAGGGAAGCATCCATATGTAGTGTGTTCTCCTTTTCAAAGTTGCCAACAATAAGAGTTTGAGAAAACAAGAACAAATGATTGGCATATGCAAAAGTTTAATATGCATAGCCTATGATTATGCAGAAATGTGTTTAGAAATTGGGAATCAGTTGTGGTTAAAAATTGTTCAAATTTGAGAATAGTACGAGCAGCCTATGAGATAATTTAGATCTCGACAGTTGTTGATAACTAGTGTATTATAACTGCATCATGATGAATAAGTAATTTAGGCAATCTAGTTTTTTTTAGGTTTTATGACCTTAGTCTAAAAGTTCAGAACATTTGTTGCACGTCTTTCATTCACTATTGCTGCAAACATGGAATGTATATTTCAGAATGCTGCAGTATTTTCAAGAGAATCCCCTATTTTCACCCTGGTTTATATTTGAAGCCTTTGGGATTCTAGGTGTGTCATATGCCATATGCAAATTATTTTCTTTCTTCACATTTCATCTCATTCCAATGAAATTATACAATCACAGCTCTCCTGAAGACACTGAATAATTGCACCACCTGATACCCTGACCTGTACAGATCAGGTTCCATCTTTGGTCTGTGCTGAGTTATTTAATCTCAGTTGAGTCATTGGTGGGTGCTAAAATTGACCGCTGTTGCTGGGTTGGTGAAGGAGGGGTGATGTCCGTCTGTGTTCCTACTCCTCACTGATATCCTAAATGGCTCCTCTGAATACTGTGTATTTGTACGTTGATGAGGATAGATTGGGTGTAACTGCTCTGCCCCCAATGACTCCATATCATGCCAGCTCTTACTGTTAAGTTTTGCGTGTGAAGTATAGCTGCACGAGTGAAGTATGGAGGTGCTAGAACTTTTGCTCAGGACAACAGGGAAGAAAAATGGATGCTAGGCAGAAAGGAAAGTGGGTGGGAAAAAACTGTTGAGAGATGCAGGAGGAATGATGCAAAGTTGCCCCACAGTAATGATTTAGGAGCAGTATGCAATTAAGAGCAAGATGACCAGAACGTACAAATACATAATGTGCGTAACTTATGTAGAGATCTATTTAGGTAAAGGAAATCAATTATGGTTGAAAATAGTCTAACTTTGAAAATGTTGAGCGAGCAATGTAACTCTGGATTTCACATTTGACCTGTGCCAGCTGATAAATTTAGGGCAGTTGACAAGATATGGTCTTAAACGTAGTCTCTGCTCTTCCCTCAGTCCCCCTTTCCCCCCCCTCTTTCCTCCACCCCCCCCACCCCCCCAAAAAAAATCAGTACGTTAACTTTTAAGCAAAAGTTCCCTGATACGGGGAAAATTAATCTTCCTGTTTGCAATTACATTCCAATCACACACAATCCGAGTCGATGCGCATCTTGATACAATCAATTTGAAATACTTGTAGGCAGCCTTTTTTTATGCTGAGCTTATTTAATGGTTGTGTCCACAGGGGTAATTCAGTTTTTGTTAATGTTTTTCACGCAGTTGCATGACAAAAATAAGGTTTTAAAGATAATTAAGCACTGAAATGCTTTAAAAATAGGTAAATTTTTTTATGGTTCTATTTTCAAATGGAAAAATGTGAACTGTGGTCAGTTCAACGTAGGGAAGATTGTATGGGCCTTCGCTGCCATTGAATATGTGTGCCTCTGAGCTTTTTCTATAACTTTGAGAAATAGTTTGTTTCATCATAATTTAATATAAATCGACAGATGACAACACATCTATATTACACACCTGTCCATGTTAATAAATTGTTGCAACTCAAATTCTAGGGCTTCCCACGGTGAGAGGGAACATTTTTTTGTCTTAGACTTGAACATACAAAGAAGTTAAAGTTAGATTTTCCTTTTGAATAAAAGTATTCCTGCCATCCATCAACATCTTTGCTGCTGCAGCTATAGAGAAGGCATGAATGTCTCAAACTGGGCCATGATCTAGAACATACAAATCTGTTCTGCTGCACAGCAAAACAGCCTGGTGCCATAACACTAAAATAGAGTAGCCTGACTCCAACCAAGAGGTCTAATAACCTGCCCATTAGTGGGCCCACTGGGATCTTTGTAGGGATCTAACTCAGCATTGACCTCTAGGTCTGCTCCCAATAGGTTTGGACCACTAACCTGTTCAGAAGATGTGCAACTCCTGTGGAGCTACTGGTTTCCATCTGTGCTTTCAGGCTGGTGTGCAGTAGGTGAGTGGAGGATTTTGAACAACCGTGAAGGCCACAAGTACGTTTCTGTACACTGACTGGGTCTGGTTGAGATTGAAGTTTATTGTACACAAGTCTACACATTTTTGTGAATAAAATAGTGAGGAGAAAAGGAGAAACTGATCTGTGCGTAAGAGAATTAGAATAGCATGACTACAGAGGATGCAGGACAGTGTGGAGGCTAAGTACGAGACTGCCACTCACTATTATTAATCTTAGGTTTTAAAAACTTTGTTTCACTTATTCTATTTATTTGAAGCATTCATTCAAAACTATAAATAAACTCATTCTGAAGTACCTTTTGGACCCAATTGCTGTGTTTCCGATCATAAGATTTCCCCATCCGGACTTATCAAATAGTGGACTGTGGTCCGGAAGTGGATCGTGAAATAATTTTGTGTGGATTGTACTTAAGGCATGAGCATGGACCTAGAGTTGTGTGTATGGAACTGGTTGAGCTGAGGTCACTCAGCTTTCTGAAGTTTATGCTGCAAAGTTGCAATGGATGCAAATGTGGAAAATAAAGATTGTTTTTTAATAATATATGGAATCATAGAATCTTACAGCACAGAAGGAGGCCATTTGGCCCATTGTGCCTGTGCTGGTTCCTTGAAAGAGCTATCCAATTTAGACTTGTAACCCTGCAAATTAGTCCTCTTCAAGTACATGTCCAATTGCCAGATCTTAACAACCCTCTGGGGAAAAAATGCTGTTTCATTTCCCCTCTAGTTTGTTTGCAAGTTATTGTAAATCTATGACCTCTATTTACCAACCCCATTTGTCAGAGGAAACAATTTCTCCCTACTGGCTCTATCAAAACCTCTCATAATTTTGAATACCTCTAAGTCTCCTATTGCCCTTCTCTGCTCTAAGGAGAACAATTCCAGCTTCTCCAATCTCTCCACATAACTGAAGTCCCTTATCCTTGGTATTATAGAATCGTTACAGCACAGAAGGAAGCCATTCGGCTCATCGAGCCCGTGCCTGGTCAACCACTTCTGTACCCTCTCCAAGGCCTTGATATCTTTCCTGAAGTGTGCCTAGAATTGTATGCTGTACTCCAGCTGAGGCCTAACCAGAAAAGCCTTATATTTATTTAGCTGCCTCTTAAAACAAAAATATTACCTTTACAAAGTACATGAATCAAGGAAGCTGGTGGGAGCAGCGATGCAAGTCCAGGTTGTTGCATAGTTTATTTTGTGCTGGATTTGGAGGGACAGAGCAAGATCAGATAAACATGTTGCAAAGTGTTGCTGTGTCATATGATGTACCAAATAGCTATTGTCTTTAATTTATTTCATTCATTTACTTATTTGTTATTACAAAATAAATATATGTGCAACACCTACTCCCCAGCAATGTAAACCTGGCTCAAGACTTGTGTTATGTGACTAACTCTGTTAAAATAGTGGTAGTAGGAAAGAGAGAGGGAGAAGGAGAGAAGTAAATAAAACCAGTAAATAACAGGAGTGAGAGAGTAGGAGGAAACAAAAGCAGAAAGAAAAGAGGATAAGAAACAAGGAAATTGAAGAACATAAAAATAGGTAGATTCTAAATAGAATGGAGGGAACAGCTGAAACCATTGCCTGCAGTTCGTGTGCCATGTGGGAACCCCAGGGCACTCTGGTGTCCTGGGTGACCACGTGTGCAGGAAGTGCCTCTGGTTGCTCAAGCTGAGTTTCTGAGCTTGACGAGCTGCAGGGCATACGGGAGGCTGAGAATTTTCTGGATCGTACGTTCCAGGAGGTGGTCACCCTGCAGCTACAGAGAGCTCAAGACAGTAAGTGGGTGGCTATCTGACAGGGTAGGAAGAGGCAGGCAGTGCAGGAATTCTCCAGGAGTGTGTCGCTCACTTATGACGGTATTGAATGCCAGTGAAGGTAATGACACCTTGAAGGAGTGCAGACCGGAACATGGCACTGTGGGGCAGAAGACTGCATAGGGGGGCGCAGCGAAGCGTAGGAATATAGTGGTTATAGGGGATTCAATAGTCAGGGGTTTCTGAAACCGCAGATGAGAGTCCCACGTGGCGTTGCCTCCCTGGTGCCAGGGTAAAGGACATCGATGAGAGGGTGCAGAACATTTTGAGGAGGTAAAAGTCGTGGTTCATGTGGGAACCAAAGACATGGGAAGGAAAAGGGATGAGGTCCTGTAATCAGTATTTCAAGAGTTAGGGAGGAAGTTAAAAAGCAGGACCTAAAAAGTAATCTCTGGATTCCTCCCAGTGCCAGGCACTAGTGAGTATAGGAATAATACGATAAGGCAGGTTAATTCATTGCTGGGGAAATGGAGCAGGAGGGAGGGCTTCAGATTCCTGGGGCAGGAGGGATCTGTTCAAGATGGACGGATTGCACCTTAACAGAGCTGGGAACAATGTCCTGATGGGGAGGGTTTAAACTAATTTGGCTGGGGGTGGGCACCAGGATGAAACATTGGAGAGGAGAAATAAGGTGGGCAGAGGACTGGGAGCGACAAATACCACAAGTAAAGAGTTCAGAAATAGGAGGGATCAAATGGGGCAAATGCACGGCAGTCTAAGATGAGTTTGGTACGCATGTGGATAAATGCACGTATCATAGTAAAGAAGGTTGGTGAGCTGCAAGCATATGTCGCCACATGGGACTATGCAATAGTGACAATAACCGAGACCTGAATCAAACAAGGGGAGGATTGGGTACTTACTATTCCTGGCTACAAACTGTTCAGGAAAGATAGGGAAGGAAAGGTTGGGGGGGTGGGGGTATGGTGGCAGTATTGATCAAAGAAACTATAATAGCATTGTAGTTGAGGGGTCAAAGAATCTATTTGGGTTAGAATTAAGGAACAATGGAGGAGCTATTACGCTACTGGGTGTATACTATAGGCCTCCAAATTGTGGGAAGGAGATAGGGGAGCAAATTTGCAGGCAAATTGCAGAAAGATGCAAGAACTATAAAGTAGTGATACTGGAAGACTTCAATTATCCCAATATAGACTGGGATAGTAGCAGTGTTGAGGGCAAAGAGGGGGAGGAATTCCTGAAATGTGTACAAGAGAACTTTCTCGATCAGTGTTTTTCCAGCCCAATGAGGCATGAAGTAGTGCTGGATCTAGTTCTGGGGAATGAAGTGGGGCAGGTGGAGCATGTTTCAGTGGGTGAGCATTTGGGGAACAGTGATCATAATATCTATCAGGTTTAGAATAATTATGGATAAGGACAAGGAACAATCAAGCATAAAGATAGTTAACTGGAGGGGGACTAATTTCGCACAAGTTTAAAAAGGGATGTTGCCCAGATTAATTGGAATCAGAAATTGGTAGGCAAAGCAATAATTCAAAGAGGAGATAGTTTGAGTACAGAGTAGATACATTCCCACAAGGGGGAAAGGAAGGCCGTCCAAAGCTTGAACTCCATGGATGACTAAAGATAATAGAGATTAAAATAAAACAGAAAAAGGAGGCTTATGACAAATGTAAGGTTCATTATACAGTAGAGAACTAAGCTTAATACGGAAAGTACAAAGAAGATCTAAAAAATTAATGAGCGGCAAAGAGTATGAGAATAGATTAGCAACTAACATAAAAGGGAACTCAAAAGTCTTTGTATAAACATATAAATAGTAAAAGGATGGGGCTAATTGGGGACAAAAAAGGACATCTTGAGGCAGAGGGTATGGCTGAGATAGTAATTGAGTACTTCGCATCCATCTGCACCAGAGAAGAGGATGCTGCCAATGTAGCAGTAAAGGAAGAGATAGTAATATTGGATCGGATAAAAATAGATAGAGGAGGTACTTAAAGGTAGGCAGTACTCGAGTAGAAAAGTCACCCGATCCAGATGGGATGCATCCTAGGTTACTGAGGGAAGTAAGGGTAGAAATTGCAGAGGCTCTGGCCACAATCTTCCAATCCTCCATAGATATGGGGATGGTGCCAGAGGACTAGTGGATTGCAAATGCTACACCCCTGGTTCAATAAAGGGGAGAGGATAAACCCGGCAATTACAGGCCAGTCCTGAGTTGCCAACCTGGTGAAGCTACAACAGAGGACTACATATATGCTAAACAGTGGAAGCAACATGCCATAGACAGAGCTAAGCGATTCCACAATCAACGGATTAGATCAAAGCTCTGCAGTCCTGCCACATCCAGTCGTGAATGGTGGTGGACAATTAAACAACTAACGGGAGGAGGAGGCTCCGTGAACATCCCCATCCTCAATGATGGCGGAGTCCAGCACATGAGTGCAAAAGACAAGGCTGAAGCGTTTGCAACCATCTTCAGCCAGAAATGCCAAGTAGATGATCCATCACTGCCTCCTCCCGATATCCCCACCATCACTGAAGCCAGTCTTCAGCCAATTCGATTCACTCCACATGATATCAAGAAACGGCTGAGTGCACTGGATACAACAAAGGCTATGGGCCCCAACAACATCCCGACTGTAGTGCTGAAGACTTGTGCTCCGGAACTAGCCGCGTCTCTAGCCAAACTGTTCTGGTATAGCTACAACACTGGCATGTACCCGACAATGTGGAAAATTGGCCAGGTATGTCTTGTCCACAAAAAGCAGGACAAATCCAATCCGGTCAATTACTGCCCCATTAGTCTACACTCAATCATCAGCATCAAGCGGCACTTACTCACCAATAACCTGCTCACCGATGCTCAGTTTGGGTTCCGCCAGGACCACTCTGCTCCAGACCTCATTACGGTCTTTGTCCAACCATGGACAAAAGAGCTGAATTCCAGAGGTGAGGTGAGAGTGACTGCCCTTGACATCAAGGCAGCATTTGACCGAGTGTGGCACCAAGGAGCCCTAGTAAAATTGAAGTCAACGGGAATCAGGGGGAAAATTCTCCAGTGGCTGGAGTCGTACCTAGCACAAAGGAAGATGGTAGTGGTTGTTGGAGACCAATCATCTCAGCCCCAGGACATTGTTGCAGGAGTTCCTCAGGGCAGTGTCCTTGGCCCAACCATCTTCGGCTGCTTCATCAATGACCTTCCCTCCATCATAAGGTCAGAAATGAGGATGTTCGCTGATGATTGTACAGTGTTCAGTTCCATTTGCAACCCCTCAGATAATGAAGCAGTCTGTGCCCGCATGCAGCAAGACCTGGACAACATCCAGACTTGGGCCGATAAGTGGCAAGTAACATTTGTGTCAGTCATGTGCCAGGCAATGATCATCTTGAACGAGAGAGAGTCTAACCACCTCCCCTTGACATTCAGTGGCATTACCATCGCTGAATCCCCCACCATCAACATCCTGGGGGTCACCATTGACCAGAAACTTAACTGGACCAGCCATATAAATACTGTGGCTACAAGAGCAGGTCAGAGGCTGGGTATTCTGCGGCGAGTGACTCACCTCCTGACTCCCCAAAGCCTTTCCACCATCTACAAGGCACAAGTCAGGAGTGTGATGGAATACTCTCCACTTGCCTGGATGAGTGCAGCTCCAACAACACTCAAGAAGCTCGACACCATCCAGGACAAAGCAGCCCGCTTGATTGGCACCCTATCCACCACCCTTAACATTCACTTCCTTCACCATTGGCGCATCGTTGCTGCAGTGTGTATCATCCACAGGATGCACTGCAGCAACTCGCCAAGGCTTCTTCGACAGCATCTCTCAAACCTGCGACCTCTACCACCTAATAGGACAAGGGCAGCAAGCACATGGGAACAACACCACCTGCACGTTCCCAAGTCACACACCATTCCGACTCGGAAATATATCGCCGTTCCTTCATCGTTGCTGGGTCAAAATCCTGTAACTCCCTAACCAACAGCACTGTGGGAGAACCTTCACCACACGGACTGCAGCGGTTCAAGAAGGCGGCTCACCACCACTTTCTCAAAGGCAATTGGGGATGGGCGATAAATGCTGACCTTGCCAGCGACGCCCATGAACGAATAACAAAAAAAGTCTCCCTAACATCGGTGGTGGTTGAACTTTTAGAGACAATAATCTGAGACAGAATTAATTGGAAATGTATGGGCGAATAAATGAAAGTCAGCATGGATTTGTTAAAGGAAAAATCATGTTTGACTAACTTGATTGAGTACTTTGAAGTAACAGAGAGGGTTGATTATTTGATTAAAATACCACATAATAGACTTGTGAGCAAAATTAACGCCCATGAGATTAAAGGGACAGCGGTACCGTGGATACAAAATTGGATCAGGGACAGAAACCAGAGGGTAGTGGTGAACGGTTGTTTTTCAGACTGGAGAGAAATGTACAGTAGTGGTCCCCAGGGGTTGGTATAAGGGCCACTGCTCTATTTGACGTACATTAATGACCTGGACTTGGGCATAGAGAGTATTATTTCAAAGCTTGCAGATGAGAAAAAACTCAAATGTGGTAAACAATGTAGAGGATAGTAATAGACTTCAGGAGGACATAAGACAAGCTGATGAAATGGGCAGACGCCATGGCAGATGAAATTTAACGCAGAGAAGTATGAGGTGATACATTTTGGTAGGAAGAATGAGGAGAGGCAATTTTTAAAAGGGGTGCAGGAACCGAAAGACCTGAGCGTGTATGTACACAAATCTTTGAAGGTGGCAAGCAGGACAAGTGGAGAAGGCTGTTTTTTTTTAAAAAGCATATGGGATAATGGAGGCATAAAGTACAAAAGCTGGGAAGTTACGCTAAACCTTTATAGAACACTGGTTAGACCTCAGCTGGAGTGTTGTGTTCAATTCTGGGCACCACACTTTAGGAACGATGTCAAGGCCTTCGAGAGGATGCAGAAGAAATTTTCCAGAATAGTACCAGGAATGAGGGACTTGAGTTATGTGGAGAGACCTGAGAAGCTGGTGTGGTTCTCTTTAGAGCAGCGAAGGTTAAGAGGAGATTTGATGGAGGTGTTCAAAATCATAAAGGGTTTTGATAAGAGTAAATATGGAGAAACTGTTTTCAGCGGCAGAAGGGTCAGTAACCAGAGGACACATATTTAAGGTGATTGGCAAAAGAACCAGAGGCGACATGAGGAAACTTTTTTACGCAGCAAGTTATGATCGAGAATGCACTGCCTGAAAGGGTGGTGGAAGCAGTTTCAATAATAGCTTTCAAAAGGACATTAGATAAATACTTGAAGGGAAAAATTTACAGGGCCATGGGGAAAGAGCAGGGGAGTGGGACTAATTGGATAGCTCTACCAAAGAGCTGACCCAGGCACACTGGGCCGAATGGCCTCCTTCTGTGCTGTATCATACTATGAAGGTGAAATTAAAAGTTTTTTTCAACTATGTTACGGGTGAGTTGGTATTTGGTTACTTTGGTTCACTTTAATCCAAAATCACATTTTAAAATGCCTATCTTTATCGAAGAAGAAGAATTGTGTGCATTATTTGCTATATAAATGATAGGCTCCAATCTGTAATGCCAGTGAATTTTTTGTTGTGCTTAATTGTTTTGAAGTTACTGCTACGATTATCTGCAGCAGCAGGGAGAGAATAACAGAGAAATGTCAGAGAACAGATACGGAGAGTGTAATAGAGAGAAAGTGGATGGAACACAAATGTAGAGAGGTAGAGCGAGTTATATTGATTTTTAAAAAAAAGATTGATTTCCACTTGGACTTTGTTTAAATTAGTGAATGAGGAAAGTGAATTTTATCTGACTATAATTGGGAGCCTCTGCACCAAATTATATATTATGGAAACATATGGGTGTGGCACTATAGTAACCAGTTTAAAATGTCTTCTGTGATTTTCTGAGATTTCTTTTGGTGTCTTAAGGGGAGGGGATGGGATGGGATGGGGTGGGGTTGACTAAATTTACATTAGCTTGTTTGAAATGGACTCTGGTATGCAAAGAAAATGTCTCACTGCTGTTTATAGGGATGCCTCATACTTCCTTGTCAGGCCAAACCATTGTTTTTCTCTCATATGCAGGTTGACTGCTGCAACTGCAGTGGTTCTTTTATCGGGGAGAATTGTAATTAGCAACTTGTTTACCTACTTATTGAGTGTTGTCCTACCTTGGTGTTATGCTACGTGCAGGGAACTGGTAGGATGTGTCAGGAGCTGAAGGGAAACTCCACGAGTTCAGTCCTACAAAGATTTTTATCACCGGCGTATGGGTCAAAGTTACTGAATGGAACTCATTGAATTTTTATTATTTTGAAACTGATACTCTAAGTGAATTATTGTAATCTAGCTAAATCTGTTTTTGCTCTTGCTTCTGTTTAATAATAAATTTGATTCCTAATTTTTCAGCCTAAGTGGTATGGTCTGTGAACATGGTGTTTATTGTCAGAGATCAGGAGTAATACTCTCTGCACTGATATTGATATCTCTTCAGATGATAGAAATCATTAGCCTTTTCATAGAATCATAGGTTACAGCATGGAAGGAGGCCAATAGAGTCCGCACTGGCTCTACGCATGAGCAATCCAGCTAGTCCCACTCCTCCGCCCTGCACATTTTCTCGTTTCAAGTACTTATCCAGTTCCCTTTTGAAGGCTGTGATTGAATCTGCCTCCACCACTCCCTCGGGCAGTGCATTCCAGATCCCAACCACTCACTGTGTTTAAAAAAAAAAGAGTTTTTCCTCACGTCACCTTTTGGTTCTTTTGCCAATCACTGTAAATCTTTGCCCTCTGATTCTTGACCCTTCCACCAATGGGAATAGTTTCTCTCTACTCTGTCTAGACTCTTCATGATTTTGAATACCTCTATCAAATCTCCTCTCAACCTTCTCTGTTCCAAGGAGAACAATTCCAGCTTCTCCAGTCCTCCTCACTGTTCATTACCATTCCAAGTTTTGTGTCATCAGCAAATTTTGAAATTGTGCCCTGTACACCCAAGTCCAAGTCATTAATATATATCAAGAAAAGCAGTGGTCCCAGCACCGACCCCTGGGGAACACCACTGCACACTTCCCTCCAGTTCGAAAAACAACCGTTCACCACTACTCTCTACTTCCTGTCATTTAGCCAATTCTGTATTCATGTTGCTATTGCCCCCTTTATTCCATGGGTCGCAATCTTAATAGCAAGCCTTAATAGCAAATCAAAAAGTTAGTATGCAGGTGCAGCAGGTGATCAAGAAGGCCAACGGAATGTTGGCTTTTATTGCTAGGGGGATAGAATATAAAAACAGGGAGGTATTGCTGCAGTTATATAAGGTATTGGTGAGACCGCACCTGGAATACTGCATACAGTTTTGGTCTCCATACTTAAGAAAAGACATACTTGCTCTCGAGGCAGTACAAAGAAGGTTCACTCGGTTAATCCCGGGGATGAGGGGGCGGACATATGAGGAGAGGTTGAGTAGATTGGGACTCTACTCATTGGAGTTCAGAAGAATGAGAGGCGATCTTATTGAAACATATAAGATTGTGAAGGGGCTTGATTGGGTGGATGCAGTAAGGATGTTCCCAAGGATGGGTGAAACTAGAACGAGGGGGCATAATCTTAGAATAAGGGGCTGCTCTTTCAAAACTGAGATGAGGAGAAACTTCTTCACTCAGAGGGTGGTAGGTCTGTGGAATTTGCTGCCCCAGGAAGCTGTGGAAGCTACATCATCATTAAATAAATTTAAAACAGAAATAGACAGTTTCCTAGAAGTAAAGGGAATTAGGGGTTACGGGGAGCGGGCAGGAAATTGGACATGAATTTAGATTTGAGGTTAGGATCAGATCAGCCATGATCTTATTGAATGGCGGAGCAGGCTCGAGGGGCCGATTGGCCTACTCCTGCTTCTATTTCTTATGTTCTTAAGCCTAACATGTGGCACTTTATCAAACACTTTTTGAAAATCCATCTACATCACATCAACTGCATTGCCCTTAACTACCCTCTCTGTTAGCTCATCAAAAACTCTATCAAGCTGGTTAAACACGATTTGCCGTTAACAAATCCGTTAAAAAGATTTCTGTACCATTTCAGCTGCATACCTCAAGGGTTCTTTTTGGCCGGAGGTTCGTTATCCCAGATACTTGTTGCACAGGGTCAAATTTTCATAACATAGGAAACGTGTACTTACTTAATAAGGTTGACCTTTTGTGGTGAGCACAACTAAAAGGTATCTGGAGAGTCCCTGAATTGTAACAGTAATCATGTAGGGTTTGCACTTAACAATGTTTTAAAATAAAAATTGGCTTGAGTGCATCATTTCTCCAAGCATTTGAGTTTCTGATACTCAAAGCAGTTAATGATTTTGGTGACTAATTTCTACATATTAATAATATGACCTGGCAGTAGGCATGGAAATCAGCAATCTGAGTATTCAATTTTAAACTATTGTGTTAAATTGACCAACTCAATTATATTTTGAATCTAAAAAGCAGGTTCTTTGCTGAAAGGTTGAACTTGGAGTGAAACTAGTGTACATCTGTTTGTCATAATTTGAGTTTTTAAAAAAAAACAGCCTTTACTGCTACAGTTTAACTTATCTACGATAGATACACAAGCCGCTCATTCATTGTCAATGGCTAGAAATCTAGGCCTTTGTGAACTATTCAGTGAATGAGTTTCCCTTTCTAAGATTGGGTGCGGCAACCTTACTCCAAACTTAAAGCTTGCAGGTTTCTAAGCCAACATAAGATTGTTGCCATAATATTTTATTAAAATGTTTGATTTCCTAGATTTCTTAGGCATTTAAAACTTTTTCCAACAGTTGCTAAAGATTCAATATGTTGCAACGGTGTGCTCAGTACCTCATTGCTCTTCCTCCAGACTTCTATTTAATTTTGTTCTTTTCTCCTACTTAACCCTATTGGATGCATGTGATTCACATTGGGGAAACCACCAATACAAGTGTTTTTTTCAAGCTGGTTTGACCATGTATTTTGCCAAATTCATTAGATTGGCTCCTTTTTAATAGCAGGCTGGAACTGGCTATATATATATGCATAGAACCTCAGTAAGTTTAAATTTTAATTGTTAACCAATTCTTTGGTTTTCTGTCATTGCTACATTTGTTTAGCTAGATGGACACCATTAACTTAAATTAAGTTGTGCCAAAATTGCCCAAAACCATAGTAACTTTTAAAAATGGCATAATTATTTTATACTTAAATACAAAATAGTGCAATATTTTTGAAAATTGGGTCTTCCCAGTTTACGATAACACTTGCATATCTGCAAGGTCAAAAATATTTTGTTTAAATTACCTCCACTTTTTGCCAAGATTTTTGTGAAGGTAGCTAGTCATTCAAGTGATATTTTTTTTGTTTTAGAAATTTGATTCCAAGGGAGTGGATGGTGTAATAGTGTGGAAAGCTGTTCTTCCACTGCTGGGTTATGGATTCAAATCCAGTAAATGGTGCCCGCTTGAGGTTGATTCTAAGACAAGCTGTTGAAATTGGGTAGGAAGAGCTTTGCTTTGCACCTGGCAGATTTGATTCCAGACACTTGTGGGGAATTGGTGATATTTCCCTTCCCTAAATGTACTATCAGAACCTGGTGGTTATTCTAAAATACAATTAATTACACTGTTCAAATGTAAATGTTTAAGATGTCTCTGGTTTTAAATACACCCTCACATCTTCAAATTCTATCTAAAATTCGCATACTTTTTTTTATTTCCACAGTTCAAGGGATTTGATCCCAATGAGTTATGCGTAGCTACCCTACTTTTTGAGGGTAGCAGAGAGAAGGTTCTTCAACAGGAAAAGCATGTCTATGATATTGCTGCTAAAGTTGGGTAAGACTTCAAAAAATAATCCTGGACCATGTCGTGAGTTTCCAAGATAACGTTCTTGGTTCCAATTGCATGCAATGCACTTACAAATCCCAACTAGCAAGACATTAAGTTTCTGTAATCATTAGCTTACAATGTAAGGTGGAAGTCAATGTATATGAGCTATAGATGGAGAATAAAATCCGTAGCTGTTGAAGCTATGTATAGCCACTTTAGGAAATTGTACAATGGCTTTTTTAGCCATCTTATTCCTGCATGATTTAATTTTTGCCGTACAGTGGGCAAGGATGCTACCCAGTCTGTCCTTCAATTTATTCTGGGTAGATGGTGGTCAGAGTTTCTACAGAATAATTGTAAGTTAATAAATGAGAATGAGGTTCTGCATGTGTCTATTTAGATTTGTCCGTGTATATAGATTTTGTTCTAAATTGGCTGACTGTACTCCGCAGTTGTTTCTGAATTGCCTTAATGGGCTCGATTTTAAAAGGGCGCCAGGATGACATGGGTTGGGGAGGGGGTGGTCAATGAGCGCATGGCAAACCCAAATAATAAAAAGTTACCGTTACCAACGCAATTGTGACTTAATTGGTGCCCCTTAACCTTGTCTGAGTTTGCCGTCCGAAAGCTGCGCAGCGGCGGACTGTGCATCCGCATGAAAGGGCCGTTGCTCCAATGGGTTTTGCTGGAGCAAAGAGCCAGAAGACCCAGTGGAGCAGCACAGGGGCAAGGCTGCTCCAAGATTCACCGATGCCTCACTTCAGGTGCTACTAACCGGGGTGAGGAGGAGGAGGGAACTATTTTACCCGGTCAACAGGAGGAAGTGCCCTCCCTGTGCCACCAAGAAGGCCTGGCTCAAGGTGGCAGAGGAGGTCACCAGCAGTAGCAACATTTGCCACACTTGGGTCTGGTGCAGGAAGCGTTTCAATGACCTTACTAGGTCAGCAAAAGTGAGTACACCTACTGATTCTCCTGCATTCTGTGTTCCACTTCAACCCTCCCCACCCCACCAACTCATTCTGCACTGCTAAGACTACTCCATCACATCACTCCTCATGCCCACTTAAGGTTCAGCCTTAATTTACCTGCACTTACTGAGCACTTCCTCCCCTTCCCATTTGTGATCCCACCACTACCCCTCACCCCAATCCTGATCCAATGTGATATCTCTGTCTCATAGCCTCTGATGCACATCTTTCGCAGTCAGCCTTACCCAAAGCAATGCATTCATTGGCTGGCCACTTCACCATCACTCACTCGCATGTTTATACTTTCTCCCCTTCTAGAAGAAGAGAGCGCAAACTGTACGCGAGAGGGCAAGGACTGGAGGGGGGGGGGTGGCCACCACAAAAAGTAGTCCTCAGAGGCGGAGGAGAAGGCCCTGCAGATCAGCCGCTCCCTCTAGTGCCTGTCCATCGGGGACGCTGAGACTGGCACCCCACAAATGTCTGGTGACACAACTTTAACATTCATCACACACAACATGAATTGATGTCAACAATGCTTGGCATGTTGAACACCTCAGTATGCTCATCGTGACATGACACATCTGTGATGCTTAATACTGCCTTCTGGTCTCTTACAGGCCCTTCAACGACCACAGTGATGGGAGAGTACAATTCCTCAGAGGACCTCCTGGCCTCCGAGGGCGCACCATCACATCTTAATGAGCCATCCACCAGCGCAGATATTCACACCTCAGTGGGTCCTAGTAGTCAGTTAGTTACATTGGCACCTGATGAGTCACCACACACAAGTGAGCACAAGCAGACACTCATGGCAGGGGCAGCTGTGGAGAGTCTGCGTTGGTGAGCATACTCCTCTCCAGGCTCTGCTCAGCTGGATGCAGATGTTGAACCCCAGGGGCCATCCTTTTAAAAGGAGAATGATAGAGGGACAGCAGCACATTTGCAAGGTACTGGAACAGGAGCCATGCACACTCTCCACAATAGCGCAGAGGATGGAGAAGTCCAACTCCTGCATTGGTAGAATGGTGGCACAGGTACGTGAGGAACTGTCTGAGATAGTATTGCAGGTAAGTGTGGGAATGTCTGCTGTGGAGAGAAGGCAAGCCTCCATTGAACTTCAAGCACAGCTCACAAATGAGTCCGTTCAGGCCCTGACACTGGCTATTCGGACTCACGGTGAACAACATTCTACCGCCTTAAACAGGCTGACAGATACTTTACAACTGGGCTTCCTGTTTATCATACAAGTCCTTCAAACTGTTCTCCAGCTGAGTGGTAGGAGTGAAATGGGCCTGGTCCAGGAGAGGGATGATGGTGAAAGGGGACATGGAAGTGGGGACGCCACTCAAAGCGCTCCCACATCTCACCCGTTGCCCCCCTCTCAACCACTACCTGCAATGCAGCCTCCTCTCCATGTGGCCGAGTCTGCCCCGCATAGGTGCAGGTGGAGCAGTCTTTGAAGGGGCTCTCACGGGCTCCAAAACCCAGAGGGCGTAGGCTGAAAGCATCTAAGCAGTCCAGCCATGGACATGAGCAACCTGCCACTACCTCTGCTGCAGCCACAGGGGATGAATTACATAGAAGCAGGAGGAAGAGAAAGGCTAAGGATTTGTGATCACGAAGGGTATGTACAAGGGTGAATGACAGACTGTCAAGTTTTTCATTTATGTTTGATTTTTGTTAGTCACATTAAATGTTTTCATTCTCACCACTACTGCCACATCTTGCCCATTCTTGACTGGCTTTTGTAATGACGCCCTTTCATGTGCTTCATCGTGAATGGCAACACTTGATGCCACCCGTGGGTCACTTTACAATGGGTGTAGTTGCAGGACTGTTTTGTGCAGGGGGTGGGGGGGGCGCTGGTGTTGGCGCTGCTCTTTCCAGGTGGTGTGAGGACTGGACTCTTCTCACTTTCTGATCTTACGAGAACCGTTCACATATATGTGACTCTCTGGCCTCATGAGCAGCCAGGTGAGCCGCTGCTCTGCCCATGGGTTTGTCCTCCTGCATCAGCTCCTGCTCCCCCTCAATGTGGATGGTGGATGAGGGCATGGGGTCTCATCAACTGGTAGCCCTGTCTGTTGCGCCATGTTGTGCAGGACACAACACACTATTATAATGCGACCCACTCTTGCTGGTGGGTATAAAAGTGCTCCCCCAGAATGATCGAGGCACTGAAATCGCATCTTCAGCAGTCCTATCGCATGTTCAATAATAGACCTGATGGTGATGGGACTGTCATTGTATCAACGCTGATGCTCGCTGATGGGGTTCGTCAAAGGGGCCATGAGCCACGTGTGCAGGGGGTATCCCTTGTCCCCGAGGAGCCAGCCCTAAAGGGTGTTCGGTGTGTGGAAGAGGCCCTGGATGTTGGATTCCCTCTGAATGAAGGAATCGTGGCAGCTGACAGGGAATCTGGTGCACACGTGAAGGAATCTTTTGAGGTGGTCACAAACGAGCTGAGCGTTGATGGAGTGATGCCCCTTTCTGTTGATGAACAGTCCTGGCTCGTGTGAAGATGCTCGTATTCCAAAAGGGTGCAATCGATTGCACCCTGTACCCGTGGGAAGCCAGCCGCAGAGTGGAATCCCACTGCCCTCTCCGCCTGGCTGAGGTCGTCCATGGGGAAGTTGATTTATTGCGAGGCCCTGTGAAACAAACTGTCGGTGACCTACCTTATGCACTTGTGTGCTGATTGCTGATGACTGAGACCCCGGCGATATCACCGGTGCCACCCTGGAATGATCCAGAGGCGAAGAAGTTGAGGACAGTGGTCACTTTAACTCCGGATAATGTGATGCTGCCAGACCCAGCCGGGAGCAGCTTGAAGGAGGCTGCAGTTATCTGCGACCGCCTGGCGACTCACTCTCAGCCTCTGAATGCACTGCTCCTCAGAGGTCCAGGAAGCTGAGCCTCGTTCTGCAGACCCTCTGACTAAGGTAGTGCCTCCTGCGATGTCTGTTGTTCCCCTCTGTGCTCTTGTGCAGGTGCCTGTGGTGCAGCACTGTGTTGTAGAGCTACAAGTGGCGGAAGTGCACCACTGTGCCTGGCGAGGATGGTGATGTTGCTCGTCCTCGGTGAATGCAGCCATCGCGCCCCCCATCCTGATGATGTCAGTTTGAGGTGATCTGAAAAGTTGGTAAATATGTGTAAACCGAGAATTTTCAGTCTAAACACAAAGATCTCCCAGCCAAAAGTTTGTGTGAGAGAACTGAGGGCTCTGCTGCAATAACTCACCTTTTTATCCCTATCTGTTAAACAGGGATTTAAATGTCCAAATGGCTGCCAGCTGAAACACAACTCGTTTCACAAAGCACAAGAAACACGCTGAGGCAGTGTTGAAATCGCTTGGCTTTACTCCTAATTAGATTTATGCACATTTCAAGTATTTTACGTACTTGAATTCCTTGTTTAAATATCGTCCCGCCGGCTTTAATAGCCAGCGTGACCTCTGGGTTCTAGAATGGCATGCGCACCCAGATGACTCTGGGTTGTGCGCATTCTTAGGTGTGTTGGAGCCGGGATTTCTGCCCGCTCCTGGAAATCCCAATTTTCTTCGCCCCCACACACCTGCAGTTTCATTTTAAAATAGAGCCGAATGAGTTAGAAGGGCAATATCATTACCATGTACAGTGCTATCCCAAACCAGAGGGAATGACTATCTTAATTCTTTGAAGTGAAATACTGAACGTTTTACTGTTTATTGTTGGCTTGTTGAGTAAATGAGGGTAGGGAGTGAGAGAAAAGTAAGGATAGTGTTGCCACATGAATGACTGTTTTCTTAAAATGTAAATGCAATATAGCCTCATTCAGTTCAGTTTTTTGTGTAATGTATGTGATCTATCCCCCAATTCTTGTGTATCAACCAACAGTTTTTTTTTAAGAAGGTCTTGCAGTGGTTGTATTTCCTGCTCACAACAGAGCCCCATGCATGTGTGTTGAAATGCAAAAAGAGTGCTGATTACTGGCCCCCAGTTAAGATAAAATGTAATTGCCAAATACATCATAAATGAATAAAATTGATTTCTGTAAACTGTTGCCTTATCTCAAGATGAATATATTCAAGTGTTTATGATTACAGGGGCTTGGCAGCCGGAGAAGATAATGGACAGCGGGGCTATATGCTAACATTTGTTATTGCTTACATTCGGGTACGTTGCTTGTTGATATATTAGGTTTCCTTTCTCACTTTTAATATAGCAATTTTGGTGTATTTTCTTTTACACAGCAAAAAGTTATGAAGATGAATTTGGGGGAAAATCGAAGATTTAACCAGTTGAAAGTTCTAAACCTGTTGGGAGATATTCAATTCAGAACCATTACTAACATTTTCGCATTAACATGCTTCTAGACGGCACTTTTATTTTAGCAGGCCAGTTAAGTTTAAAACTTTTTTTTTGTTGATTTTATTCAAACTCCTTTCACAGCTCTTTAACCATCATCCATATTCAACATGATGAGGAAGTTTAAGCTCCTGTTGTGACTTAAAGCTAATTCTTCCTCTTTATTCTGGGATGGGAGGATGGTGATTTCTGTTTCAAAGAACCGATTGGTAGTTTTGTTCTCGTGGCATGGTCGCCCCACCTAGTGCAAAGACCGAGAACTGGTAAAACTGCATTTGTGGATTACTGGTTGGAATACTCATAATCACGGAAAAGCGAACACCACTATTGCTATAGCTGACTGTAGCAAATTAAACAGAATGTTTCTTCTTCTGATAAAGGGGATCATTTCTTCTTGGTATTTTAGAGTAAAGTTACTGTGTAATGTATAAGAAACCCTGTTTCTAACACTATACTGTGTATGTTCCTTAGGACTTGGGCATGGACTATTACATCATAGGAGAATCATTTGAAACCTCTGTTCCTTGGGACCGGTAAAGAATTCTTGTAAACAGTTCTTACTGAAAGACATTTTTATTCTACTCTAGTATTTATATCTTGATGAAATAGTTAATGCTCATTATAGTTGTAATTTCTAGCTTATGCAATTCTGCCTAAAGAAAAACACTGCTCACTTTTAAAACTTGCAGCTGCATCAAGCTTCTTTTCATGATTCATACCGTTAGAGGAGGTCCAAATGCACAGTCCTGTATTGGCCGTGATAATAGTCACTGCAGTAGGCCCAACCCCAATTTAGAATTACCATGACATTCTGGTAATAGGCAGTCCCTCTATGAATAGAGACTTTAGGAACAATATCTGCAGGTGTTGCGTACTGTTATTGATCTCAGCACATAACCCAAACTTAATGTAGAATTTCAGTGGGAGTATTTAAGAAGATTACAGGTTCTTAATGTACCTATCCCCATCATAAGAGCCACTTCCAGCAGGATCTTCAGTACTATGACATTCACTCCATACTTCAGCTACTTTTAGTGTGGCAGGCTCTGAGTTGGAGGAGAAATTCGGGTCATCAGTCAGCATAAGGGTTAAGTGAAACATCAGTTCTTGAAGTGATGCAATTAGGCTTCAACCATTGGCTATTCTGATGCAATCACAAGTTTCATGGTAGCTCATTTTTCAAAATTACCTGTTCATGACTTAGCTCTATTCCCCCTCCACCCTAACTAGCAGCAGGTGAGCTTTTCTGAATTGTCCGTGCCAATCGTATTTCAAGCAATATGACTTAGTTCCCCAAGCACCACCATATTCATAAACCCAGCTATCAAATTCAATCTCCTAAAGATAGATAGGGGTTAGTAAATTCAGAAAACATAGAGCCTAGATGCAAATTATCCACTTACTATCCATTTTTAGTGTGTGGTTGCACTTTGTGTTACCAAAAATATTAATTTGAGAAATGTGTTTGATAACTTTCATGTACAAAATGTCTCACCCCTTCCACCTCGACCTTGTCCTAGCAGAAGAAATGTACATGGTACAATATTTTAAAGTCTGTGGTTTAAAAATCACTGATTTTTACTATTGGTTTTGCAAAAGAATTGTTTCAGAAAGGCAATTCCTAAACAGCTTTTTACCAGCATGCTTGGTTGCATTAAGCAGAGAAACTGTTTCCACCTGTAAATAGGCCTAACATTTTATTTAATGTGTATTTTTAGGGTGCTTGACCTTTGCAGGAATGTGAAGGAGAAACTAGTAAGAGAATGTAAAGAAAGAGGTGTCCAGTTTCCCCCTCTTGCTACATGCAGGTAAGTAATTTTTAAAAATCTGACTCTCAAAATGTTCAGTTTTTGTGATTTGCCCCCTTTAGATTCAAAATAGTTTGACATTTACCCCCGTCCATGTGAATGCATAATTGACTATCCTGTCCTTTTCTGGGAATAGCCAGCTGGGCCAACACTTTCCCATTTGACATTGAAATGCAATACTTAATCCTGTAGGATATATTTCCCAAGCAATATTAGGCAGCCAACTAGGCAAGACAGATTTGATTATTTATCCTCAGCAAATATTGACCACAATGAGCGTGAGACTGTTTTTCAGTGTTGTTAGTTCTTAGTTCTGAACAGACGTTTGTAGTAGTAATTACTATGATTTGGTTTATCCTTTACTTATATTGAGAAGCTATGTTTTTGGTATAAGCAAACATTGATTTGGATTTATTTTTAAGCTATACAATAAATAACTGGGGCACTCCATAAGTGTGTTCAATTTCCAGTTACAACATTTTTTTCATTCATAGCTATCTGACTTTCCCTAATATCAGGCGATCTTATTGAAACACATAAGATTGTGAAGGGGCTTGATCGGGTGGATGCGGTAAGGATGTTCCCAAGGATGGGTGAAACTAGAACTAGGGGGCATAATCTTAGAATAAGGGGCTGCTCTTTCAAAACTGAGATGAGGAGAAACTTCTTCACTCAGAGGGTAGTAGGTCTGTGGAATTTGCTGCCCCAGGAAGCTGTGGAAGCTACACCATTAAATAAATTTAAAACAGAAATAGACAGTTTCCGAGAAGTAAAGGGAATTAGGGGTTACGGGGAGCGGGCAGGAAATTGGACATGAATTTAGATTTGAGGTTAGGATCAGATCAGCCATGATCTTATTGAACGGCGGAGCAGGCTCGAGGGGCCGATTGGCCTACTACTCCTCCTATTTCTTATGTTCTTATCTCTGGAAGTTCTGTACAGACTACCAAGTGGAAAACAGCAATACTGGCCTGAATAAGCGAGTTGAGTGCTCTGCCCACTTTTGGGCAGCAAAAATGGCTGCCTGCACCTCCAGGGTGGCTATTAATTTTGCTGTGCTCCTACTGCCTCCAGAGGTGACTGGGGAAAACCATATCTTAAGGGGAGTTCAGATTCCTCTGAAGGCAGTGATGCTGCCCTTTACCTTATGCTGTTGCTGTGGAGCAGTACTGTAAGGCAAATGCAGCCGTATTGCAACTTTTTAAAAATTGCTCATATGGTACCAACCATATAGTAGCTTTTGCAATACTGTAATAATGTATGAGGTGGAGTCAGTAAATTTATCACTTCAATTTCTGATCATAACAACAAACGTTCCAAGGCACTTCAGAGTGACGATCCGGATTCTTTCCCCTCAGTCTGGTTCAGTAAAAACTGAGTCGAATACATTTTAAAGTTCAACACAACTTTAATAGCAGGGTTCTTAGTCTGCAGCATTGATTTGGACTCCTGATAGAGTCCCTCTATGCTGGCAGAGCAAGAACAAGAAACGTACAGAAATCCACACGTTTTTATACAGATCAATAGGGGTTGGAACATACTTAACGAGGGTCAACACCAATCATAAGCCGGGCATAGGTTGCCATGCGAGGTTACATTATTGCCGGCCAATCATAGATCGTCCATGTGCTGATCATGCTGCTGTTAGACATCAAAGGGGATACTTCCTCACCTTCCAACCTGGAATGTTCTTTCCTGTTCCTTCTGTTCCTTATCTCCCAACTTGGAATGTCTTTCAACTTTGGCTAACCTATATTGATCTGCCATAAACATGGAGACATTCAGACCAGTCCTTGAATCACATCAAAGACTCTACATTGATAAGACAATGCAAACCTACTGACTACGCAAACATATGGCCCAGCAGGAGGCCAGGCCACCTGTACCAATCTCAGTTACTAACTAATTAACCCTTTCTAACCATTTTGCAATCTGCTTCTTTGCCACGTAGGTGTTTTAATATTTTACCAAAAACTGACCACGTAGGGATTCTCAAGAGGTGAGAACCGAACACTAAGCAGTGATGGGAGAAAGGTTGTAGGAGGTTCAAAAGACACTGGTTGTTTTTGAGAGACTTTTAAAGCAGAGAAAAGAGGTGAAGGAATTTGGGGAAAGCATTTGAGTGTGAGTGACAAAGTTCTGAGACTGTAGGTGGAGTAAAGTGAAGGGAGGATACAAAGGAGACCAGAACGAGAAGAGGGGAACACGTGCTGGCATATGGCGCTAAAGGAGGTTGCAAAAGTGAGGGACAAGGACACAAAGGGACTTGTAGATGAGGGAATGGGAGACCCAATTGACCTTCAAAGACAAGGGTGATGGGAGAGCAGGAATTAATGTGGGGTAGGATGCGGCCTGCAGAGATTTGGATGAGTTGCAGTTTGTGAAGAGTGGACATTCAGAGGCCTATGAGGAAAGCATTGGAGTAATGCAGTTTAGAGCTGACCAAGCGTTTCATTGGCGATGTGAGTAAGATGAGGACGGAGGAGGGCAGTAGGTGGTGTTGGCAGCTAGAATGTGGAGTATTAAAACTTAGCTTGATCAAATCATTAGTTTCAGTCTGACCAAGCAGCCAGGGAGGGAGGGAGATGGAATCAGGATCTAGGGTGCAGTTTTTGTCGGGAGCCGAATGGGATGGCTTCAGTCTTGCTGATTTTCATTGAAAGTTCTTGCTTATTCATAATCTCTGTCAGAAAAAGTCAGACAGCACAGTGGTGGTAGTGGAGTCAAGAATGATAATGGAGAGGTAAAGTTCAAATTCAGCAGAAGGGTGAGAGCTGTCTCCATGCTTTCATTGAGGAATAGTATATTGATAAGGAAAGAAATGAGACCAAAAATATTACAAAACTGCCCTTCCTTTTATTATTTTCTCAATATCCACCCCCTCCATCACGGGCACATTGTGGCTGCAGTTTGCACTGACAACAGGATGCACTGCAGCAATTCAAGCTTACTTTGACAGCCCCTCCCAGTCCCGCAAACCTGACCACAGAAGGACAAGCAGTGATATGGGAACACCATGCCTTCCAAGTTGCACACTATCCTGACTTTGACAGTTATTGGCATTCCTTCATTGTCACTGGGGCAAAATCCTGAAATTTCCAACCTTAGGAGATCATGGGAGCACCATCACTGCACAGGCTACAACAATACAAGCCTGCGGCCCATTATTACCTCAGGACAACGAGATGGGCGATAAATGTGGCTTTGCCAGCGTTTCTGATGTCTGCATAATTTTAAAAAAATTATCTTTTTCACTTGGGTATGTCCCACCAGAATAACTGTGCTGCTATCAGAAGATAATTGATCAGTTTCACCACTATTTCTTGGCCTGTTGGGTATTGTTTTTGGTGTCAATTTGTGATTTTACTAAACACTGATTTAGTTCTAAAATTGATCAACTCCAGCAAGGCCAGTCCTGTAACCATTCACAACAGAAGCCTTCTATAAGACTGTGACTTTGTAAAGAGAGCCAAATTTCAGGGTTAGGTGAAAAAAGAAAAGGTTTTAATAGCTATAACAATTGACAAAATCCAGGATAACTCGAGAGTAATAACACCAAGTTATCATCCCACACCCTAGATCTATATGTTTACTAAGTTCTTCAATTTGGATTTCTGCATTATACATGTCATTAATTTTATATATGATATTGTATGTTATTTTAAAATCATTAAGTTAATTCAGCTCAGGTTCCCAACCTACTTAAGTCAACTAGCTCCCTCTAGTGTCTTTTTTTTCCCCATTGGAGGATGCACTATATGAAATCCCTCTTTATTTAAAAAAAGGAAATGTTGGAAATACACTAGTGAGTCAGCATCTAAAAATAAGATGGTAAATTGTCTTTTTACGGTTGGTGTCTGACTGACTTGTATATTTCCAGCATTTTCTGTTTTTATTTTTTAGCCTTTGGAGATTTTTCCTTTGTGTTTCCTTCCTGTTTTCTCAATTGACTACCAGCTATGGAGCAGGGACAAGATTCCCTGTGCTTTTTCCTTCTTCCCTGCCCCCCCCCCCCACCCCCCCCACTTCCCACCCAAGGGAGGCAGCTCCCAAAAGAAGCATGACTGAGTTTAAGAATGCAGCTAAGCTTGTAGGAAAGATGCAGTCTGAATCCATTTCTGTGGGGTGTCCTGCCACCTCTGATCCAAAAGCTGAAAACTGATGTATTAATGTGCAATTTATACGGTTTGGGAGGAAAAGTCACATAATTGCTCATCATGCAACTTTTCGTGCTTGATTTGGCGATAGTGTTGGAGAATTTAAAATACTACCCCTCCATTCACTGGTCACAGCCATCACCCCCCCGCCCCCCCCTCCCCCCATGCCCTTACACTCTGGAACTCATTTTCCTAAATAACTTTTGCTTTGTTAAAGGTGATATGTAAGTTGTTGTAAAGGGACCTTCTAGAAGTATTTCAATCAATGCACTTGTATTTAAATGTATTAAATGTAAAAATGGTATAATGAAAACAGAATACTGAGCAAATTAATTGCGTGATTGTCTAACATAACTACTTTGTTTTGTCTTCCAGAGTTACACAAACTTATGATGCCGGAGCTTGTGTCTATTTCTACTTTGCTTTTAATTACAGGGGAATAAGTGACCCAATCAATGTGTTTGAGCAAATTGAGGTAATGTTGTCAAAATACTCTCTCTTCTCCCCCCTCATTCTGGATTGTTCTTTTTAAAGTTAAGTGTAATGTAAAAAATCAACTTTTATTCGAACATAGTTTGAGTTAATTGTAAAGTTTATTAATTTGTGGAATGAAAACAGTAATAAGGTGACAGATTTTTATTTTGTTCAGCTGATCCATGTCTCTCTTTCTGAACTCTTCAAAACAAATCTGATCACTTACATGCATATTTAGAAACAAATGTGAGGTTTTGCAGGCCATGAAGTTCTCTGTGACTACACAAAGTTGAAGTATTGTCATTGATCCATAATCTAATTGTTATGAGACAAACCTGTTGGTCCAGATAATCATCCGAACCAAGCTTGGCCTATGCTAACTGAACATAAGTACATAAGAGATAGGAGCAGGAGTAGGCCATTTGGCCCTGCTCTGCCATACAATGAGATCATGGCTGATCTGATTCTGACCTCAACTCCACTTTCCCACCTGTTCCCCATATCCTTTGACTCCCTTGTTGATCAAAAATTTGTCTAACTCCGCCTTGAATATATTCAATGACTCAGCCTCCACCGTTCTTTGAGGCAAATAATTCCAAAGGTTCACAACCCTTTGAGAGAAGAAATTTCCCCTCATCTCTGTCTTAAACGGCCAAACCCTTATTCTAAGACTATGCCCCCTAGTTCTAGATTCCCCTATGAGGGAAAACATCGTCTCAGCATTTACCCTGTCAAGCTCCCTCAGAATCTTATATGTTTCAATAAGATCTCCTCTCATTCTTCTAAACTCCAGTAAGTATAGGCCCAACCTGCTCAATCTTTCCTCATAAGAAAACCCTTCCATACACAGAATCAACCTAGTGAACCTTCTCTGAACTGCCTCCAATACAAGTACATCCTTCCTTAAATAAGGGGAGCAAAACTTTATGCAGTACTCTAGGTGTGGTCTCACCAGCACCCTGTACAGTTGTAGCAAGACTTCCCTGCTTTTATACTCCATCCCCCTTGAAATAAAGGCCAATATTCCATTTGCCTTCCCAATTACTTGTATGCTAACTTCTTGTGTTTCATGTACAAGGACACCCAAATCCCACTGTACCACAGCATTCTGTATTGTTTCTCCATTTATATATTTTGCTTTTTTATTCTTCCGACCAAAGTGGATGACTTCACATTTTCCCACATTATACTCCATCTGCCAAATTTTTCCCCCTTGCTTAACCTATCTATATCCCTTTGCAGACACTTTGGGGGTGATTTTTAACCCCAAGAATGGGTGGGTGGGAGTTGAAAATAGTTGTTATTTGGGTCGTGACCGCAACCCAACTTTATTTTCGGGTTCAAGGTCGGCGCGTAAAAGTACAGGCTTCCCACTGGGAATGCAAAGTCCGAAAATGTTGCCGTCGCGACCCAAAAGAACCACTATTTTTAACTCCACCCGCCCGTTCTTGGGTTTAAAATCACCCACTTTGTGTCCTCCTCACAACTTACTTTTCCACCTGTCTTTGTATCACCAGCAAATTTGGCCACAGTACACTCGCTTCCTTCATCCAAGTCATTGATATAGATTGTAAATAGTTGAGGCCCCAGCACTGATCCCTGCGGCACCCCACTAGTTACAGATTGCCATCCTGAAAATGATCCCTTTATCCCGACTCTCTTTTCTGTTAGTTAGCCAATCCTCTATCCATGCTAATATATTACCCCCAACATCATGAGCTCTCACCTTGTCCAGTGACCTTTTATGTGGCACCTTATCGAATGCCTTTTGGAAATCTAAATACGCTACATCTACTGGTTCCTATTTATCCACCCTGCTCATTACTTCCTCAAAGAACTCTAATAAATTTGTCAAACATGATTTCCCTTTCATAAAACCATGTTGACTCTCCTTGATTTTATTTTGAAATGTCCTAAATGTTTCTTAATAATGGATTCTAGCATTTTCCCAATGACAGATATTAGGCTAATTGCTTTCTGTCTCCCTCCTTTCTTCAATAGGGGTGTTACATTTGCGGTTTTCCATTCCGCTGGGACCTTTCCAGAATCTAGTGAATTTTGGAAGATTGCAACCAATGCATCCACGATCTCTGTAGCCACTTCTTTTAAGAACCCTCTGATGCAAGCCATTGGGTCCAGGGGACTTTCAGCCTGCAGACCCATTAGTTTGCCTAGTACTTTTTCTCTAGTGATTGTTTTCAGATCCTCCCTCCCCTTTGCCCCTTGATTATCTACTATTATTGGTATGCATTTAGTGTCTTCTATTGTGAAGGCAGATACAAAATATCTGTTCAATGCATCTGCCATTTCCTTGTTTTCCATTATTATTTCCCCAATCACATCCTCGAAGGGACCTACACTTACTTTAGCTACTCTCTTCCTTTTTATATACTTGTAAAAGCCCTTACTGTCAGTTTTTATATTTCTTGCTAGTTTACTCTCATAATCTATTTTATCCCTCTTTATTTTTTAGTCCTCCTTTGCTGCTTTCTAAAGCTTTCCCAATCTTCAGGCTTACCACTAATCTTTGCCACGTTGTATGCCTTTTCTTTTAACTTGATACCATCCTTAACTTCCTTAACTGAAGCTACTGTTGAGCTATTAAAATGTTCTGGTATCCTATTCCAGATGAGCTCTGAAGGAGGAAAAAGAAACCTCCAATATATTTGCTGTGAACAATGATATGAAATTGGAGCAGAGCTCTTCCCTTTACCCAAGTAAATGATTTTAAAAACTTCTGCAACATTGAGGTACATGACTGGAACATGTTTTGGCCAGTGTAGCACCAAGAAAATAGCCAAGACCTCACTCTGGTCTCCATGAATGCTGCTGCTGCTCAAGTTATAGTAAAGTCATCGTGAGTGTTAGCTCTAATTTTTCCTGTTAGGAGAGGACTTTCCTTGGCAGTTCAAGCCAAATTTAGACCTCCTTTTGGGAAATTTTGGGACAAAAATCTGACACTCTGGTAAATATTGATGGTGAATATCTTGGTGAACTGATGGGCTTTAAATCGGGCTGAACAGCATTAAAAACAGAAAATGTTGGAAGTACACACCAGGTCCATCAGCATCTGGAAAGGTTAAAGTTTCAGTTGTAAAATAAAATACCTGAAAAGGTCACCTGTCTTTTCTCTTTGCAGATGTTGATGAACCTGCTGTGTATTTCCAGAATTTGATGTTTTTATTTGATTTCTAGCATTTATGTTTTTTTAATCTAAACAGTATTAAAACAGTTTTGCCTCTTCCCAATGGGGGACTCCTAGCCTGAATATGCTGCCTCCCGACCACCACATTTGATCAGACATGCATGTGTGAATCAATAGACAAACCCCTGTCGCCACTCCAACCTAGTACTTTGGTACACCTATCCATTGCAGGTCACATTAAAGGATTGGTAGGGAATGAAAAGAAACCAGTATGGGAATATTTAAGCTCTGAGTAGGTTTGCTTAGTTACATTATCAAAACTTTATCCAAAGTTTTACATGACACAAAAAAAACTTGGCATTTTTAAGAACTTTTAAACTTTTCCTTGGCTTTATTCTATGCCACCTGCTTTCAGTTTTGTAAAATTTGACCCATTGAAATGAAGAGTATTTTGTTAGAATGCTTGGGGAAACTTGGGGGAAAAAATTGCCTTTCAACTGAGTTGATCTTTTTAAGTTCAATTTAAGACAAAGAATGTCAAGTTGTATATCATTCTGCTCCCCTCCACTCCACCTTCTCTACACTTGCCTGTGACCAACATTCAAACTCTTAATGCATATTAAAAACAAACCAATTTGACATTGTATGCTATCTTAAAGCTGGCAATAATATTGTTAATCGCACTTACAAGTGTACAGTCGGATAAAATTATATTTGTTGTGATATGTAACTTGCTATGTCTTGAAATTGAGCAATTACATGATCAAATCAATTTCACATAGCCTGTTCTATAAATCCCTCTAAGCATTATATAATCTTGGGTCAGAATAGTTTCTAGACATTTTCCTTACCCATTCCCATCCCAGGAGGGGGAAAAAAACTGCTCAACCCAATAGCAGTCAGATTCTTTTCCATTTTGGGGAATGAAGATATTTTTTGAAGCTTCTAAGAATATCCAAATGTTTATAGAAAACAGTGGATTTCATATAATAATTGGCCATAACTAAAAATGTGTAGAAAAAAAGCTTGCAAAATAGAAGTATAATAGACTTGATTGTACACAAACAAAAATGGCTCATTGGGTATGTTAAATGTCTTTAACTAACGGTTTCAATTCTTTGTATTAAATTAGGCTTCAGCCAGAGAAGAAATACTTGAGAATGGAGGAAGCCTTTCTCACCATCATGGAGGTGAGTATACTTTCTCCTCTTGTCCCATTTTCTCTCTTCCTCTCTTTCTCTCTCTTCCCCCCCCCCCCCCCCCCCCAGACTCATACTAGGATACCGTTCCATAGGCACTGGTAGCCTTCTGATGCCTCACTCAAGTAGCTATTCTAATGAGTGTAGACAATGATGCCAGGAGTCCACTTTATCATGGGGGCCTGATTCATTTCTTCAACTTCTCCACTCAGCTGAAGCCAATTGTAGCATCCCACTTGCTGAGGCTAGCTAACTGAGCACAGATCAGGGATCAAACATGCAAAGTTCCTGGTCTGCATTGCTCAGTACGACACCACACCATACATTTACACACTGCAAACACATAGACTTTAGGAAATGTACTATTTTAACAATTGTTTCTTTTTGGCTCAAGATGGAGAGCACAAAAATAGGGATGAGCCAAGAACCTATAGGCCAGTGAGCCTAACATTCATTGTGCATAAAGTATTAAAAGGCACCCTGAAAGAGGGGTTAATGAAACCTAAATGGGTTTAGTATGAAGGAATCAGCATGGATTTATGAGAAATGTCTTGCCCAACAACAAGTTTGTTGGAGATCTTTGAAGAAATGATAGACCTTGTTGATAGTGGATGTAATATATTTAGGTTTTAGTAAGGCTTTTGATACTATGCCACACAAGCAATTAGTCCACAAGGTAGGAAGTTATGAAATAAGAGACTAGCTTCTGGGGTGGATCGAAAATCAGCTAAATCAGAGTATATCGGCTAAATTAGTTTGTGGATGGAGCTGTATCGACATGGCAATAGGTTACCAGTGGGATACCGCATCAGTGCTGGGGCTATTGCTATTTGTTATGTATAAATGACTTGGAGCTGATGACACAGAAAACTATAATTTTGCAGATGATACCAAATTGTGGGAGATAGTGTTTAAGTAATAGGGAACAGCCAAACTAAATACAAAGGGATTTTGGTTGATTGGGAAGGTGGGCTGATGAATGGTAAATTACATTTAATGTGGGCAACTGCAATATATTGGCGAAGGGAAATAAATGAAGGAAAATTAAAGTGGATAGCTGTAGACGACAGGAAACCACTCTGGAGCAGAATCTGGGGGTATTGGTTCACTGAAACTAGCAGTGCAGTAAGAAAATCTGACTAGACCTTGATGTACAGCTTGCGGGATAGAACACTAATTGCATGAAATGATAAGTCTGTATGAGGCACTAGTATATTGGTGCAATGTATAAAATTCTGGTTGCTATGCTACAGTAAGGATATCCAGGACCTAGAGGCAGTGCTGATACTTAGCTTTAGGCATCTGAGCTATGAAGTTGAAGAGGCTGGGATTGTTTACTCTGGGGAGGAGAAGGGGAGATATTATTCAAGTATTAAAGATGCTCAAGGGTATAGATCAATTAAGCCGTGGCTATATATTAATACACTCAACCAAGTGATACAGATCTTGAGGTTTTTAAAGGTGGAGAGAGAGAAAGGATGGTGAGATTTAGTTAGAGTGCCAGAGAGTAGGACTGAGGTGGCTGGAAGCGCTGCCTTCAATGGCAGAGCAAAGGGCATGACCGCAATGCCGTAGGTGGAGGAACAAAGCATTCGGGATGGATATGGGGCTGGAATAGATTGCAGAGACAGGGTAGGCGAAATGTACGTGTAGCAGAATTTTGGACAATTTCGAGTTTATGGAGGGTGCAAAAAGGGAGGCCAGCAAGGAACATGTTGGAGTAGTTATGTCTGGAGGTCACTTAAGTCAACGATAAGGATTTCAGTGCTGCAGAGCTGAGGTAGATATAGAGACGGGCAATGTTGCAGAGGTGGAAGTAAGTGGTCTTAATGAATAGGATGTGGTGCTTAATGTTCAGCTCGGTCAAACAGTCCTGAAATCATGGATGGACCGGTTCAGCCAGTAGTGGGGAAGGGGCTGGAGTCAGTGGCAAGGGATTGGAGTTTATGGCAGGGATCAAGCTTCGAAGAAAGATACAGACAGTTTAGATTTGCCCACTTTACATTGCGGGTGGTGAATATTTGGAAAAATGGGAGAATTAAATAGATGTTTAAGGAGTGAGTGATTGTGAGATATTAATTTTTGGGACCAGCTAGTTGGACTGCAGCGTCTTTGGTGCAGTTCTTTCCTGTGTAAAATGTAATGTTTTTGTTCACATAAGCATCTTGTAAAAACTCATTTCATAAACATTATGAAATTATTTTTTAAATGACCAGCTGAGTATGCTACAACAGTTCAGAGGGAAATTTTTCTTGGAAGCTTCAAATGTAATATTTCCAATGGGAACAGTATTCTATCTTGCATATTTCAGGTAAACACTCCCACAGCAGCAGGAGATTTGTAATGTTTTAAAGGTACTGTAACTTGGGAATCTGAAAGATAAATTTGATTGGAAAAAAACAAGTATTAGGCTTAACAATCTGGATAATAATACTTGAAATCTTACTGAACAGAAAGTTGCAAACTTTGTATAGTTAGCAAGCTTGGGCAAGTTTGATTTGTTATGAAGGGATCAACAGGAGAGGTGATCATGCCATCTGAAACCTCAGTTATGGTTATGCAAAATAATTGCAGGTAGTCAGACATATTGCCTGTGAAAGTATACTGAAATCCTCTTGTACAAATGCTTCGAAGCTGTAATACTACTTACATAGAAAATAGGAGCAAGAGTGGGCCCTTCGGGCCTGCTGCGCCATTGAAAATGATCATGGCTGATCGTCTAACTCAGTACCCTGTTCCCACTTTTTCCCCATAGCCCTTGATCCCTTTAGCATTAAGAAATATATCTATCTCCTTGAATACGTCTGATGACTTGGCCTCCACTGCCTTCTGTGGTGGAGAATTCCACAGGTTCACCTCTGAGTGAAGAAATTTCTCCTCATCTCTGTTCTAAATGGCATACCCCGTATCCTGAGACTGTGACCCCTGGTTCTGGACACCTGTCATCGGGAACATCCTCCCTGCATCTAGTCTGTCTAGTCCTGTTAGAATTTTATATGTTTCGATGAGATCACCTCTCATTCTTCTAAACTCGAGTGAATAGAAAGGAGAGAGAGGGAAACCGGGGAATTATAGACCTGTTAGCCTAACATCTGTTGTGGGGAAAATGCTGGAGTCTATAATTAAGGATAGGGTGACTGAACACCTCGCAAATTTTCAGTTAATGAGAGAGCTAGCATGGATTTGTGAAAGGTAGGTCGTGCCTGACAAACCTGATTGAATTTTTTGAAGAGGTGACTAAAGTAGTGGACAGGGGAATGTCAATGGATGTTATTTATATGGACTTCCAGAAGGCATTTGATAAGGTCCCACATAAGAGACTGTTAGCTAAGATAGAAGCCCATGGAATTGAGGGAAAAGTACGGACTTGGTTAGGAAGTTGGCTGAGCAAAAGGCGACAGAGAGTAGGGATAATGGGTAGGTACTCACATTGGCAGGATGAACATAAGAACATAAGAAATAGGAGCAGGAGTAGGCCATTCGGCCCCTCGAGCCTGCTCCGCCATTCAATAAGATCATGGCTGATCTGATCCTAACCTCAAATCTAAATTCATGTCCAATTTCCTGCCAGCTCCCCGTAACCCCTAATTCCCTTTACTTCTTGGAAACTGTCTATTTCTGTTTTAAATTTATTTAATGATGTGGCTTCCACAGCTTCCTGGGGCAGCAAATTCCACAGACCTACTACCCTCTGAGTGAAGAAGTTTCTCCTCATCTCAGTTTTGAAAGAGCAGCCCCTTATTCTAAGATTATGCCCCCTAGTTCTAGTTTCACCCATCCTTGGGAACATCCTTACCGCATCCACCCAATCAAGCCCCTTCACAATCTTATATGTTTCAATAAGATCGCCTCTCATTCTTCTGAACTCCAATGAGTAGAGTCCCAATCTACTCCACCTCTCCTCATATGTCCGCCCCCTCATCCCCGGGATTAACCGAGTGAACCTTCTTTGTACTGCCTCGAGAGTAAGTATGGACACCAAAACTGTATGCAGTATTCCAGGTGCGGTCTCACCAATACCTTATATAACTGCAGCAATACCTCCCTGTTTTTATATTCTATCCCCCTAGCAATAAAAGCCAACATTCCGTTGGCCTTCTTGATCACCTGCTGCACCTGCATACTAACTTTTTGATTTTCTTGCACTAGGACCCCCAGATCCCTTTGTACTGCAGTACTTTCCAGTTTCACGCCATTAAGATAATAACTTGCTCTCTGATTTTTCCTGCCAAAGTGCATAACCTCACATTTTCCAATATTGTATTGCATCTGCCAAATCTCCGCCCACTCACCCAGCCTGTCTATATCCCCCTGTAGGTTTTTTATGTCCTCCTCACTCTCCACTTTCCCTCCCATCTTTGTATCATCTGCAAACTTTGATATGTTACACTCGGTCCCCTCCTCCAAATCGTTAATATAGATTGTAAAGAGTTGGGGACCCAGCACCGACCCCTGCGGAACACCACTGGCTACTGGTTGCCAGTCCAAGAATGAACCATTTATCCCAACTCTCTGCTTCCTGTTAGATAACCAATCCTCCACCCATGCCAGAATATTACCCCCAATCCAGTGATTCTTTATCTTGAGCAATAATCTTTTATGTGGCACCTTGTCGAATGTGGAGTCCTGCAGGGATCTGTCTTGGGACCTCAATTATTCACATTATTTATTAACGACTTAGATGAAGGCATAGAAAGTCTCATATCTAAGTTTGCCGATGACACAAAGATTGGTGGCATTGTAAGCAGTGTGGATGAAAACATAAAATTACAAAGCGATATTGATAGATTAGGTGAATGGGCAAAACTGTGGCAAATGGAATTCAGTGTAGACAAATGTGAGGTCATCCACTTTGGATCAAAAAAGGATAGAACAGGGTACTTTCTAAATGGTAAAAAGTTTAAAAACAGTGGATGTCCAAAGGGACTTGGGTTCAGGTACGTAGATCATTGAAGTGTCATGAACAGGTGCAGAAAATAATCAATAAGACTAATGGAATGCTGGCCTTTATATCTAGAGGACTAGAGTACAAGGGGGCAGAAGTTATGCTGCAGCTATACAAAACCCTGGTTAGACCGCACCTGAAGTACTGTGAGCAGTTCTGGGCACCGCACCTTCGGAAGGACATATTGGCCTTTGAGGGAGTGCAGTGTAGGTTTACTAGAATGATACCCGGACTTCAAGGGTTAAGTTACGAGGAGAGATTATAGAAATTGGGGTTGTATTCTCTGGAGTTTCGAAGGTTAAGGGGTAATCTGATCGAAATTTATAAGATAGGGTGGACAGAGAGAAACTATTTCCGCTGGTTGGGGATTTTAGGAGTAGGGGGCACAGTCTAAAAATTAGAGCCAGACCTTTCTGGAGCGAGATTAGAAAACACTTCTACACACAAAGGGTGGTCGAAGTTTGGAACTCTCTTCCGCAAATGGCAATTGATGCTAGCTCAATTGCTAAATTTAAATCTGAGATAGATAGCTTTTTGGCAACCAAAGGTATTAAGGGATATGGGCCAAAGTCAGGTATATAGAGTTAGATCACAGATCAGCCATGATCTTATCAAATGGCGGAGCAGGCACGAGGGGCTGAATGGCCTACTCCTGTTCCTGTGTTCCTATGAATATCGGCCTAGTCGACCCAATCTCTCCTCATACGTCAGTCCAGCCATCCCAGGAATCAGTCTGGTAAACCTTCGTTGCACTCCCTCCATGGCAAGGACATCCTTCCTCAGATAAGGAGACCAAAACTGCACTCAATAATCCAGGTGTGGTCTCACCAAGGCCCTGTATAACTGCAGTAAGACATCCCTGCTCCTGTACTCAAAATCCTCTTGCAATGAAGGCCAACATACCATTCGCCTTCCTAACTGTTTGCTGCACCTGAGTGCTCGCTTTCAGCGACTGGTGTACAAGGACACCCAGGCCTCGTTGCACCTCCCCTTTTCCCAATCTGTCACCATTCAGATAATCTGTCTTTTTGTTTTTACAACCAAAATAGATAGCCTCACATTCATCCACACTATACTGCATCTGCCATGTTCTTGCCCACTCACCCAACTTGTCTGAATCACATTGGAGCCTCTTTGCATCCTCCTCACAGCTCACATTCCACCCCAGCTTTGTGTCATCTGCAAACTTGGAAATGTTACATTTAGTTCCCTCATCCAAATCATTGATATATATTATGACTAGCTGGACCCAAGCACTGATCCCTGCGGAACACCACTAGTCACTGCTCGCCACCCAGAAAAAGTCCCGTTTATTCCTACTCTTTGTTTCCTGTCTGTCAACCAATTCTCAATCCATGCCAATATATTCCCCCCCAATCCCATGTGCTTTAAGTTTCGACACTAATCTCTTGTGTGGAACCTTATCAAAAGCCTTCTTAAAATCCAAATAAACCACGTCCACTGATTCTCCCCTATCTATTCTACTAGTTACGTCCTCAAAAAATTCCAGCAGATTTGTTAAGCACGATTTCCCTTTCATAAACCCATGCTGACTTTGTCCAATCCTGTTAATGCCCTCCAAGTGTGCTGTTATCACATCTTTTATAATAGACTCTAGCATTTTCCCCACTACTGATGTTAGCTAACTGGTCTGTAATTCCCTGGTTTTTCTCTCCCTCCTTTTTTAAATAGTTGGGTTACATTTGCCACCCTCCAATCTGTAGGAACTGTTCCAGAGTCTATAGAATTTTGGAAGATGATCAATGCATCCACTATTTCCAGTACTCTGGGATGTAGATTATCAGGCCCTGGGGATTTGTCAGCCTTTAGTCCTATTAATTTCCCTAGCACTTTTTTTTTTACAATACTGGTTTCCTTCAGTTCCTCCCTCTCACTAGACCCTTGGTTCCCTATCATTTCTGGCAGGTTATTTGTGTCCTCCTTTGTGAAGACGGAACCAAAGTATGTGTTTAATTGTATTATACTTGCTTGTATTCAAATTAACATTGAGGCAGATAAGACAATGTAGCCTTACTTGATGGCAATAGGTATTAAATTCATGAACTTTAATTGGTAAATGATCAGGTTCTGATCATTAACATTCAATGATGCACATGCAAAAATGTAAGTCCAATTCAGAATGCCATTAAAGTCAATTCTCGGATTAACGTACAGTTCACTGATATCATTTGACTTGCACTTAAATAGGCATTTCCCAGTTTCTGTATACTGTTTTTCTTGAAGAGGATTTTAATTAAATGGATTGAATAATGAGAGAAAATGTCTTTTAAAAGTGTCTAAATTACAAAATGATTTTTATTTTAACGTCCTTAAAACTGAATGAATGCTAAAACTCCCCCCCCCCCCCCCCCCCCCTCACACTTCCCGAAAAAATAACGTTCCTGATAAAATGTCCCATGCACCAGTCACCAGAGATGATGGCCAGTGACTTGTTCCACGGATGTTGCAAGTTCATCCATAACCAGCCAGTATAGGAGCAAATGAATGATTTAAGTCAACACAATCTGATTTCCCCCTATTCGTTCATTGAGAGAAACAACTCTCAAATACAACCCTGAATATTTGAGCTGATTTGCTTAGGGCATCTGGGGCGTGCAACTAATCCCTACTGCATGTTGATGCACTAACATACAGTGCTACCACATAATTTCTTAATGTATTTAATTATTTAAATCTCTGGTTATACACTGTCACAATGGCATTGATGTTTTGGAATTTAACATTCATTTTAAAGAAGGATATTGGTCATGTGGTAAATTCTGAACTAAAAGCAAGATGAAAGATACCATAATAAAAGGATGGTATTGGAGAAGTTAGTTAAACTAAAGGACGACAGAGTGCAGGGACCTGACTGGATACATCCAAGGATCCTGAGGGAAATGGGTTTCGGGGTTCTGTTGAAGGTGGATATGTGCCAGAGGACTGGAGAGTGGTCAACGTAATATCTGTTTTCAAAATGGTAATTACATGCCAATTGGTTTAACATCTATATTAGGGAAAATGTTGGAATCTTTCAAGATGAAATGATTAAATATCTAAATGAAAAATTAATTTGAAGCAGCCAACACTGATTTCAGAAAGGAAGATTGTACTCAACAGACCTGATAAAGTTCTTTTTGAGGAGGTGGATGGGGGAAAATGCAGTAGATGTGGTGCACATGGACTTTTAGAAAGTTTTTGACAAGGTACCACGTGGAGACTGTTGGAGAACATTGAAGGATATGGAAGGAGAGGAGGTTAGCAAATCTCATTTTAAAAACTAATTAGAAGGAAGGAAACAAAGAATAGGAGTTAAGGACAGTTTCTCAAGAGTGGTTGGAAGTAGGTAGTGGTGTCCCACAGGGCTCTGTTCTGGGATTGCATCTGTGTACATTAATGATTTGAACGTAGTAGTGGTGTCTAAATTTACAGCCAATACTAAAACAGGAATCATCATAATTCTGAGGACCAAAGGTAGTTGCCAGGGGATATTGATGGTGGAATGGGAAAAAATTGGCAAATGGAATTCAATGTCAGTAATGTAAGGTGGTACATTTTGGTTTAATAGAAAGTAATTATACTTTGGAGGAAAGCTGGGTTATATGGAAGAGCAGAAGGATTTGGGGTCTCAGATTCACGAGACATCAAAAGCAGCACCTTAACTGCGTAAGGCCAGAAAAAAAGCTAATGGAATTCTGGGCTTTATGCGAGGAGGTATGGAATATAAGTCAAGATGTAATCGTGAATCTATATAAAACTTTAGTAAGACCACAGTTGAAGTACAGTGTACTGATTTGGACTCCACGCTCTATGAAGGATGTTGAGGCAATAGAGAGGATACAGTGAAGATTCACTAGAATGCTGCCTGGTATGAGCGAATTGATACAGATGTTTAAAATTATGACAGGAAGGGACAGAGTAGATAGAAACAGTCTGTTATCAGTGATTGAGGGATCTAGAACTATTTACAAGATGAAATGTAAGAGATTTAGGAATAGAGATTCAAGCAGAGACCATGTTAATATTTTAAGAATAAGTTAGATAGGTGGCTCAAGAAAGGGGGAATAAAAGGATATGGAAACATGGGACTAGGACTACTGCTCACATGGAAGATAAACACAAACGGCCTGTTTCAGTGTTGTAACATCTATGATACACTAGTCGATCTCCTATGTCATTGCACATGGGAAGTCACGACCAGGTAAAGTATTCCGGTCAAAGAGTTAGAGGGTGGAGGATGATTGGATCAAGGGACAGAGTAGATTGGGGGTTGGAGTACAAGACTAAGGAAGTCTTGCTGCAATTGTACAGGGCTTTGGTGAGACCACACCTGGAGTACTGTGTTCAGTTTTGGTCTCCTTACCTAAGGAGGATATACTTGTCTTAGAGACGGTGCAACAAAGTGGACTAGATTGATTCCTGGGTTGTCCTTTGAGGAGAGACTGAGTAGAATGGGCCTATACGTTCTGGAGTTTAGAAGAATGAGAGGTGATCTTATTGAAACATATAAGATTCTGAGAGGGTAGATGCTGAGAGGCTGTTTCCCTTGGCTGGAGAGTCTAGAACTAGGGGGCATAATCTCAGGGTGAAGGTTTAGCCATTTAGGTTTGAGATGATGAGGAATTTCTTCACTGAGGGTTGTGAATCTTTGAGCATCCACAGCCTTCTAGGGTAGAGAATTCTAGTCATTGAGTACATTCAAAGATGAGATCGATAGATTTTTGGACTCTAAGGGAATCAAGGGATATGGGGATTGGACAGGAAAGTGGAGTTGAGGTCGAAGATCAACCATGATCTTGAATGGCGGAACAGGCTCGAGAGGCCGTATGGCCTGCTCCTCCTATTTCTTATGTTCTTATCAGGTTAGAGGAGAAGGGGTGGGGGGGTGCAGAGGAGAGGAGAGAAGGGGGATGGGGGGTGTAGTTGGCAACAGTGGAGGGGGAAGCTGGTAATCTGGTGGGTAGGGGGGGGCAAGACTATTAAAATCTGTCTTCAGGACAGAGCCCCTTTTCTGTGGGGGGGGGGTGAAGCAAGCATTAAAGTCAAGTCAGTGGGAAGAAAAGCATAGCAGGGTGGGAGGGAGGATCATAGGGTCATAAATCTCTGTCTAGCCTGGATATCAGCTGTCTCAATAGGGACAGTTGCTTCAGGAAACAAATGCTGTTGGTACCTTTTTGAGCGCTTTCCTGTTTTTGATATGAGTGGTGGTTGCAAATGGGTTCACGGTCAGCTGCTAAAAGTGTGATTCTTCTGCAGTTTCTGTCAGATCGACAGGGTTTCAGAAGACTGGCAGATTTTCTGCGTTGGAAGAGAAGGTAGTCCCAGGTCATTGCTGTTTGGCAACTCTATTAGGATTAGCCCTTCGGGCATTCAAATATTGGGCCCAAGGGGAGACCACATTATTTCAACTGTGGGAGCAGAAAGGTATATTTACATTTTGGCAAGCAAGAAATCCGGAATGGATCCCAGCTCGGAAAGGACGTGGAGTCGGTCCCGGAATTTGCATGTCTGCTGTATTGCAAGCATGCTTGGGGAACTGACCTCTATTACAAAATCATTTCTTTGAGGAAACAAAGCATTTCAAGTGGAAACAAAAAAAAGTAATGACTTTTATAATCAAACATTTTGTTTTAATTAAAGTCTGCTAATGGTCAGGGACTGAAACGACAGTGTTAAATGCCAGTTTTATAGTAGCAGGTTCGACTTTTTCAAACTAAGGTGGTGTGATAGCTTTTTAATATTGTGCAACCCTATCACCGCACAGTCTGCAGGTGCAATAGGTAGTGTACGAAAATGTTGACACTTTTGGATTTTGTCATAGACTAAGCCTGCCATAGGAATTTTCACTGCATTTTGAAATGGAATGTTGCGACCAATTCATCGATTTTGATATATACTCCCTTGCTGCTGAATTCATTTCACTTCCTCGTCACTTGCTAAGACTGAACCAGACTGTCCTGTTTGATGCAGAGCTGAGCTTCAATCCATATCCTGTCCATCACTAAGATTGCTTATTTCCACCTCCTGTCCATTACTAAGACTGCTTATTTCCACCTCTGCAATATTGCTTACCTCCACCATTGAAACTGTTATCCATGCTTTGTCACCTTGAGACTCAATGGCAATGCATTCTGCTGGTTTCCCATCCTTCTCCCTCCATAAATTCCAACTCAGCCACCTATACTAAGTCCCACTAACCTATCACTCCCATCCTCATCAATTTATATTTATTATATGCTTCCCAATGTACTAAAAAAAACCTCATCCTTATCTTCAAATCCCTTCATGGTCTCGCTACACCATACCTCTGTCTTATCTCCTCCGCATCCTTCAGACCTCTGAATCTGGCCTTCTGCAGATTTCTTCCTTTCCCCCCCCCCCCCCACCCCCCAACTCAATACTTATGTCAGAGGCTTGTATTTCCCATTTTAGTCACTGAAAATGTACGCTGATTAAATATGGCTTTCCACCCCACGTTTTAAAACATTTTGGCCAAATGAAATCTAGTGCAGTGTTTTCAAATAACATGATCTGATCCTTCTGCATTAAAAAGAATCCGGTTAATTAAAAGACTATGCATACTATAGACTATTCAGTCATAGCTAAATGAAATGCATTGCAGCCATGAAACTAAATGGTTGTTGAACTTGAGGGCTTGTTTCGAGAACACAATATGACAAATTGTGTCGGAGATCCAGTAATAAATTATACTGGAAGATGTACTATGCTGAGTTTTCTTATTGTTATCCATTTCATTTACTAACCTTGAGGTCTTGCCCTAGTATTCTCTATTGAGAATTTAATGTCATCTAAAAAATTGATTGTTTCTCTTACACTGTCTCAGCTATAATTGTGATTAATAATAGTTAGCTGGGGAGAGGCAGACTAGTTTGTCTGCTTCCAATTACTTCATGATAAATGGAGTTCTTTTACCTGTCTATTGGTGCATTGAAGAAAACTGATGTAATCTAGGGTTGAAGACTAGAAGAAATACAAACTTCACTCAGTCTCATAAGATGTCTTACACTAAAGAGAAATGTTGAATGAAGAAAGAAAGTTAGTTGAATTTATATAAGCACCATACCACATGTCAAAGCACTTCACATACAAAGAATTAGTTTGAAATTGTTGTGTAGGCAAACACAGCAGCCATTTTGCATACCGCAAAGAAGTGAATGCCTAATTTTTTTTGGCTGTGTTGGTTAATAAATGTTGGCACAGACACTGCGAGAACTCCCTTCTCTTCAAATAATGCTATGGGATCTTTAATGCAGACTTGAATTAACAGATGGGACCTTGGTTTTAATGTCTCATCTGAGTGACAGCACCTCCAGTAATACAGGACTTTCTCATTACTACACTGATGTATCACCCTAGATTCTGTGCTACAGTTTTATTGTGGGTTTTAAACCTACATTACTCAATAGCAAGAGTGGTACCAATTGCTGTCAAACTGATATTGGGTATCATTTTGGAATGCTAAATCCTAGTGCTGAATGCAGTTTGGAATAGCATGGAACTGATCAAGTATTTAGTTTGACAGCATTCCTATTCAATGTTGGTGAAATTATATCTATAATCAACTTGGAAATCCAAGTGGAAATAGATTGTGGGGTATTTTTTACATTATTTGTGTGATATACTTCACTCAATGAATAGTGAGCCTATTAACCAGGGAAGGAAGATAAAGCCCTTGATCAAAAACTCAAAACTGAACATGGGAAGCAAGTTACGCTCATCTAATTTTGGGTAGAGGCTGCTAACCTAAAGTTGTGAAAATCATGCCTGCTTCCAAGATAACATGATGATCCAACTTCTGTGAACTAAATGGATCTTTCACAAAGAGCCATGACATTCACAATCAGTAAGTTATGACCTCACATCTAAAAGAATGCCTGGAATTCATTATTTATGCTGTGATGGACACGGCATTGGGTGGAATGCTAAATCAATTCTGGAAAGTCATGTGCAGCTGTTGACTATTTACATTCTCTGTTCTGTGGGGTTTCATTTCATAGGAGCTCAAGATCCTGGGTTATTTCTGGGGGCAATAAAATTATCACTGTTATATAATAAAGGGACTTTAACTGTCTAACCATGTTCATTAAGCTCTTAGGTTTGAAGTGTTGAAGCAATAATGTTATTATACTTTGACATATAATGTAGAAAGTAATTCGTTTTTCTAGGAACTCTTGTCACGTTGCAGTTAAGTGTGGCTGTTTGCTTTCAAATGCTGGTTTTTATTGGTTTTTGGCCAAAAGAGTCACTTCTAATTAATATTAGAATGCATTCATAAAACTTGTGCTTAACTAGGCTTGGTCATATTAAGATGGAATTCATTGTTGTGACAATACAGTAGAAGCATCAGTTTCACTTATTAATTAGCCTCTTTCCTCTTCCCCACCACACCCAAGCCATCTTCAAGTTGAAAACTTGCTTTTCTATTGTATGGTGAAAATTGGATATGACTTTGTCTATCAGAGGTGATGTAGTAAATAAATTTTAAGCAAGGTTGCAAATATGGCAGCCACGTGACCTACGGGTTTTCAGCTCACTAGTCAAATGAATATTAGATTTACTATGATAAAAATATAAACTGAGGAACTATGACAAGATGGATGTGCAAATTAATACTCTGACAAAGCTAATGATGCACTCCAAGTACCTTCTGCTTTTGGAGCTGTGAGCGCAGCTTCATTTCGTATGCAGGGATGTTTGTTTTCTGCCTGTTCAAACGTCTGCAATTCCACATGGGGTTACGGTTATGTTGGAGGTGTGCAGTCAAGCTTGCATGTTAGTTTGTACACCCTGTAGTGGCAATAATGTGTTACACCCAGTCAACTACTGCTTGCGTCCTTTTGTGGACAATTAAGTTCGTAACTACAGTAGCTATTTTGTGCTATTTATGTGTGCAGTTGAAAGTGACATAATTCTCTTCCTTCTCCTCTCCTGCAATCTGTAGAGCTACCCCATGAACAGGTTTGTGCAGTGATGTTTTAAGGTGACTTGCTAAGCAAGTCTTTCAAGAATTGTGTTGCATGAAAGAATACACAGGGCTCTACTAATTACTCTAATTTCTATCAGGTAAACATTATGTTGTAAGTCAACAATTTCAGTATAAATGTAAAATTACACAGGTTTTTTTTGGGTCAAGTGAATTCAACTAAATTACACAGCTGAAAGGTGCAGGATAGATTGGCAATCAGCTGTGCTGGTTACAAATGCAGTAAGGTGACATACAGAAATAAACACCAATTTGTCATTAAAAAAAAGCTGTAGTTCTTGTGACCAAAGTTCTTGTGACCAAAGAATGCATCTTCCTCAAACAGTTGAAGACACTGCTTTAATAAGTGTTAGTGTTTTCATTAAAACCTTCAAATCTTTGCATTTTCTACATGCAAATTCACCAGTTTGCTCCGAACTTGTGGACTGTGCAGTGTGGTACTCCTTTGGGGAGCACTGAGCTTAATGAGCTTGATAGTCTGTAGAGCTCAATAAATCATATGACACACTACATTTCTCCTCTTCTAAATAAAAACATTTATCATGCAGTATTTATTTGCCATGTTTAAAAGATTGATCTCTCAAACATAGTGTGTACTCATGCATTTTGTGTTTTCTTTCTAGTGGGTAAATTACGAAAACGATGGTTGAAGGAAAGTATCTCTGATGTCGGTGTGGGAATGCTGAAATCTGTTAAGGAGTACGTGGATCCCAACAACATCTTTGGGAACCGAAATCTTCTGTGAGAAAATAAAATGTACTCAGAAGCTTAAAGCTTGGATTCTTGGAAAGTAAGCAAATCCCACCATCCTAAAGATGAAATCTCCAGACTATCAAAAAATTAACACCTTACACTTTGTACACAAAGCATTTGCAGTAGAATTTGTTGGCTAATAATTTCTTTAATATGGGATACAGAGCACGTGTTTGCGGAAAAGATGTGAAACTTACTGTGTCGAATGCTATGCCCTGTTCCAATAAAGCTGGGAATGTTTGACGTGTATTCAGCAGCAAGCAGGACGTGCAGTTGTCAGTTTAAAAAAAAAACAGGGTGCTTGAAGGTTACTTATAATTATCTTGTAATTTTTTTTTAAAAAGGCATGGGTCGTCAGCTCTGATTGTAATTTCTGCCTATTTAAATCCTTCAAAAACTTTTGCATCAATCGCATAGCCATACCTGCTTGTTACTGGTAACTTTTTTGCATGTTAATTCGATTCTATAAGCAAATGTTACTAAATGTTAAACTATCAACTTTGTACAATGTTCTCTTTCATTCACTGACTTTTCTTTTCTGTATGCTTCCTCCTGAGGGGAAAAATATCATTGTACAGAATGCATACTGTATTGCACCTCCTTTGTGAATTATGGGTTTCTGATTAAATTAAAATGTTGCAAATGTTAACTGTTCCAGGAAGGAGAAATATTCTTGATCGTGCCCTGGGGACTAAAGGATGACATTAATATTTACAAAATAGAGATACATGGATAATGTTACTTGCATCATCCATAATAATTAAAGTATTTTTTGGATTCTTTCAATATTACATATTTTTTTGGTTGTCTTTGTATGAGTGTGTTCCATTCCAAGTTATGCTGAGCATTAAACAGGTTATTATACATTGACTATTTCTGTAAATCAAAATCTGAAATTGCAGCCACAGGACAGGTTTTTGTACTGTGTACTGGAAAATGTTACATTTAGCAAATAACATTACTGGTGTGATTGCTCATTTTGCTATTCAAGGCATCAATATTTTGCTTGGATGAAAATCAAGATTGGTGTGTGAAAACATTTAATCAGCAGTGTGCAGGGTTCTAGATTACATTTGAAAATATGTTAAAAGTTCTTCAAGAAGCTGTGTCCATTTTGCTAAACATACCACTGTTAACTTGAGTTTCTGGCATTTCACTCGTGAAAGAACTAGCATAACTTGGATATCGATTCTTTTAGCTCCCTCAAGTGTTTGTGTATACGGTGTGCCTTTTGCCAGTGGCAATGTTTGGTGTAAAGTTGAATTTTAAGTTCTCCCTCCCTTCTCTCCCCCACTAACTCCAGCAGTGATGCCCATTTCTCAGGCATAGAATTTCTTTAGATAAAATACATTGTGAGCAAATCATATGTCCAGTTTGCACATCTATAAGAAGTGATTCCATCTGTAACTTGAATATTACAAGTAATGTGCTCATACTCAGAGATGGAGTAGGAGCAAACACAGGTTGAAGTGTCAGTCTGAGCCATTGTGAGTTAGGAGGTGATGAGCTCAGCTTGGGTATTCACAAGGGTTGGGGGGGGGGGTGGTGGGCAGAGATGAAGCGTGATGGAGAAGAAATTGGAAGGGAGAGTCATGCCTGGCTGATCCCTGCTGCTTTCCTCCAGCTATCTAAAGAGGCAGCCTAGAAACTGGCTGTGTGCTCAACCTTTTGGCTGCAGATTTATGAGGCTAGAGAGGCGAAGAGGACGATAAATTACAAATAAAAGGAGACACTTAGCCAAAGATTGTTCCCCCAATTTTTGGCTAAGTGTCTCCTATTGTAATAAAATTTAGAAACAAATGGACATTTTTGAATCTTCACCAATTTGCCAAGTCGTTTTTCTTTCCAGAGTTGATTATAAAATCGGTATGCCAGAAACTCATTGTTTTTGACTCGTTTGTAAACATTCTGTAGCTGAACAATTTATCAACCTAGTTTACAAAGTTTTCATTATTTTCAACAAACTTGAGTGGTTTCCTGTCCTTAAGTCTCTTGGCTCCTACATGCTGTTGGTAAAGCACTGATGTGATTTAATTTAGATTTCATTTAAATAAACTTATAAGGAATTTCTTATCGGACATTGAATTTCTTTAAACCATTTGAATGATGAAACTTCATTTGTAACTATGCATTAAGCGCACTAAGCGTTTGTAGGATGCCAAAAACTTGCATTTAGAGCTAAGTTTTTTTATCATATAATGTGCCTGAAAATAACTTGCCAAAAAATACTAAAACACAGTTGTTCCAGGGATACCTTTTAAGCACCCCCTGGCCTCCAGACACCTTCCTCAACAAAATCTCTTCCTATCTAACCTCTGCCTTGGCACAGAATATCTCTTTAGTGACTTTGGTCTTCACTTGAACTCTCCCTTATCTGCCTCCACAGTTTTTTTTTCTCTTTTCAACCTTTCCCTTCACAACTCCCCCACCCACACTCATGGCCACCTACTCAATTGTGTCATAACACATGAGAAGATAGGAACAGGAGTGAGCTGTTCTGCCATTCAATTAGATCATGGCTGACATAGCCTTAAGACCTGAATATATATAATTGTTGTGACACTCTGATCACTTCCTTATCTTTCATCTCCTATACATTCTCCCGCCTGCCCCTAGCCCCATTAGTCATTTTCCACTCCTGGTAAAAGCTACCCCCAAACTTTCTCTAGCATTCTCTGTAACTGACTCTCCCCTGCTCTGGTCTGCCACCTGCAATGACATTGCCTCCACCAATCGTCTCCATAAATTTTTCACGAACACCTTCAATGCCTTTCTCCCCTTCCGATCCTGCACAGCCTCCCTTCTAAATCCCCTCGCCCTTCCAGGTATAACTGCCGTCTACACCGCCTCAAATTAGCAGGAAGGAAGCTTGAGCACATGTTGTATTCACCTGGCCTGGCTGTCCACAGGCAGCTCTGGTTGGATCACCTCAAGTTGTACTGTTGCTCTCCCTCCCTAGCCAAAATGGCCATGTACTCCCAAAATCATCCTGGAGAGCAGAAATAATGCCAAACTCATTTTCTCCATTACTAACTATCTCCTCATACCTCATTCCACCTTCCCTCACCTCAAACTTTTCAAAAACAAGGAACTTGACTTATTTTATGCCTTAAATTGAGGCTATCTGCAAAGCAACTGCTGCCTTCTCTTGCTGCCTTCTGACTCTCCACCCCCCCCATCTTCACTCCATATAACTGTGCCATCACCCTCCTTTGCAGCTTTTCCCTCTTAGCTTATTCATCTTGTCCATGTAGCCCACCGCTTCTCCCTCAGTCTACTCTCATCCCAGCTCCTAAACACCCAATTTAATCACCGCACTCAAATTAGCAGGAAGGAAGCTTGAGCACATGTTGTATTCACCTGGCCTGGCTGTCCACAGGCAGCTCTGGTTGGATCACCTCAAGTTGTACTGTTGCACTCCCTCCCTAGCCAAAATGGACATCAACCTGTCACTCTGTCTCTGGTCTGGCATTGGTTGCACCAGTCTTCAAAATCGCTGTGGTCACTTACCTCTTTAAGAAAACCAACTTCACTTCGCCCACTCTCCAACTATCGCTCTTCCTCAACCTTTTCTTCAAGTCTTGGATACCCCTCAACTAGGCTCTGAACTCTTGCAATTCTTTTATTCAAATTCCTCCAATCTGGCTTCAGCCCCACCCCTTCACTACCAAAACCTCACTCTTTAAAGTCGCAAATGACATCCTTTGTGACTGGCTCCTATTTCTCATTCTTCTGCCTTCAGTACTGTTGACCACTCCATCCATCTTCAGTATCTCCTCATCTCGGAGTCACTGTTTTCTCCTAGACCAAGGCTTGCCAGTCTCAATGCAGGCACCACATTCTTGCTAACTTCTTATCTTCCTCTATTAATAGTCATGTCTGTGGTCTGTCCTTGGATCCCACCTCTTCACTATCTACCTGTTACCCCTCAGTAACATTATCTGGAAGTATGGGGTCAGCTTCCACATCAGTTTTACCTCTTCCATTGACCCAGAAGTTGTTTGCAAACTCTCAAATTGCCTCTCTGATATCAAGCCCTGAATGAGCCAAAATTTGCTTTAGCTAAATGTCAGCAAAATCAAGGCCATTGCATTTGGCTCCCATCAGTACCTCCATGTCTCCCCAGCTGAGTCAGGAGGTGTAGAACCCTGATGTCCTGATTAACCCCAATTCCAACTTCCTCCCTGCATCCACATGGTTACCAAAGCTGCTTTCTTCCACTTGTGTAACATTGACTGCCTCATCCCCTTGATCCAAAACATTAGCGCTCATATCCTCAAGGTCACAAACTCCCATACTCTCATCATCCACATCCTCTTCAAACTACATTGGTTCCCTTTGCCCCAGTTTGTTGCTGTCACAATTCTAGTCCTTGTTTTGAGATCTCTTCATGCCTCATCCCTACCTACCTTTGTTGCCTACTACATTACAACCCCACATGCACTTGCTACTCCTTTAACACCAGACTTTTCCTTGCTCTTTCTACTCCATAGTTGGCTGTTGCTTGTTCATCCACTACACTTTTAACTCTCTGTCCAGTCCCCTCTGCCCTGCCGGCTCCCTCCCTGCTTTCAAAAACTTCTGGTTTTTTTCCTTATTGTAAAGTGCTCTGGGATGTCTTTCTGGATGTGAAGATTGTTTGGTTCAGTGTAAGTTTTGGCTAAGTTTGCTAAACCCAGAACCTTTGGTCTGTATGATTCTCCATACAGCAGTTCCCAATCTTCACTGCATTGTTGGGAGGAAAGCACCAGGAAGAAATTTGAGAGTAATGCCCAATGTTACTCTTGCAAGGTTCCCAGTGGTTAGAGTGTAGAAACCTGGAAATAACTTGCTTGCTCTTTTAGGGGGGAATAATGCAGAGAAACTAGAAATTAAAATGGAGAAAGCAGCTTTTTAAAAATTGCATCAAATGTGCAAATGCTGGAAATCTGTAATAAAAACAGAAAATACTGGAAAAAGACAGGCTGACCTTTAGGGTGTGTACCCAATATGTCATTAAGCTGTCTTCTCTACCGATGCCGATTGGCCTGTGTATTTCCAGCATTTATATTCCTGTGTGTTCCCACCCCCACTGCCCTGGCTGGAAACACAGATTCATTCCTGTTGTGAATTGCAAATAGACTGCCCCATCTACTTAAGAGTGTGACTCTGTATTACTTCCTCAAGGTGGTAAATTCATGGCAGTAGGTTGATTTATGTCCTGATTAATTGCAAAAGTGCTTCCAATGGAATCAGACCTTTAATATGTGGCTCCCTTGGTGATAAATTAACCTTGTTTATACTGCAGGGTGGATTCAGCAACAGAACAATGTATGCCACAAAATTTGCAGTACAACTAAATGGCTTCATCAGTTTCCTCTGAAATTTGTTTGGCCACAGTGTATGTGTAATGCACCCCATAAGGCATACATGTAAGTGGATGCATGGAGTGTGCACCGAGGAAACCAGACTGTAATTATCTTCATGCAGTGCCTTTATTTAATAAACCTTATTTGTACTGGCTGCAGGTTGTAACAAGGGTATTGGATGCAGGGTGAAGCTCCTATTAACATCACTGGGTAAATTTTCCAGTTACCTGCCTTGGTTTTGTAACCCTTAATACCCTTGCTTTACAAAAATCTATCAGTCTCAGTTTTGAAATTTTTAATTGACCTAGCCTCACAGCTTTTTGGGGGAGAGTGTTCCAGATTTCCACCACCCTTTGTGTGAAGAAGTGCTTCCTGACATCACCTCTAAACTATTTGACAAGGGTGGTTGTTTGCTGAGTTACTATTGCAGAACAATCTTTTCCTATTCCGTCTCCCAGAATCATTGCTTTGGTGTAGGTTACTTTCATACATAGCGTATAAGAAAATGAAAGAGCTTAAATTATTCAGCATTGGGTGAAATGGTTATTATTAAAATTGAGGTGTAATCCACATGCCATATTTCCTCCTTTCTAGACCTGTTAAGTATTTTTCAGTGTACTTAGTACATTTTTTAAAATGTTGTGGAGGATGCTAATGCTCAAGAATGCTCAAACTGGAACTTTCAGAAAGCTTTAGTCCTGTTTCATTATGTTAATACATTTATGATGAGTGTGTAACAATAAACTTCATTGTTACTAGCATATTATATAGACTTACAGGATAAAATGAACTTTATCCTGAGTACAGTTTATGCAAGTTACTTTCATCTGTTTTGAGTTTTTATTTCTTGATCAACTACAGAACATGCAGATTACTTTTTGTAATTATACACCTCCCAACCCCTGTTTCCTGATTGTTAATTTGTACTTGTGAAGTCTTTTACATGTTGTTCTTCATTACAGATATCATTGTGCAGTCACCTCAGCCTGATATCGCACTGATTGTTTCTTGGCAATAGAAATAAGTACATAAGAAAAATCGAGAATGAGAAAAGGCTGTGTGTCCCATCAAAGCTCATCTCTCTAGTACCCTAGCTCTCATTATAGCATCCAGATACATTTTGAATACTCCTTATGTTTTTTGTCTCTATTGTCTTATTAGGCAGGTTATTGTAAATACTTATCACTTTTTTCAATAAGTTCTTCCAAATAGCAGTTTTAAATTTACTTCTAACCAATTTAAATTTATATCCTATTTTCCTGACTTAATATGAAATAATATTCTGGGTTTAATTCATCTAAATCATTAAATACCAGTCCGTGTTTCATATACTTCAATTCGATCCCCACCCATCTGCTATTTTTCCCTCCAGACTATAGGGCTTGAGCTTCTCTAATGTTGGGGTTTAGTCTTGTTGCTCTAATCTGCACCTTCTGCAGTGCGTTTTGGTGGTGCCCAGAATTGAACATAGTAGAGTGTAGTCTTATTAATGCATTGTAAAGCCTCAGCATAACCCCCGGGTGCTTGTACTCCACTGTTCTGGTTATAAGTAAAATGATAGGGGGACAGTGGGAAGAGGTAATTAGTGGGAGGAGGCTCTTGTGGGGTATAAACACCGGCATAGACCAGTTCGGCCGAATGACCCGTTTCTGTGTGGTAGATTCTACATAATTTTAGAAGCTGGATATTTTGCGACTTTTGTAAATTGCCACCTGTTCATTATATAGTTACAAGGAGAGTCCTTTTGCTCTATTTCATTAGACTTGACTAATCTTCCACCTTAATTTGATGAAAAATATGAGGATTGTTGTGGGTTACTTACTAACCAAATGCTCATGCCTCTAGCTGAAAAGAACGGAAGATAAATGTCAGGAAGTTGCCTTCTATAGTTCATGGAGTGAATTTTTAACCTGTCTAAAGTCTGCTAAAGGGACAGGCATCCCTGTGATTTCTTCCTCCTCCCCAAATTTGAGTTGGCTATATAGCCATTTATGTGAAATATACCTAAATTCAAAGAACAGACAGAACTCCTAAAGGTTGGTGGTGTATCTTTTTGTTGCATAACTTTCTGCAGAATCTTGAGTAAACAAAAAACACTCCATATTTTAAATTAAGATTAAAACACAAAGAAGTCACTAACCCCATATGTCTGTGCTAGCTATTCAATTGGAGGTAACTACTTTAATCCCATTTCCTTGCCTTCTCTCTGTATCCTGTTATATTCTCTCTTTTTAAATATGTAATATTCCATTTTAAATCATGATATAGCCTTTGCCTTAACAATCATTTGTGATAAAGCATTCCGTGTTCTAACAACCCTCTGTGGAAAAACGTATGTTAACTTCCCCCTTCGTTTTTCTAATGATAATCCTGAGACTATGCCCATTTATTACCAATTTGCCAACCAGTGCAAACAGTCTTTCACTATTTACCCTTTCAAAACCTATAATTTTGAAAACTTCTATTGGAACCCTTGCTCTTCCCTGTACCATGAAAAAGCTCCAAGATTTCCAGCTTTTCTTCATAACTCTAATTTCCCATTCCTGGCTTTAACCTAATAAATCTTCATTGTACCCTTTTTTATACTCTAATATCAATTAGAAATATATAATGGTGTAATGTATGTAATTATATATAAATCTAAATATATCTATATAATTGTATCAAATGATGTAAAATTATATTTAACTAGAAGCTTGGCTCATTAAGTAATTGAGCACTACTGATTTCTTTAAGACAAGTCATGCAAGTCTTTAGCAGGATAAACAGAGGAAGGATGGGCAACAGTTGCGGTAGCCAAAAATGGATGGAAATTAGCAGATCTCCCATGGCATTGCTTATACTTAGTGGGAGGATACATTGTTTTATAACAATCGGTGTGTTTATGCCTTGTAGGGGATAACATCAGGGCCACTAATTTACAGTGACTGAAGAAGTCAAATTCTGATTTTACTACATGGCATTCTGGAATTTACTGGTGCTTTTGGGATTGCAATCCTTAACTCTGTCCACTATTCTGTGAAAACTGTAAATGAGTGGCCTTTATTTATCCTGTAGCATTTTAAAGCTGAGGGTGCACAACAAAACGGTATGCAAGGTGTACCGGTATTGGGGGGAGGAGGGGGATGGAAGGGTTATCTGCATTGGGAAATGGTCCTGGGAGTTAATGGACTGGGGTTGAGGCCTCGGGAGTTTGTCAGTACTGTGGTGGGAGAGCTTGAGTTTGGCAGCATAAGATGGGTCCCCTTTGGTTCAGCATCACTGTGGAGGGGCAAATGGGGTTTGGCGGAACTGAGGTGATATGTGAGGTTTGGATCATTGAATATCTAGTGTCTGTCTGACCGGCTAAGGGGGAAAACACGAGTCTGATTGCACGGGCGTGGGGTCCTGGTCTGATAGTACTGGTTTACATGTTTCTAAGAGTGCTGAAAATGTTAAATTCATATTTTATGATTGGTTCCCACACATGTATTGTCTGTGTCTCCCTTTTGCACTCTCTCAAGCTGTTGTTAGTCAGTAAATGGTAACCATTCTAATTATCAACAAAAACAGATGATTATCAGAGCCTTTCTGTTTTCCTGAGAAGCTTCCAAAATTCATTTTTAAATTTGGAAGAAAAAAGAACTCAAATTAAAATGGTGTGTGTGTGTGTGCGCACGCACATGTTATGCTTTCTGAAGTTTATACAATGTTTATAATTCCAATAGAAACGAAGTCTACAGCAGATGTGTAATCAGTACATTGTCGTATTTGAAATGGATTTGTTCTCTCTCGCGCGTACACATTATTTCAGTTTTTTACAAAAACACTCAAACATTACCTGAATGAAGCTTTTGAAATTTGTCCTGTAACTTTTTTCTTCAAATAATTGTGGAAAAAAATCAAACGTATTATTAGGGACTGAGAGAAGCATTGTATCAGTTGGGCTAGTTGTAGCCTGAAAAAACTGCATAGACTGTAGAATGTACTCAACTGTGGGCAAAAATATCAAGTCTAAGTCCAAGCTTTTGGGAAAGACTGAGGTCTTTAAAATTATTAATGCAGGTGTTAAAAATACAAATTGCAATGTAATAGGTAAGTACAACCATGTTATTATGAAATGTGTAATTTTTAATCTTTTTTGTTTGTTTAATACCTTATTTTGGACATTAGAAATTTCAGTTACTGAGAAAAATGGCAGATTTTAATTTTTTACAATTGCATTTTGAGTGATTCAATTGGTTCACCTTTATTTCTTGGAATTTTTTTATTGGGAGGTTCTTCTGACTGATATTTATTTAGATGGTATTTATTTAATTAATTTGCAGCCAAAGTGTTCAAATTGAAGCCTGATTGCATTTATTGAGAGCACATTTTTAATTCATTAATTGGCAGCTGATTTGCTACCCCGAAAGCCTAATCGAATGTATTAACGTCTGATATATTCATTTGATTCTTGGTTGCTGCACCCCCAAAATCCAGTGGGATATTGCAGGTAGAGTGATGTAATAATTTAATTCCTGATTGACATGTTCCCCCGCAACTTGATTGAATTTATTGCAAGCTGCATTTATTTGTTTAATTCATGGTTGAAATCCCATTTGCCCAGAGCTTATAATTCCCATGATTCTCCCAAAGCTTGCTGGAAAGTATTCAGGTGAACAGAATCCAGTTGAATTTGCCTGAAAACTAATAGTTCAGTTACTTTTAAGCTGCATTAATTTTTAAAACATTATAAAGAAGAAAATTGCAAAATACCTTACAATTAGTGGCAGGAAAGCTGATTGTTGACCTAGCTGGGAGATGAAATTTTAGAGGTGCATGTAAACTTTCCAATACTTACCATTATAATTTTAGTCCTCCTGGGAGATTGAAAGATAAATTTAATACTTATAGTTGTAAGCAGACATTATCCAGGCATGATAAAAGGTTTGAGAGGGAATGACAAAGGTGTTACATAGGCATGATGAAATGGTGGCACAGGAAGTAAATGTCACAACAGGAAGTGTGCGCAGTGCAAGATTTTTAATATAGATAGAAAAATTTAAAGCTGCTGTATCCAACTTTTTTGTCCTCCAAGATGAGAGCTGCTGGCGAAGCTGCATATTTTGCCCATCCCAGTTGCTTTAAGGTGATGGTAATGGGTCAATTGAGTTTTTTTAATTCGTTCATGGGATGTGGGCGTCGCTGGCGAGACCAGCATTTATTGCCCATCCCTAATTGCCCTTGAGAAGGTGGTGGTGAGCCGCCTTCTTGAACCGCTGCAGTCCGTGTGGTGAAGGTTCTCCCACAGTGCTGTTAGGAAGGGAGTTCCAGGATTTTGACCCAGCGACGATGAAGGAATGGCGATATATTTCCAAGTCGGGATGGTATGTGACTTGGAAGGGAACATGCAGCTGGTGGTGTTCCCATGTGCCTGCTGCTCTTGTCCTTCTAGTTGGTAGAGGTCACGGGTTTGGGAGGTGCTGTTGAAGAAGCCTTGGCGAGTTGCTGCAGTGCATCCTGTGGATGGTACACACTACAGCCACTGTGTGCCGGTGGTGAAGGGAGTGAATGTTTACGGTGGTGGATGGGGTGCCAATCAAGGGGGCTGCTTTGTCCTGGATGGTGTTGAGCTTCTTGAGTGTTATTGGAGCTGCACTCATCCAAGCAAGTGGAGAGTATTCCATCACACTCCTGACTTGTGCCTTGTAGATGGTGGAAAAGCTTTGGGGAGTCAGGAGGTGAGTCACTCTGCATACATCTAGCAGCTGTTGTCATGTTAACAGATAATGTCACTGAGCGACAGCATGTAGATGAGGAAGAAGAGGAGGCAAAGGATGGATCCTTGGAATTCCAGAGATGACAACGCAGGAGTTGGAGGAGAAACCATTGTTGGAGATGTGCTGGCTGCATTGGGGTAGGTGGGAGTGTACGGGCAGTCCGTTGAGGTGGTAAAGGAGAATGGCATGATCGATCATATTGAACACTGCAAAGGTGTCAAGGAGGAATAAAGTGCCACGGTCACAGGCACAGAGGATATTGCTGGTGACTTTTGCCGGGATGATCTTGGTATTATGAGCAAGGCAGAAACCAAACTGAAGTGATTTGAGCAAGGAGTTCTGGGAAAGGTGAGCATGCAGCTGGAAGATATGTTCAAGGATAAGGGAGGTAGAAAAGAGATTGGGTGACAGTTGGATGGGGTACACAGATCAAAGATGGACTTTTTGGAGAAGGGGGGTGATGATAGTTGACACATTTTTTGGAATTTTTTTGACCATTTTTCCTAGAAAGTGTTTGGGAAATAGTTACACTTAAATAGTGGATTATTAAAGCAAAGTGTATTCACACAAGTTTAGAAAAAAGAGCACCGTGACACAAGATGGTTAGAGTGCTCATGAACTAGGCTTTGAAGTTTTCCCGAAGACTAAAAACAATAAGCAATGTATTCATCTGTATCATTATTCGACACCACAGATCCATTAACTTCTATTTTAACTCAGCGGAAATTGGGCGGCTGAGGCAGGCGGCAAACCACCCTGACCTCAGCAGTATGAGATCGGGGCAATTTTAACTTCCAGGCCTCATCTGCATGCCCTCCGGTTGGTTTCGGGCAGGCAACCGATGAGAGGCAGAGGCTGGCCAGTGGAAGTGCAACGTCAGGCGGCCACTGAAGGAGCCGTACTCAGCGTTCCGGTAAGTGATGGCTAGGGAGTTTCGGGAAGGTTTTGTAATCTCGATGGCGGGGGTGGGCGAGGGAGACCTAAACTTTCCTTGTGGGGCCTGGAGGAGCATTCCTGATCCTCTAGGCTCCACAAGGAATGTAAAAAGAAAGTTTTAATAGGACGTGCCTCATTGGACCACTTGGTTCAAGAAAAGATTGGAGAAACACACGTGAGGACATGTCTGAAAGACACAAATATCCAATTCAGATCACAAGGTGGTTCTACTATTACACCGCTGGTTTATGCTGCTGTTGTGCAATATATGCATGCTCCTAAACGTAAGATGCTCAGACTGCTTACAGGAGTGACCAGCATCACTTGCTCAAGAGACTATCGAAAGCAGACCTTAAACTTGTCACTGGTTTTGAAAAGAAGGGAAACAATAGCTGTATAGAGGGTGGTATTAATGATGTCGGCTAGCATTTGGCCCGGAAAGGAATGGGGATCAAAGGTCAGGAAGTAGGTTTCATAGCAAAGATATGGTGGGGGAGATGGGAGAAAAGCTACAAAGTGACAGGGCGTTGAAATGAGCTTTGAGTGTGAGGTATTGGGAATTGGTCAGCTCCTGTGAGAGGGAAGTGATAGTTGCATGGATGGTCTCCATCTTTGAGATGAAGAAATCAATTCAATATACAAGGGTGTTTTGTTTGGTTAATCAACAGCTTAGATGAATGAAATTAGAAATCACACAGGTGTTTTATTGTAAAGATGGACTTCCGATGATGGTTATTGAAGTATTATTGGTTTTAAAATTGATGGTAATAGTCAATTTTAAAACATTACAGTTCTGGAATCAATAAATATTTGAAATTTTATGCTGTACTGTAACATATTTCCATATCTTTGCCTCAAGCATTCCAAGCAGAGGATCATGGATACACCTTTTAGGTATAATTATTTGTAGCATTAAAGCTTGCACACAGTAAGGAAGAATCATTTGGCTGAAAAGTACAAATGTGCAAAATAGAGATAGGATTCCCCAGGGAAATTTCAGTTAATTCATTTGGAAATAAATGAGCAAATGTTTCTCTTTTATAGGGAGATGAAAACAATTAATCATTCAGTTGTGGCCCACTTGGCATTTACTAATTTGTGCTGTACTTTCCTCTGCATTAATGTCTTAAATCAGAGAACTTTGCAACAAAATCCTTTGCACAGTAATTGACTTTTGTGGGCATTAAGAATTGCTGAGATCCTCCAATGATTCGAATGTTAAATACACAGCCAATGTGGCACTGAACACAGGACCGAATGTCCCAGACTTTACCCCTAGTCTGTTAAATTAGCTTATCTCTGCTGGGAAGATGGTGGTTATGATACAATTGGATTCTGCATCCATGGGTTAGGGAAGGGAAAATAACAATCAACCAAAATAAATCCTGCCGGAAAGTGTAGTGTTGTGGACATTGAGGATTGGGATCGGCTGTGGTGGACCCAACCATGGTCAGAAAGCCTGCTGGCACTCAGCTAGACTCACACACAAGGAACAACCACTTGGCATGAGGTACCAGAGGCTTGTCGGTATGTATGAAACTGTACCTCAGCATAAGTTAGCACTTTTGAGAGGAGGGGAAAAGGTTGAGAAGGGGAAAATGCTTTTGGTTGAAGCTTAGTTCTTTTTGGATCAACTAAGAAACATAGAAAATAGGAGCAGGAGTAGGCCATTCGGCCCTTTGAGCCTGCTCTGCCATTCAGTATGATCATGGCTGATCCTCTATCTCAATACCATATTCCCACTCTCTCCCCATACCCCTTGATGCCTTTTGTGTCTAGAAATCTATCCAGCTCCTTCTTAAATATATTCAGTGACTTGGCCTCCACAGCCTTCTGTGGTAGAGAATTCCACAGGTATTCACAAGGGTAGGGAAATGTTTCAAAAAAACTGAACCAGCATTCAAGTGTGTGATGAAATATTTTGAGGTTGCAACTCTTCATGTGATCTCTTTAATTTTCAGACTGCTATGCAAGTGTTATTGATCATGTATTGTAAAACACGAGCACGAAACCAATTTAAGGGCTCGTCCATTCAAGAATTACTTGTCCAAATGGAAATATGGGCCCGTGTCAGTGAAACATTTCACGAATATTTGTTATAGTGACCCACATACCTGTGGAAAGTCATCTTGATATAAACTTTATACAGTTGTGTCTGAAAATACCGATTGGCTGAATACTGTGTGCTGATGCATGAGTGAGTGTGCTTAGCCATGACTGACATGCAGCTGAGTGTCAGTTGATCACTCCTTCACTGTACCAGTAGCAATGGACAACTATGTGCTGAGATGTGACCTCAAGCACCCAAGGAAAAAGGACCAGAAAAACAAGATAGTGACTGAAGCAGTAGCAATAATAATAGACTACGTGTCTATTACGGAATCTAAGGACAGCAGGCCTTACCTAGCCTAAATTATCCAGTATAGTGCATATAGCCAACAATGAGTATGATAGAAAAGCCTATTATATGTACTTAGAAGTACTTCTTATTAAGAGTAATTCACCCATCACATAATTTTCTCAAAACTTGTGTAATAATGTTAAGCACTAAATCTTTGTGCTTCATATTTCTGTTTAGTTGTAAACAAATATCAGTTGCCTTAACTTGTAAAATCTGATGAGTTTAATATCTGCCATTCTGAAGGGATTGAGCACGAGTCGATGAATGATCCAGTCGGCAAATTATTGCAGATAGGGTGATTTCTAATCCTTGCTCCCACAGTTCTGCTAAAGGCAAATTATTGGTACCACTTCTGGGTTGTAGAGGGCAAGGTTCACTTCCAGGAATTGGTATGAATTTATTGAGTAGGAAAGTGGTTCTAAAAAAAAAATAAAATTGTATCCTCTGCTTTTAGTGAATTTCAAAAGGCAATCCAGAAAACTGTCACTTGAATTTTCCAACTCTCTCAAAAGAAGATAAATTAATTCATACATATTATTCAAATATAATTTTTGTAATTAAATGCTAAAGCCATAATCTTAGGGTTCAGGTAACTTGTATAAATCAATCGAGCTTCTTTCTGATGTGTTGACAATACTTCTTTAAACCCTTTACATAGATTTTGGAAAAGCTTCATTCTAGGAATAGCCTGCTCCAAAAGTTCCAATTTGAAGTTGCTATACTGGCTACATGTGAACTGTTGCAAGATACTTAGGTGCCATGTTAATTGTATTCTTGAAAAATCTTGTTTTTCTGAAACACACTTTTATATGAATCATGTAATCTGATTGCAGTGATTATTCATACATTGCATGTATATAAACACCATTGAAGAGGTTTGCCAAACACTGTTCAGTGGCTGAGATTTTTTTTAGAAATTTGATTTTTTTTGAGCCTTATTACTGTGTTGGAAAAAAACAGCACACATTCCTATTTAAAGAACTTTTATTTAAAATAGTCAATGATCCCAATTTCCTCCCCTCTCCATCCCACCTGAACACAGGTCAAATACAGCACAACCAAAGTTTGCTCACTTGACATGATCCCACCTTGATTTCTAGGTTTAGATCATTTGCATAGCCCAATGATCCCCAGGCACAGGCCTGCACTCAGAACCCTGCTTCTGCTGCAGGAATGAGAAGCCTGCAGCACTGGTAATGTCCTGAGGATCCTTGGGGGCCTGTGGGGAAAAAAGATTTAACTTACAGTTTGCGGCCTCCCTGGCTTTGTTGCTTACTTCTCTCCAGACCTTCTGATCTGAAGGGGGCCAGGCACATGGCTACCGTCAATTTCTGTGGGTGCCCCTCCAAATGGCCGCCTGTGCAGTATACCAAGTAAAATGAGATGGGAGGCCCTATTAGCCTGCTCCCAACTCCTTTTCATAGCTGAAAAATGCTTGTGCCTGCTTCAGGTGTAGAGGGGCAGCAATCTAAGATAACAAGTCTCCATCTATTTTTCCTCTGTGGTGTGCTCCAAAAATAGATGCACTTTGGGCACGCAGTAGAGGCAAATCAGCCCCAATATCTATTTATATCAGCTTTAAGACACATCAGTCCTGATTTTAATCTAACCCACCTGGTGGGAATGATGTTTGGGTCCGACGCCCGTTTTACATCCCATCCGATTTTACTCTCCATTGACTTCAAAATTGGGGCTATCATTTTATAAACTAGTTCAAAATTAATTTTAAACAGTTTTGTACTAATGGTTGATTTCCTGTAGTGTTGAACATAAGGATTTACGGCCAAATGCAATCTTCATGTGAAGCAACGTAGAAGGTGGCAGATAATTGAACTAGGATATGCAGGTATTATTAAGTCCCCATGTCAGTCAATTGCTCTGCCCTTACTTTTATATACTTTATTTTATATATCGTTAGATAACAAAACTTAAGGCAATTTCAGAAGCACAGCAGTGTGGCTGATTGGGAGTTTCTCTGGTGTAGGCTCAGGAGTTGGGAGGTACAATACTGAGGTACTCCAGTGCTACCACTGGAGGGAAGGTGTAATTAACAATGTGACAAGTTTACGTAGGCTGTTTCTATCATAAATATGGACATAGGAATTTACAATGGGGGAAAAAGTTCGCAGAAACAAGATTCTTAACCATTGTTCATCTATAATATATTAATATTTTAAATGTGCAGTTTGTGAAATAGGATAACTGTACTTTTAAAACCAGAGACATTAACATTGGGATCATTCCACCCTCTGGTGCCCTCCACTGTTGACCCTGCCGGAGTTTGCATGGTCCATGGGAAGGCATCTCTTTTACATGGGGCCAGTGGGTGCCTGTGCCACTGCAGATACATTTCAGGTGCCTGCCTATCCCATGCTGCCAGAAACTCTGCCATTGGGAGAGGTGAGTGGAGATCCCATGCATTCCCTTGGGGGCCAAATCTAAAAGTTTTTTTAAAACTCCCCATCTTCAGGAGCCCAAACCATTTTCCTTAGCCCAGTTCCACCCTTCTGGAGGCCAGTACTCCATCTCATTTGGTGTACTGACCTCCGGTCTTAGACCGGATCCTTTATGGGCTGGGGAAGCAGGAACTCCCAGTGGAATAGCTGAGGGAATTCAGTCCCCAGGTTTTCCATTGCGAACAATGACAGGTTGGAGCCTTGCCCTCTGTGGGACACAGCATCAACCATTTGTTACATTTTTATTTCTCTCAAATAGCATATTTACCAATTGGGTGGAATTGCTGCACACTACTCTGCATTGCCTCTGTTGATGGGTAACCAAAAGGGCTGCCAAAGCAAGAAAATTTTCATTAGTGGATTTTTGTATTCTAGTAAGAAGAAAACATGAGCACTTCTGCAAGCAATTAGTGGTAACTTCATTGCTGCGCTGGAGAGAATTGTTCTCTGGATGCCATAGTCCTTTCAGGCTTCCATTCAATTAGTTTGTAAGAGTCATATACATTTTTCATGAAGTTAAGTTAAACTGTTGAAAGTGACTACAAACCAATATTGCAAGACAATGGCTACATTTAAGTCTGAATCAGGTGCAGCAAGACCCAAAATTTCAGATGGATTCTAAGGGTTCGGCTACCAGTGGATGTAACTGTCTGAATAACGTCACAAGAAGTTTTTTGTTGGAAAGCCTAAGAAATTGTTAAATTGAAGTGAATACCAGAAATATTCAAGCAACCTGAACTTGTGTAAATTTAAAAGTTTCTTTATAAACTTAGTGCCCTTATAAATTAGGATTCAAATTAATATTCTCATAGTCTACTCACCAGCAGGTATTAAGAGTGTTGGGGAAGGCAAGTGTTTCCGCTTTAGCAGTGGGGGGAAATCTCCGAGCAATTCACTCTGGCCTTTCTAATCTACCTATAGCAGCTGCTTATCGAGTAGCATAAGGTAGATAGAGGCCTAGTCCTCTTTCAGAGTGAGAAATAAAGTTTTGAAAAAAAGGACAAAATAATTTCTATCAAAGTGGGGGAAATAAATGTTTTTTATTTAAAATTTATTTTTTAGGACCAACAGTTGCAATTGTAATGCAAATATGATTTGTTAAACGATAGCCTGAAAGAAAAAATTACTGAAAATAATTTTTCCTCACACAACACACTTAAATATTTATATGAATTTTTAATGTGATGTTTCAATAATTTAAATGTTAGTGTTTTTCTCCCTAGACAGAAAGAGAAAGGTGCAATTACATTAAAGAAACCAAGCTGAAAGATCAAAATCATTCCTCTTCTCCCCCCCCCCCCCCCATACTGAAAACATTGTGTTGCAGATGCAAAGTGTGAATGCTGCTCTTTGTGACACTTTCTCTCTCCAGCAGGAGCCAGTATTGTAACAGTTTCTCCACTTCTCCATCACTTTGCTTAGAATTGTTTTCCTGGTGGTGTGTTTGCCTTAAAGCTGAGGTACCTCTGCACCAGAATCATTCAAAAGCTACCAACCACAGACCTTTATCCACTAAGACTAGCACATAACAGGCAGAAACTTCAATAAAATGGGGATTCATTTACAAATAACTGTGACTGAGGTAAAATAATGAAAAAAACATTTTCTTTTGGTTTGCATTTCAATATGACCTTTTATTTTTTTTACAAAAGACAGAATTGGGGAATTCTAACAATCATTTGATCACTGACTATACAGAGTTCTGCAAATGTCCTAATTTGTATCATCATACACTTGTAAATTCTTGTGGATCCTAAAGATCTGGGGCTGTAACTTCTCGAGTTGTGCTGTTTGTAATTTTCATGGCTGCCCTCTTATTGCACCAGTGATAAATATCAGGAATGGAGATTAACAGAACAAACAGAATGAAAATGAAATCAGATGAGATTGAAATAATACCTCAAAGGTTAAAACTGTTCGAAGACAGAAATGTGGAAAAGAATTAAAATATATTTGCATATTGAATTTAGATATGCTGGGCTAGGTGAGGTGTCCAGTAATGAATGGATTCTATAAAGAATGGCATCCTGTTTTGAACTTCTACAATAAGCAGACTATGGTGACAAATTGACAGTCACTACTTGGAATGTCATTGTAGATGTTAGCTGATGAAAATTGAATTATGTTCAGGAAGAGTAGTAAACAATTCAAGTACTTGTCTATCACTTTCCATGGTGGGAAGATGAAAAGGTAGCAGCTTCAAAATATATTTGCAACAAAACAAATGGGTAGTGGGGATGGGAGGGAAGCAATGTGTTAATTACTGCAAAACAAATGATCAGGGGTGGCCTCCACAATAAATAGGGTTTAACAATCTTGCTCTGCATGTTATTCCACATTTTACAGATGCAGAGATGAAACACATGCAGAATTCTTAAAATGAAGCACAGAGACTTTCAGGGAGAATCAGCCAGTACAGTTTCTTAGCCTGGTAGTGTTCCTTCTAATCTTTCAACTGAGGAAAGTCATACAGAGCTGAAGATTCTTTTTTTCTTCAGTGAGAATTTTTCATGCTGACAAAATCCCATGCCACCCTTAGCCATAGCAAGTGTACAGCCTTGATTTGATTTGCATCATCATGCATTCTGTTTAACATACAACTTCAACCACCTCTGGCTTAAAAATGATCTTGCTTGCAGCAAAAAGCAAAGCTCTGCTCTTGCCTTCTCTATGGTAACCACCACAGCCTCACCTGTCCATGGCTGCTTGTAAAAGAGTTTGGCCTCAATATACATCTATCAATCACATTTTGTTCAATACAGAGAACTAATTCCCAGGCATCCTCACTTACAGAAGAGTTAAGTAGAAAAGTATCTGAAAAATAGAAAATAAACAAACTACAAGAACATTCCAGCATTCGAGGGAGAGCATAGAAGCAGGCAATAACTGGCTCACAACATAGATTTAGCAGATGCAGAGTAACAAAGGATGCACAGAATACTCCAGTTCTCTATCCTGATGTTTAAATAATGTTCATTAAACCTGCAGAAGACAGCAAGCCTTTAGCAATTGGTAGCACTCGGTGAAGCTGCACTGTGCACTACTAAAGGAACTGCTCCTTGGCAGCTTTTTAGACATAAGCGTACAACAGGATAGTTGTATTCCACTCCTTATGTTGTTTTTCTCTCTCAATTGAGTAGAGGGGTTCTGCTTTGTGCAGTAACTCACTGGGGATTTCAGCATCATCAATCACCCTTGCAAAGCACAACTGAAGAATTTATTTATCCAGTTGAATTACAGCCATGTCAAGCTGATTGCCTATCTTCACAGATGATGCTTGGGGTTTTAACTGATGTCTTGCATGGACATACTGCAGCAGGAATTGTCTCTGCTTCCTTGTTTTTTTTGGTGCATCTCCTCCCACTTGGACTTGTTCCTTGTAATCCCATTTAGCATTGGCTTCAGTTTTGGATTGACCTTCACCAGAGCCTGGGAATTATTTAAGAAAAGGAAATAAATTCTTCTAGTTAAGAATTTCACCATCTTGAGAATCAGCATAACTAATCTTAATGGAAAACAAAGTGCCTGTCTTCAATTATACTTTTCTAAGTTCCTCTTTTCTTTGAATTTGCAAGACAAGTGGGTAGAATATTTATAAAATTGGAAGTACAAGTAGCTTTAATAATTTAGTCTGTATTTAAAGTTGTGACTCTTGTCCTCTGAGCCTGCCATAATTCTGGTATAATGTCTCCTACCTACACAATAGACCAGTTTAACACTTATTTCAATGCCATATGAATCACAGGAAATTGTTATACTAATTCAACAATGTGACATGATTTTCAAAACAAGAACAATTCTAGTTGATAGAAAATAATTAATTACAGTACAGCAGTGCACTTCAAAGTTAGTTCTGCTGACATGCATAATCGCTCAATATGCACTCAGTTTGTGATGCCATCAGAAACCAACTACAGTTTTGTAAATCCCTTCATAATATCCATTTTTCTATCCGTGAAATGAGGATTTACTAGAGTGTAAAATAGGTCTGCACTACACATTCAGTAAACAGTCACTGGTCACAGTAAAATTGCTCAAGAACTGACAATCTTATCAAACTAGCTGTTATTAAAGTTCTGCTAATGTCAAAATTAGTGTTATGGCAACACTCCAGTCCTGCTGTAGTAAGCTAAAGATTGATTGAATTAATCCCCAATGTCAATAAGTTAAAGTATTAGAGAAGATGTTTTGTTTAAAATATAAAGAGTACTTTGTATTGAAATAAATGTTATCTGTAATGATTCCCTCTGGGACTGACTGCAGCTTGTCTCCCTCTACAGATGATATAAATACACATTCAAGTTATACTCATTAGCCTAAATTTCCCCAGCTTTGAGAGGCTGTCTTCCATTTGTTGAAAAGTTGGAAACAAGATTGTAAGGACTGCAGTTGGCTACCGAGCTGCCCAGTGCTCTAGGGTGTTGAGCTTTTTCTAGAAATAGTGACCCACAGGAGGGAGGCTACCTTCAGCAGTTCTCACTAGAGGCTCTCAAGAAGGTAGTCTTAGAGTAATGGGAAGAGGTTGCATTAGTAACAGCTCAACCACACCACACCATGCACTTGGAAGCAGTGTAGGGAAACCTTCAAAGACCTTACTAATTCAATCAAGGAATGAGAACCCACTATCATCTTGCGTTAATGCTGACTACTGAGCACATTTACACTTACAATTACCTGCCTCTCTCTCAAGCTTGAGGCACTTACACATTTTACAATGAATGCTCATGAGCTCACATGGTCCCTAGCCTTCACCTGGAAGTGTTCCTTCATTTGCTGCCTTACATTCAGCCCAAAAAAATCCTCTCATGTAATGCAGCTGAAACTAATGTTCAGTGAACAAGTCATCACAGCTATGGACTGCATGCTGACATTTGGATATTACTGCTTCTTGACTTGATGACTGGAATTTCTCACTTTTACTGTTCTTGCAAGAGAAAATGGCCCATAACTTACTTATCCACTTTTAACTATACAATCATAGGCAAAGCGTCTCTAGCAATGGCTTGTCTATCCAACACACTACTATCAGCTCTGGTGTTCCCCCAAGAATCTATCTTTGACCCACTCCTCTTCTTCATCTGCATGCTACCCTTTGGTGACATCATCTGCAGAAATTGGGTCAACTTCCACATTTGGCACTCAGCACTATCTCTCCCCCAAGCCAGCACTGCACAGCACACAGCATCATTCATTCTCTCATTTTACAATAATTTATTTCCATTTTTGTTTGTGTAACAAAATAAACACATTGGTAAATCAATTATTCATAGCTGTGGTGATCATTTTCAGGCAAGTGGGCACAAACTATGATGTATTTACATTTGAACACCCTGTTAGTGGCATATCCTTTTACCAACACACAGCTGCAATGTCAGCAGTTTACTCTTTTCTCCCAAATGTTGCTGGTAATTATCTCCAGAGGCACAATGCAGCACCCAATGCACATGTGTATGAGTGAAATTACTGCTTGCTTGATAAAGATGGACTTTACACGGTTTCTAGGACCTATACATTTCCTAAACCTAACAGCACCTCACGCAATGTTAATTTTTTGAGAATTGTCAAATTTCTAAGGCTCCCCAAATGGTTGCCCAGTTTGTACTGACCCATACAGACTATATTTAATGTCCAGCCTGTGATTTTGCTGATTCCAGCCCAGATGGTAGTAGCGGTTTAGTTATCATCAGTGTATCAGTGCGAGGTGGTTGGGGTTGGGGTCTCGGCCAAGATTTCCACTCCTGATTGCCATGTAGTGACTTAGAAATGGAGGTGTGAAATGCTAGGAGAGGACAGGATTAGGCTCAGCCATATCTATGCCAACCTTCAAAACTTGAAAAAACTAACTAATAGCTCACAAAACAACACACAATTGAAAAGCAGCCTTGAATAAAGGCCGTTGACCAAGGCCACTGTTTTAAATTGACTGAATCAGTTAAATTTCTTTTTTCTGTATTATGAGTTCCTCACATTCCAACATCCTCACATTTTCTGTGAAAACTGAAATCCAATAGCCTCACCTAATAATATACAAAAGGAAGTAGTTACAAAGAGACATGCGCTTGTCATGACTTAAGTTGTAAAATATACCTGATATTCCATCAGTTGTATTAAAGGAAAAAACAAAAGTACACAAAATGCAATTTTTGCAGGGGTCAATTTGGACATTTTTGAAGGAGAGGTGAGCACTGACAGTACAAAATTTATTTCCTAGATGGATCTGCGGACGTCCCCCCAAAGAAATTTTGATTTTTGATTCTTTTTTGCTGCATTTTCCATCATTTTGGAGCCTACAGAAATATTTTAAAGGCAAAAATAAAGGCAAATAGGCCACATTAAATCCCAGGTGAGTGGTGGAAAGTTTTGGGAACCGTAGGTCCAAAGTCACCTGTTTCTCCCAAGCATGCTACACTTACCATATGTCATGTCTCAAATTACTCATATACTGTATCCAAAAATATTATTTTCTGAAGGGATTCGATCTAATTTGGATTTGAATGAATCGACACTTTCTGCTTCCACCGTCTTCCCAGAGAGCCTGTTTCAGAAATTTACCACTCGCTCACTGAAATAATGTTTCTGCAGATTAGATTAATGAGAGCACAGCGGAGTGAGCTGGGAACAAAGTGAGGACTTCTAATACAGGAATTTGGGGAGAGTGGGAATTCAACAGTGAGTAGGAAAGAAACCGAGACAGTTGTTATAGGTCCTGCCTGCAGAAAAGGAATCCTCATCATCAAACTCTGGAGATCCTTCAACCACTAACAAAATAAAATGATTAAGATCCTTTAACAAAGACCTCACACTGATGAAGGAAGAAGAAGGAACAGTGATTGTTGGTATGACTGGATGTGATTGATATTAATCTCTGTATGCAGGGAGAAGATCTTGATTCCCTGTTACATGAGTAACAACAGCTTTCACCCTCCAGTGGCTCACCACATAGCTATTCATGTAAATGTCTCTCAATCCCTGGTTGTTTTTCTCTTTCTGTCCCTCCTGTTCTTTGTGTCACTCTCTTGTTTTTCTCTCTTTCTTGCTCTGTAATCTGCTCTGGGACATGCTTTGAGTGCTTACTGTGAATTTAACATGTGAGTATGGTGCTTCAGTGCTAAGGCTTTGGGTCCCCATTACCCAATCATCCTTCCTATAGTTCTGTGCACCCACTGACTGCACCTGGGAGTTATGGAAATATGCAGTAACACCAGAAGCACTTATACATAAAAAGTGGCACACCTTGTGTAGTTAATATTTAGATCAAAGACACAAGAATAATTCTACTGCAGAATTAAGTATCCAATGAGTTAATGCTTGTGCTACTGGGGAATCAGGAGTTACAGTGAAGGAGGTAAAGTTGTTGGTCACTAAAATGGCTTGGTTCCTCATAACCAGCTGTATTCTGGGAGAACAAAAGAGCTGAATTCCAGAGGTGAGGTGAGAGTGACTGCCCTTGACATCAAGGCAGCATTTGACCGAGTGTGGCACTAAGGAGCCCTAGTAAAATTGAAGTCAAGGGGAATCGAGGGAAAACTCTCCAGTGGCTAGCATGATACCTAGCACAAAGGAAGATGGTAGTGGTTTTTAAAGGCCAATCATCTCAGCCCCAGGAAAATGCTGCAGGAGTTCCTCAGGGCAGTGTCCAAGGCCCAACCATCTTCAGCTGCTTCATTAATGACCTTCCCTCCATCATTAGGTCAGAAATGGGGATGTTCGCTGATGATTGCACAGTGTTCAGTTCCATTCACAACCCCTCAGATAATGAAGCAGTCCGAGCCCGCATGCAGCAAGACCTGGACAACACCCAGGCTTGGGCTCATAAGTGGCAAGTAACATTCGTGCCAGACAAGTGCCAGGCAATGACCACCTCCAACAAGAGAGAGCCTAACCACTTCCCCTTGACATACAATGGAATTACCATTGCCGAATCCCCCACCATCAATATCCTGGGGGTCTCCATTGACTAGAAACTTAACTGGACCAGCCAGATAAATACAGAGGCTGGGTATTCTGTGGTGAGTGACTCACCTCCTGACTCCCCAAAGCATTTCCATCATCTACAAGGCACAAGTCAGGAGTGTGATGGAATACTCTCCGCTTGCCTGGATGAGTGCAGCTCCAACAACACTCAAGAAGCCCAACATCATCCAGGACAAAGCAGCCCGCTTGATTGGCACCCCATCCACCACCCTAAACATTCATTCCCTTCACCATCAGCACACAGTGGCTGCAGTGTGTACCATCCACAGGATACACTGCAGCAGCTCACCAAGGCTTCTTCAACAGCATCTTCCAAACCGGCGATCTCTACCACCTGGAAAGACAAGAGCAGCAGGCACATGGGAACAACACCACCTGCACGTTCCCCTCCAAGTCACACACCATCCCGACTTGGAAATATATCGCCGTTCCTTCATCTTCTCTGGGTCAAAATCCTGGAACTTCCTACCTAACAGCACTGTGGGAGAATCTTCACCACACGGACTGCAGCGGTTCAAGAAGGCGGCTCACCACCACCTTCTCAAGGGCAATCAGGGATGGGCAATAAATGCTTGCTATGCAAGCGACACCCACATCCCATGAATGAATAAAAAAAAACTAGTCAGGAATACCTTTCCTAACAAAGGTACATCTCTACTCTGGGGAAAATGCATTAACTAACAAGGATATGATCAGCTTGTCAATGAAAACACTATCTCAGAAGTTTACAAATATGACCCTGAAATCCTGATGGGCTGCATTTCCAAAATCTTTCAAGGGTGGTGCGAGCATTTAGCAGAAGACAGGGTTGGTTAGTAGTGCCAGGATCAGAAACATTACAATTCTTCTCAAAGGCTGGTCTCTCATTTGCCACTTGGAATGCCAACTGTTTGGGCAGTAATAAGCCTGATGTTGGACATTTCCTTTCTCAAGAGCAAATTTGTGTCCTTGTCTTCCAGAAAACTTGTGAAATGTCAGTGGCCATTACTTAAGATTATGTGGTTACAATATATTAAGATAGTATGGATTCTGTTACAAATGGGTCCAAGGCATGTCTTTGATCATTGACCAGGACTTACTTGCAGGTGGATGCTGGCTAACCTTGTCTGTTTAAAAATATTCCTTTCGGGCTTGACTTGTGGGATTCATGTATATTCCTCAGAAGCTACATGGTGCTGAGCAACAGATGACCCTCAAATTTGTAGGAATTCTCTGGATGGCCTTGCAGAATGTTTCTTATGGCTCTTTGCTCCCTATTGGAATAGGTCAGTCCTGTAACTTCAACAGTGGTGTTCTCTGCTTCATTTCTGAGGTTCACTTATTACATGGCATCAGAGTGGGGATAAGAGGGGTACAGCAATCAATCATGTTGTTTTGAATAGTAACTTCTGCTTTCAATTTGCAGTGTTTGACAGTTCTGGGAAACTTTGAACTTCTGGCCAGTTGCCACCTTTGTTAAGATGGGTACTCATGACAAAGTGTGATTGCCATGTGAGAGTAGCTAATGGCTCCAAAGGATTGCACAGAGGCACTCAGCCACAAGAGGGATATTACTGACCACAAATCCTGAGACTTGGGGGGGAAATTTTAAACCCCAAGAATGGGTGGGTTGGGGGGCAGGTGGGAATTGAAAACAGTTGTCTTTTGGGTCGCGACCGCAACCTGGCTTTATTTCCAGGTTTAACATCGGCGAGTAAAAATACAGGCTTCCCACTGGGAATGCCAAGTCCAAACATTTTTTGGTCGCGACCCAAAAAAACAACTGTTTTCAACTCCCACCCACCCCCAACCCACCCGTTCTTGGGGTTTAAAATCACCCCTGGGTCCGTATGACTGCCAATAACAGGGACTCAATGACAGATGAGGTGGCCAATGATTTACTTGCCTCTGCAGCTGAAATCATAAACAAAATGAAGTTAAAACCTGTTAGTTACTCATCCATCAAACAGCACCCTGTTAAGGCAAAAATGGTCCTAAAATCTGTTGTCAGTTATGATCAAAAAAAGGTTCCTCAGGGCCAGTATCAATCACTGATAAGTTCCATGCTCTCCAAAAAAATCTGTGAGAGCGTCCTTGGAGTCCGAAAAGAGTGCTATACTGAGTTGACATCTGATCCAACAGACACGTCATGGACATACTTGCATGGAGAATGGAAAAACTGGTGGAATATGCTGCACAAGTAGAAGTTCTAAATGAACCAACTTGATGGGAGGCAGGGGACTCTGCATTTCATCCTTTACCTAGGCTAGCAGGTAGGTTAGTATTCACATTGAATTTCTATAAACTACTCTAGGTGATGGAGGGAAGGATTGGGAATGAACAGAGCCAGAAACCACCAAGTTGCCTTGGAACTGTCCTTCTGAGGCTCATAAATAGGATTCCAGTTCATAGTGTGGTTTCTATCTGAAGTTCAAAAATCTTTCACGGGCCTGCAGTACAGTAAAGCCCAAGGCCAGATGGATTCCCTGGTGAGTTCTACAAAGCCCAACTCTCTAACCTATATTCTTTGGAGTTTAGAAGAATGAGAGGTGATCTCATAGAAACATATAAGATTCTGAGGGGACTTGACGGGTAGATGCGGAGAGGTTGTTTCCCCTGGCTGGAGAGTCTAGAACCAGGGGGCATTGTCTCAGGATAAGGGGTTGGCCACTTAAGACTGAGATGAGGAGGAATTTCTTCACTCAGATGGTTGTGAATCTTTGGAATTCTCTACCCTAGAGGGCTGTGGATGCTGAGTCGTTGAGTATATTCAAGGCTGAGATAGATAGATTTTTGGGGTCTAGGGGAATCAAGGGATATAGGAATCAGGCGGGAAAGTGGAGTTGAGGTCGGAGATCAGCCATGATCTTATTGAATGGCGGAGTAGGCTCGAGGAGCAGTATGGCCTACTCCTGCACTTAATTCTTATGTTCTTATGTTCTGACCTTAATGGTGACAAAACAATTTCAGCCCATGTCGGTGGTGCACAGCCTCCCAGAATCATTCAAATTGGTTGCAATCTCAGTCATGCATGAAAAGTGCAAGAACCCAAATGCCTGTGTATCATATAAGCCCATAAACCTCCTCAACTGTAATTATGAAGTACTGACCAAGACTGATCTCATTTGCCCCGGACTAGTTTTCCCAGAATAAACTGGATTCAATCAAGGATAGCATGTGCAGTCTGTTTTAGGAGGGAGGAGAATCATATGGTGGCATGTGTTATATTCCTATCTCTGGTGCACGAATAAGGATTCTTTGTTGCCGTCCTTGGCCTAGAAATTAGGCTGTGCAGCGCCCATTTTTTGGGCACTAACCGGCCTACTAAGGTCCCAGTATGGCGTGCAGGAAGCAGCGTGCACGTGTCCAGCCAAAACAAAAAACAAATTTATCAATTGCATTGCTATCTAATAGTTACCAGAAATAATTAAGAATTGCACTTGTGCCAGCCTTTAATACCTGTCTTACATGCTCTTTTCCCTAGCCCTGTGCTCCTACGAGGCGTTTCCCCAGTGGCTACAGCTTAGGAAGTGGAAGGCTGCTGAGCTGTTATGGCTTTACCCCACCCCACTACTGCAACCTTCTCCAGTTCTCCATCTCCTGGAATTCCTCTCTTGGTGACGGAGCTTTCAGCTGTCTAGGTCCAACCCTTGGAACTTCCTCACTAAACCTCTTCACTTTATTATTTCCCTCCATAACTTTAAAAGCATCCTCAAAAGCTACTTTTTGACCATTCTTTCAGTCAACTCTCCTAATTGTCCTAATAGCCCTTGGTTTATTCTTTTGTACATGAAGCATCTTGGCACCTTTTATTATATTGAAGACTCTATATAAATGTAAGTTGTTAATTGAAGGAGTGTGAGCAGAAATTACAACTCTGCTATGTCCACCAACTGCACAAAAGCTGTGATATAACTGAATAACAAGATACACAGCACGCTGTAGTCTCAATGTAACAAATATGTTGGAGGACATCAAATATGTTTATTATACAAAGGTGTTTGTTTTAATGAATTACTCAACATCCAGAGTCATTTACTTTGTGGAGCTGAATACTCCAGCAGTTCTCTTGCATTCTCAGACCATTCAGCAGTGACTAAAATTAATTTAATGCCTCATTTAATTATTGTATTTCTAAACAGAGGATTTCTTCATTTTTTAATTCAATGAAAAAAGTTAGTCCACTTTCCTGCAAACTAGTGCTATAGAAGATCCGTCATACAAAAATATTTGGATATCTAGATAAAGAACTGCATGAAAACTAATCTTCAGATTTACAGATCTCTTTCAGCTGCAGATGACAAGTAGAATAGCTATGAATAGCATTGATGGACATGTCCTCAGTATGGACTGTCTCAGCAGGTATATGGAGGACCAGTGAGCCAGCAGATCTCTGAGTCACTCAATTGAAGTTATGTTGGGATAAATATTTAAAGATATGGTGCTATGCCAGTGTGTTGATATATTGCACTCAATTTTAAGGTTATGTTACACTATTGGTAGTGATCTCAGATCAGTGCATGTAGAATGCAATGCAGCTGGCACATCTATCTAACGATAAAAATGCATGCATGCGCAGCAATCTGCTTACTGGCTGGTTAAGTTTTATTGTTAGAAGATTGTGGGGAAGCAACAACTTTCTCTTAACACTAAAAACATCCAAATTTAAGTTTTAAAAAGTTCCCAAATAGTTACATTGCAGTCAGTGCAAGTCTACTTTAACTTTAATGTACTTAGGCTTCAGATAGCTAACCTGAGTCCCAAGTCATAGCAGAATTTTCATCAACTCATATCTGAAACCTCTTGGCTTCAATGCAAAATTGGTTGCATAATGGCACCCAATAAAGTTAATTTATGAGGGACAGTTACACAGCATATCTCTGGAGTGTAAGCAGCCAGCATTCTGTCTGAAGTGCAGTGTTGGAAAAAGATGAGCTAGAGCAGGTGCAATGTTGTCAGCTGGAGCTCTCTACAACAGAGCAGCACATGGTGCAGAGTACTTGGCAGAGAACTGAGCGGGTGATTATACAACCAAAATTTACAATGTTAAAATTTGATAATATTTCCTTTTAAATAGCAGATCAGATCATAAGTGGTGACTTATTCTTCTCAGATGTTTTACAGATCATTGTGAGAAAACTTTCCACGAGTTGCTTCTGATTTACAATATCACTCCAGAGTACTATAAGCAAGTGGATGAATACCTTGTTGATTTCATCAGAGTAATTTAATTACACTTTTTCATGGCAGTATTTTCTTCTTTTTGACAGTGTTACAGGTCTCATGTTTCCTTACTGCTGTTACTTGGGACTATGGAGCCAATTTTCCTAGACATTCCTTACTGAAAACCCCATCTGTTTCTTTTATATATTACTCCTGCATTGTTCAAACAGTAGTTTCACTGTCTACTTCAACAGATTTGCTGCAGAGAAATTTTCTTTTTTCTAAGTAATTGGTTTCAATTTGCAAAATAAGTCAAGTTATATAAACGTCATTGGGTGCAGAGATTAGTAACATTTTCTTTGGATCCCTTAATGGTTAGATTTCTCTGACGGGCCTCTTCTGACTATTCTCAGTTTGTTCTCTTAAGTTAAATCATTTTGTAGAACAATATTCTTACCTTTTTGTTTTTCACTAAAATTATTTTCTCTGTATACAATTAAAAACTAATGTAATCATTAAATCCCTGGCTCTTTTATTGTAATTAAGTTAACTTAACGCTTCTTTATAGAGCTACAGGGAAATTATTTCATGCAACACGCATTCCTTTCACACTAACAATTTCAACTTCTGATGTACTGCTTGGTCCTTTTTCTTGACAAATACACTTCTTCCCATTCTTGTGGGAATCACAGTCTCAGAATGCATCTTCATAAGGATTCTTGTATTAATTCCTGCCCTAGGATTATTTTCTAAATATTTTATTCAGTTTATACAAATTCAATTCTAAATCAATTGGTCAGAAGCCAAATATTGCAATTTCTGCTGTTTTCACTAGAATTACTCTTATTTTCATAGAATCATAGAATCATAGAAGTTACAACATGGAAACAGGCCCTTCGGCCCAACATGTCCATGTCGCCCAGTTTATACCACTAAGCTAGTCCCAATTTCCTGCACTTGGCCCATATCCCTCTATACCCATCTTACCCATGTAACTGTCCAAATGCTTTTTAAAAGACAAAATTGTACCCGCCTCTACTACTGCCTCTGGCAGCTCGTTCCAGACACTCACCACCCTTTGAGTGAAAAAATTGCCCCTCTGGACCCTTTTGTATCTCTCCCCTCTCACCTTAAATCTATGCCCCCTCGTTATAGACTCCCCTACCTTTGGGAAAAGATTTTGACTATCTACCTTATCTATGCCCCTCATTATTTTATAGACTTATTTTGGATTCTCCCAGGAATTTACTATCATTTACATTGTTCAAAAAAACACTTTAACATTGGTCCACAGTCAACATAGCCATAAAAAGAGGGCGTTGATCTGGAACAATTAATACTATTATTGCCTTATCATACTGATGAAGTGTGCATGCTTATTAGCATTATTTTGAACAACCCAGGCATATTACCAAGGTCTATAGTGTAGGACACCACCAAGGTTGAAAATAAGACTGGTTTGTTAAATCAACAGGTAGTGGTTAGGTGATACCAAGATTGCGATTTAAATGTCTGTATATTGTAGGTGGAAGGAAATATTGGGAAAGATAAGGAATTCAACCACATTCGTGGGAAGAATGACTTAGAGTAGTGAGAAGAGTTGTGATTTCAACATGATAAGAATATATGGATCAAGTGAATGTGTAGAAAATGGATATTTGAAAAATACTCCAGATATTTTCATAACTTGGCTTTAACAGAGTAAGTTGCAGGACCAATAGTACACTTTACAGGCCAAATTGATTTTCTATGCTAAAGGTTTCTATGTGCATTACCATTCCCTGTTCTTGGTTGGAGGCAATGTAGTAGTTCAATAGTTAGGCTGCTTGTTCCCTACCACTGCAGTTTTGGCTCATGTGCAGAAGTCTAAAATGTGTCTGACTGCTGAAATTTAGCAGCCATGGTGTGAGGAATTCACCATTCTCCCAGGGCTAGATGCTCAGTAAGCATGACTGAAACTTGATCGTGTTCTGCAGCAAGCATGTCTGCTATTGGCTGACTGCAGAGGAGCAGTGGCATCACTAGTAAATGAGAAGTAAATGACCCATGCTTCCTGTTGGTTGAAGAGATATATCATAATGGGGAAGGAAGCAGACAGAAAATAATTAGGTAAAAAATACATTTAATAAAGGAGTTCTCATTTGCCTGAAGCTAGTAAAGCATTGAATGTTTGGCTGGTTGCTTTTAAGCTCTTGTTGAACTGAATTACAGGCTAATAGCAAAACAGCAGAACTTGAGACTTGGAAAAGGTTGATGAGTATGTGAGATGTGAGACATTCTGCCACAGTTCACCATGGCTTTGTTGTTTATAATAAGTCTTCACTCAGAGACCATGCTTTGATGATTCCCTTCCCACCTCATCTCATTTAACCTCTTTTAAAATTGAAATTGCCCTTATAAATAAATCATGACCCTGTATGACCCAGATATCTCAAACTTTTTTCCTGAAAAGAGACAAAAAGAAAATTGTACAAAGTAAGTCAACAGTCAGGGGGAATTGCTGAACTGGCCATTAACTGTTAAGTAAACAGTGTACTTTGCAATTAGTAATTTTCCAAAATGTAGCTATGGTATCCAAATCAGATAAAAATAAATTCTAATATCACACACAGCTCCCAAAAAAGGTTACAACATGCATTTCAGAAAAAAGAACAACAGTGTTTTATGTATTATTTCTAAAGTACATTTAAAATAAGAAGGGTTGCTTTGTCTCATCCATTCCAGTTAAGAATACTTCTTCCTCCTTCCCATTTGCTAACTTTCAAAAGTAAATTTGCCATGTGGACTATCGAGACTAATTTCTCATCTATTTAGAGATGAACATTTATAATTTCTAATGGCCACATAATTTTATAATATAATGGAACAGAGAAGGGACTGTTACTGATCTTTCAGGATCTCTAGTCATCTTTAGATTTAAGAATTACAAAATTTATTAAAATCAACAAAAATCTATATATATCTATTGTAAACAATTTTACAACACCAAGTTATAGTCCAGCAATTTTATTTTAAATTCACAAGCTTTCGGAGGCTTCCTCCTTCGTCAGGTAAGTAAAAACATTTACCTGAGGAAGGAGGAAGCCTCCGAAAGCTTGTGAATTTAAAATAAAATTGCTGGACTATAACTTGGTGTTGTAAAATTGTTTACAATTGTCAACCCCAGTCCATCACCGGCATCTCCACATCATATATATATCTACACCAATGTACTCTGAATGTATATGTGTAATTTTTTTATTTGTCTGTTTATAAACCTTCTAAACTGCATCTAGACAAACAATCCAGGCCTGCCATTTAAATTGTGCCATCAAAATTAATGGCATTCTGTACACTTTTATCCAGACCAGATGTAAATCCATTTATATGAATGAAGATATTTTTGCGGTGAAATGTAGAGCATACTCAGTAGCCATTAGTATTATGGTTAATTTGTGAGTTGCAGCTAGCATTATTTGTGGAAGTAAAAATCACAGTAAATCCATCAGCAAGCCATATTCAGTGTGGCAACACTATTATGTTGTGTTTAGACTCACTGTGGTAAGCATTAGTGGCTGGTTTGGTAAAAGCTATTTACTTCGGATTTAAAAGATCCTAGATCAGGTTGTCAAACAATGGCCTGTGGGTCATTTCTGGCTCTTGAGCCCTGACAATCCAGCTAACAAAGTTCAGTAACTCAATTGTATTTGCACTAGTTTTCTTTCTTGCTGGTTTATTCTGTTTGAATTTCATGGCCCTGGAAAGGGCTTTCTTAGCACTATTGGCTTATTCATATGTAAATCCTAAATCAGAATACCAAGGTCTGTTAGTATCTGCAGCTCGAAGTCTATGCAAATTAACAGGAACAATGATTTAAACTTTGTGTGTGGCCTGTAAAAGCCTATGGTATTGATTTAAATGGACCATGAAGGAAAAAAGCATGGACGCTCCTGCCCAAAATAGTGTTAACATTCTGTGGATGATTCTGGTAGTGATTGGAGCGTGTTACTCAAGTTTCTAGATGACAATAAACATTGAGACACTTGTATTTGTTGAAACACTTTTTCCTGTTCTAGAAATGAGTGGTGTTGACCAAGCACTGATATAATATATCATAGGAACGGGGGTAGGCCATTCAGCCCCTCGAGTCTGTTCCGCCATTCAATTAGATCATGGCTGATCTGTATCTAAACTCCATCTACCCGCCTTGGTTCCGTAACCTTTAATACCCTTGCCTAACAAAAATCTTATCAATCTCAGTTTTGACATTTTCAATTGGCCTGGCCTCAACAGCTTTTTGGGGGAGGGGATTCCAGATTTCCACTACCCTTTGTGTGAAGAAATGCTTCCTGACATCACCCCTGAACAAATGTAAGGAATCTTACAACACCAGGTTATAGTCCTGATGTGGAGATGCCGGTGATGGTCTGGGGTTGACAATTGTAAACAATTTTACAACACCAAGTTATAGTCCAGCAATTTTATTTTAAATTCACAAGCTTTCGGAGGCTTCCTCCTTCCTCAGGTGAACGTTCACCTGAGGAAGGAGGAAGCCTCCGAAAGCTTGTGAATTTAAAATAAAATTGCTGGACTATAACTTGGTGTTGTAAAATTGTTTACAATTGTCAACCCCAGTCCATCACCGGCATCTCCACATCAGGACTATAACCTGGTGTTGTAAGATTCCTTACATTTGTCCACCCCAGTCTGTCACCAGCATCTCCACATCATCACCCCTGAACGGCCGAGCTCTAATTTTAAGGTTATGCCCAATTGTTATGGACTCCTGCATTAAAGGAAATAGTTTCTATCTACCCTATCAAATCCTTTAATCATCTTAAACACCTCAATTACATCACCCTTAATCTTCTATATTCAAGAGAATACAAGCCTAGTCTATTCAACCTGTCCTCATAATTTAACCCTTTTAGCCCCCATATAATTCTAGTAAATCTGCTCTGTACCTCCTCCAGGGTCTGCGGAATATGAAAAGACGATGGGGGTAAATTTCCTTGCTGTTTTCAGCATATTAGCAGATTAGATGATGCAGGAAATTTTTCTGGCACTGGAACACTTCTCTCGAGTTTCTTCGTGCTTTTTGTCCCTTCCCGCAATCTGCACACTGAGTCCTGACTGACTTTATTAAAATATATTATAATGAGAGCTGGTGGCACTGCAGCTCCTAGTTTCCTGCTTTTAAACTGGAAATGCACTCTGTGTAATTTAGACTGAGATTTATAAGGCCAGTAACAGCTGATGTAGGTGGAAGTGAGGAGATTGCGAGAAGAATCAGGAGAGTTTCATTCGTGATTTCTACAGCTGGGAGATGCTTTTTGAAACAATTGTTTTGCCATTTTGCAGACAGACACCTGGCGGGGTGGGGGGGGGGGGTAATTTTAACCCCCAAGTACCACTGGGTTGGGACGGGTGGGAAGGTAAAAATTATAATATTGTCAAATCCGCCTCCAACCCGCCCACTTCCGGTTTTAATGGAGGCGGGTTGAGAGGTGGGTGACCAATCTGCTCTCAGGAGCTGGGTCGGTTCCTGAAATCTTTTAAGGAGGCTCAGACCTCCATTTTAACAGCTTTTTTACTTTTACTTCCTAGAGACTGGGATTATCGGAGCTCGTAATTCTCGCCAGGTAAGAGGAGGCGGGAAGGGCAGGATTATCAGGTGAGCGCCTTTATTGCACTGTTTGTGGGCCAGGAGGAGCAGGAGTGTTTCCTCCAGGCTCAACAAGTTTACCTGCCCCTGATCCGACCCCCCTGATCTATCCATGGCCTCACGCTTCCCCCCCCAACAACGATGTCTCCAACTCCCTCCCCCCCCGCCCCCCGATGACTGAATTCCCCACAATGTCCAGCCCCAACCTTCCCCACCACCCCCTCCATGGGATGTCCAGTCCCAACCCCCCAGATGACCGACTTACCTGGCATCCTCTTCCCCACCGCCGACCTGCAGGTAGGGCTTCTCGGACATGGCATTCTGTGTGGGCATAATCTGGTTTTCCACTATCATGGAGGAGGAGCAGCAGCACAGGATGGAGAGATGGAGAGTCAGGCAGCATTTAAGGACGATGCAGTCTACTACCTATTACTCCCCTCCACCCACCCAGAATATACAGGCAGCACAAGTAATAGGAGAACCTTACTGATGAGTTGTGTATAAGAGCGCACTTTACCAAAGAGGCAATAAAACAGTTCTGTCACCTACTCTATGATGACCTTGAGCCACATTCATTTGCACAAAATTCTCTCTTTGTGACTATGAAGGTGACAGCCATAATCAACCTTTTATGGCACAGGCTCATTTCAGACAACCACCGGCAATCTCTGCAATCCCAGCCACACTGCAGTACAGGTATGCATTCATCAGGTCACTGACACCATTTGCAGGAGAGTTGGCAAATTCGTCACCTTTGGCATCGCAGCAAGATAGCTACAAGGCAGGGTTATCCACTTTAACAAGGTTGCTGGCTTCCCCACAGTCCAGTGTGCACATGTTGCTTCGCAGCTCCCACAGAAAATCCCCTAATTACCTCAAAAGAAAGGACTTCCACTCCCTCTCTACATAGATTGTGCGTGACAACATGCAGAGGATTCTAAATGTCAATGCCTGATATGCTGGAAGTTGTCACCATGCCTTCATCCTTAGAAATTCAGCTCTCCCGGACTTCTTCAGGGAAGAGAATTACATCAACAGATGGCTGGGTGACAAAGCCTACCTCTGTTCTCATGAATAATGACCCTACTAAGAGTGGCCTGAATAGTTGCAGAGGAGTACTACAATGAGGCACGTGCAACTACAAGAATGGTCATTAAGAGGACCATCGGGATTTTAAAGGCATGTTTTTGCTGCCTGGATAGGGAGGGGCTCTGCAGTAAGATCCAGATCATATATCACAAATAATTATAGTTATAGCTTGCTGTACCCTTCACAACGTTACCATTCAGGAAGGGCTGGACTTTGACATTGCTGGTGTTGGAGCCAGATCTATATGAAGGAGACCATCATGATGACCTTCACTCAGAGAACTTCTCAGTGAGTCCTACAAGGGGCATCAGAGCACATCGCATCAATGAAGTCTTCATTTCTGTACCTTTGACACCGCAGCCTTACCTGCTAATCCCCCACTTTCCAATACAGAGGCAATTCCTCAATCCATTACTCATCCTACAACATAACAACACATCAGCCTTTGTTGCCCCTAAATAAGCATGCTAATAATCATCACCTGAGTGAATAAGTGAATAAGTCAGCACCAAAAGTTAGCATAGATAAGGTAGATAGTCAAAATCTTTTCCCAAAGGTAGGGGAGTCTATAACGAGGGAACATAGATTTAAGGTGAGAGGGGAGAGATACAAAAGGGTCCAGAGGGGCAATTTTTTCACTCAAAGGGTGGTGAGTGTCTGGAACGAGCTGCCAGAGGCAGTAGTAGAGGCGGGTACAATTTTGTCTTTTAAAAAGCATTTGGACAGTTATATGGGTAAGATGGGTATAGAGGGATATGGGCCAAGTGCAGGCAATTGGGACTAGCTTAGTGGTATAAACTGGGCGACATGGACATGTTGGGCCGAAGGGCCTGTTTCCATGTTGTAAACTTCTATGATTCTATGAAAAAGTGCACCCTTTCCTATATGACTCTAACCCAGCGAGTGGTTAGAATGTGGAACTCGCTACCACACAGAGTAGTTGGGGCGACTAGCATAGATACATTTAAGGGGAAGCTAGATAAACACATGAGGGAGAAAGGAATAGAAGGATATTCTGATAGGGTTAGATGGATTAGGGAGGGAGGAGGCTCGTGTGGAGCATAAACATCGGCATGGACCTTTTGGGCCAAATGGCCTGTATCTGCGCTTTGGATTCTACATGTAATTCTATGTACCCCGATTGCAATAAAGCTGCATCTCGCTCCATTGGATCCTGCAACAAAGACAAAGCTTCCCTAATATTGCCGCAAATGAGACCTGTAGACTCATGTGGAGTCATAACTTCTGCTTCCATGGGGGTAATTTTAATCCCCAAGATTGGATGGGTTGGGGGCGGATGGGCAGTCAAAGTATTAGATATTTAGAGTGGGACCGCATTCCGGCTTCAACACGCCTAATTCTGCGTTTAACCTGGGCAGGTTTGTATGTGTGTGCACAACAGACACGCGGAAGTCCTGCCCCCACTTAAAGCTGATGGGTCAATACTTAAAAGGGCAATATACTCATTTGAAATACTTGAGGTACTTAATATTTTGTGTATAGGAAAGATAGAGCAGGAGGTAAGAGAGGAGGGGGAGTTGCGTTCTTGATTAGGGAGAACATCACGGCAGTAGTGAGAGGGGATATATCCGAGGGTTCGCCCACTGAGTCTATATGGGTAGAACTGAAAAATAAGAAGGGAGAGATCACTTTGATAGGATTGCACTACAGACCCCCAAATAGTCAACGGGAAATTGAGGAGCAAATATGTAAGGAGATTACAGACAGTTGCAAGAAAAATAGGGTGGTAATAGTAGGGGACTTTAACTTTCCCAACATTGACTGGGACAGCCATAGCATTAGGGGCTTGGATGGAGAGAAATTTGTTGAGTGTATTCAGGAGGAATTTCTCATTCAGTATGTGGATGGCCCGACTAGAGAGGGGGCAAAACTTGACCTCCTCTTGGGAAATAAGGACGGGCAGGTGACAGAAGTGTTTGTGAGGGATCACTTTAGGACCAGTGATCATAATTCCATTAGTTTTAAGATAGCTATGGAGAATGATAGGTCTGGCCCAAAAGTTAAAATTCTAAATTGGGGAAAGGCCAATTTTGATGGTATTAGACAGGAACTTTCAGAAGTTGATTGGGAGAGTCTGTTGGCAGGCAAAGGGACGACTGGTAAGTGGGAGGCTTTCAAAAGTGTGTTAACCAGGGTTCAGGGTAAGCACATTCCTTATAAAGTGAAGGGAAAGGCTGGTAGAAGTAGGGAACCTTGGATGACTCGGGAGATTGAGGCCCTAGTCAAAAAGAAGGAGGCATGTGACATGCATAGGCAGCTGGGATCAAGTGGATCCCTTGAAGAGTATAGAGATTGCCGGAGTAGAGTTAAGAGAGAAATCAGGAGGGCAAAAAGGGGACATGAGATTGCTTTGGCAGATAAGGCAAAGGCGAATCCAAAGAGCTTCTACAAATACATAAAGGGCAAAAGAGTAACTAGGGAGAGAGTAGGGCCTCTTAAGGATCAACAAGGTCATCTATGTGCGGAACCACAAGAGATGGGTGAGATGCTGAATGAATATTTCACATCGGTATTTACGGTTGAGAAAGGCATGGATGTTAGGGAACTTGGGGAAATAAATAGTGATGTCTTGAGGAGTGTACATATTACAGAGAGGGAGGTGCTGGAAGTCTTAACGCACATCAAGGTAGATAAATCTCCGGGACCTGATTAAATGTATCCCAGGACGTTATGGGAGGTTAGGGAGGAAATTGCGGGTCCCCTAGCAGAGATATTTGAATCATCGACAACTACAGGTGAGGTGCCTGAAGATTGGAGGGTAGCAAATGTTGTGCCTTTGTTTAAGAAGGGCGGCAGGGAAAAGCCTGGGAACTACAGACAGGTGAGCCTGACATCTGTAGTGGGTAAGTTGTTAGAGGGTATTCTGAGAGACAGGATCTACGGGCATTTGGAGAGGCAGGGACTGATTAGGAACAGTCAGCATGGTTTTGTGAGAGGAAAATCATGTCTAACGAATTTGATTGAGTTTTTTGAAGGGGTAACCAAGAAGATAGATGAGGGCTGTGCAGTAGACGTGGTCTACATGGACTTCAGCAAAGCCTTTGACAAGGTACCGCATGGTAGGTTGTTACATAAGGTTAAATCTCACGGGATCCAAGGTGAGGTGGCCAATTGGATACAAAATTGGCTTGACGACAGAAGACAGAGGGTGGTTGTAGAGGGTTGTTTTTCAAACTGGAGGCCTGTGTCTAGCGGTGTGCCTCAGGGATCGGTGCTGGGTCCGCTGTTATTTGTTATTTATATTAATGATTTGGATGATAATTTAGGAGGCATGGTTAGTAAGTTTGCAGATGACACCAAGATTGGTGGCATTGTGGACAGTGAAGAAGGTTATCTAGGATTGCAACGGGATCTTGATAAATTGGGCCAGTGGGCCGATGAATGGCAGATGGAGTTTAATTTAGATAAATGTGAGGTGATGCATTTTGGTAGATCGAATCGGGCCAGGACCTACTCCGTTAATGGTAGGGCGTTGGGGAGAGTTATAGAACAAAGAGATCTAGGAGTACAGATTCATAGCTCCTTGAAAGTGGAGTCACAGGTGGATAGGGTGGTGAAGAAGGCATTCGGCATGCTTGGTTTCATTGGTCAGAACATTGAATGCAGGAGTTGGGATGTCTTGATGAAGTTGTACAAGACATTAGTAAGGCCACACTTGGAATACTGCGTACAGTTCTGGTCACCCTATTATAGAAAGGATATTATTAAACTAGAAAGAGTGCAGAAAAGATTTACTAGGATGCTACCGGGACTTGATGGTTTGACTTATAGGGAGAGGTTAGATAGACTGAGACTTTTTTCCCTGGAGAGTAGGATGTTTAGGGGTGATCTTATAGAAGTCTATAAAATAATGAGGGGCATAGATAAGGTAGATAGTCAAAATCTTTTCCCAAAGGTAGGGGATTCTATAACGAGGGAACATAGATTTAAGGTGAGAGGGGAGAGATACAAAAGGGTCCAGAGGGGCAATTTTTTCACTCAAAGGGTGGTGAGTGTCTGGAACGAGCTGCCAGAGGCAGTAGTAGAGGCGGGTACAATTTTGTCTTTTAAAAAGCATTTGGACAGTTACATGGGTAAGATGGGTATAGAGGGATATGGGCCAAGTGCAGGAAATTGGGACTAGCTTAGTGGCATAAACTGGGCGACATGGACATGTTGGGCCGAAGGGCCTGTTTCCATGTTGTAACTTCTATGATTCTATATAATTCTATGATTCTATTGGAAAACTTAAATGAAATTAACCTTAGCTGTTCGGGTTTCCCATTGCTTCCGATTTATGTCAGGAGAAAGCAGGCGGGAAGGACAGATCCATGAGGTGAGTGCCTTTATTGCACTGGTTGTGGGCCCGGAGGAGCAGGAGTGCTTTATCCAGGATCAACAAGCTCACCTGGCTGACAAGACCCCCGTGATCCACCGATCCTCCTCCCCCCCCAGTGGTGGACTCCCCCCTATGTCCGATTGGGCTGACCCCCCCCCCCACCCTGATGTCCGATGCTGGCTGAACCTCCCCCCCGCCGCCGATGTCGTCCACATCCCCTCCCTCCCCCCACTTTGATTTTTTCCAAGCCCGATGATTTCTCTCTCCCTCCTGCCCCCCTCTGTGACTTGCAGCTCCTTTCACTGCCGACAGGGAGCCAGCCTGTCAATCAGGCTGCCTGGTGCGTGGGAAATCCGGAAGCTCAAATACTCACCTTCAACTGAGTTGCGATCGCAGATTGCGACGCACTCAATTCGCGTACGGGTTCCCCATGCGAATATCTGCGGACACACGAGGTTCCCGGCTCCTAGTAAAAATCATGCCTCATGAGTCTGAAGTGATAGGCAGCCTTCTCCTTAGCCTCCACTGGAAAGATGGCACATCCTCACCTACTTCCTACTCTTCCATCTCCCCCATGCTCTGTGAATCACCCAGTGCCATATTCTTACTAACACTATCTAATTGCCTCCAGATGAAAATATCTGAACTGGTGCCTGGAGGTAAGGAAGCAAGTGACACAGGATATGAATTGGACGGGGTTAGGGCTGAGGAACACGGGGCAGGTGGTCTGTGCAGGAACTCATGTTGGGCAGGAGATTGCCGTGATCTTCCTCTTCATCAACATCATCATCTTCCTCCTTCACTGCTCCCCACAACCCCCTGTTGTAATGGATCTGCAGGAAAGGAGGGCTGCAGGTAAAAATGGTTGAGCATTGCCCCTTGGCATTAAGGAAACAGAAAAGGGGGTGAAAGGTTGTGTCTGTGTGATGCTTCGCAAGGATGCCAGGGCAATAGTAGGTGCGCAGTCATTAACTTGGCACTGGCAATTTGCCACCGACCTCGCCATCTATCACAGCAAGAGTACAGTGCCTTCCCTCAAGCTCCATCGCCTTCTTGTAGGGCATAAGGGTTTAAAGGTGGAGATGCCCCCACTGATGGCCGACATCTTTCGGGCACTGTGCACCATTTTCTCCTGCAAGAAGATTGAGTAAATAAGGGAAATCCTAATAGCTGAGTGTGTGCCAAGCAGCATAGGAGAACTGAAGTCAGAGATTTGGGGATTTCAGCTTGTTAAAGTGGAGGAAGGAGTTTTAGGGTTGTGCATACAAGTAATTTCTGTTAGTGGTACTGGGTAACCACGGTGTAAGATGCTTAGTTGGAGCCACTTTTAATCAGAGTGGATTATGAAGAGTTAGATATGCAAGTGTTACTTTAAGGGGTGGTAAAGGAAGAAAAGGAGTGTGTTACCTTGCCTGTCTTGGTGAGGTTGCACTGAGAGCTACAAATCTTTTTTCATTGACATTAACAGTGTCGCAGTTTATGCATGGAAATTCTAGACCTAATTTTCGATCAAGTACACTCCCTCTATGGATTCCATATATAATTTGCCCTGTCATGGACTCTACACAACCCATTTTATCTTTTGAGGGTACCAACCAACCACAGTAAACCTCCCAGATAAAACTCTTGAGATTTCAACCAAATTCACAAGGGTAGTCATGCTGAACTCCAATGTTAATCCAACCTTCAACTCCACACTATTCTGCTCTGATCAATTGCATTTCACAAGTGATTTACTCACAGTCCCACCATATTTCATAGAACATTTGATTATCTGTGTCTCTACTTGCCAACTTTGTTGTTCTTAAACAGATATTTATCCAGCGTTTTCTTGAAGAAGTTACTCAACATATCATTAACTACCTGTGATGGGAGATTATCTTAAACGTCTACTACTCTGTGGGGAAAATGATTCTTCTAATCTCTACTCTTGCTTCAAGCTTGGTAAGTTTGTACTCATGCCATTTCCTCTAATTCTATGGCCACAGTCTAAGCTAAACAGCCTGCTCACAAAAACATTAGCCATGCATCCCAGCATCTGAAAGATCTGAATCATGCAATCTCAAATCTTTCTGCGCAACAAAGCAGCTGGAATTACCCTTCTGTGAACTTTTCAAACTCCTTTTGAAGGTAGGTTGGCTGAAATTGTACATAATAGTTTGAATATGATCATACCTATGAGTTACATAGAATCAAGTAACCTATTTTGACTTATCAAATAATCATATCTAGCATATGGAAAGGATTAGAGGAGGCACAATCAAGGCAGAGATAAGTACCTCTACTGTGGTCATTTTTTCTTCTAAATCATATTTTTATTTTAAATCCAGTGGATCTCCAGTGACATTGCTCCTATTGCGTTAGAGTAAATAATTATGGGACATTATACAATATTATTATACAGGAGTGTTATATCTAGTAGTTTATTATATAGCTTGCTATCCCATGGCATTTTTCACAGACAATAATTTGAAAAAACTATTTCCATCTTCATGTGACCGTTTTATTGTCTTGCACTCTAATTCTTCCAGTCTCCCTTTTTGTCTTTTTTTCTACCATTTTGTTCTTTCTGCCTGCTCCTTTATCTTTCTGTATACATCTTGTACACTTCCTCTTGTGTCTCTGCATCTCCACTTTTGTTAACTATCTTACTCTGTCCCTTTATAAGATTCTCCTTCTCTCTATTTGCTCTTTATGTTCCCCACTCTCTCTATGCTTTTTAAGTCTGAATAGGATGGAGAGGTGGGGCTTACAACAGGAAGTCCTGGCATGTTCGGTGTGTCTTGCTCCCAACCATAAAAATCCTGTTGTTTTATCCCCCTCCAAAATGTACAGTATTACTCAAAAAAAGTTTTATTTTCCTTACAAGGGAAGTGGGACAACCCCTGTATATATATCTTTGAGCAGCTGGGCCATCGCTATAATGACAGCAGTGCCCCAAGCAGCAGTTTGATGCCACTACATTCTGCCTTTGAGGGAGCTGGTAAGAGAGTGGCACTGTGGTGCCAAGTAGCAGATGGAGGAACAGGGCTGTGAAGAATGATGGTGCGGGAATAGGTGGTGGATGTTGGTTTGACTGTGAGGCTCCTCTTTTCATTCAAGGTGGCATAGAGTAGTGGTATGGTCAGGGGGAGATGGAGAAGGAGGGGCAATTCTTACTGGGGTAGGGAAACAGTTGCTCGTGACTCAGGAGAGGGCCAGGCGAATGACTTCAACACCTGCCAAGGTTGTTTCCCATTGTCTACCTCCAGTTAAAGCCATATCTCAAAAGGAGGTGGCAATGAACTAAATATGGACATCATTAAATGTAAAATACTAACAGTATTCTGCAACAAGTCCTGAAGCAGCCAAAAACATTTTTTATTTAAAAATAAAAATCTATTTCGACAATATCAGCCTGCCCCTTAAATACTTAAGCAGCTTAAAGATGAGTAGCACAAGGTTTTTATGGGCAGGTTTCACCCTGATCTACTTTCAGCGCTATTAGAGGAAATTTGGACGCAAGGTTCTCTGACGTTTATTTGCGTGTAATTTACATTGTTGCATCCTCTTCAGGCACAGAAGATTGCAGACACCAGAAAAGCCAGAGAGGAAGTTCTGTTCAGGAGCAGAATGCAGTGCACCTGTTTTCAGGTGCTATTTGAGAGCAGGGCAGAGGAAATTAGGCTCTAGGATGCCAATTGACTTTGTAAAAATAAAACTTTATCTTGTTGTCTGGCCCATATTGTAAGGAAATATTTTTAACATTAAATGGTGAGTGTCCTTAGAAAGGAAAAGAACGTGGCAGGTAAAATAGGTAGTAATTTTGCCACTAGTATGCAATTTATCCAACATCTCCCATTTAAAACCAGGACCCAGTTAGGGATTTATTTGGCCCTGGGTACAATATGATGAGGAGCTTCCTATGTTCCCACTATATTTGTCTTCGAATGAACCTAAGCATTCCTCAAAGCACTGAGGAACTAACAAAGTACGCACATTCTATGTTAGTTTCAATTTTCTCCCTTCTGCTGCTCTTCAGACATGATTTCCTTATGGGATATGGTTCTCCGAGAGGGAACTGGACGCCCTCTTCTATCTTGTCCAACATGGTGTGAGCTTTGACAGTTAATCTATCGCAGGTACCACAGCCAAAACTAACCTTCATCAGGCATCCATGTACATGTATTGGCACACATAGTAGACATATAGTGCACACTTTCTGACTTGGGGAGCCAAAAGTGAGCGCCGCTTCCCATTCACTCAGCCACCACCCCTCAATTTCACTAACACTCCTACTCCTACATCCTGCTGCTCTGGGACTGAAACATTGCTGTGGATGGGAATTCTGCTGATAGTTCTGCAAGGTTGCAAAGAGGGTAGGAATGAGATAGTACTTACAGTGGAAGGGAAAGAGCAACAGGAACTGAGGGAGGGGAGAGAGGTGTCAGTATGAATTAAGTGAGGGGCAGAGATCTGAAAGGTGCTACTGTGAACTGAGAGATGATGGGGGTTGGGGGTTTACCTAAAGGGTACCAGGATGAACTGGCCATTTGAAAGAATTGTGTTCAATTTTAAATTTGCTGCCTACAGGAGGTACACATGGACTTCCAGCAGGACCTGTTGAATATTGATCAAGAACAAGAACCTATCGATTTTCTTTCCATGATCCAGAGGCACTGCATCTAATTATAATGCCCCTACTGACCGAAATCAGTTAACTCAGCACAGACTGAGGGACCTTCATGATCTCTATGGCTCAAAGACAGTGACATGACCTTTGAACCATCAGGGGAGTCCATTGTTAGTTTCAGAGCAGAAAAACATTCTTGGAGAGCCTGCCTGAAAAAAAATGCATTTGTCAGTCATTATGTTAATTTGACTGCTTTGAATGTGTGGACCTATGGTTTAACGGTCACTTTAGTGTGGGGGTGGGGAAGGAATTGTGAATGTGCATTTTTGTTAATATAGGCAGATAGCACTGCACTGCTGCTTTAATTTGGTTTTATGTTGGAGTATACAAAAACATTCCAACATAATAAATTACAATATTAGAATGCCAGTGTTGCTTAGATTATTTTCAAATCATAGCTAGCGGAATCTGCCATTTTATTTTGGATGACTTAAATTTTGGAACAGCATTAAATCATTCTCAAAAATGATAGGCTGAACAGCTGTGAATATCACACATCCACGTATCATAGTTGTAGAATTACAATCACCTTAGGTGAAGTTGGACCTTGAGGTTGGGGTGCTGTGAGGAGCAGGCCGATACCCTGCCACTTACTCTTGGAGTGCATTGTTGAGTCGGTCAGATTCATGTAATTGGATTTTGTAGAAGTTTCAGTTGGCTGGTGCTGGGGCTTTCGTGCAATTTGGGGCTCACTGCAAATTTCTTTTGGGTTCTCTCCCCTCTCATTGTGCTCTCAAGTGACCTGTGCATTAATCCAATGTTGATGCACAGTAAATAGTGTAGATGGGAGCAGAAAGTTGCAAAGGGACATTGATAGATTAAGTGAGTGGCCAAAACTGTGGCAGATGGAGTTCAATATGGGGAAGTGTGAGGTCATTCACTTTGGACCTAAGAAAAATAGAACAGAGTATTTTCTAAATGGTGAGTAAATAGGAACTGTGGAGGAGCAGAGAGATTTAGGGATCCAAGTACAGAAATCACTAAAAGCTAGTGGACAGGTACAAAAAATAATTAAAAAGGCTGATGGAATGTTGGCCTTTATCTCAACAAAGCTGGAATACAAAGGGGTGGAAGTTATGTTACAGCTGTACAGAGCTCTGGTTAGACCCTCTCTGGAGTACTGCATTCAGTTCTGGGCGCTGGACCTCAGGAAGGATATACTGGCCTTGGAAAGGGTTCAATGCAGATTCACCAGAATGATACCGGGGCTAAAAGGGTTAGGTTGTGAGGACAGGTTGCATAAACTGGGCTTGTATTTCCTTGACTATAGAAGATTAAGCAGTGATCTAATTGAAGTGCTTAAGATGATTAAAGGATTGGATAGGGTAGATAGAGAGAAACTATTTCCTCTGGTGGGAGAGTCCAGAACAAGGAGGCATAACCTTAAAATTACAGCTAGGCCATTCAGGGGTGATGTCAGAAAGCACTTCTTCATGCAAAGGGTAGTGGAAATCTGGAACTCTCTCTCCCAAAAAGCTGTTGAGGTTAGATCAATTGAAAATGTCAAAACTGAGGTTGATAGACTTTTGTTAGGCAAGGGTATTAAGGGTTATGGAACCAAGGTGGGTAGATGCAATTAAGATACAGATCAGCCATGATCCAATTGAATGGAGGAACAGGCTCAAAGGGCTGAATGGCCTACTCCTGTACCTATGTTCCTATGATGCACAAGTACAACAATCAAAGTGAAAGGCTTCCTTTAAGTACAATAATCCATTAGAAAAAAAAGAAATAAACCAGAGGAAGAATCAATCTGCCCAGAATTTGACAAAAAGTGAACATACTTTAAAGTGTTCAAAATAAGTATGAAGTTTAATTTTCCAAATGCAAAAAAAAATGAATTTGCAGTTTTGATCGACGGTGTTGACTCAATTTTAACTTTACTTATAAAATTGTTTTCTTTGTATTGTGGAAAGTTACATACTAAAAAGCTGGATTTCTTAATACAGTAATACAGTGCAGAGCAACAGTTGACGATTGTGTTTACAAATAAACAATTCAATACACTATCGGGTTATAGTTAAGGCCGAAGCTCACTTTTTCAAAAGGTTACAACTGTGAAAAAAATAGGCAAATCACCGTGCCAATGACATTACTCTGGCTCATTAGTTCATCAAAGATCTGCAACTTAGCAGAAAAGATTTTTTACTCATAGTTTATACCTGCAACCTTCCTACATGTAGGCAACAGCCAATGCAGAATGATTTCCCCTGTGATGGTTACCAGTTCAATAGGGAAAAAGAAAGTAAATCAGAAAAGTTCATCAATGATGACAGAAGGCATTAATTGGACAGAAGGTGAAAAACAGAAAGTATGCAGCAGAGAAATAGAGAAAAGCACATTTAGACAGTCCACAAAAGGAATAGAAGCAGAAGTATGCCTTGTTTTTTACCCGTTAAAAATAGGATGGAGTGCCTCCAGTCAAGAATTACAGTGCTACAATTTGAATTTCTCTCAAACACTAAAAATGAATCATGATGATGCGTGAATTATTAAGTTAACCATTTTTAAAATCCAGGTTGAGGTCTCCTATCAGGGTCTTTGTGCCTACGGGCGGTGTATTTGATTATTTCTTTGTGTGTTTGTTAGGTGTTACTTTTAATCACTCCTCCTAATAGCTCCTATTTTTGACTCAGTGTCGATTTTTGTCTGATTACGTTTCTGTGAAGCCCCTTGGGATTTTTTTCTACGTTAGAGGTGCTATATAAATGCAAGTTGTTGTTTCTTCTCAGAGTAATCAGATAACATTTTGTTCTGTATTAAAAATACAGTAAAACTTAAGTTGGAAGTGAGTAATTAGGCTACATTTTAACTTGGGGTTCAGATAAAATTCGAAACCATTTAAGTGAAGCCCAAGTGACTTATGGATATAATATGAACTTAACTGCTGCAATTCATTTGAAATATTTACTTTAACCTTAGTTAAATGGAAACAGTTCCAATGACAGTTGAAGGTAATTCTGAAGTGACATTCACTGAAGGATAATTCAATGTAACCAAACAAAATAATAGAACAAAAAAATGTCAACAGCTTTTCCTTCCAGGTTTCCATCTGGTGTTTTTTTCTCCTTACCACTCCTGTCCTGAAGATCCTGACTCCCACTAAGATATGGGGGGTGATTTTAAACCCCAAGAACGGGTGGGTTGGGGGCGGGTGGGAGTTGAAAATAGTTGTTTTTTGGGTAGAGACCGCAACCCAACTTTATTTCCGGGTTTAACCTCTGGGCGTAAAAGTACAGGCTTCCCACTAGGAATGCAAAGTCCAAAGATTTTGCGGTTGCAACACAAAAAAAACAATTATTTTCAACTCCCATCCGCCCCCAAGCCACCCTTTCTTGGGGTCTAAAATCATCCCTATGGTTTCCTAGGCAGCAGTAGCCCTTTGGTACCTTGCTCAAGTAGCTAATTTTAGTAGGCTGTTTTACTATGGAAGGCATCACTGTACCTGTCCAGTGTCCACATTTACTTACTTCTATTAGTGGTTGGTGGACAGCAGTCAGGAGCAGGAATCCTGGCCAAATAATTTTTTCTCTCTAGCTCAGGGATGTGGTATATTGTAGTGTCGTCAATGTAGTTTGGAGATCTTGAGAGCACAGAACAAGGATCAAACCTTCCTATTCTTTATGGCACACACCACACAGTGCATGAACCCATTGAGTCATTGAAGCGAGAAGGGGGAGGGGGGAGGGGCAATAGAATCATTTATAAGCTTTTCGTGTATTTTTTCAACTTTTTGAATTTTACATAAGTAATTAAAAACAAAGAAAAAAGTGGCAGTGCATCACAATATCTGAAGAATTGATAGAAAACTAAATATCCATAATACTCAAAGTAGCATCATAATTCTCCCAGAAAGAAACAAACAGTGCTGCAGGAGGCATGAAGGTGCAGCACACACACCGGAACTGATTCTGCCCAAGGTGACATTATGGCCGAGATTTATCACTATTGTGCAATCCTGGCACATCTTCGGCAGGGCAGAAGTTCCATCTACCACTAGAATTTCAGGGGTCAGAGTCTTCCATATTTTTAGGTGGGCTCCTAACCTGTATACCCATCATTTGTGTGTAATTATAATATGCCCACCCATAGTTGGGCAGAAATTCCAACAGAAAATGGCAGAAGTAGCAGGGATGATCAATTCCCAAAGAATTTTCTGCCTGAATTTTGCTGGAGAGATGGCATGACTGGAGCAGAAAATGCTGACCTGTGCCAATCTCCAAGTCTTTCAAGAAGACGTCCCCCCCTCCCCGAAAAGTAACAGATACTTTGATGCATCAAAGAATATTCATACATTATAGAAGAGGGGTGAAAGGCATGGGAGGGAGAGGAGAGTTGCGGAAGGAGTAGTCATTGGCACAAACAGTTGTTGATTGCCCAAACCTTACAAGGTGGAAGAAATGATACAGAAATCCTCAAATCCAGTCCTCGTCATTCCCAAACCCAGTCTTGCACTTGTACATCTACTGAACATGACCCTGCTATGTGGGCCTTGCATCAGTCTACTACAAGGAGCACTCCAGAAAAGATGCACCTGCCCATAAAGATTATCCTGGTCTGTATACAGAATGTACATTATGTCCAACTGCCTCAAGATCTAGGACAAATGTGATGGTAATTCAAGAATAGAATACACTGTGTGGCTACAAAAGCAGAAGATCAAGCAAACCAGAGGATAGTAGCCCAGGACGGCCTGGGGCTCCATTCCAGTTCTTGTCCCACTGTCTAGTTATAGTGCCAGTTCTAGATCTTCTCATGAGGCTTCTAAATTTGGATTTTGTTTTTCATTTATTGTTAGAACTTGAGATTAGGAACATTTTCTTTTGCACCTACTTCATGGCTTCTCAGTCTCTCCAGTGAAACAGAGGTGAGATTCATGCAGAAATTCATTTGGCCCTTTAAACCTGAGTCTGACACATCTGAATAAAAGCTCAATCAGTACAACTGGTCTCTCAGTTCTCAGGCAAACGCTTGTCTGAGAGTTCTTCTAATGTTGAGACTAAGAGTTCTTCTAATGTTAAGACTGAGAATTCTTTGTTGAGACTGCTTTAGGAAGACTTTGCTGCCTCTCTAACTGACAAGATCAGGATGGGGGGGGTAGGGGGGGGGCACAAAGGATGTATTCCAGAGAACATCTGAGGAGGAGGAAAATGACCATCCACATCAGCCACGTCGTGCTGTGTTGGGATCTGCTGGTGCACAAGACAGAGGTGCACAACAAGGACCTGGAAAACAGCATAGAGGGGACCAACAGAGGGCCTGACGTCGCAGGAGGCACTACCCATGTGAAAGGGTATACCGGCAGCGACTGAGCTTCCTGGACCTCTCTGAGGACCAGTGCTTACGCAGGCGGGTGGTTGCAGACATCTGCAGCCTCCTTGAGAAAGAGCTGCTCCCTTCTGGACCTGGTGGTCAAGGATTGCCCGTCACAGTAAAAGTAACCACTGCCCTCAATTTCTTCACCTCTGGGTCATTCCAGGGCACCACCAGTGACATCTCCAGGGTTTCTCAATCATCTGCACATAAGTGTATAAGGCAGGTGATGGATGGGTTGTTTGCCAGGTCGTCCAATTCCGTGAACTTCCCCTGCAACAACTTCAGTCAGAATGAGCGGACGGTGGGTTTCGCCACTCTGGCTGCCTTCCCAAGGGTGCAGGGCGCAATCGATTGCACACACATAGCAATCTGAGACATGAGCCAGGAGTCTTCATAAAATGAAAGGCGTTTCACTCCATCAATGCACAGCTGGTGTGCGACCACAAGAAGAGATTTTTTACATAGAATTACATAGAATTTACAGCACAGAAACAGGCCATTCAGCTCAACAGGCCCCTGCCGGTGTTAATGCTCGACACGAGCCTCCCACTTCCCTTCTTCATCTACTCCTATCAGCATATCCTTCCATTCCTTTCTCCCTCATGTGTTTATCTAGCTTCCCCTTAAATGCATCTATGCTAGTCGTCTCAACTATTCCTTATGGTAACGAGTTCCACATTCTATCCATTCTCTGGGTAAAGAACTTTCTCCTGAATTCCCTATTGGATTTATTAGTGACTATCTTATATTTATGGCCCCTAGTTCTGGTCTCCCCCGCAAATGGAAACATCTTCTCTACATCTACTCTATCAAACCCTTTCATAATCTTAAAGACCTCTATCAGGTCAACACTCCGTCTTCTCTTTTCTAGAGAAAAAAGCCCCAGCGTTTAACCTTTCCTGGTAAGTATAACCTTTCAGTTCTGATATTATCCTAGTAAATCTTTTTTGCACCTTCTCCAGTGCCTCTATATCCTTTTTAATATGGAGACCAGAACTGTTCACAGTACTCCAAGCATAGTATAACCAAGGTTCTATCTGGTCACCACATTACAGAAAGGACGTAATTGCTCTGGAGAGAGTGCAGAGAAGATTTACAAGAATGTTGCCAGGGCTTGAAAATTGCAGTTACGTGGAGAGATTGGAAAGGCTGGGGTTGTTTTCCTTGGAGCAGAGGAGGCTGAGGGGAGACTTGATTGAGGTGTACAAAATTATGAGGGGCCCAGATAGAGTAGACAGGAAGTACCTGTGTCCCCTAGCAGAGAGTTCAAGAACTAGAGGACACAGATTTAAGCTGATTGGCAGAAGAATTAGAGGGGAAATGAGGAAAAACTTTTTTACCCAGAGGATGGTGGGTGTACGGAATTCGCTGCCCGAATTGGTGGTAGAGGCAGGGACCCTCAACTCTTTTAAAAAGTACCTGGACCTGCATCTAAAGTGCTGTAAGCTGCAGGGCTACGGACCAGGTGCTGGAAGCTGGGATTAGAATGGGCGCCTGGTTGTTCTTTGAGCTGGCGTGGACATGATGGGCCAAATGGCTCCCTTCTGTGCTGTATCTTTTCTATGGTTCTATATACGTTTAACATAACTTCTCTACTTTTCAGTTCTATCCCTCTAGAAATGAACCCCAGTGCTTGGTTTGCTTTTTTATGGCCTTATCAACCTGCGTCGCTACGTTTAATGATTTGTATATCTGCACCCCCAGATCCTTCTGCTCCTCTACCCCATTTAGACTCATATTTTCCAAGGAGTATGTGGCCCCTTTATTCTTCCTACCAAAATGTAATACATCACACTTGTCTATACTGAAATTCATTTGCCAATTACACACCTATTCTGCAAATTTATTAATGTCTTCCTGTATTTTGTCGCAGTCCTCCTCAGTATTAAATACACCCCCCAATTTGGTGCCATCCACAAATTTTGAAATTGTACTTCCAATTCCCAAATCCAAATCGTTTATGTAAATCGTGAACAACAGTGGTCCCAGCACCGATCCTTGTAGAACACCACTTTTGCAGGTGTGCGCCAGATTCCCTGGCAGCTGCCATGATTCCTTCATTTGCGCGAGTCCAACATTCCATACCTCTTCCAGACAGGAGTCAGACTTAATGACTGGCTCGTCGGAAACAAGGGATACCTCCTACAGACGTAGCTCATGACCCCACCAACGAGGCGCAACAGCAATACAACAAGAGCCACATGTCCACCAGGTGTGTCATTGAGCAAGTCATAGGCATGTTGAAGATGTGCTTCGGATGCCTGGCTAGGTCTGGAGGAGCCCTTCAGTACTAGCCAGCGAAGGTGTCCAACGTGGTGTGTTGTGTCCTGCACAACATAGCGCAGTAGAGAGGTTTACAGGTGGAGGAGGACGAAGGCTCTCATCAAGCATTCTCTTCTGGCCGCAATATTGAAGAAGAGGATGAGAAGGACGAGGAGGAGGAGGAAAATGAAGATGGAGGCACCCAACCCCAGACCATCTACACACATTGCTGCCCATGATGCCAGGGACTCCCTCATATCTCACAATGAGATTTACAAAATAAAGAAATTGAAATACTCAGTCCGCCTGTCACAAGCACCACGGTGACAACCAATCCCCCCAGCCCCCCTACCCTCCCTTTGCACAAAACAGTCCATCAACCACTCATACACCCACTGCATATTCGGCCAATGGGTATCGTCATGTATTGACATTCATGTTGAAGCAAATGAAAGGGAGACTTGACGATCAGGACGCAGTAATGGGCAAGATGTGGTAGTGGTGATAATCAATAAATGCAATGTGGCAAAGTAGAAAAAAGGAGCGTGAGCAACATAACATTTCGTAAAACACCCTTGTGCACATCCTTGGTGAACTACAAGTGCTTTAACTTATGCTTTCTACCGCTTCTATGTGGTGCATCCTCTGTGGCTTCAGCAGAGGTAGAGGCAGGCTGCTCAGGTCCTTGTCCTGACTGCTGAGGTGCCTTTGGCCTACGACCTCTGGGTTTTGGCGCCCCTGAGGGCCCCACCAAAGACTGCTCCATCTGCACCTGTGCAGAGGCAGACTCGGCCATCTGGAGAGAGGCAGCATTGCAGGTACTGGTTGAGCAGGGGTGGGGGGGGGCAATGGGTGAGATGTGGGAGCGCTTTGAGTGGGGTTCCCATTTCCATATCCCCTTTCACCATCATCCCTCTCCTGGGCCAGTGCCACATCACTCCTACCACTCCGCTGGAGAGCAGCTTGGTGCAGAAAAGTGATGCCTTGTAAGGCCACGGATAAGGTATCTGTCATCCTGTTTAAGGTGGCAGGCATGTTGGCATCCAGAGTCTGTACGGACATTGTCATGACCTGCATTGACTCATTTGTGAGCCGTGTTTGAAGCTCAATGGATGCGGCTACTCTCCCCATTGCAGACGCTCTCACAATTACCTGCGACATCAATCCACTAATGTTGGAGTTGCACTCCTCCATCCTCTCCACTATTGTGGAAAGTGAGCTTGGCATGTTTTCCTGTACATTGCAAAGGTGCAGCTGTACCTCAATCATTCTCATTCTCAATGGTGAGCCCCGGGGTTCAGCGTCTGTGTCCAGCTGAGCAGAGCTTGGAGAGGAGTGCGCCCCCTGACGAAGACACTCTACAGTTGCCCTTACCACCAGTGTCTGCTCATGCTCACTTGTGAGTGGTGAATCACCAGGTAACAACCCAACTATCTGGCTAACAGGAGTCCACCGAAGTACCAGTATCTGAGCTGGTGCATGGCTGGATGTCTTGTGACGGTGCACCTTCAGAAGGAATGAGGTCCTCTGAGGAATCTACCTCTTCCATCTCGCCACATCCTTCTTCAACATATGAAGGTCCTGGAAGACAACAGAAAGCAATATGAATTACTTATCGGCAAAGTAACAATCTTGCCAATCACCATACTGGGATCTGTCACAGTTCAGCCATTGATGAAATAAAGTCATCATGTATGTTAAAGATGTTTAAGTTCTGTCACCGGGCATCTGTGGGTTCCCAGTCTCTCCATCTCCAATGGATAGGGATGCTGATGTTCCACTTACCTCCAAGGCCTCCTCCTCCGCATCCATCAGTTGGGCTATTTGTGGTGGTCCACCTCCAGTCCTCATCCTCTCCCTTGTGTTTTGTGCTCTCTTCTCCTACAAGGGGAGAAAGAACAGACCTGTGAGTGATTGAAGGTGATGTATTCACCCGATGCATGCATTGCTTAGGGTGAGGCTGACCATGAAACAGATGCGTAGTCTTGGGATGTATCAGGATTGGGGTGAGTGGCAGTGGTGGGTGCACAAATGGGCAGGTGAGGAAATGCATAGAAAGTGAATAATGGTTGCTGCTGAAACTTAAGTTGGTATGAGGAGTGATGCAATGGAGTCGGCTTGACAAGACAGAGTGAGGTGGGGTGGGGTGTACACCACAGGATGTGGATGAATCAGCAAATGTACTCACTTTTCCTGACCTCGTTAGGTCATTAAAATGCTTCCTGCAATGTAGCCAAGACCCGGGCTCTGTGGTCCTTCTGCTCACCTCTTCTGCCACCTCCAGCCACGCCTTCTTGGTGACAGAACCAGGTTTCTTCCTCCGATCACTTGGGTAAATGACCTCCCTCCTGTTTCTCACAGCACCCAGCAGTACTTCAAGCAATGCGTCTGGGAACCTGGGTGCTGCCTTCCCTCTATGTCCATCCATAGCTTTATTTCCTCCTTTCTCCTCCAAATCCATTTTTGCTTTGGCCCTTTAAATAGTGGATTTCTAATCATGCCATGTGGGTGCGCAGTACGCCCGCTGCGCAGCTTGGAGACGCAAAACCCGGAAGTAAAATTAAGTGCCTTCAATTGAATTGCATTCGATCAAGCTCACTTGACTTCCTGGTTTCCCATCCAATAATCTACCCGCCCGCTGAGTTCCTGGCTCCATGCTAAAATCATGCCCTTGTCTCTGGTTTGAACTGAGAATTAGGCTTAAGGTTAGGGTTAAAGTGGCTTTAGATTTAGGGTTAGGGTTGCTTTTAAGTTAGGGACGTGCATAAGATTAGGGTGAATTTTGTTTCAGTGAAGAGAGGTATTTATTTTGATGTGAAGATATGCCGGAGCAAGGTGGGATCTATTATGAGGCCAATGTATTAATCATGAAAATGTTGTTGCTAGCCATGCTACCACTGCTCACTAGTTTAAAAGGTTACATGGACAATCGACTGCATACAAGTGGTGGCAGGGGCTGGGATAAGTATCAATTCTTAAGAAATTTAACATTAACCACAGAAGCAGACATTCCATGGGAATACAAAGTGGGTCAGGGTCAATGGTAACCCTGTAACATCTTCTGATTGCAACTGTCCAGTAGCATGACAGCAGAGGGCAGGTCCACAACCTCTGCACCATAAGTTAGAGAAAGAAGGCTTTCTGTAGTGCAATCATCTGAACATAGTATGTCTGATGTGAAATCTGGATTTGACCCTCCTGCAGACAGCTACTGGTTGTCCTTGGCCCCCTCCTGTTTCTCATCTACAAGCTGCCCCTCGGCAACATCATCCGAAAACACAACGTCAGGTTTCACATGTACGCTGACGACACCCAGCTACTTCACCACCACCTCTCTCGTCCCCTCCACTGTCTCTGATTTGTCACACTGCTTGTCCGACGTCCAGTACTGGATGAGCAAAAATTTCCTCCAACTAAATATTGGGAAGACCAAAGCTATTGTCTTTGGTCCCTGCCACAAATTTCATTCCATAGCCATTGACTCCATCTCTCTCCCTAGCAACAGTCTGCTGAACCAAATCGTTCACAACCATGGTGTGCTATTTGACCCTGAGATGAGCTTCCGACCACATATCCACTCCATCACCAAGACTGCCTACTTCCATCTCTGTAACATCGCCGGTCTCCGCCCCTGCCTCAGCTCATCTGCTGCTGAAACCCTCATCCATGCCTTCGTTACCTCTAGACTTGACTATTCCAATGCTCCCCTGACCGGCCTCCCATCTTCCACCCTCTATAAACTTGAGCTCATCCAAAGCTCTGCTGCCTGTATCCTAATTTGTACCAAGTCCCGTTCACCCATCACTCCTGTGCTCGCTGACCTACATTGGCATCATTGTTTTCAAACCCCTCCATGGCCTTGCCCCTCCCTATCTCTGCAATCTCTTCCAGCCCTACAACCCTCTGAGATACCTGCATTCTTCCAATTCTTGCCTCTTGCGCATCCCCAATTTTAATTGCTCTACCATTGGCGGCCATAACTTTAGTTGCCTAGGCCCTAAGCTCTGGAATTCCCTTCCTAAATCTCTCCGCCTCTCTATCTCTCTATCCTCCTTTAAGACGCTCCTTAAAACCTACCTCTTTGACCAAGCTTTTGGTCACCTGTCCTAATATCTCATGTGGCTCGTTATCAAATTTTGTTTGATAACGCTCCTGTGAAGCGCCTTGGGACGTTTTACTATGTTAAAGGTGCTATATTAATGCAAGTTTTTGTTGTCATGTTATAGCCTGACATAGAAAGCAAACTTCGCTAACAAAAAGTTGTTCGGATGAGAAGATTCCTATGTTCACAAAATGTGTTAAAAGTAGACACTTTTTAAAAGTATTAGCTCCAATGGCTGCGAGGACATAATAATCACTTGAAATTGGATCTGAAGACAGTATCAGCACATATTGAGGGACATGATGTGAATAACATGGCCAGCAATAAAAGGTCAATTCCACTACAGTTTGCCGGAAGCACAAACAATTTTCTGTTCAGTAATAACTATCTTGGGTCATAAGTTTATCAACTTGCTTTAGTTGACCGATTCAATGTTTTTTGGCTTGTACAATTAATTGCACCATTATGTTTAAAATTGTCAGTGCTATACAGAAATGGCCACAGAGCAGACTGCTCTTAGCGCCCCAATTTTTATTAACTGAGATTCACAAATCTATTAGAGTGTACATGGAACTAATTCACTTTGTTAGCTACAGGCCAAACACATTACATGAGGAGGTGATTTGTGCTTGTAAAGTACCGAATTGTGCAATTGAGAGCTGCAGCGTTTGGCAAACTCCCTACTCACAGAGATATAACTGCTGGCTTAGTAAATTATTACATGCTTTTGACAGGAGAAATGTTTTATTTACTGTCTGAAAACTAACCATTAGTACTATCCTCTGCCTTTTGCTTTTTAATGCAATTTTTCTTAATTGTTTTCAGAATACTGCAGAAAATATCCAGTATTGTAATATTATTAGTTGCCCTGTCTTATCAAACTAAAAACGGATTTTATTTTAAAGCTAAGGTTCCATCACGATGTCTAAACAGTCAATAAGATGAAAGCACCAATTGGTCAACTAGCAAGCTTTGAAGATTAAAGTCTTCAGTTGTTGCAGAACTCTGGCCTAATATTTATTCTATAGGGCAAAGAGGCAATAGATTACATACCTCTGAAGTTTTCTAGAAATTAGATCTGAACTGCTTAAAGTCATTACCTCATAGAGAGGCACACATATCCCATCGATCCATTCCAACTGCAGTCTTGGAAGTTCATCTTTTCTATTACGATCAAAAATGGCCTGGAAACAATAATAATTAGGAATTATTTCTTGCTGGAATCTGTCTTACTATTTGATAAAGTGCTTTCTTGGAAATTGGCACAGGACACAAAACAGGGAATTGGTAGATTCTAAATTTACTTATTGTTTTTAGAACTGCCAGCGACAGTATAGTGGTGAAATGTTTTTGATTGGTTTTCTCTGTATCTGATGCTGATAATAATAGAGATCTTAGGTTCAGCTTAAGCAAATTGATTGGAGATTGTTTAACAATACTTCAATAGAGGATAAAAATAGCTTACACCGTAAAGCACTCTTCAAACACGGAAATACACCAGGGATGCAGAAGGGTTAGGGTAGTGGGTTCAAAGTATGAAGAGGAAGATTTCTGGGAGGCTCTTGAAAGTAAGGAGGAAGTGGCAAAGTAGAAAGGTTTAGGGAGGAAATCCAAGAGGCCAGGGGTGTAATGGCTAAAGCAGTGACCATTAATGGTGCAAAAGAGAGTGTGGGAAGTCAGGAGTAAATGAGGGTTGGAGGAGCAGATAGTATGTGTGGGGGTGTACCGCAGAAGAAGATTGATGAGGTAGGGTAACGTGAAGGAACAGAAAAAACTGAAGTTGGCGACAAAGATCTTTGAATCATTTCTCTGAGGCACAGGGATCCAGTGGTGCTTGACAAGGATAGGGGTAATGGAGTATGGGTGTGGGTGTGGATAACGGCTGTGGCATGTGGATGTTATAGTTTGTGGAGGGTTTTGGCTGGATGGAAGAGCATTAGAGGAGGCAAGCCTCGAAGTGATAAGATATGGATAAGGGTTTCTACAGCAGCGGGGAAGAGACAGGAGCCGTGTTTTGGAGATGAAAGATGGTATATTGGGTGATGAACTGAACGTGGAGAAGGGAACTGAGCTGAGGGTTGAACAGGCTGCTAAAGTTCCCCACCTTTCGTCTTAGCCGTAGATGGTACTGGGAGTCTGAAGGCATAAAGGCTGGAGGCATCTAGGTACTGGCAAGAACTGACAGAAGGAATACTAGAAGAATGCAGGATAAACATCTACCTAAGATTATCAAGTGCAGATTAAACTAAATATTGAACCTAAGTAGATCTACAAAATAATCAAAAGTCAATAGGAAGAAAAACAAATTTAAAATGATGCAGGGAGAAAGGTGAGGGGGCCACTGGGATTAACACAACAATATTCAGAAACACATTAAAAGAGGAACCTGAAGATGAGCATAGCTGCAAATGCAAAGATAACAGTGAGAGGGTAGTCAGAGAAGAAGTAAGACCCCCCAAGAGATACTAACAGGGCTGAAACAAGGATTAACATAAAATAGTTAATATACTCAATGATTACTTCCTCCAATATTCATTAGGGAGGACAAGAACAATGTACCCTGAAAAATCAGTGATAATCCAAGTAGGTTTAATGATTTTTACCATAAATCATTAGGAGAATTGTGCCAGGCTAATTAGGACTCAAAACAAATAAATCCTCAGCAATGGATGGTATTTATACATGAGTACTAACATAGGGATGAGATTTGAGAGATACAGATGACATTATGAAGCAGTTGATGGATACTGGAGAGGTCTCTATATTTATGAAATAGGATAATGTGGAGCACATTTTCAAAAAGGGTGACAAAACAGATGCAGGCAGCTACAGACGTATCAGTCCCAATTCAATATGGGATAAAATAATTTAATCAATTATCAAGAGTAAACTTATATGATGATAACCTAGTAAATAGTAGCCAACATGGATTCAGAAGGGAAATACACTGCCTGACCAACCTCCTATACTTTTTTGAGGAAGATACATCCTTGGGACGTTTTACTGTTAAAGGCGCTATATAAATGCAAGTTGTTGTTGTATGTGGACTGTGCTAAACCTTAAAACACAATGCATTTGGCGTTCCAAAAAAAGCTTTGAGAAGGTTTTGCATGAAATGCTGCCACTTAAATTGAAAGTGGTAGAGAATCAAGATGATCCAGATCAGAGTTTGGCTGATGGCTAGGAAGTGGGAGATACCTTTTGGGGAAGTAATGTTGGGGTGAGAGGAAGTGCTGAGTGGGGTACTCCAGGGATTGGTGTTGACTCTACTGTTTCTAATTTACATTGACAACTTTGATCTAGAGACATAAATGACTTAAACCAATATGGTCAAATTCGCATTTATATAGCGACTTTTGGGACATCAAAGTATTTTACAGCCAATAAAGTATAGTCACTATTGTAATGTAGGGAAACGCAGCAGCCAATTTGTGCACAGCAAGGTCCCACAAACAGCTATGAGATAAATGACCAGATAATCTATTTTAATTATGTTGGTTGAAGAATAGTGCCACGGGGTCTTTTACACCCACCGAGAGGTAGGCTGGGCCTTAGTTTAACATCTCACCCAGAAGACAGCAACTCTGACAGTGCAGCACTGCTCCCATACTGTGCTGAGCTGTCAGTATAGATTATGTGTTCAAGTCTCAGCAGTGGGGCTTGAATCCAAACCTTCTGACACAGAGGTGAGAATGCTGCAACTGAGCCAAGGCTGACACGTTGATACCAAAACGGTGGTTGTGGAAGATGCTGAAAAGGCAGCCAGTGACATCTAAATGAGTAAGATAAAACATCTAAGCGGGCAGAAAATATCCAATTTTATTTAATATAGATGATTAATTACATTTAATACAGCCACTGTATTAAAAAAGGATTTCTTTATACAAAAGAAGTAAAAATGGCAACATTTAACAATGGCACAGATTTAAATAGGTAATAATTTTACTAAATTGAAGTTAAGAACCTTCTTAATGTGTTACTACGACATTCGGTGCTGTTGTCTGAAGCTTCTCTCTTTACGCTGCACTGTGTAAGATTCCCATTTTGCTTATTCTACATGATGAGTGATGCACTGCACTCGCTTGTCATCAAATCATTGCAAACTGACCTCATGCCATGTCCAATATGTCACTATAAATACTTAACTGACATGATAGATTTAAGATAAAACTGTAGACTGATTAAAATATGTTGGTCACTTAAAATGAAGTATTGTTCTTTTGTAATGTTTTAAAAATTTTGACAGGTACACGATTGCAAAGCATCTGCTTATAACTCAATAATGAAGGTTCTTTACTGTCAGTTATTATCAGATTTCCTTGATAAATCCTTTGATTTTAAATTTATTCCAAGGTAGTTTTTACTGAATTTGACTTAGAAACGGACAGATTTCCCAACTTGCATGACTTTGTGAAATGTCATGGTTTTTGAGAGCTTTGCAAGATTTGGTTGTGTGTGTCTTTAAGCTGTGTACAGAGCTGCTGTCTGGTCTAATTTGCAGCAAGGTCCCTCATCTCTTCAACAAAGGTAATTCACATTATCAATAACTGTGTAATTATTTACATCCCTCTGTTGACTGATGACCAGCTAACAGTTTTTCCTTAGCCTGCCTCTCTGTCTGTCTGTCCAAGGTCTGACATTTTTCTTACTGGTTCATCCTCATTTCTCTAGTCTTTCTACTGCCACCTTGAATTATTTGCACCTCAAATATTTTGTTCCCCTCTGGGTTGAGGTGATCTCCAGCACCAGCTGAATTTAATTCAATTTTTAAGAGCTCTATTTACCATCAGGGGATTTTTTTAGTCAAATTATTCATTCTGAATAATAAAGTGCTACTTACATACATTATATGGTTTTAATATTTTTTAGCCTAGGTTTTCCCCTTAGAAATTGTAACATTAAATTTTTCCTTTATTTTTCACTTGGGTACAATTTTAAAAATAGAGAATAGCAATTTTTTAAGTCTCTTGTTTTTCCATAATATATTATTTTTTTGTTTTTCTCCCATCCCCTGCGGAGAGGATGGGCTGTGCTGTCCGGCTTCTATCAATGTTGCTCAATATCCAGTTAGTAAGAGTCACCCAAGGTGACTGTTTAACTCTCTCCATTCATGTGGGCAAGTGCCTGACCGTTGCCATACATATCGCTCCAGAAACAACCACTGACCCAAGAACCCACTGTGTAAAAATCTTAAGTGAGAACCCCATTCCTACCAATCCCTGATACAATGTGTTTTGTCCCATGAACTATACTACTGCACTGCTGTGTCTATTAATACACTTTATAATTGACCATAGCCAATATGTATAATAAACTGTAGTACAAGCATTAATAAGCTGATTCTAGTTTTATAATTAAAGATGAAGAAAGAATTATTATTTTGTAAGTCATTTTATTATTAAGAGGGAGTCGTAGTATGTGGAAGTGCTGTCAATGTGAAGTATATATTTGTTAAATTCTCACAAGGATTATTCTTGAAGCAACTCCTAAATTTCATCATTAGCTCCTCTATGTGGAGGCAAGTAATCTGATATTTCATCAGAAACAGGGATATCATCTGAAAGCACCTTTGCTAACAACTGTTCACAGCTGCCTAGTTATAATGCAGCAAATCTAGGTGGGAAATATTTTTTTTAAAGGAAAAGGGAGTTTGTGAGGAATATGTAAACAGGCAACACAACTTACACTTAGATAGCACCTTTAATGTAGCAAAATGTCCTGGGCGCATCAGAAAGGAGCCCTTTGAAAGTGGGGAGCAATGTAGCGAGATGGAGAGGTTTAGGAAGAGAATTCCAGTTTGCAAGTCTGTGACAGCTGAAGGTGCTGCCAGTAATGATGGACTGGAGGGGTGAAGGAGGAGCTACACTGCACTCAAAGTTGGATCATAAACAGATTTCACATCAGAAGTGCGCAACCAGCTATATTGGTCAAGGCTCTTGCATAAGCATCCAGGGCGCGCACCTGAAACAGGCGTTAAGCTTTTGCTTATGCAAATAGGTGGCCTGATATCTGTTTGAGGTTCCCTTTGCAAAATTCGTTTGGGACTGACCGTAGCATGCGTGGTCCTGATTGCCTGCACCCCCCCGTCTGAGCTGGCAGTATCTTTGTGCCTCCCGGGACTGGCGAGCTGCCTCTGGGGCCGCAATTTGCTCCTGCAGCTCGCCAATAATAAACAAATGAGGCCAGCCTCACCCTGTGGTCCTGCCACCGGCCACTTTAGTCGTGTGCAACGTGGACAGCACTGGGATCACGCCCCGATTCAGGTGTGATCCAATTTCTAGATCAAGGTTTATAATTAAGGTATTGCAGCTTTGTTAAAAAGTACAATTTTCTAGCATGCACTTTATCTGAAGCATGTAGCTTAGCTCATCATAAGCTGCAAAATGATGGAAATATATGAAGCAAATTGGAGAAATTTAAACTGCCGCAGAACATTCCTTTATTTGTGGTTACTAGAATTGAACACATCTCTGTAATTTTGTATTAGTTAGAAAAGGGCTATAAATTTTCAAATGATTAACACAGGATTGATAGTATTGTCTGTTTTGAACATTAGCTGTGTAACTGAATGGACTTGTGTAAAAAATGGGCTTTCACTTACTGAAGGGGTGAGTTTCAGCTCCGATCTTTCCCTGTCTCCTTGTTCAAAGAATTCACTGGTAACCAGTTCAGCCACCTGCAAGAGGATCACAGATTTCTGTGAGTGGAGAATGTGTTCTAACTGTGAATACTTTCTCATCAGTTTACTTTTGATTCTCCATTCTTGGATCTTGCCCCTCCCATTTATCAATAACTTAGCTAATCACTATGAATGTCCAGTATTCTAAACAAAATTTTAACACAATTGTAATAGAGTTAGAGCAAATGCCTTTCAATAAAATGTATGCAAGTATTTTGGACAAAGCTTCAGCAAAGCTGCATCATTGATATTGTTCTGAACATTAAACCATGGGAGTGGAATTTCTACCTCAACATGGACATGGGGGATCGTGGAAGTTTTTCTTCACTGCCTCTCCAAACACAATAAAAGAACTGGAAGTTTGTCTTCCCCCTCCTATTCCCAAAAGAGGGAGAACTGGAAAGGTTCCCCACTATCACACAAATAGCCAGCAGTTCATAAAATGTGAATAGTTTTAGATGACAAAATGTAAGTTCGAATTTCGTGAAAGGTATACCCTACGAGGAGATATCTCAGAATGTTTTACAGGGCAGTGGATGGCAAATTGATATTGAGCAGGGGGGATAAAAGGGAAGAATTACATAGAAAAACAACATGGAGAAAGGCCATTCAGCCCAACCAGTCCATGTTGGTGATTATCCTCCATGTGAGTAGTAGTCCTAATCCCATGTGCCTTCCCTGTTCCTATACCCCTTTGTTCCCCTTTCCTTCAACCACCTATCTCAACTCTGGTACTAAATTAATATCTTGCATCTGTCTTTACCAAAGTCACAGTAAAAGAGGAGGTAGTTGAGATACTGAATGGGCTAAAAATTGCTAAAGAGAAGGTGCTAGAAAGGCTGGTCTGGATGGAATGCATTCTAGGTTGCTGAGGGAAGTAAGGGTGGAAATTTCAGAGATGCTGGCTAAAATCTTCCAATCTGCCTTAGATATGAGGGTGGTGCCAGAGGACTGGAGAATTGCAAATTGCAAATGTTACACCCTTGTTCAAAAAAGGGTGTAAGGATAAACCCAGCAACACCAGTCAGTTTAACCTCAGTGGTGGGAAAGCTTTTAGAAATGTTAATCTGGGACAAAATTAATAGTCAGGACAAGCGTGGATTGATTAGGGAAAGCCAGCATGGATTTGTTAAAGGCAAATCATGTTTAACTAATTTGAGTTTTTTGATGAGGTAACAGAGAGGGTTGATGAGGACAATGCAGTTGATGTTGTGTATTTTCAAAAGGCATTTGATAAAATGCCACATGATAGGCTCGTCAGCAAAATTGAAGCCCATGGAATAAAAGGGGCAGTGGCAGCATGGATACGAAATTGGCTAAGTGACAGGAAACAGAGAGTAATGGTGAACGGTTGTTTTTAAGACTGGAGGAAAATATACAGTGGTGTTAGGGGTCGGTGCTGGGACCACTGCTTTTTTTGATATATATTAATGACTTGGACTTGGGTATACAGGGCACAATTTCAAAATTTGCAGATGACACAAAACTTGGTAGTGTAGTAAACGGTGAGGAGAATAGTAATAGACTTCAAGAGGACATAGACATGCTGGTGGAATGGGCAGACACATGGCAGATGAAATTTAACGCAGAGAAGTGCGAACTGATACATTTTGGCTGGAAGAATGAGGAGAGGCAATATAAACTAAATGTTACAATTCTAAAGGAGGTGCAGGAACAGAGAGACCTGGGGGTATATGCGCACAAATCTTTGAAGGTGGCAAGATAGGTTAAGAAAGCGGTTAAAAAAACATACGGGATCCTGGACTTTATAAATAGAGGCATAGAATACAAAAGCAAGGAAGTTATGTTGAACCCTTATAAAATACTGGTTTGGCCACAGCTGGAGTATTGTGTCCTGTTCTGGGCATTGCATTTTAGGAAGGATGTGAAGGCCTTAGAGAGGGTGCAGAAAAGATTTACTAGAATGGTTCCAGGGAAGAGGGACTTCAGTTACGTGGATAGACTGGTGAAGCTGGGGTTGCTCTCCTTAGAGCAGGGAAGGTTGAGAGGAGATTTGATAGAAGTGTTCAAAATCATGAAGGGTTTAGATAAAGTAAATAAAGAGAAACTGTTCCAATTGGTCGAGAACCAGAGCACACAGATTTAAGGTGATTGACAAAAGAACCAAAGGCGACATGAGGAAAGCTTTGTTACACAGTGAGTAGTTATGATCTGGGATGCGCTGCCTGAAAGTGTAGTGTAAGCAAATTCAATTGTGGCTTTCAAAAAGGAATTGGTTAAACACTTGAAGGGAAAAAATTTGCAGGGCTACGGGGAAAGAACAAGGGAATGGGACTAACTGGATTGCACTCACAAAGAGCCAGTACATGCTCAATGGACTGAATGGCCTCCTTCTGTGCTGTAACCATTCTATGATTCTACTGCATTTTACAGCCTCACAACCCTCTGTGTAATAAAGTTTATCCTTTTCTCTCTCCTAAATCTTTTACATATAATCTATGTACCCTCACTCCACACCCCTCAACTATTGGAAAGTCTGTTTTTATCTACTCTGTCCCATCCCTTCATAATTTTAAATACCTCTATCAAACCACTCCATAATCTTCATATTTGTATTTCTTCATATGAGGCAGCTGAATCCTAGTGAATCTACACTGTACCCTCTCTATTGCCTCAACATCCTTCCTATTACATGGAACCCAAAACTGTACACAATACTCCAACTGCGGTCTTACTAAGGTTTTATGTAGATTCATCATTACATCTTGACTTTTATATTCTATACCTCTTGTCATAAAATCCAGTATTCCATTAGCTTTTTCATTGCTTTATCCACTTGAGATACCACTTCTAATGTCTTGTGAATCTGAACCCTCAAATTCCTTTGTTCTTCGATATCACCCAGCCTTTCGCCATTCAATTATATTTGCTACTTCTATTTTTTTAACAAAATGTACCACTTACTGACATTAAATTCCATCTGCCACTTTTTTGATCATTCCACCATCTTATCAATATCCTCTTGCAGCTTCCTTTGGTCCTCAGAATTATTTACTATGCCTCCTATTTACAGATTTGGCATCATCTGTAAATATGAACACTACAAATCCATATCATTGATGTACACAGTGAACAGAAGTAGTCCCAGAACAGAACTCCGTAGGACCCTACTACTTACTTCCAACCACTCAGAGGGTTAGAGGCAGTGAAAACAAAGTCAAAGAAGTCTTAAGGATGTTCTTTAAAACAGAGAGGGAGCTGGCAAGGATGCTGATGGAGGGAGCTCCAGAGGGTGGGGGAAGGTGACTGAAGCAGCAGCTGTTGATGATTGAGCAGAGGGAGTGGGCTGGTATTGCAGAAGCAGAAAGTGGAGCAGAGATATAGGGTTGAAAGAGATCATGGACATTTGGAGGAGTGAGGCTGTGGAGTAATTCCAACGTGAGGATGAAAATCTTACTTGATTCTCTGGGTCATAAGAAGTTAATTGAGATTGGTGAGGACAGGGATGCAGGAATTAATCAAGATGCAGAAATGGGCTAGGGCATCCTGGATGATTTGCAGTTTATGGAAGACGTAAATGTGGAAGGCAGCAAGGAAAGTGTTGGAGAAATTCATCCACAAGGTGGTAAAGCATGGATTGGGGTTTCAATGGCAGAGTGGGAGAGATGGGACAGAGGCATGTGAGGTGAAAGAAAGTGGTATTAGTAATAAATTGGATATGGGGGAATTTCAGGAAAGGTAATTCAGGTAGGCAATAATTGTATAATTATTTACATCCCTCTGTTGAATGATGACCAGCTAACAGTTTCTCCTTCGCCTGCCTCTCTGTTCGTCTGCCCAAGGTTTAGGTCAAATGGTCTTCCAAGATTCCGTTCCTCTTAGCTTAGAGTGGCAGCTAGGGGTAGATGGAGTTGAAGCTGGAGGCATGTTGGCTTTTTGTGAAAGGCAGATACCTTTGGTTTTGCTGACATTAAGCTGGAGGAAGATGTTGGTTCTTTCCAGTCTTAATGTGGAATAGGCAACTGGAGATGGTAGCAACATCCATGGGGTCGATGGAGAGGTGACAAGGTAAATCTGGCTGTTCTCGGCATAAATGTAAAAGCTGACCTATTGCTGCCTGATAATATCACTGAGAGGTAGCACGTAAATGATGAAAAGGTCAGAGCCAAGGATAGAACCCTGGAATACTGCAGAGGTGACCTTGTGGGCATAGGATGAGAAACTTATTGAGGTGATGATAATGTGACAAGTAGGAGTGAAACCAAGAGAAAGCAGCACATGGAGGTGGACCATGGAAGAGAAAGACATTTGAGCAGCATAGAGTGATCAAGTGTCAAAGACAGAGGATGTCAAGGAGGATGAGGAGGAACAGTGAGCCACAGTTGCGGTCACATAAGATGTCATTGGTGTCGTTGGCCAATTACGTTTTGGCGCTCTGAATGGGGGCGGAGGGGGGGGTGAGGGGGATGGTGGGGAAGCTTGATAGGATTTGAATAGGGCTTGCTGGAGAATTTGTAAGAGTTGTTATATTTAAATGTTTATCCTGGTGACTAAACTGTTAAAAATATTATATTTTCTGTCAGCATTGGGTTGACTTTTAGTTGAACACAAATAGATGTGCAAAAGAGGTACAACTTTAAAAGAAAATTGAACATTCTCAATCTTACCAAATTTGGTTTGTAAAGGTGCCTTTACATTTACCTTTAAAACTGTTCCTGTCCTTTGCCCCGCTCTCCTCATTTTATACCATTTCAGTGAGGTGCTAGTCTGTGGGCTTCACTGCAGTATGGAAACCCAATTTATTGGGTCCCTGTGTTTACTACACAGGAACAGATGGCCTTAACTGAAAGGCAGATTCATAGACCTCCATTTTCATGGTCTAAAATGCCATTGATTCCCGATTGTCAAGTGCTTACAAGATTAACATAATTTACACATTCTGATAAATTCATTTTTTTTTTAACAGCTTTAAATTATAAATATGACCACATTATATGGCTAACAGTTAAAAGACAAGGTAGTTTAAAAGGCCATGCATATGTAACTTTCTGACCTGCCGAGATATCTCCCATGGTTTAGTTACAGCCCCCAGGTCACAGGCAGTCATCAGCATCGACCTACAATGACAATACACATTTCCATTAGCAGGCATCCATGTCATTATAGATCTGTAGAGCTTTATCCAGAAGCCTAATGTATTCTGAAGTATTTTTTAAATGATCTGCAAAGACTCTGCCCATGCACTGAAGCATTTAATCTATGTGCATATTTTTTTATTTGTTTTTGTAATAATTTAAAGAGTCTCTGTGTTCTGTGACTATTTCATTATCTTGTTTGACACGTGTTCCCAAGCATTTAATATAGATCTCCTGACCTGAGCATTTCTCGTTGATCCTTTACGTTCCAGTTGTACTCTCCTGAATTCACAAGTTCAAAAAACTTAATTCTTCGCCTAGAAAGGAAAAATGTAGCATTGTGTAAATTTCGGATTATTTCTGGACATTGCATTGGTAATGTTGGATAGTTTGTGGTTACCTAAGGAAATATGTATAAATAATATGACTACAGGTAGTGAATATAACTACTTCATACTCTGATAACAGTACCAAGTTCAACATTAAATCAAAAGCAAAATACTGCGGATGTTGGAAATCTGAAATAAAAACAGAAAACGCTGGAGAAGCTCAGCAAGTCAGGCAGCGTCTGTAGAGAAAGAAACAGAGTTAACGGGCTCGATTTTAGCACCCGCGATCGGGGGCGTTCCTGGCGGGGGGGCTACGAGAATCAGGGATTCCTGGGCGGGTCGGGATGCCGGCTCCAACCCGCCCCATTTCCGGGTTCCCCACTGACGAGCTGACAGGTGTGCGCAGCCCCTGCATGTGGGACTCCCACCGGCAATTAAAGCCCGGCGGGATGCCACTTAAGGTATTTATTTTGGTATTTCAGGTCGTTTACAGACCTGATTAACGTGATATTTTAGGAGGGGTGGGATTTTACAAACAACTGGGACTGTTTCCCGTACTGGAGGAAACACTCCCAGTTCAAATGGACGTGTTGCAGCTATCAGCCTGTGGCAGCTGCAAAGGTCCATTTGACAGGTGGGGTGGGAGACCCTCACTCATTGCAGGAGGCCACTCGGTCACTTTGGACAAAGTTTGGCCTCCACCGCCCTCCTCCTAACAACAAAATTCACCAACTTGCACACTTACCCCGGTGTCCAGACACATGCACCTACCTTGCGGACCCCCTCAGATGTATATCTTCCGGATGGGGGCCGCCGTAGCTGCAGTCATGACCTCCTCGGAGGGCGAACAGCATCACCAGCCTCACCATCCACGCCGTCCACCTCTGACATGTGGAGCTCCACAACACAGTGCTGTGACACATCCACCTGCATAGCAGGAGGGAGGGCAACCGCAGAGAGAGATGCGTCGCAGAGGGCACTACCCTCGCCACAGGGTCCACAGACTGAGGCTCAGCTTCCTGGACCTCTCTGAGCAGCAGTGCACACGGAGGCTCAGAGTCACTCGACATGTAGTCGTGGACATCTGCAGCCTCCTTCATGCCGAGCTGCTCCCGGCTGGCCCGAGCACCATCTTCTTACCTGTTGCTGTCAAAGTCACTACTGCCCTCAACAACTTCTCCTCCGCATCCTTCCAGGGTGCAACCAGGGACATTGCTGACGTCTCTCAGTCGTCTGCACAAAAGAGCCCTGCAAATACACCTACACCAACTCTGCAGTGACACAATGGGTGGCATCAGGTGTGGGTCTTCATTGTGATCCTCAGGAAAGGGCATTATTGCACAAACCAGACAAGATTCGCAAAGACGTGACAGTAGTGGTGCCAATATAATATGTAATGTGAGTTGCTCAGAAATTCAATAGAAGTAAAAACCATGACAAACCCTCAAACACCCTTGTGCATCCCCTTCATGCTCACAACATGTTTGCCTTACGCTGCCTATTGCACATATGTGATGCATGCCCTGTGGCTGCAGCACAGGTAGTGGCAGGTTGAGTGAGGTTGACCGTGAAAGAGATGCATGAGAGGGTGAGTATGAGATAGAGCCATGAGATTGTATGAGGATTGGGTTGAGTGGTAGTGGCGGGATGAGTACTGGCGAGGTGAGTAAGTGCAGGTAAGATGAGGATGAGGTTTGAGTGGGTGTGAGGGGTGATGTGACAGAGTGGTGTTGGCAGTGCAGAAGGAAATGTGGGGTGGGGACGGTGATGTGGCAGACAGAGTGTAGGGGAATGAATAAGTGTACTCACTTTGGCTGACCTACTTAGGTCAATGGAGCGCCTCCTGTACTGTATGCAGGTGCGTGATATCTTGGTGGTGCAGGTGACCTCCTCTGCCACCTCGAGCCAGGCCTTCTTGGTGGCAGAGGCAGGCCCCTTCCTCCCGCCCGCCGGGGGGAAGCTCTCTGTCCTCCCCCTCCTCCTCACCCCATCCAATGATACCTGGAGTGAGGCATCATTAAACCTGGGAGCAGTCTTCCCGCTGGGCTGCTCCATGCTGTAATTTTTCCTATTTCTTGCAGCATCAGTCAGTGGAGGACTGCCCCTTTAAATAGAGCTCCTCCAGCTGACAGACCTTACTGCACATGCTCAGTCTGCCCGCCGCGCAGATCAGCAGCGGGGAACCCGGAACAAGAGGTAAGTGGATCCAATCAGCCTGCGATTGCGTGCGGAGCAGACCGATTTCACCGGGCGCGTTACCCACGCTCCCAATCGCCCCTTGTCGCGAACCCGTCGCCATGGTAATATCGGGCCCAACGTTTCAGGTCAAAGACCTTTTGTCAGAACTGGAAGATGTTAAAAAATTTCTCCACAGATGCTGCCTGACTTGCTGAGCTTCTCCAGCATTTTCTGTTTTTATTCCAAGTTCAACATTGTTAAATTCATCCAAAACAAAACTGTGCAAATTCCTTAACCCAGAGCAGATGTTCAATGGTAAATTAAAAGTCCACTGTGTGTATTACAAAGCAGGAAAGGAACAAATTTGGTTCAGCTTGATTCAAATCTTCTTACACTGTGGCTGTTTCTAATCCAGATTAGGGAGGTGGGAATATTTGTTCCCAGTTGACATTGATGGAAGATAATTGGTGCCCTTTTTAAAGTATATTTTTGATCCAGAAAATAAACCGTGAATGTAGAGTAAATCAAGCATAAATAGATATTTAAACAGAATGTTGAGAATCATATTAAAGCATGTTTTTTTTCTTGATCATTCTGTAGCAAATACCTACCACTAAATTCAAATGTATTCTTTCTTTGCTTTTGAGGAAATGCTAATAGGTAGATTGTCTGTTCATGCTAATGAATGACTGGTGGCAGTAATGGGGCAGGCTGGAGCTTTATGCAGAGATCTCTTGAAGTGAGGTGGATTTTAGAAGGAATCCTTGTGGGAATACACTGCCAGAACTGACAATGTTGTAATTATTTCCAGTTGGAAGAACATTACCATAGCAGAAAGCTGTGCATGGAGAAATTTGCAATTTTTGGTACAGACTGGAATTTCAATATCAGGCATTTTTTTTTAAAAGCAGTAAACCAGTATTTAACATTTAAACCTTAGCTTTGAGATACAGGTTGAATGGTCCAAAAAAGAACTATCCAAATTGTCCATTTTCCTAACCAGTTCGGCTTTTCACAGACAAGGTTTGGATCAAGAAAAAGCCGGTGATTAGGCTTCAACCACCAACTGAACCTATTTTGATTCAGTTGAAAGAGGCCCTTCAGCCCATCTCATCTCAATGTTCCACATTACCAGCTACATAATCTTCCCATTACAGCATCCAGCTGTTGGTTAAATGAGTTCAGGAACCTAACCTCAACTACTCTTTCTGACAATCCATTCAAAATGTTGATCACCATCTGTATAAAGAAATACTTACTGACATCTGTCCCACATTTGCCCTTCACAACTTGGAACTTGTCCTATCTCGTCATGTTGCCCTGGAGTATCTGAAAGTATTGTTTAGGTTTTATTTTCTCTATCTTATTAAGTACTTTATTCCTCTATAAGGTTCCTCTGAGATGTCTCTCTTCAAGGCTGAAAGGCTCTGGCTTATCAAATTGTTCCTTATAGCTCATCTCTCTAACACTAGGGATCAATCATGTTGGTCTCCTTTGTACTATCTCTGGGGCTTGGATGGTGTTTTTATCTAGCAGCAACCAGAAGTGAGTGCAGTCCTGGTGTAGTCTGATGAAGCTTCAGCATATCCTCTGAGGAATTTGAATTCATCTGATTTGGCAATATAATACGGCATTCTGTTTGTTTTATTTTCTGCTGCTAGATACTGTTTAGACATGGTAAGAGATAAATTCAATTAATATCCCAAAGTTTCTTTCAATTTCTGTCTCAACCTGGATAAAATTGGTCAACGCCAGGAGCGCAAAGTGGGCCAATGGCGAATTGGCAGCCTATTTTACACCGTGCCGGATTTTCTTTTCCATTGACTTCTACGCTACAGGCGTTAACCAATTTCGCCCCCAAGTGCTATCCCACCAATGAGGGATACCTCCTAGTTTTACTTCCGATAGGGTCTACCTTACATTTGTCCATATTGAACTTCATCAAAACTGATCAGCCCAATTGCAAATCCTATTGAGTTTTTTTTCCAAGATCTAGGCTGCCTCCTCTGAGCCCAAATTCACCACCCCCACCCTACCTACCTTGGTGTAATTTGCAAATCTAAATACTTTCCATTGAGACAGCAAACCCAGTTCATTTATGTCTACCAGGAACAGCAGACGTTCCAGTACAGACCCGAAGGGCATCCCACTCAATTCTTCCTCCATTTTGACCTATCTCCCCTTGCAACTATCTTCTGCTTCCTTCCTTTTAGCCAGTTACTAATAAACAACCATGACTTAACCTTGATAGTCATTGCCCTTAGTTTGTAAAAAAGAGTCTCACGTAGTACTGTATTGAAAGCCTTCTGTAGCCAAAGTACTGCAAGCTCAACCATTACTTTTTAATCATGTAAACCTATAAATTTATTTTACGGACATTGACAAAACCAAATAGCAATGATTCCTCATCACTTCTGTTATGTCCTTTGGTTATGTTTATTTAGAGCTTTATAAGCATAAAAACAATGGGAATATTTGTAGACTTAATATTTATAATCTATCCATAAAAAGAAAAGTTAAACCCAATTCTCCGAGGAATCTGGTTACATTTATAACTTTGAGCAAATGAAAATTCTTTTGTTTTCCCTTAGATCAAACATGAATTGATTCCTTATATTTGATTACTTTTAGAATTAATTATGTGACCATTTTAGAAAACCTTTTCTGCAAGTGAACATCAATAGGCCATGTCTGGAAAAGCAATCAAAAGGTCTGAGCCAATAACTATCCCGTGAAGTCAGTCAATGAGAACTGTCCATTGCCACAAAAACCCTGCTCTTCTCTATGGGCTTAGCTACTGCTGAGTTAATGCCTATAATCTTAGCTCCAAGGGATGTACTAAGTCTAGGATTTAGGCTCCACTGTTCAAAATCTCCTCAAAGATCTAATTTAGCCTCTGTTAGGAGCTTGTTGGATTATTCTAGGTTTTCAGAATAAATTACAGTATCCAGCATGCTGTAAATCCTGTATCTTACAGGTAAAAGCAAAAAGCCAGTTCCGAGAGCTTGCATTATTTGTAGGTAAGGGTATGACTAGCATTGTAGTTGCAGACTTAAGTGAGATTTAACAGGGGTTTTCCTTGAAGCATGGATAAGAATTGCCACAGCTTTGCTTATTTATTTATATATTTGATGTTGTTTATCCTCTAATTCTTTTTAGCTGTTTTTCTGCCTCCACAGGTCATATTTCATTTATAGCCAAGAAAGCAAGTAGGCAGCCTGCTCCCAGACATTTACCAGTGCTGTTCTGAATTGGCTACCAGAGCGCGAATGAGAGTGGTGACTGCCTTTTACATGGTCCAATATGGATCTGGGCATTTAAAAAAAGACTGTGTGCACATCAGAAGCAAGGGTCATCACATATGTGCAAACATAAAGTGGGCCTATTTTACATTTGGGTAAGTATAATTGGGTCCAGTTTCACACATGTGGAGAGCCTTTTTTTAAATACACAATCAGGTTTTGGACTGGATAAAAGGTGCTCACCCTGGCAGCAAATAATCTTTTTCTGTTCATTTTTCAAATATCATAAATAATGGTGCCCATGCCTCAAACTAGACTATCCAGTTCAGGAATAGATGAAGAAAGTCTTGCATTTGTATAGGGCCTTTCACAACCTCAGGACATCCCAAAGCACTTTATAGCCAATTAATTACTTTTGAAGTGTAATCATTGTCGTAATGTAGGAAATGCAGCAGCCAATTTTGCGCACTGCAAGGTCCCACAAACAGCAATGTGATAATGACCAGATAATCTGTTTTTTTAATGATGTTAGTTGAGGGATAAATAGCGGCCAGGACACCAGGGAGAACTCCACTGCACTTCTTCGAAATAGTGCCATATAATCTTTTACGCCCACCTGAGAGGGCAGGCGGGGCCTCGGTTTAATGTCTCATCCAAAAGGCAGCACCTCCAACAGTGCAGCACTCCCTCAGTAGGGCACTGGAGTGTCAGCCTAGATTTTGTGTTAAAGTTGCTGTAGTGACCTTCTGACTCAGAGACAAGAGTGCTACCCACTAAGCTACAGCTGACAGTGTGGTTACCCTAGGCCTGTGTATACAGAAACTGTATCCCAGCAGTTAAGGCATTTGGAAGAGGAGTGGAAAGGAGAAAATTGATTTTCTTTTAAAATAAATGCACAGTGGGGTAGGAAAATTGCAACACAAATACATATAACATCTCTTTGTTCATAGATGCTACAATGTGTTTAAAGGAATAAGCCAATCTGACTCAAAATATCTAAGACCTAATTTGGTTATATGGTAATTTAGCTCAATTCGAGTACCTTTGGGCTTTGAATTTAGTTTTACTAATAAATGTATCGTCAAGGTTTAGTCAGCTGAATCACGCAGCAGGACAGTATGTGGTGAAGGTTGCACTGTAGCTGTAAAAAGAAGCAAAGATGTAGTAACTCCCTAAGATTTGGATAACAGTCACATCTGTGCAAGTTCAACTAAGATTAATAGAGCTGTTACCTTCTTAAAATGTTTTATTTAATCTTGCTCTTCATTTCTCCCTTCACAGTTGGATGTCCCTGACTTATTTTGTACTAATGAGGTACTGATTTTGATGTACTTTGACCTTGTTACACCTATAATAAACCACCATTTTACAAATGTTTGCTTTGTTTGTTAAGTTAGTCACTTTAAATATTTTCCACTTCAGTGCTTAAAAGAAAGAACTTGCATTAATATAGCACCTTTCATGTTTGGAGTCTGCTACAGATGTTCATGCTATAAAAGGACACATGATATAAATTTAAATCTAGTTTAGTCCAATTGACTGATGGAATATTGAAACCAAAAATATACTTGACATTGATCCTTTTCAGAAGTCTTTTGCACGTCTTTCAGCGTTACTTGGTGTAAAAGGCAGCATAATATCATGGGATAAAGTGATGTGAAAGCATCTCCACTTTTGCCCCTTCACTCTTCACCCAAAGTAATACTCACCACCTAGAAGCTTTTTTTTTAGCACATAACTATCAGAAACTATTCATACTCATAGAACCATAGAGGTTTACACCACAAAAGAAGATCATTTGGCCCATTGTCTCTGTGCTGCCTCTTCGCTAGAGCAATCAAAAGCCAATCCCACTGCCCTGCTCTCTTCCCACAGCCCTGTCTCTTTCTGTGCTTCAAATTTTTCCTCCATTCTTCCCTTAAAAGATGCAACAGTCTCTGCCTCAGCTATTCCCGGTGGTAAAGCATTCCAGGCTACAACAACCCTTTGTATAAAGAAATTTCTCATAACCTCTCTCCTTTTTCAGTCAGAAGAGTTTGAGATCAACATCTGAAACTCTATTACGCTGCACTCCAGTTGCTGTAACTGTTAATAGTCTATGGACAGATCCAGGGGCTGGATCTTGACTTTGTGTGATAGTGTAAAATGGGTGGAATCTTACAACACCAGGTTATAGTCCAACAGTTTTATTTGAAAATCACAAGCTTTTCAAATATAACTGTTGGACTATAACCTGGTGTTGTAAGATTCCTTACATTTGTCCACCCCAGTCCATCACCGGCATCTCCACATCATGTAAAATGGGTGACAGTGAGTCAGCAGTTCATTTTACATCTCTCCCAATTTGTATTTCCATTGAAGTCAATGCAAATAAAAATCAGGAGAGATATAAAACGGGATGCCAACTCGCTATCACCCATTTTACACTATCACACAAAGTCAAGATCTACCCCTATGTGTCCCTGTACATTAGAAGGCAGAATGAAACGGCCTTGCTGTCATAAGCCCTGTCTGTACTGAATTGAATTCTGGTTCATTTCTAAGGGTACTGGATGGTGAAGAGAACATTTAAAATTTATATTTACTTTAAATGTTGGAAATCTTCCCCAACATATGCACTTACATCTTCTCAATTTTTTGCATTTGAAAATCTATATAGCTTTTATATTATTTAAAAATTTCAAAAATGTTGCTTACATTTCTAAAATTGAAAATTGTAAGAGATTTTGGGAAATGTATGGAAGCACAATCCTATTCAAAGTTATTGTCTGATCTGAATAAAGGGGATTAAAATTCCTTCCTTCAAAGGCTAATTTTAACTCGTCAGTTGGAATCAAGAATCTCTTTATGAGCTATAAGGACAGGCTGGGGCAGCAACCTGGTCCATTCTCCACCAACTGTAACCAACATCTAAGACCCCATGAAATAAATAAATATTATAGCTGCTGCAAGGGTGTCTTATATAATGATAGGAATTTTTTTCAGCTAAACAGAGACATGACTGTTGTATTGAAATGCAAAAATGGATTGCAACCTACTCAAAGTAGAGTGTCAGATCTGTTGCCAGTATTGACTGCTTCAAAAGCTGCATGATGTCACTGTACACCCTGGAGGACAGGCTTGCAAAAATATTGTGCCCCTGTAATGAGGGAAAGAAAAAATTGGAGTTAAAAATACGTATTAAAATATATTATATTAGAAACAAATAAAATGAGAAGGATGATTTTAGGTATTTACTAATTACTACTTGGTTCAAGTGTTTTTCTTAATTTTAGTCACCAGATTCATAATATTGAATGTAACACAATTCCAATTGGTTGAAATGGAACTCACTTGGTCCAACACCATAATCCAAAATTAATTTGCAAATGCCTTGACTACAATGCAGCCAGTTAACTGGCCAGCTGAGCTGATTTTTTATTACAGTTTATAATCCATTAATATTATTAGAGTTAAATTAGTTACCAATATATACATAAGGAAAAATGTGGATTCATAACCCACATCATCAGAACATTCAGCTAATGTTTCATGCTCATTATTTCTTAAGTCCCTGGCTTCTGTATTATGCAGGCTTAATTATAAAAAGAGTTTGCTGTCAAATTAGATTTTATCACCACTACCTGCAACTGAAACAAATTATTTATTGGATTATTAATGATTAATTGTTACTGAAAAGGTTTAATTTAAAATGTTAATCTCAATAGTTGTTTTTGTTGTGCATTTGTAAAGGAATAATTTCAAAATGCAGACCACAACTTAGTGTTTTTTTGATATGTGGAAAAATTCATTTTCATTCTGAATAGCTCTGAAATGGTAGGGAATTTCAAAGTGTTCTTTGGCAGACTTTGTTGCACAAATACCAAAGCAGGGGTAATGCTAAAATTACTGCTATGGGAACTGTGTTAAACGGAAGCTTGAAGACTTTAATTTTCTACATCTATCATAATATCACAACACCCTTCCTGGTTCTGGTATGGTTTCTGTAGAGTCAGTTGGCTGGAACAAGAATGTCTGATATATCTTTCAGAGTCAATGTGGATTTTTACATCAATATTTAACAAAGTAAACCTATTGAAATGCAGTATTTTGTAATGTTAGGGCTCTGGTATACATTTTACATCTACATGATAAATACAGTACAAAATAGATTTTTAATTTAAATGAGAGATGCAAGTGCGTATTGTGGTCCAGGAAGTGAATCCAGAATGTGAAAAGGAATGGTACATTAGGTCATCTGACATTTTAGGATGTTCATCACACACTCGGCTGATTGATTTAGTCTTGGCTTGCACTGACTTTGATCAACTTACTCAGTGAATTTTCATGTTTCTTTCTTCTAGCAAATTATCACAGTGCAGCAACCTACTTACAGATGAGTAGATCATAGAATCATAGAAAGGTTACAGCACGGAAGGAGGCCATTTGGCCCATCGAATCCATGCCGGCTCTATGCAAGAGCAATCCTGCTTGTCCCACTCCCCCGCCCTATCCCCGTAGCCCTGCACATTTTTTCCTTTCAAGTACTTGTCTAGTTCCCTTTTGAAAGCCATAATTGAATCTGCCTCCACGACTCCCCCCAGGCAGTGCATTCCAGATCATAACCACTCGCAGTGTAAAAAAGTTTTTCCTCATGTCACCTTTGGTTCTTTTGCCACCTTAAAACTATGTCCTCTGGTTCTTGACCCTTCCACCAATGGGAACAGTTTCTCTCTATCTATTCTGTCGAGACCCTTCATGATTTTGAATACCTCTATCAAATCTCCTCTCAACCTTCTTTGTTCCAGGAAGAACAACTCCAGCTTCTCCAGTCTATCCACGTAACTAAAGTCCCTCATCCCTTGAATCATTCACATCTTTCCTAAAGTGCAGTGCCCAGAACTGGACACAATACTCCAGTTGTGGTCGAACCAGTGTTTTATAAAGGTTCATCATGACTTCCTTGCTTTTGTACTCTATGCCTCTATTTATAAAGCCCAGGATCTTGTATGCTTTTTTTAACCGCTTTCTTAACCTGCCCTGCCACCTTCAATGATTTGTGTAACTATACCCCCAGATCTCTCTGTTCCTGTACTGCTTTTAGAAGTGTGCCTTCTAGTTTATACTGCCTCTCCTTTTTCTTCCTACCGAAATGTACCATTTCGCATTTTTCTGTGTTAAATTTCATCTGCCACGTGTCCGCCCATTTCACCAGCCTGAATATGTCCTCTTGAAGTCTATCACTATCCTCCTCACTGTTCACTACACTTCATTAATATATATCAAGAAAAGCAGTAGTCCTAGTACCGATCCCTGGGGAACACCACTTTACACCTCCCTCCAGTCCGAAAAACAACCGTCCACCTCTACTCTCTGCTTCCTGTTACTTAGCCAATTTTGTACCCATGCTGCTACTGCCCCCTTTATTCCATGGGCTTCAATCTTGATGACAAACCTATTATGCGGCACTTTATCAAATGCCTTTTGAAAGTCCATATACACCATATCAACAGCATTGCCCTCATCTACCCTCTCTGTTACCTCACCAAAAAACTCTATCAAGTTAGTTAAACAAGTTTTGCCTTTAACAAATCTGTGCTAGCTTTCCTTTATTAATCCACACTTGTCCAAGTGACTGCTAATTCTGTCCCGGATTATCGTTTCTAAAAGTTTCCTCACCCCCGAGGTTAAACTGACTGGCCTGTAGTTGCTGGGTTTATCCTTTCACCCTTTTTTGAACAAGGGTGTAACATTTGCAATTCTCCAGTCCTCTGGCATCACCCTTGTTTCTAAGGATGTTTGGAAGATTATGGCCAGTACCTCCGCAATTTCCACCCTTCCCTCAGCAACCTAGGATGCATCCCATATCCGGACCGGGTGATTTATCTACTTTAAGTACAGCCAGCCTTTCCAGTACCTCCTATTTAACAATTTTTAGATGTTGGGTTATGCTGCATTAACGACCTGAGGCATTCCCTTGCAACTTACTATTAAAACAATTTGTTAATATTAAAATTTAAACACTGAAAAAATGTTAACTAAAATACATGAGCATTTTTTAAAAGCTGGAAAGCCTTTTTCAAAAGATTTTTTACATTAGTGTTTTTAAAAATTTGGACTCTAACCCTAACCCTAACCCTGTTCCCAGCCCTTAGCTCTGACCACAGAGGTAAAGGAGCTAGAATGTGTACTCAGTGATGTGTGTAACTATGTGTATAATATTAAGGTTGTTGCATCCTGTCCAGTGATGTGCATTCCAATTAATTTATTTTTGCCAGTTTTCTATCCTTTTCTGAATATAATGACTCTTGCTGGGTCATGTGTTTACAGCCCTCTAGTACCTCATCCTCTTGACCATTATTCATTTGTGATCCCAGACAGGGAATGCCAGCAGACTATTTGATCTTGGAGGGCATCATTACTGAACCCAATCCTGTTCCCACCTGTAGTCCACACACAGGTACTGCGTCATGATCAGGAGCGGAGTTGTTGGCTGATTTTCCCTCCCTAAACTCAGAGATACTAAGGCTACTTGGAGTGCCCCAACTACTAAGATAAAATAACTCAGCAGAGACCAGAAATTGACCCTGGAATCTTCTGATCTGCGTAGCTTAGTGTTACATTGAGCTGTGCCTTCATCCACCAATCCACTGGGCGAACCCCGACATCCCAATATAAACAATAAGAAAAGAACTTCAAATTTAATTTAGTAAACTTTTCTTTTTTATGCTCATCAAGGTGCTGAGGATTTCCATTTCACGCACCCAGTATTAACATCAAGTTATCTCAGTTACAGAGAAAAGCTTCTTCTACTCTGACACAGCAACGTGCCTCACCCCAACCTTAGAAGAACATGTTCTGCTGTTCCAGTGTGAATTTTCCCATCTTTTGGAACAAGTTGAAACTGGACTACCCCATGCTCCATGACATTGTGCATCCATTGGCCTTTCTGGGTGAAATTACCAATTTCACGCGAACTAATGCAAAATTCGGGTCACTTTATGCTGTAGGCCTATGTCCAATGTGGCCTGAATTGAGACTTCCTAAGTTCATTTCACATACAACTCTTACAGCCAGCAGGGGAGATTCTTATCTCCTCCATTGTCCAGCTCAGTGGCTTGGATCCAGTCTTATCTAAGTATCTATCTAGTCTTAGTCAGACCATCTCCAGCAATGGTGTTTCTCCTCATCCCTATACCATTGCCTTTAGACTCCCCCAACGATCCATCCTTAGCCCCCACCCCTTCCTCATCTACATGCTGCCCCTTGGTGATATATTCCAAAGACATGGGCCTAGAAATTCGGCAGCACATGCACTAACCAGCCTACTAAGGTCCCAATATGGCGGGTAGGAAGCACACCGTCCACCATATTGGTTAAGGTGGATGCACTAGTGTCAGGAGCACATGTCTAGATTATTTAAAAGGCAAAATATTTTATTTAAATTAGGGTTCTGCGCTACTTGTAGGACCTGTTTTCAATTGTCGAACGTCCCAGCGCTTCATTCGCAATGTGCTGAACTCGCACAGCACAACGTGGCACTAACCGGCAGGATGGCGACCTCACCAGCGATATTTAAAGGGATCATGCAGTGCTTACAGTTTAGCTGCCAGTTTCTCATTTCAGACTGCTGGCTAAGTTCTAGACGTTTTCTGGTGTGTTTTATCATTCTGGAAAGTTCACTTTGTTTAAACAGTGCAAGATTTTGCTGGTGTTGCACATTTTTTGTCTGCCTCACAGATAGTTTGGCTGCAGTCTTGGATGGTCTGGTAGGGGTTCCATCGGTGCTGGAGGACGAGAGGGAGCAGCAAGGAAGACAACAGAAAGCAGGAGCAGCAGAAGGGGGAGGAGGGCACTGCACAGGAGGCAATATCTGCAGCAGGTCTCAGGGAGCATTTCTCCTACATTAACTTTACTCAGGAGCAATGTCTCAGTCGCCTTCGCTTCACGAAGGAGTCTGTCACCAAGATATGTCACCTGCTGCAGCCACAACTCAAGCCTTGCACCAGGGCATGGACACCATTGCTTATGGCTGTCAAGGTCACCGTGGCCCTCAACGTTTATGCTACGGGCTCCTTTCAGGCTGCAACAGGTGGCATCCACGACATCTCCAAGTTTGCAGTACACCGATGTATAAGGGAGGTCACCGAGACTCTCTACACCAGGAAAAATACCTGCATCTCCTTCCCTAAGAACAGTGCGAAGCAGGACGAGAGCGCACTGGGCTTCACATTGCCTTGCATGCTCCCCATCACTAGCCTGGCATTAATCGAAAGGGATTCCACTCCCTCAACATACAGCTGGTTTGTGACCACAGGCAATACATCATATAGGAGAAGAAGCAGGAAGAGTAGGAGGAGGAGGAGAGTCAGCGACCGCCTCGCTGTCGGAGCTTTCAGAGACCAGCTCATCGAGGAGCACGTCATCTAAATCAGCCCCCATATCTCCAATACACCAACAGTCCCACAATCCTTACCACTTTCCTTACAACCACCATCTGATTGCCTTCCCTCAGTTCAGATTTATGGCTATTGCCCTTACTTCCCTAAGAAGATAAACACCAAACAGTGTGAGCTGCCATGGAAGCTGTCAGCAGAGGTTCTATCATGGTGAGTGCCACTGTGTTGTTAGTGGAGCTGACCACTCGGTCCATGTTGGACAGAATGGTCTCCATGCTCTGCGCAATGCATTGACACAAGTTGAAAGTGGACTACTCCATGGTTTGCGACATTGTGCACAAGCTCTCTGGCAGCCTGCCAAGTGCACCTAGCCTTTCCTGGTAGATGCCCATGTGCCTTCTTAAGTAGTCTGAGCCCTCGAAGTCAGCATCTGAGTCCTCTGCAGCAGAACCAGTGTGCGATCTTGCCCTCTGCAAGCTGGCACCTGTGGCGTCTTATCCCCCCTGCCATAGCTCCTGCACACTTGTGCCCGGTGAGGTAGCACATGTAGATACCTGCTCCAACCAAGCCTCTAAAGTACGTGTGGTGCCAATATCTGAGCTGGTGCTTGCGGAGTCAGGTCAAGTGATGGGGCATCTTCTAAGGTGTGCCTCCTCTTCAGGGGCTTCCACATTCTCAGCACCTGAAATGAAAGAGAGGAACAAGGGTTATGCTGTGGTGTGAAGGGAAAGCAGAGAGAGAGAGAGAGAGAGAAGTGGGTGGTGAAAGCATCTGCAGCTTGTCATGCGGAGGGTGTGGAGCGAGATAGAAGTCAGAAGAGACAAAGAGGATTAGGTAGTAAGAAACCCCGCGTGATATCTACTCCAGTGTTGCCAATTGCCACGGCCTCGCCCACAATGGCCAGCATGCTTTTTTTGAGGGGTGGGGGGGGAAGAGGGTGTTCGGGCAGGCTTTTTCTCCTCCAGTGCCAGCCTGCTGATTTGAGCTGTGTGCGACCTTCTCCTACAAGAAGGGAATGTGTTAGTGAGTCTTGAGAGGGTTTGGAGAATGTGCCTGTCATGGTGGAATAGCTGATAGTCTGTAAGATGTGAGTTGTGGGTGTAAGGGTTGTAATAGTGATTGTAGGAGAGTGAAGGGAAACAGGGAAGCGGAGTCTTGTGAGTACTGTGAGTCTTGTGATTAATGAGGCTATAAGTGGTGGAGCTGTGAGCTAAGAGTAAGAGAGCAGTATTCTTACCTCAACAACTCTAGTGAGATCATTAAACTTCTTCTGGTATTCCAGCCATGTCCTAGGCTCCTTGCATACAAATACTCTGCAATCTCTTCACATTGCTGGAGTAGTTCATGCCTGGAGGGCTTCCTGCCCACTGGGGGGGAAGAGGATGTCCCTCCTCCTGTCCAGCCTGCACCAGGATCTCCAAGGCAGCATCCGAGAACCTTGCACCAACCTCCTTCTCCTCATACACACCACTATTACAACCTTCACACGCACAACTCACATCTTACACATCAACTCTCTCAACGCTTGCTTCAACCATATCTCTACTTCCAAAAGTGTTTCTGTGGTGTCTGCTGGCAGAATGTACCTCCCCTTTAAGAGGTGCTGATCATCTTTAAGTGATGTCATAGACGCCTGATATCCAGCCCTCCCCTTATAGGTATGGAGCCAATGATTAGTGCTGGCAGCATGCTTGCTTGATTAAAATGATCAGGCAGCACGAATATGACGTCTGTGTGAGTCAATTATAACAGGCGCATGCAGTACACGCCCTGCCCCCTGCACACCTGATTCCATGTGATCAGATTTCCAGGCCAATGGATTTGTTTCCACACATACCCAGGCTTAACTCACCACAACCTCTCTCGACCCCTCCACTGCTTTTGTGTTATCAGACTGCTTGTCCGATATCTACTCTTAGAGGAGCCGCAATTGCCTCCAGTTATACGTTGTGAAGTCCAAAGCCATCATCTTCGGCTCCTGCCACAAACTCCGTATTCTTGCCAGGAATTCCATCCCCCTCCGCAACTACTGTCTCAGGTTGAACCAAACTGTTTGCAACCTTGGTGTTCTATTTGACCCACAGATAAGCTTCCATCCCCGTTTGCACTCCATCACAAAGACAGCCTACTTCCTCCTCTGTAACATTACCTGCCTCTGCATCCATCTCAGTCCCTCTGCTGGTGAAACTCTCATCTGCACATTTGTCACCTCCAGACTCAACTGTTCCAAAGCTCTCCTTGCTGGCTGCCTATCCTCCATGCCCTGTAAACTTCAGCTCATCCAAAACTCTACTGTCTGAATCCTATTCCGCACCTCATCCCGCTCACCCATCACCCCTGTTCTCATTGTCCTACATTGGCTTAAATTCAAAATTCTCATCCCTGTGATTAAATCCTTCCATGGCCTTGCCTCTCCCTTTCTCTGTAACCCCCTCTGACCCTGTAGCCTCCCCAGAACTTTCTGTTCTTCTGATTCTGGTATCTTGTGCATTCCCCAATTTTATCCCTCCATGGGTGGCTGTGCCTTCAGCCACTAGGCCCCACGCTCTGGAATTCCCTCCATCTCCATTTCTTCCTTTAAGACCCTAATTAAAATCCACCCCTTTGACCAAACTTCCAGTCACCCCTCCTATTATCTCCTCCTTTGACTTGCTGTCCATTTTAATTGATCGTGCCTCTGTGAAACAGCTTGGGAAGTTTGTCTATGTTAAAGTTGCTATATAAACGCAACTTGTTGCTTTATCACATTGGTATGGGCTAGAGTTGAACCCGGCCCCAGAAATAAAAGGCCAATGTTTAGCACCCACTACAGCAAACTTACTATTTTAATATCTTAAAAATCACAATTTTTACTGGAGCTATTTATATTAGTGAGTACTGTGGATATCAGGACACATTTTGAGGCCACATGGTTTTAAAATATCATTTTCTATATATTCATCAATATGTAGGAAAGATATTGAGCAAAATGCAGTATGCATTTTGCAGTATGCATTTTGCTTTCTGGTTTTGTTCAATTATTTATTTTTATTCAGTCCTTCATAGTCACAGTTGTGTAATATATCTTTTTTCTTTTCTGTATTTATGATTTCCAGTGAAATGTTCTGCATTTCCAGGTATTGATTATGCTATGTACCAAGAACAGACAAAGAATTTTTATTGTGAAATTCTGTTAAGTGCATTTGAAATCAAAACTGTTCAAAGGTCAGTCTAGTCTTTGGTGACTGAATGCAACAAGATTTATTGACATTTCTCTATCTTCACTTTACATGCTGCCCCACAAGAGAATTTACTCAGGCTGGAAGGAACATCATCTCAGTGATCATGGCACAGGTTGTTAAATGTAGCTTTGACTATGCTTTTGCTCTCATTAGCATTGTAGGGTATCACTGACGAGGATACACTTTATTTACACATTAAACACCATTATATTGCGATTTCTGATTTAGAGGAAATAGCCAGACTGCTGTACCTCACTCTGAAGAATCATAACTGCATGATTGAAATGGTGAAGCTCTAGAGTAGCTGAGGTACCATACAGCTGTGCCAAGGCAGACCCGCTCCTAGAGAAAGGAAAAGAGAAAAATAATCAGGCTGAATATAGCATTTCCCCAACTTCAAAATTAAAATTTCCCCCCATCCAGAATGAATCTTATTGTATTCTTTTACCATCTGGTTTGCTGACTGGTTCTTAAAAGATCTGTCAGCTGAAAAAGGCACCAAGTCCATCTTACTAATGTTAATTGAGCACAATGAACTGGCCAAATTTCCAAACCAATTGTTAATATTTTAACAGGTGCTAAAATCAACTCACTATCAAGCCCATTACATCTGATTTGGAAGGCAAACAGATGCAATAAGAAAAGCTTTGACAACATGAAGGATGTTTAATCTTCTTAAATGCTGATTTGGATAAAGTATTTATGTGGTTTTAGATCAAATTCCTACTTTAATGTATTTGGAATTTATCCAGCACTGCTAATGGGGTAGTTTCGGCTAGAATGGACTTTGCTGGATAATGCACATCACATAGGAGAGGTGGTTTCTATAAATAAAATGTGGTAACACCCATAGTAAATTAATAAGCAGTTTTAATAGTGGGATATGGGTAAAGAATTTAAGTTTTGAAATGAATCTCAAAAGCAGTAGTGCACTGCAGTGTCTGGTGAGTTACCTGAGCTTTGTATTTACAAAGTCTGCTCTCCTTCTATTCTGTGTTTTAAGCTCATTGGCTATACATCATTGATCTAAATTGCCAATTTCTGCCTGAGTGAAGCTATAAATGTTTGTTAAATAACATTAATGACAATTTAGAGGGTTTAAAAACTCAATAAAGGAGTTACTTTTAAATTATTTTCATCATGCACATGCTGAGTATAGTCAGAGAGCAACAGAGATGACAGTATATGTGTAAGTATCAGAACTTACTTTGCTTGGAAAGCATTGTTAGTGCCTCTATGGTCCAAGTCATGACACAGGCAGCCTACCATTAGACCAAGAACTTCCGTGTCTGTTAAAATTTCCTGAAAATCTGCAGTCTGGCAAAACAACAAATATATATGAGGTAAGGTCCAATGGGTCCATAGCTTGTGTCTGTGGGGTTGACTAAAAGCAAGATAAAAGTATTCATAGCAAGTGAGCTCAATTATAGGAAGAAAACCTGTACCCAACAACTTCAATTATACAGACTGTAATAAACTCTGGCTCACAGCTCCATCTTTAGGTGGTTTTCTTTTTACTTTTCTCTGTTTTATTTGTATACCAGGTGCTGCAACAATAGGGTGCAGCTGCAAAGAATTCTAATATGGAGAGTACGGTACAAGAATAACCATGTTGGCAGGAAGGAAAGACTTGAAGATGTTACCAACAGGTAAGTCACATATTTTGATTGTCAGCAACCTTGGTTTAACAAATAATGATTGATTCTGCATTTAAACTTCTGTGTATAAGGGAGAGTTTTGAGCAATGAGGTTGGGTGAAAGAGCTCCAAGAGGAGGAATGGTTTATGAGGATTTGATGCTGGCATTATGTGTTAGTTTGATACAGAATGTTGAGGTAAAGCTGCAGTAACTTGATTTGGGTCCATCCCAAAGACAAGATAAAAGATATTGCATCCCTTTATAATAGTGAATTATCTGGTAACCTACTGTAAACTTGACCATATCTTCTGATGAATTTTATGACTATAGCCTGGAAAGTACTGTAAGCAATCTTATTGTAGGAATTTTTAGCACATTTATGTCAAAATCCTTTTTGCTTTTTTAACAGAAACATTTATTTTAAATGGGTTAATGTCTCTGCCAAAATAATGGAGAGAGGAATTTGATAGAGTGCATTAAAGTTTTCTACAATAACATTGCTGATAGTAATTTCCAGGAGTATATAGTGGGACTTGCCATTTAAGACTCTTCCAATGGAAGATCACCCCTCGTGTGCAACCGTAAAGGTTTGGCAGAAAGGGTTCTCTATTATAATTGACCTCTAATGACAAACCATCTGCTGAACATGACTAGCAACCAGATCTGTCCAATTGTAATTAAAAACCACACCCAACTGTATATTCGCTCGTAGCCCATGTCTTTTGTTTTCTCTGAGAGTAGTGTACTGCAGCTAAATATGAGACAGCCCTTAAAGCATTTTCAACATTTTGCCTTTGACCTTGTCTTGAGAATATGGGATTGTCTGGCTGATTTGAGAGTAGATCACAGAGCTATGAATTGGCATAAACTTAATTTCTTCCAGCAGTGAGCCGAAAGGTTTTGCGCCATGTTTTATAGAATGCTGATTTTAAAATTCCATAGACTTATTCAGAGAGCACTAAAACCTGCAGACCTCAAAAGGTGATCTTCTGTTGACAAACTCTGAAGGAGCCTTAAAGTTTTCCCCTGTTCAGCTTCCTAAAAAGGTATCACTCCGAGCAAAGTGCTAAGAAATGATGGAGCTGGCTTGCAGCACGGAGGTAATCAAGAAATAATTCACATGGTGACAATATTAGCCTTTAATTTTGTTAAAACAAGTCTCACTTCAGTGCAGGATTAAATTTTGAAAGAGCTATTAAATGTAAAAACAAATATTTTGTAGATTTTCGCTCCTATTTTAAGTCCAGTTTATTTAGGATTACAGAATTTTCCTGCAATGAGGGTTCACCTATTTTTGAGAGACCATCTGTTCTCAGTAGAATAGGTAGCCTTAAATGATGGGGTCCACTATTATTTTTCAGTTTTTATATCTCATTATGTCCCTCTAAAATTGTCAAGCACTGATTTAACTTTACCATTAGTGTTGTAAGTAAACAGCTGAGGAGTTTGGACCACTACAGAGCAACAATAAATACAAAGTGTTGACACAGGGTACATAAATTGTGGGGGAGTGATCATTCTGCTGATCATAAACCACATCAACAAAACTCCTCAGTTGAAGTAAAGTCTTTGAACTCTATGCCAAGCATTCAGTAGCCTATGCTGCAAATAAATCCCTTTTCCCCTTAGCATTTGCAACAACATTAAAAGTAGTAATTATGAGTGAATGGACTTTACATTAAAGCAGGGAACAAAGCAGTTTATTAATAGTTTATTAATGTTATTATTAACACATATCCAAGACTTAAAAAAAACCTGTGGTCTCTCTAGTACAGAGCCTACTTATGTGTATATACCAGCCTTTATTGGATAAGATTCATGCAGCACATTTCTGCAACAATCTGAGATGAGTTTGTCCTTAATATGCTCATTTTTGTTCTATTTTATGTTTGATGTAAGAATTTTTAATTTGTTTTAGAATGTGCCAATTGATCTCTAACTTGGATGTGTTAAATGGAATCTTAATAAAGCTACTCACTAATAAACTATATTGAACAGAAATAAAATCATATGTGGGGTGGGGCTTAGCAGCAGTGAGAAGAGGTTGTGTGGTACTGAGCTTTTGTAGTATTGAGAGGATGGTCCCTGGATTTAGTAACACTAGAGTGAGGGTCGTGAACTTCCCAACACCAGTGAAGTGGCGATGCTGGGACTTGGCAGCATGGGGGAAGATTGTGTCATGTGATTTTGCAGCATTGTGGAGGGGCAACTTTGGGATTGGCAGAACTGAACGGGGTAATGTGGCCTTTAGCTCACTAGTGGACTCCAGGGGCATGATTTTAGCTCAGAGCTGGGAACCCAGCGCATGTATAGATATTAGCGTGGGGAACCCGGAAGTCAAGCGAGTGCGTCCCAATCTACAATCACAACTCAATTGAAGGTAAATATTTGTGCTTCCTGGTTTCCCCATGCCAGATTGACAGGCTGGCTGCCTGTTGGAAGGGAAAGGAGCAATGAATCGGAGTTGTGGGCTGTAGAAGAAATTGAGGTGGGGGGACGTGGATGACATCAGGCGGGCCTTGGAGAAGATCGGGGGGGAGGGTCTGCCGATCATGGGGGTCTGATCGTGCCGGGTGAGCTTGTTGGGCCTGAATGAAGCACTCCTCCTCATCCTGGCCCACTAGCAGTGCAATAAAGGCACTCACCTCATGGATCCACCCCTTCTCACCTGCTTTTACCTGACGTGAATCAGAAGCGATGGGAAACCCGAACAGGTAAAGTTAAATTTGTTCGATATTTCTAATCTGATCTGATCGAAGTTTATAAGATATTAAGGGGAACAGATAGGGTGGATAGAGAGAAACTATTTCCGCTGATTGGGGATTTTAGGAGTGGGGGCACAGTCTAAAAATTAGAGCCAGACCTTTCAGGAGCGAGATTAGAAAATATTTCTACACACAAAGGGTGGTAGAAGTTTGGAACTCTCTTCCGCAAACGGCAATTGATACTAGCTCAATTGCTAAATTTAAATCTGAGATAGATAGCTTTTTGGCACCCAAAGGTATTAAGGGATATGGGCCAAAGGCAGGTATATGGAGTTAGATCACAGATCAGCCATGATCTTATCAAATGGCGGAGCAGGCACGAGGGGCTGAATGGCCTACTCCTGTTCCTAATACACACAAAAAATTAAGTGCCTCAACTATCGCAATGAGATCATTACCCTTTTAAATATCAGCTCGCGGCTTTGAATAGGGTCGGGACTTCCGTGCATCCAAACACACCAGGGTTAAACCCAGAAGTTGGATGCGTTGGAGTCGGGATGCGGTCCCGCTCCAAAACAAACTATTTATACTGCCCACCTGACCTCACCTCACCCCACCTGTTGGGGGTTAAAACTACCCTCCAGGTGTCTGTCAGCAGTGAGAAGGGAAAGGGTCTGATCGCTTTGGGCAAGTAGGGTCCTGGGTCTGCAGGCACTAGTTTATAATTTACCGATAAATATCTGCAAATATTGCATTAATTGTTTTGTGATTGATTCCTGAAAAAATACTGGCGGGAATTTCCTCGCGGGTTCTCTCGATCGGCCTCCGTAACTTTGGCGTAAGGTAGGCAGAAACCCTGTTTATCTGGGGTCGCCGCTGAAGTTACAGCTGCTGAGTGGAAGAACCCCAAAGGAAATTCCCAGCATCTGTTTTCTTTAGATAAATATTACACCACATAAGTAATCATACAGATTCCACTCCATGTCTCTGCCTTTCTGGAATGGTAAATAAACACACTACTGCTTTAATAAAATTTTATTTTTATTTTCAAATCAGCAAGATACAGTCACCAATTTTTGCATCTCTTGGAAAAGGAGTAGGCGGTGGTAGGGCTTGCAATCAACATCCTTTGTAAGTTACCAGTCTTCCTGTCAATCAAACACTTGCAGAAATTATATCAGAACACGTTATTTAGCTGGAATAAGTAGTCCAAAGTTTTTTTTGATTTTTATAAACCTGAGAACAATATGTTGTTGGGTTAATGTCCAGAAACAAATTACTGTACACAAGTTTTGGTATTTTCTATTCAACAACAAATAATTTTAATTTCACTCATCTATAGCCGCTGTATAAACACATCTTATGTAAAGGTAATTAAACATAAACAATAGTGTGTGTTTTTTCCCTGTGTGCCCTCCATTTCTCTCTTCCCTGTTCCTGTCCCCATCCAACTTCTCCCATCCTCCCCCTCCCTTTCATCTTGCATTTTTCCCCTACCCAGTTCCTCAGAGCTGTGCTGGAAATAATTGGGTTTGGATAGTCCGCTCTTTGCTCCAGGAACAAAGCTGCAATGGTTAACTGAAGGCAGTGTCGCATTACTTTCCTCTCTCCAGGACATGAATGACCCCCTCTTTCCGCCCCCCCCCCTGTTATTTGCTCTTCTGATTGGGCTGTGGTGATGCAGATATATTCACATCCAATTATACATGCAATCACAGCAGATAAAATTGTGTACAAGGTATCACTCTGTGCCAATCACAGCCCATATCAGTATAGGAGGAATTCCACCAAGACAAAGAGTTTGTCTTTGCCCCCACCCCACCACCCCAGTATTCCAGGCAAAATATGATTCCTTTTCTTTCAAGTAAACCTGTACAAACTCTCAATATTTGGGACTGCAGATTATTCACGACCTGCATTTATATAATTCTATCCAAAATGATTAGTCCCAAGCGGAGTACTGAAGATGAACATTCTCCCTAGGCTGCTATGTATTTTCTAGATGTTTACAGCATATATACCATTTACCATCTTTAAGGAATTAGACCTGCATGTTACTCACTTTTTTATGGAACGGTAAGTGGTCTCTTCTTGGTCTTTGCTACTTCCAACATCTCAAACATGGGGATGTAATTTGTTTGTTTGCCAAATTGCATCTGACTTACTGGCAGACAAGGATCAGATGTATCCATGAGTGACTTGTGTCTCTGGAATAGTAGTAGATAGCACTACAGCAACAATGTTGTAGATACTTACTTGTTGGCAACTTGCCTTTTCTCCGGCAACCCAGGTATATTACAATCTTATCAATTAATTTGGCTCACTGTATGGATTTGATGACATATTTGCTTTTTCAAAAAAAAGGTACAGGGTATCTACCCCAATCTGTCACTTTAGGATAACCTTAATATCCTGTCTTAAACCCCTCCTCAACTTCTTGGGATGGTCAGGGATTCAATACTTGGGATGATAAAGGCCTTAAGTACACGTTGCAGCCCTTCCTTAGAGGATTCTAGGGTCCCATGCTGTTCTGCAAGAAGCATTGTTTTTGGAGAGTTTTTTTTTTTATATAGATTACTTAAAATTCATCACTTGTTATGTGATATTAATGTTACTGGGCCTCTACTTTCAGCGTTTTTGTTCTTGTTAAGACTTTGAAGTGTTATGTTAATTCATTGTTTCTTCTAAACTCAAACTGATTGATTTTTTTAAAAAAAAATCATCTACATATTAATAGCAATATTGTGACATGGCAATGGGGACCCCACATTTATAATTAATTCACCTCGCAACATTGAATACCAAGCTCAGCTGTGTTGCTGCAGTGAGGTAGTGAATGGAGGCTGGGTTCCGATCCCATTCAAAGTTCCAGAGGTTTTGGTATTAAATTTACACCATTGCAAGTAAATTAAATCTAACCAAATGAACAAAGATCAAATCTAAAATGAATATTCTTTTTCAATGCTGTTGTTTTGACACTTTGGGGAAAATGTTAGTGTTTTGGGGGTGGGGGGAAGGTTTCTGGGTGCGATTGGCCTGATTGACAGGCTAGCTGGCGGGTAGGAAGGCCTGCTGCAGCATGGCGCAGCCGGGGATGGGTGGGAGGGAGGGAGGGAGGGATCATGGGCTGGGGAGAAGACTGGGGGGGGGGCTGGGATTTGGAGATTGGAGGTCACTGGAGGCTGGCTGGCGAGCAGGAGAAGATCGGAGGGGCCGGGGAGAAGATCGGATGAGCAGGGATTTCGCTGGAGGTTAGGTGAAGAGTTTGGGGTGGGGGGGGGGTTGCTGCGGCCGATCGTGGGGTTCCTGTTGGCCAGGTAAGCTTGTTGGGCCTGAAGGAAACACACCTGCTCCTCCGAGCCCACAAACAGTACAATAAAGGCACTCACCTCATGGATCCAGCCCTTCCCGCCTGCTTTCGCCTGACATGAATGGGAAGCGATGGAAACCCGATCGGGTAAGGTTAAATTTGTTTCATTATTCCAATGCACAAAATACTAGTACCTCAATTAAGTACTTTGCCCTTTTAAGTATTGGCCCGCCGGCTTTAAGTGGGGGTGGGACTTCCTGGTGTCTGCTGTCCACATGGATACAAACCTGCCTGGGTTAAACACAAGTGGGCGACTTGGAACCGGGCTGCGGTCCCGCTCCAAAAAGCTGTTATTTTAACCTCCCATCCACCCGTTCTTAGGGATTAAAATTTACCCCTTTTGTGTCTGTCATATATTACTGTACTTTGTTAGAATACTCACTGTCAACATTGCAAACATGCACTGAGACACATTAAATGCATGCCGCCAGTTGTGGTAGAGAACCATTCTGTAATTCTTCCGGACAGTCAGTAACCACCTGCACAAAGTCTGTAAGACACAGCTTGTAAATCCAATGTACAGAACAACAACTTTCATCTATGTAACACTTTAATGTGATAAAACGTTCAAGGCACTTCAGAGGAGAAGTGGACGCTATGCAGTCATGGAAGGGAAGGGAAAGATGATTGAATGCATGGTCGAAAAGTTAGATTTTTGAGGAGGCTTTTAAAGGCATGGAAGGAAGTAGAAAGGCTAAGGGGTAGATGGAGAGAGAGGTTCACAGAGCAGGACTGAGATGACTTATGATTCTGTCACCAAAAAAGGAACAGTGGGACTGGACGAATCAAAGGACAAGAAGGCATAGCCTGTGACATATGGAGGTTACGGAGGTTGTGAGGGGAGAGCCAGTGGAAGGATTTGTAAACCAGAACAACATTTAACTACAGGCCTTTGGCCAGTGGAGGTCAGTGAGGACAGGGGTAAGCGGGACATTTCACAGGACAGAATGTGGGCAGTGGAGTTTTCGATTAGTTGGAGTTTGTGTAAAGCGGTGTTGTCCAATACATTTGCCACTAGCCACATGTGGCTAATTGGGAATCCGGATGTGGCTAATTGCACTTTTGATTAGTAAATAAAAAAAATAAGACATAGTGATTGGGCGTGTGATCTCACGCTGATGTTTGCATGGCGCATGGACCTGTACTTTAAACTTTTTGTGTGTTTTTTGGTAAAATGATAAGACGAAACGCAGAGTGTTCAAGTGATTTTTGATTGTTGAATGTGATTTACTTCCTTGGTTACTGCTTATTGGTTAACTGCTAAAATAGTGTGTAACACGGGTGAAAACACCGGGTCTTCAGCAGCATGGAAACATCAGCAACATTTTCCGTAGAGGGGAGCTGTCATTGTGATCAGCTTGATCAATCGCTTCAGACCAGCAGAAGAAAGCAAGCCCAACCAATAACAAGTAGTTCCAACAGGGCCCATCATGGTAAAGGGCAAGCAGCATCCAAACACATTCTGGACAGAGCAGGGGCAGGTGTGGCGCATCTTGTTGTGCAAGTCAAAATTCTCACCAATCACTTTGAAGTCAAAGTACCGTTTGCAACTGCTGGACAAAAACCTAAAAGCTGCACTAAGATGTACTGTGTCTAATACATTCAGGCCAGAATGCCAAACTTTGGTGAAAGAGAAATATTGCGAAGATCCACGCTGAATGGAGGTAGATGTTTAAGTAAATATACACTAAGTACATTTACCTGTAATGTGTGTACAGCATTTTCTACTAAAATTAGTGCCTGTGGCTAAAACTGTCACCGTAGCCACACCTGTGGCTAGTTAGTGATTTCTATTAGACAACACAGGTATAGAATGGATAAGGAGGCCAATGAGGAGAGCATTGGACAAATTGAATCTTACGGTAATGAAAGCGTTGTTGTTTCAGTGGGGGTGAGGTAAGCAAATAATGTTTCAGAAATGGAAGTAAGCAGGTTGAAGTGATGGATACAATATGGAGTTTGGAGCACTTTTCAAGGTAATACAGGATTGTGCACTGTCTGGTTCAGCCTGAGCAAGCACATGGAGAGGGGTGTGGAGTCTCGCAAGGCTACAAGGTTTTGGTGGGAGGCAAATAAAATGGCTTCAATTTTCTCAATGTTCGACTGGAAAAGCTCTGGCTAATCAGTGACTTTATGTCGAATAAGCCACCTGACAAATGGTTGTGCAGTTGAAGATTGTGTAGAAGTAAAGTTGGGTATCATAAGCACGCATATTGAAACTGAACCCATGTTTATGATTATTGTTCCCAAAGGGAAGCACATAAATGAGGGATCTGGATGGAATTTGGGGATAATCTGAAAGTAACTGTGTGGGAATGGGTGGAGACATCAATGCTGGAGATGTGTTGGCTACATGGAGACAGGTAGGAGTGGAACCAAGCAAGGAAAGTCCTGTGGAGTGAACCATTGAGGAGAGACAGCGAAGGAAGGTGTCAGAGGTGAAAACTGCAGAGAGATCAAAGACCGTGGTCACAGTAACAGACAATGTTGTTAGTGACTTTTTGCCCCTGGCAGTCTTCTGTGCTGTGGGTAGGGTGGTTGCCGGATTGAAGGGACCTGAGCAGGGAATTACAGAAGAGGTGAATGCAGAGCTGGGTGCCAACAACGCATTCAATAATCTTGGAAAGAAAAGGTATGTTAGATCGGTGATGATAGTTGGACAGAACAGAGGGATGGACAGAACAGAGGGATGGGCAATAAATGCAGGCCTTGCCAGCGACACCCACATCCCATGAACAAATGAGAGTCGAGGCTGTGCGAGGATTGAAAGACAGTAATATGCTCAAATGAGCAAAAGGTGCCAGGGAGTAAGGGGAGAGGCCCAATTGGGACCTGCCAAGGCCACACTACTGTCGATCCAATTTTGGTGGCCACTGTGGTGGGATGTACAGCCAGGTGGGGGACTTTAATGAGAGGGGAAGGAGTCACTATCTATAAGCCAGGTTTCTGTCAGGCACAAAATGTCAAACTCATCCAGGATCATGTCTTACACATTTTATATAAATACTGTAAACAAATATCTTGTATATTACACAATTTACATTTTTATAAATTATTCTACTTGTATTTGGATGAATTACCTCATAATCAATTTTGAATTTCTGCACCATTCCAAGCTCCATAAACATTCTGAGGGCTGCAGTGATCATAGCATCTTTGTCAAGAGAGAAGTCATTGAAATGGAATTCATCAATACTGAGTTCAGTAGCAAGTGGGATGTTTGCTGCCTGCAAATGGAGAGAATTCTCAGGCTTTTTAATAATTCAAAACTGAGGTTTCACTTTGATTTTTCATCTGCTCTTCGCAGCAAATAATAGAGAGAGATTCTTCGAAAGCTCCCCAAAGAAAAAAGATCGAACCTTTGGACTACTGCTGCGTCTTGGGGAGATGTTTTAAAATCAGTCTGCAGTGATAGTGGTATACAGAATGATGTTAAAAAGTACAGAACTAACCATATTCTATGCATCTTTTCATTCAGGAAACTGATATACATTTATTTCTTTATTCTAGATTTATGAAATATAAGCCTATTTCATATCTGATATTTTCAGCATCCCAATCCTGCAAGATCCTGTTCAAAGACATTGTTAAAGCAATAGTTCTATTCAGGGTTTCAACTGTTTTTCATGGAAAAACAATCTTTATTTTCTTAATGTCCAATATGTGGTATACTAAAGACCTGCCGATGGATAGTTCTAATTTTTTTAAATAGTTTTCAGAGTACAAACATTTGATTTTTTTTTTCCCTCCTTAATCCTTCATACATCTTTTGTAATTTTTTGTATCTATTGTGTACATTGAGTCTATAGTCCATATGCAGGTGGCCATAGACTTATTTATATAGTTGTACTACCCGAGGGACATGTTTATTTCATTTATCTGAAGTCTGTTGAGGAGAACACTTAGTTCTTTTTTTAAAAAAAAGTAAATAAATAATCTGTAAGCAATGCCACAGATACTGCTCTTTGAGCTAAAAAAGATTTTCAGCAAGATATTCAGTATAAACAAGGCCTGTTTTATATATTTGCTTTCACTACTGGCTCCTTAATCGCTCTTCAGTTTCACTCAATGGGGTTGAAATTCGCCATGTGCAATAGTGAATCAGCAGCCCGTTTAACACTCCACCCAATTTATTTTTTATTGACTTCGATGGAAAAGAAAATTGGGCCCGGTGTGGAACGGGCCGCTCCTTCGTTATCATCTGCTTTGCACTACCGCCCAAGACCAATTTGAACCCCAACTTTGAATTTGTCTCTACAAAGGCTGCTGGTTGTTACTCGCCTGCCTCCACCCAGGAACACCTGCATTAAGAGAATCTGCAATGCTATCGTCAGTAGTGACCTGTGATTGGCTGACAGATAGCACAATTTAAACGGGGCAGGACAAACATTTTTTTTCTGTGATAAAAGAATCTCTCCCATATCGGGTAGGTGCCCCAGCCCCTGACTTACCACGTGATAAACTCGCCCAGTAAATTATGATACTAACAGTCAGCAAGGACCCTGTAGGAGCATTATTTAAATTATCCATTCTATACAGGTTAGTTGCTGGCTTGTCTTCTTAGGCTGCTGGTTAACTTCTGGGCCTTTTTTGGGCTATTTTCTGCATTCAACAACTGAATTTGGACTTCTGTTAACAATTTTGTGCTGGTGCTGCTTTTGTTTACCTTAAAAACAGTTCTATTGTAGTCACGGGTGGCCAGGGTCCAAGGTACCGTAGACTGCACCCACATTGCCTTGCGGACAACCCAACACCAGCCTGACATCTTTCTCAATAGAAAGGGATACAACTCCTTGAATGTACAGCTTGTTTACGACCACAGGCAGCGCATTGTGCCCAGATTCTTGGCAGCAGTCATGACTCATTCATCCTTCGCCAGTCCTCTTATGTCACCTTTGTAACTACCAGGCCATCAGGTTACAGGCTAACTACTGGGTGACAAGGATTATCCTCTTCAGACTTGGCTCGTGGCTCCTGTCAGGATCCCAGGCACAGACACAGAGCTAGCCATGCTACCACCAGAAATATCATTCAGCAGACCATCAGACGTGCAGCTAATAAGCAGTGTGGGTAGTGCTGGCTGCACATCCGGCTCACTATAACGAACTGCCTGCAAGAATTTCACGTCGTCCTTCTACTGACGTGAACATTGTGTGCAGCCCCTCCGCGTCCATTTACAAGCATAATCAAATTTCTAGGCTAAAGACTCAATTTGAAGGGAAAGGCTCCCCATGTGCCTCCAACCTCCGAACTAGCGGCAGCAAATACAACAGCTGCAGCTACTGGCATATAGCTCATATCTGACATTTTGGTTCTGGGCGCACACAGGCTGACTTTTATCAGCTTGCCGGTATATAGCAACAATGCACTTTGATATTACTGGAATGCATGAACCCTCAACCTATGTAAAAGAAAGTCCACATCTGGATTGGAAGTTGCAAATATTATTTTGCATTAACTGCACATGTGTGGAATCCTCACATGCCATTTCTTTAAATGCATGTTTGCAAATTTGGAGCAACAACACATGCAACTATTGCATATATGCAGTTATCCATTGTTGCAGAATCCATATTAGGAAATTTCAGTTGGCTGATTTAACTGATTGCCAAAATATGCAGCTTACTTTACAATGAGTCCACCCTGACTTCGGCAAAGGTAATCATCTTGGATGGGAGGAGCATTTGCTCCTCCCGTCTTGACATGTAAGGACTGCAGTGTAGGTAGTGGGAGCCTCAAGCTGGAGATGTGTTGGCTTTGTTGAGACAGGTGGTAGTGTATATCCTCCACATCCTACAGTGGGGAAATTAATATCTTGTTTTTCATTTCTTAAATGACACAGTTTCTTCATGTATCACAAGTCCAACCAATGATTTCCATCTTTTACTTTTGGTGGCTATAACCTTAGTCCTCCTTCATCAATCACAACATTCCTGGTCTCACTATCTCCTCTGACCTCAAATGGAACTCCCACATTTTCCATTATTGATAAAGCTGCTGGGGGACAGAAGCTCAGTTTCCTCCTTTGTGCCAAACACTTCTTTTCCCATCAATAACTCTTAACTGTCCATCAAACCCAAGTTTGTCCAAGACTTCGATACAATCTAACTCTTCCAGTATTTCTCTCACGCCCCTGAGGATTCAGGATAAAACTTATCATTTAACAGGTTCCCTACACTACAGCTTCCAACTCCTCTCCATCTTGCAGATTGGAGGATGCAACCATTGTATCAATATTAGTATGGTTGATATTCCTTTAAACGTTCCCCTCTCATTCCTTCTAAGCTCCAAATACACTTTCTTACATTATCTTCCTGCTTTCTGTATCCTCACTTGTTGATATCAAGAATCATTACACAGCCTCCTATTTCATTCTTTTCCAGAACTTCAAAACTATCTAACTCATTGTCTCCCTCAATCTTCCCTTTTAACAATCTTTAGGCTTTTAAAATCCAAGCTTAGTGTCACCTTTTTCTTGATTTTAGCTCACTCTTTTTCTCTTCAAACCTAGTGGTGTCTTGCACTATGGGTCTTGGGCCTTCATATTGGTTTCTTGATTGAACAAGTACTGTTGGCTTTTGTAGCACAATTCCAGCAGTGCACAACATATACAGCTAAAAAGCCATGTCTGGAAATGTGCTACCTTTTACGAACATAATGATTCTAAATGTATAGCAAAATTTGATAAACATTGCAAGACAATCAGCTTGGATGTATGTACAGTTCTCAGTGCTGGACAGTATTGTTGTATAACTGATGCTAACACAATCTGCAGCATGCTGCTTTGTACTTTTACCATGCAGTAATTAATCATTTGTACACCAACTAGTGACAGAACTTACTTTCTCCCCAGTTTGCTAGTTGGCAGTTGTCCAGTTCATTGAGATATAAACACAACCACTGCATTATGACAATGTAAAATTCAGTACTGTAAAGCTACAATATGCCACATCCTCGAGGTTCTAACACTTCTAAAAAGTAATTCGGACTCCAGTGTGAAATTAGCCTGTATTACTTCAGACTCACTAAAAGGACTGGAGCAGTATAATAGGCAATTGTTTTGAGGTGCTATATATTCTGCCTAGAGAAAGGCAAGATGAAAGAATTATCTCACAGTACAGCCCACATTTGAAAACTGAACCAGTTTGAAAACAGTTTCCTTTTAATTATTCTAGGAATGTCCAATTCACCAGCCCTGGGTAAAAACAGTAAGAAAACCAACATATCTGTGATCTTTTCGTAATTGAAAAAGAAAAGTAGTCTTCTTCCCTACAATAAGGAGAAAACTTTGACTTGATTCAAGATAAAAATATATTCAATCATGAATGTTAGTTGACAGTGCAAAACTGTTGCAAGAAACTAGTTTCAGTTCTTCAAGTGAAGTTTGTAGAATTTTAAGGCAGTAAGCCTCTTTGGAGTATGGAGTTTTGTTAGAGTAATAATTTGAAGATATTCAAATATGTAAGAAGATATACCAGATCATTCAGTAACATTTACATTGGAATTTGAGGAAGGGGAGTGTTGAGTAGGTTCTCTCGACCCTTCAATGAGCAAGAAGCCCAGGGTTGCTCCCTGGCAACTGTACATGGTGCTATGAAATCTTTATTGGACAGATGGCATTTTGGTTTAGAATCTGTCTGACTTCTACGGTGAAGATAGTAGAGAGAGAACAAGCACTACAATTGACTCATACTATTCCTGATCCATCAACTCATGCCTTTCCTGATCCGTAAAATCTTTACATGATTGCCACTTTTAATAGTCTTATGTTGGCACTGGAATATTGAAAAAAAACCTGTATTCTCTATTCTACAAGTAAATTGGAACTTGATGGTCCTCAGTAATAATGAGCTAGTATCAGTAATGGTGACCATGAAACTACCGGATTGTCGTAAAAACCCATCTGGTTCACTAATGTCCTTCAGGGAAGGAAACCTGCCATCCTTGTCTGGTTCTGGCCCATATGTGACTCCAAACCCATAGCAATGTGGTTGATTCTTAACTGCCCTCTGAAATGGCCTAGCAAGCCACTCAATTGTACAATCCCGCTACAGAAAGTCATAAAGAATAAAACCGGACGGACCACCCAGCATCGGACCACTAGGCATTGGACACGACAAAGTCAAACCAAGCCCAGTCAACCCTGCAAAGTCGTCCTCACTATCATCTGGGGATTTGTGCCAAAATTGGTAGAGCTGTCCCACTGACTAGGCATAGCCATACTCACAGAATCATAGGTTTCAGCCAATGTCCCAGACTTCTCCATCACCATCTCTGGGTATGTCCTGTCCCACCGGCAGGACAGACCCAACAGAGGTGGCTGTACAGTGATATACAGTCAGGAGGGAGTGGCCCTGGGAGTCCTCAACATTGACTCCAGACCCCATGAAGTCTCATGGCATCAGGTCAAATATAGGCAAGGAAACCACCTGCTGATTACCACCTACTTACTGCCCTCCCTCCAGCTGATTAATCAGTACTCCTCCATGTTGAGCACTACTTTGAGGAAGCACTGAGGGTGGCAAGGGCACAGAACGTACTCTGTGTGGGGGACTTTAATGTCCATCACCAAGAGTGGCTATATAGCACCACTACTGACCGAGCTGGCTGAGTCCTGAAGGACATAGTTGCTAGACTGGGCCTGCGGCAGGTGGTGAGAGAACCACCACGAGGGAAAAACCTACTTGACCTCCTCCTCACCAGTCTACCTGTCGCAGATGCATCTGTCCATGACAGTATTGGTTGGAGTGACCATCGCACAGTCCTTGTGGAGACGAAGTCCCGTCTTCACACTGAGGACACCATCCAATGTGTTGTGTGGCACTACCACTGTGCTAAATGGGATAGATTCAGAACAGATCTAGCAACTCAAGACTGGGCATCCATGAGGTGCTGTGGGGCAGCAGCAAAATTGTGTTCTACCACAATCTGTAACCTCATGGTCTGGCATATTCCTCACTCTACTATTACCAACAAGCCAAAGGATCAACCCTGGTTCAATGAGGAGTGTAGAAGAACATGCCAGGAGCAGCACCAGGCATAACTTAAAAATGAGGTGCCAACCAGGTGAAGCTACAACGCAGGACTACATGCATGCTATAGACTGCTATATAGTGCTAAGCAATCCCACAGCCAACGGATCAGATCAAAGCTTTGTAGTCCTGCCACAACCAGTCATGAATGGTGATGGGCAATTAAACAACTAACAGGAGGAGGAGGCTCCGTGAACATCCCCATCCTCAATGATGGCAGTGTCCAGCACGTGAGTGCAAAAGACAAGGCTGAAGCATTTGCAACCATCTTCAGCCAGAAGTGCCGAGTGGATGATCCATCTATGCCTCCTCCCAATATCCCCACCATCACAGAAGCCAGTCTTCAGCCAATTCGATTCACTCCACGTGATATCAAGAAATGGCTGAGTGCACTGGATACAGCAAAAGCTATGGGGCCCCAACAACATCCCAGCTGTAGTGCTGAAGACTTGTGCTCCAGAACAAGCTGTGCCTCCAGCCAAGATGTTCTAGTACAGCTACAATACTGGCATCTACCCAACAAAATGGAAAATTGCCCAAGTATGTCCTGTCCAGAAAAAGCAGGACAAATCCAATCCGGCCAATTACCGCCCCATCAGTCTACACTCAATCGTCAGCAAAGTGATGGAAGGTGTTGTCGACAATGCTATCAAGTGGCACTTACTCACCAATAACCTGCTCACCGATGCTCAGTTTGGGTTCCGCCAGGACCACTCTGCTCCAGACCTCATTACAGCCTTGGTCCAGACGTGGACAAAAGAGCTGAAATCCAGAGGTGAGGTGAGAGTGACTGCCCTTGACATCAAGGTAGCATTTGACCGAGTGTGGCATCAAGGAGCCCTAGTAAAATTGAAATCAATGGGAATCAGGTGGAAAGCTCTCATGTGACTGGAGTCATAACCTAGCACAAAGGAAGATGGTAGTGGTTGTTGGAGGCCAATCATCTCAGCCCCAGGACATCACTGCAGGAGTTCCTCAGGGCTGTGTGCTAGGTCCAGTCAACTTCAGCTGCTTCATCAATGACCATCCTTCCATCACAAGGTCAGAAGTGGGGATGTTCGCTGATGATTGCAGTGTTCAGTTCCATTTACAACCCCTCAGATAATGAAGCAGTTCATGCCCGCATGCAGCAAGACCTGGACAACATCCAGGCTTGGGCTGGTATGTGGCAAGTAACATTCGCGAGAGTCTAACCACCTCCCCTTGACATTCAACGGCATTACTATCACCGAATCCCCCACCATCAACATCCTGGGGGTCACCATTGACCAGAAACATAACTGGACCAGCCACATAAATACTGTGGCTACAAGAGTTGGTCAGAGGCTGGGTATTCTGTGGCAAGTGACTCACCTCCTGACTCCCCAAAGCATTTCCACCATCAACAAGGCACAAGTCAGGAGTAAGATGGAATACTCTGCATTTGTTTAGATGAGTGCAGCTCCAACAACACTCAAGAAGCTCGACACCATCCAAGACAAAGCAGCCCGCTTGATTGGCACCCCATCTGCCACCTTAAACATTTACTCCCTCCACCATCGGCGCACAGTGACTGCAGTCTGTCCCATCTCCAAGATGCAGCAACTCACCACGGCTTCTTCGACAGCACCTCCCAAACCCCTGACCTCTACCACCTAGAAGGACAAGGACAAGGGCAGCAGGCGCATAGGAACAACACCACCTGCACATTCCCCTCCAAGTCACACACCATCCCGATTTTGGAAATATATCGCCGTTCCTTCATCTTCGCTGCGTCAAATCCTGGAACTCCCTTCCTAACAGCACTGTGGGAGAACCTTCACCACATGGACTGCAGCGGTTCAAGAAGGCGGCTCACCACCACCTTCTCGCGGGCAATTAGGGATGGGCAATAAATGCTAGCCTTGCCAGCGACACCCACATCCCATGAATGAATTTTTTTTTAAATTACAGCTATAAATATGTATACAGTATTCACAAAAATATTGAGCGGTTCATGTTAAAGAAAGGTTTCATGGGACCTAAGGAGTTGCTCACTGCAGTAACCCAGCTTCAAAAGCTATAATTAGAGTTTAATTATTGGCAACACAAAAGGCTCAACTTTCAAATGTTCAACACTTTTAAAACTAGTAATTATTTGATCGATCCTCTACTGGTCCTTTAGTACCTTGCAGCTTGAGTGTCACAAAATATTACAATTTCCACAGTATAGACTAGAAATGTATGTTCTGCTTTTGTTGCTCCAACAAGAGGAATATTGATTTCAGAAGGAGTTCACAGTCTCTATTAACACTTTAAAAGAAGGCCTGAGTTAGGTTTCTGAATTGGCCCATTGGTTGTTGGCACTGACTTGGGCCTTGGGCTATAGTTTTCAAAACCATGACATTCTATTTACTGTGTGCTACAATAAGGTGTGAACCAGATAAAAATAGATTTTTATGTCAAAATTGGTGCATCTATTTTTATTGAACAAGTGATATTAGAGATATAGAATGGAGAAAAAAATGAAACCACAAAACTATTAATCAAGGAATACATCAGTTTACACTTAGGAATTCCATCATAGAAAAACTTGAAACCACCACTATTACACCATAAAATTAGCATCTATGCTCAGCAATGCAACTCTAGTGTTTAAAACTCATTTTAGTTTTTTTATATAAATTTACTGTACTTCATATTTTTATACAATTTAGAAGTTCATCAACATTAAACCTATATGAATTCATAGGAAATAATATGCTGGGTTATTGCAACAGATTGTCTGCTCCATACTATAAAATGGTACGTTAATCATGCAGAATGTTTGCTTTAAGTTTTAAAGTCCACCAAATGTTGAATCTGTGAATATATACTTTATATTAACAAAAGCTTACTATGGCTATTCTACCTGGTACATCTATACTTATACTGCCAGTGACCTATGGCTACATAAACAAATTTCATAGCACCATTGGCCTTTTGACATTAGTTTGAATTCCATATCCAGTACATAAGGATCAGTGCTTGGGCCTCAGCTATTTATAATATATATCAATGTCTTAGATAAGGGGACCAAGTGTAATATATCCAAATTTGCTGATGATACAAAGCTGGGTGAGAAAGTAAGCTGTGAGGAGGACACAGAGGCAGCAAAGGGATACAGACAGGATAAGTGAGTGGGCAAGAAGGTGGCACATGGAGTATAATGTGGGGAAATGTGAAATTATCCACTCTGGTAGGAAGAATAGAAAAGCAGAATATTTTTTGAAAGTTGAGAGACTAAGAAATATTGGCAGTCAGAGGGATTTGGATGTCCTTGTACACGAATCACAATGTTAACATGCCAGGTACAGCAAGCAATTAGGAAGGCAAATAGTACGTTAGCTTTTATTGCAAGGGGGTTGGAGTATAAGAGTAAGGACGTCTTGCTGCAATTATATAGAGCTCTGGTGAGATCACACCTGGAGTACTATGTACAGTTTTGGTCTCCTTACCTAAGGAAGGATATACTAGCCTTAGAAAGGATGCAACAAAGGTTCACTAGATTGATTCCTGAGATGAGAGGGTTGTCCTATGAGGAGAGATTGAGTAGGATGGACCCATATTCTCTGGAATTTAGAAGAATGAGAGGCGATCTCATTGAAACGTATAAAATTCTTAGAGGGCTTGACAGGGTAGATGCTGAGGGGTTGTTTCCCCTGGCTGGAGAGTCTAGTACTACGGGGCATTGTCTCAAGATCAAAGATTGGCCATTTAGGACTGAGATGAGGAAAAATTTCTTTGGAATTCTCTACTCCAGAGGGCTGTGGATACTCAGTCATTGAGTATTTTCAAAACTGTGATCGATAGATTGTTGGACACTAAGGGAATTAAGAGATATGGGGATAGGGTGGGATAGTGGAGTTGAGGTAGAAGATCAGCCATCATCTTATTGCATGGCAGAGCAGGCTCAAGGGGCCATATGGCCTAGTCCTGCTTCTATTTCTTATGTAAGGAAGAAATTGTCATTTTAAATAACTGGATAACTTACAATTGAATTTTATTTGCATTGGTAGCTTACAACAGTGTTGTATAACTGTTCTATAATTTGTCAACAGAAGTCGTTTTCACTGGGGGAGCTTCTCTACTTAAACTCCAAGCAAAAATATATTATTATTAGATGTAGATAGAGTATATGGCAGACTGAACTCCAGTAAAGCTTTCCCTTTTTATTTTTTTTAATTCTCCACTTCAGCTTATTTTACAAAGCAATTTGGCATTCACCAGGTAGATTCTTGAAGTTTTTTTTGCTCCTCCATGTTATTTCCTTCAATCTAATCTGCAGAACTTCTGTAAACACAGAGGCTTTTCAGTACCTGCTGCTGTATAATGTGGGGAACTGAGGCCTGAGGGCTGCTCAGTACCCATTGCACTACGCATGTCATAGTGCCGAAAGCGTTTGCGTGTGTATTGAGAACCTGTGCAGGTATTTTGCACTAAGCTTATTATAGAGCCAATGAATACAGTAATTGGGGCAAAGCTCCAGTTTGCATTCTAGAAATTTAGAGCCAATGGGCACTACCAGGAAGGCTCCTTCCCTTATGTTTAGTCTTGGTGCTTAAAGTGATCTGTTGCAAGGGGATGGTATATATTTTTCAAACTATTTTGGTGCTTCATTGTTATGCAGCTGTTTAGCTATTTTGTTGCTTTGCTGTTTTGCCAGGAACAAATTTACTTTAATTATCTTCAAACTGCATTCCGTCTGATTGCTCTGCATATTGCTTTGTGTGCTGCCTATATGGGTATCTCGCACAGTATTTGTGGAGGAGGTGCCATAAGCAGTGAATTTGCACCTTAGATGCAAATTAGGGCCCATCCTACATTGCCACCCATTGGTACAGAGCCATGATCGTACCACGATATGTCCAAAGATTATGATTACTGAAGGAGGCTGCTACAGAACTATGCAGCCAGATCTGGGAACCATTTCCAAGGCAGGAATGGTTCTGTGACTGGCTGTGAAGGTTACAGCTGTGTTGAATTTTTATATTATAGGTGCATTCCGAGCAAGCATGGAGATCGAATCTGTAGGAGTCTGTCTTGACTGGATTTAACACACCTTCCAACTTTCAATGTATATTTGCATCATGTCGCATTGTTTGCTAGGGCCAGTAACTTTCCCTTTGGAAATCAGCCAGCAGCATGAAAGAGCCTCCAGTTCTACTGTGTTTCGAGTGCAAGCATCATTGACTGCATTGTGACCATATGTGCTCTCCTACCTCCAATGCCAAATTAAAATCAATGGAAATGAAACTTGGTCGGTTTCTATAATGGATGAAAAATCTGCCCTGCTGGTTTACCGCCCGCCCTGCTGGTTTACCGCCCAAGCAATGAATCCAAAAGTTATCTCTATCCAGGATGCTTGGCAATACTCTTGTTTGGAGGCTGCTCCAAAAAGATCCATCCTTCTCTGTGGCACCTCCTGCAGAAACATCTCTGATGCTGCATCTTGCTATGATGCTGTTCTGCCTCTGCGTCTAGCTTTTGCCATTTTTTACTTTTACAGCCGCATTTCCTTTTTAAAAGCTGCTTGCACAGGGATAACTTGTCCCATAACCCCTCCATGTCGTTCACTAACTGCTGGGAATGTTGAAAATTAATTGAAATGATCTGATCTTGCATTATATAGAGAAGTCTGCTTCATGCAGCAAAGGTGCACATAGCACCCTGAAAAGCAGTGGTCAAACAAATGTATCAAAAAGGACAGTTGGCCCATCAAGCTTATCCTATCCCGACAATACAGTGCCCAGATCACATTATTGGCCCCACTCTCAGTAATGCTCCTTGTTCAATCCAGCAGGAATGACAAAAGAATGATCTTGTTCTCTCTCTACCCCTCCGCCAGCCAGTAATGCAGCTAAAGAACATCAAGCTTTCTTCCTGGTGGGAAAAGCTGAACTGCAAATGTGTTTTTTTTTTTATTATTCGTTCACGGGATGTGGGCGTCGCTGGCAAGGCCGGCATTTATTGCCCATCCCTAATTGCCCTTGAGAAGGTGGTGGTGAGCCGCCTTCTTGAACCGCTGCAGTCCGTGTGGTGACGGTTCTCCCACAGTGCTGTTAGGAAGGGAGTTCCAGGATTTTGACCCAGCGACAATGAAGGAACGGCGATATCTTTCCAAGTCGGGATGGTGTGTGACTTTCAGGGGAACGTGCAGGTGGTGGTGTTCCCATGCGCCTGCTGCCCTTGTCCTTCTAGGTGGTAGAGGTCGCGGGTTTGGGAGGTGCTGTCTAAGAAGCCTTGGCGAGTTGCAGCAGTGCATCCTGTGGATGGTGCACACTGCAGCCACAGTGCGCCGGTGGTGAAGGGAGTGAATGTTTAGGGTGGTGGATGGGGTGCCAATCAAGCGGGCTGCTTTATCTTGGATGGTGTCGAGCAGGTGATCAAGAAAGCCAACGGAATGTTGGCTTTTATTGCTAGGGGGATAGAATATAAAAACAAGGAGGTATTGCTGCAGTTATATAAGGTATTGGTGAGACCGCACCTGGAATACTGCATACAGTTTTGGTCTCCATACTTAAGAAAAGACATACTTGCTCTCGAGGCAGTACAAAGAAGGTTCACTCGGTTAATCCCGGGGATGAGGGGGCGGACATATGAGGAGAGGTTGAGTAGATTGGGACTCTACTCATTGGAGTTCAGAAGAATGAGAGGCGATCTTATTGAAACATATAAGATTGTGAAGGGTCTTGATCGGGTGGATGCGGTAAGGATGTTCCCAAAGATGGGTGAAACTAGAACTAGGGGGCATAATCTTAGAATAAGGGGCTGCTCTTTCAAAACTGAGATGAGGAGAAACTTCTTCACTCAGAGGGTGGTAGGTCTGTGGAATTTGCTGCCCCAGGAAGCTGTGGAAGCTACATCATTAGATAAATTTAAAACAGAAATAGACAGTTTCCTAGAAGTAAAGGGAATTAGGGGTTATGGGGAGCGGGCAGGAAATTGGACATGAAGCTGAGTTCGGATCGGTCAATGCCCTGTGGGTGGCGGAGAGGGCCCAGGGGCAATGTGGCCGGGTCCTGCTCCGACTTCTTGTGTTCTTTAGATTTGTGGTTGGGATCAGATCAGCCATGATCTTATTGAATGGCGGAGCAGGCTCGAGGGGCCGATTGGCCTACTCCTGCTCCAATTTCTTATGTTCTTATGTTCTTATGATGTTGGAGCTGCACTCATCCAGGCAAGTGGAGAGTATTCCATCACACTCCTGACTTGTGCCTTGTAGATGGTGGAAAGGTTTTGGGGAGTCAAGAGGTGAGTCACTCGCCGCAGAATACCCAGCCTCTGACCTGCTCTCGTAGCCACAGTATTTATATGGCTGGTCCAGTTAAGTTTCTGGTCAATGGTGACCCCCAGGATGTTGATGGTGGGGGATTTGGCGATGGTAATGCCGTTGAATGTCAAGGGGAAGTGGTTAGACTCTCTCTTGTTGGAGATGGTCATTGCCTGGCACTTATCTGGCGCGAATGTTACTTGCCACTTATCAGCCCAAGCCTGGATGTTGTCCAGGTCTTGCTGCATGCGGGCTCGGACTGCTTCATTATCTGAGGGGTTGCGAATGGAACTGAACACTGTGCAGTCATCAGCGAACATCCCCATTTCTGACCTTATGATGGAGGGAAGGTCATTGATGAAGCAGCTGAAGATGGTTGGGCCTAGGACACTGCCCTGAGGAACTCCTGCAGCAATGCCCTGGGGCTGAGATGCTTGGCCTCCAACAACCACTACCATCTTCCTTTGTGCTAGGTATGACTCCAGCCACTGGAGAGTTTTCCCCCTGATTCCCATTGACTTCAATTTTACGAGGGCTCCTTGGTGCCACACTCGGTCAAATGCAGCCTTGATGTCAAGGGCAGTCACTCTCACCTCACCTCTGGAATTCAGCTCTTTTGTCCATGTTTGGACGAAGGCTGTAATGAGGTCTGGAGCCGAGTGGTCCTGGCGGAACCCAAACTGAGCATCGGTGAGCAGGTTATTGGTGAGTAAGTGCCGCTTGATAGCACTGTCGACGACACCTTCCATCACTTTGCTGATGATTGAGAGTAGACTGATTGGGCGGTAATTGGCCGGATTGGATTTGTCCTGCTTTTTGTGGACAGGACATACCTGGGCAATTTTCCACATTGTCGGGTGGATGCCAGTGTTGTAGCTGTACTGGAACAGCTTGGCTAGAGGCGCAGCTAGTTCTGGTGCAATCTTTGGAACTCCTGATCTTCCAATTTAAAGCTCCCTGCTTACCCGGCTGGCTGAGGAAAACATTTTAAATAAATATTCTAAGTGTCTCATTTTATTGTTGGACATTACTGTTCTGTTTAGTGGTATTCAACTAGTACAAATAGAAGGCTTGTGCTGGATCAAACATTGCAAGCACTGGTGTTGCAAACTAAATTGGTTAGAAATGCATGAGCTTCCAGCTGTCAGAATTGAAGAGTCAAAGGAAAGTTTAAGACGTGCTACCAGGAAGAAATGAATCAATTGGCATTCCTTTTAAGAATCCTGGGATGTGTTGTCAGTAGGTCCAAATTAATAATGCAAAGCCGAAAAAGGAGCACACATGAATTCTAGTTGCATCGGTATCTGATGGGTCATCACTTGAATCTCTAATGTTGTGATACTGAACATATAATAACTGCAGCTTTGTTTTTGCATTCCACACAGATGAGAATATTGATCTAATGTTTCATTAAAAAAATACACTCTTTGCTTGGCTGTCAATCACCCTACAGAAACTCTTGAAATTATTGCTTTATAGAATTGTATTTTGTATGCCTTTTATACTTTTTTTATTTCTGTCTATTTATCTTTCTGGGTCACTTTGTTTTGTTTACGCTTATATCTTGTATTTCCTTATATATTATCAATTTAAATATATTGTCTTATTAAAATCTCTAGCAGCCACATTTTCGTACTGATCTGTATAAGAATCGACATTTTTCCTGATGTAACAAATACTTGTGCACTTACCATACTTCTCTTCAACTACACTACAAATGAATCTGATGACTGAGCCTAACTTCTATCTTCTGCTGATTATATTAATATTAGTCAGATTTATGAATGTTATAATTATGTAGATAATTAAACTAAGTTCAAAGGGCCAGAATTGCCAGAGACTCTTGACTTATTTGCCCTAGGACTAACACTAGTGACACCGCTGCAATCTTTTCATAACAGTACCTTGGAAATGTTTAAATAATGTAAGCTTCCAACGGCAACGTTCCACAAATCAGAGACTAGATGTTGTCCTGGACGAGCAATACATGTTGCTAGAGGAACACTGATGACTCATCCTTATCGCTGAGTGAAATGAGCCTGTTTGTTAGCGTGCAATTTGTGGAATATCTGTTTGATTTTGGAGAGTTTCAACCTCAAATCAGTCTCTATTTTGTTACAAGAGCAGGTCAGAAGTTGGGTATTCTGCAGCGAGTGACTCCCCTCCTGACTCCCCAAAGCCTTTCCACCATCTACAAGGCACAAGTCAGGAGTGTAATGGAATACTCTCCACTTGCCTGGATGAGTGCAGCTCCAACAACACTCGAGAAGCTCGACACCATCCAGGACAAAGCAGCCCGCTTGATTGGCACCCCATCCACCACCCTAAACATTCACTCCCTTCACCACTGGTGCGCCGTGGCTGCAGTGTGTACCATCCACAGGATGCACTGCAGCAACTTGCCAAGGCTTCTTTGACAGCACCTCCCAAACCCGCAATCTCTCCCACCTAGAAGGAGAAGGGCAGCAGGCACATGGGAACAACACCACCTACACATTCCCCTCCAAGTCACACACCATCCCGACTTGGAAATATATCGCTGTTCCTTCATCGTCGCTGGGTCAAAATCCTGGAACTCCCCGCCTAACACCACTGTGGGAGAACCTTCACCACACAGACTGCAGCGGTTCAAGAAGGTGGCTCACCACCACTTTCTCAAGGGCATAGTAAGAATTAACCCAATAACAGATCTAATTTGGTATAATTATAATCAATAGTAGAAGTAGAATGAAATGTCCTATGTATCTATAAATCTAAACTGTACTGTGTATTAATATAGTATGAACCATGTAACGTGTATTCAATAAGAAAATGCTGGTGGACAGAGAAGGGTGCATGATAGTTTTAATTTCAAACTTGACTATAATAACTAACAGACCTTGGGGAAAATCACAGGCGCTGAGGGAGTATGTGCTGTAATGACATAATGACCAAAAGGCATGTAAATAAGGGAACTGAAGGTAAAATAAATCAGGGAGTCACCCAGGCTCAGGCCTCTATCTCGAGCCCCCCCAAGCTAGTGAATAGAAGTTTGTTTATACATACGGGGTCCTGTGAAGGCTGGCAAAGATAAGGTACCATTAAGTCTGTAACAACAAGGCACAGGTGGTACCAGGAGTTGCTTGGAATGTAACTTCTAAAGGGTGAGAGACATGATTAATGGTAAGGCTGACAGATGTGGATGTGATAGTGAACTGCCACGTAGACTGAAAAAGGGTACAAGAAGAGACCTCAAAAGCTGAGGAAGGCGGGCAAGATTCTGGCAAGGAAGAAGAGAACTCTTCAGTCAACAAAACACAGCGAGAGAGAGACCGCGCCGCAGTCACTTGGAGGGATACTTCCAAGGTTTCAAGGAACAGACCGTGACTATTTCTCTTTAAGTATCACTTTCTTTGTACTAATTGTGATGTGCTTAATAAATCTGTTTTGCCTTTAACCATAATACCAGTACCGTGGTGGTCTTGTTGTTGTCACGAACCAGTCCTTGGATTAGATTGGATTAAATTATAATCCTGAAAGTAGGGACTTTAAATCCTACAGCAATTAGGGATGGGCAATAAATGCTGGCCTTGCCAGCGACACCCACATCACATGAACGAATTAAAAAAAAATACACAGAACCTCAGATGCAAAGCAGATACTCCCAGTTAAATTGAACTACCTTGTCTAGTCTAAGGAATAATTGCTAATAAAATAGCTATGATTGTTCACAAGAAAGCACTCACTACTCACTCCTATTCCAGCTTCCTAATGGAGAGCCCTGATCAATATTCAGAGACTTGAATTACTGTGAACTCTGTTCTCAGTGTGAATATAACCTTAAACCTAAACTACTATTAGCAATAAGGCATTTTAGTAATACACAAAGGACAAAAATCCAACAAAACAATGAGCTTGCTTTTAACTCATTACTCTTTTGTTAGTAAGCTTTTAGGTGAACTTGCAAAATGAAAGGAGAAATATTCACAACAATATAAATTATTAATTCTTGTCATCAAATATTAATCTAGCTCACACTTCTCAGGGCTGCACATTTAGAATGTGGAACTTGCTATCACAAGGAGTAGTTGAAGTGACTAGCATAGATGCATTTAAGGGGAAGCTAGATAAACACATGAGGGAGACAGGAATAGAAGGTTATGCTGATAGGGTTAGATGAACTAGGGAGGGAGGAGGCTCGTGTGGAGCATGAACACTGGCATGGATCTATTGGGCTGAATGGCCTGTTTTTGTGCAGTACGTTCTATGTAATTTAGTTCATCTCTTTTAAATGAACAAGTAGTTTACTCACAGTCCACATATCAATAGAATCATTTTACATTCCATCAATACACAAATGTAAATGGCAAAATGCCAAAGAGATATACTCATCCGGTTACATTATCAGGAACTAATCCACATCTTTCTAATTGCTGAATGTACTTGCACAGCACTAGTGAGATAGGCATTAGGTACCGATAAATGTGCTAACCATAATATTTTTCAGCTTGATGTGAGCTGGAGCTCTTCAAAAATGATGCCCAAAGGAAGTGTTCCATTACAAAACCGGAATCGTGGCCTTCACTTCTGCCAAGATCATATCCTGACAATGGACCTTTCATTTTCTGGCTGCCACTGGTCCTCGCTTGTAGGTTGTTTTTTTGGTGGTTGGAAAAAAACAATCCAGTAATGGATTGTTGGGGCTTTTCCTATGAAAAGGAAGGCTTACCTGTCAGCACTTCTGTGTCATGGTGACACTGAATGCAAGTTACTAACCTATGATTTGCTAAATCTCTGATCATCTATTGCTGTTGTAAATCATATATGGGTGTTCCTGACAGTGAGCTGACACATAAAAATTGTCACATTGTTAAAACCAAGGCCCTATTTTTTTCTTTTGAATTACAAATTGTACAGTTTGTCCTCTTGTGTGCACCCAACTGTGCATAATTTAGGAATCCAATCATTTTGGAAATGGTCAGAAATACTTCAGGACTGTTGTTTGAAATGCCATCCATGTGAAGTATTATTCCTACAATTTTATCTTGTTTAAAAAATCTTGCATTGCATTCACCACAGGTGCAATCCTCCCTCATTATAGCTTGGGTTCTCTGAGCCAAACGTTTCATGAATTATTCTCTCACGACTGCTTCATAACTGTGTAATACATAACCTGAAAAAATGGAAGTCTTATAAGCAAGATGGTGTAGAATATATTAGTTTTCAGCTTTATTTGTGTTGGTGCATCTTACCTTAAATTTGTCCACTTCAGTCTTTAGACATGTAGCATGATATGAAAGGATCTGTAATAGAATTAAACAAAATTAGATTTTGTATTAAAATCAGTTCCGAAATCCTCGACAAAAAAGTGGTACGAAGTGCAGATTGCCATAAAAATGCCCTTTGAGGAGGGTGTTGGAATTGAACAACAATAGACATTTAACATCACTGATGCAATAGTACAATGAATGCCCTAACTAGTTCGTTATTATGTCAGAGATCATAGTTTATGTTAGACTGTTGACAGTGAAGGGCTATTAAGACATATTAATGGGGTTTCTAGCCTACATGTTTCCATTCTATACTACAACTGCCATTAGAAATGTACAAAAGAAACTGCAACATTTTGAAAGCTACAAATGATCATCAGCAATCATGTTATTAGAGGAAATCGCTTTGGAATTTTGTTAAGGGAAATATATTACAGAAGAAACTTGCCAAGTCACTACATTTCTATTTACTTGCAGTGGTATTACTGATCCATTTAAAATAAGTCAGTTTACTTCTATCATCCCAGATTGAAAGAATATAAAAATAAAACAGAAGATATTGGGAATCCATGAAAAGCAGAAAACCCTCTCATAACCAAAAATGGTGTGGAGATGCCGGTGATGGACTGGGGTTGACAATTGTAAACAATTTTACAACACCAAGTTATAGTCCAACAAATTTATTTTAAATTCACAAGCTTTCGGAGGCTTCCTCCTTCCTCAGGTGAACGTTCACCTGAGGAAGGAGGAAGCCTCCGAAAGCTTGTGAATTTAAAATAAAATTGCTGGACTATAACTTGGTGTTGTAAAATTGTTTACAATAACCAAAAATGGAATCACCCACTTGGTGTTTGATGCCAGCACCCAAACTAAAAGTTTCATGGAAATGATTAGAAGGACGCATGTGCAACCTCACCAAAAGGTATACTCTGCAAACAGGCTCCACTCTTGAGTAGCAGGGAACCTAATATTGTCCATTAGAAAACCTATGCAGCTGAACTTGTGTTTCTGCATCTCTCTCCTTTTTCTCCCACCCACCTCATTCCATTTGAGAAGTCCACACAGGTAGAGTTTCTGTTCGCCAGATATGGAGTCAATACTTTCTTTCCGGGGACATCCCCATTTACCTAATTCCAGAGAGTTTAGGCACAGGCTTGGAGACCCAGAAGTGTGTGCAAGGGGTACAGCTGGAGTTGACCAGATAAATCCATGCAATTTAACAGCATTGCACAAGAAAACTGCTTGTTCAGCCAGAACCAACTTACTCATTAGGGCAGTTGCTTGGCCTTATCTGGAGCTAAGTAGAAAGAATTCCAGTTTTCAATGATGGGTCTACCCCATTAATGAGCCAGACTGACTGGTCAAACATCCACAGTGCCCTGAAGTACTGCAGAGCTGCCTAGTTAAAATTTACCACAGAGGATTGGTTCTGTTTCAATCTTGCATCATCATTTTGGAGCCATCTTGACCCCCACCCCTCTTCGAAAAGATCCTCCTTAACCTGCCCCTCAAAAAAGAATAGTCACGAGTTAGTCATTCGGCAACTGACAAGCATAGCCGTAGGCCTTCGGTAGGCGGACAGCAAGTACGTTAACTTCTTACAAGTGGTGCGATGAGCAGCATAACTTATAAAATGTGTGAATGCATTGACTTTGAGCCATAATGCCTGTACCAGCTCTCTGAAAGAGCTGTCCACATTCCCATTCCCCTGCCTTTTTTCCATACTCTTTTTACATTTTTCTCTTTCAAATATTTATCCACTTCCCTTTTTAAAAGCCATTATGGATTGTGCTTCCAATGTGCTCCGTGTCCTAACAACCTTCTGCATAAAAAAACACCTAACCTCTCCCTTCATTCTTTTAGTGATGATCTTAAATTTAAGCCCTCTAAAAGTAAGTCTCTTCCATACCTTCACTATGACCTTGATATCCTTGCTAAAGTAGGGCATTCAAAACTGGATACAATAAGGATGATATTTGTGTCCCTACCACCCTGTTTGTGATGAAAAACAGAGCAGTAGCAGGATCAAAATAGCACATGAAATAGTGGCTTCCCTACTGCATTCTCAACTGTGCTGATTTTCAGGCGGATCTCAATCTAAGTGACCAGAGCTCCCGTGGAAAACAGACTGGAGCCTCAATAAATGTTTACCAGGGTTAAGTATGTACTTATGACCCTCAACACTATTTTCAACTCTGCCCACTCCTGCCCACAAATCATGAGTGGTACAAGTCAGGAGACGGCCATTTCCTGTGGTATTTAAAGAGATACTCACCTGCTTGCAGGTAAGACTGCAGATAAATTTTGGGACACATTTTGCTTGCATTAGATGGTGATTTTTTTTTGTTACTTAGACAATTTCAAAGTGCTTGTAGTTGCTGTAGAGCATTTTGAACTTTTAAAGGGTCTCTGCCATCATTGGTGTCCTTCTGGGAATTCCATTCTGGCAAGAGGAGGAATAAGAGCAACAGGAGGAAGGAGCAATCATGACTGCAGCTCGAGGGAGACCAAATAGAAGGAGGCTTGCTGGCAAGAATCTTTACCCTCCCAACAGAGTTTATAGGCACAGAGCAACATATCTACAATTCTCTGAGCAGCAGTGCATTAGGAGGCTTCACTGCTCCAGGAACACTTTCACAGAGCTGTGATGCCTCCTACAACAAGACTTGCAACCATCTGCCATGGCACATCGTTGCGTGTTACAGTTAAGGTCACTGCAGCCCTGAGGTTCTTTGCCTCTGGCTCCTTCCTGGCTGCCATCAGTAACATCACTCAGTCTGCAGTCCAATTTTGCATTAAGCAGGTGACTGATGACGTGTTCACTTTCACCATTTTCTCCATGGATATCTGGAAGCAGCAGGATAGGGATCTAGAGTTTGTACATATTGCCGGATTCTCCTAAGTCAAGGACTGCGCTCATGTCATCCTGCTTGCTTCTTCACACAACTATACTACCTTTTGTGAATCGCAAGGGCTTCCAGATGAGCCTTGCGGTTTACTATTACAATGTTATATATGAAAGCAAGATTTCTGTTTTAATACAGTGTATAAAATTGAGTTGATACTCACATCAAGAGCTACAGATTGCTTTGCCCAGGATTTTTTCACTTGATCATACATTATAGTGTTGTTGATGCCAAGGCCACAGAAAATAACAAATGCCTGAAACAAATATTAACAGAATCACAACTGTAAAAATGTAAGCACTACATGTATATTGTTTCTCCAGTGATAAAGACCTTACATTAATAATAATGGCTCTAAATTTTAAAATTGTTGTTGATCACAGATATTTTTGACTTTTTCACTTCCATAATTAGGTGGTTTTTGTGGCAAAAAGGCAGACTTTCTGGTGGAAGATCGCAGCATATTTCATAGATGGGGATGAACCTGCAGCCTAATGACACGCACCATTTTCTAGTATTTCTCTATTTTAACCATTGTGCTTAAAATATATTTCACTTGTTTTTCAGCCTTCTGACCATTACAGACCAATGTAATCTTTGAATCTGTAATGCAGATTTTGAAGTTTTTTTTCTTAGTCTTTAAAAAAATTATCTGGTAAAACGAAAATCAGATTCTAGAAAGCACAGTAACCTGCAGTTTGAAATACCTGCTGTAATGTTTAATGGTTAACATTTCTGTAACTATTAAATAGAATTAATAAAAGCAACATCACTGTTATAAATATGTGTGTCTTCATACAATGCTACTCAATAACCACACTAATTCTTGTGATTTTTCAGTAACCTGCAACTAAGTCCACATAGAGTGAAATTAAATTATTTACAGAAATATCAGTTTTTAAATGTTAGACATAATAATCTTGAATAAAAATTGGTTGTAAAACATTGAAAATGTTTCTGTCCCATTTGATTCCACAAACTGAAACTGATCTCATCATTCTGAACTTTATGGTGGTTATTCAGAATTGGGAAGCTTTATCAAACAGCCTGAAAATACTTTATTGATGCATTAACTTGCCTGTGTTTTAAAATCATTGGAAAATTACATTTCGCTTTTACATGCTAAATACTCTGCTGTTGTAAAATTAAATTATAATAAATACTTTAGTAAGACGCTATAATAAAATTCATATAATTTTGTAACAGTTTCAAATATGATAGCGCCCAATTAATGTTTCAGAACCAAGGCCTATTAAAATTAATAACATTACACAGTGTTATCACTTATTATTTTACATTGGTACACACATTTATTTATAGAAATGTGTTACTTATCAACATTTAACAACTTTTATATTTGGGATGGTGCAGCTTCATTAAATACAAATGTAATGAAGACATTTAAAATGGAGTGTTAGCTGTTCTCTTTCTTCCCCAGCCTTCTCCCCCACCCCCCCATATAAAATTTATCTTTAGTGCATACAGGAAATCCTAAGTAGTAAAATCCTACTACTCGCACACTGATTTCCTGTATGCGCTAAAGATAAATTTTGTGAGGCATCGCACCAAAAACAGGCATGCTGCCTGCAATTTTCCATCCAGTGAAATTACTGATGGGGCTTTGTAAAATTTACCCCTAAATGTAAGTTGACATTTAGGCTTAAAGAGCAGCTCTTTGTTTGGTTAAACAGATTAGCAGCCTGGATAGGGAACAAACTGTTCTTTATAAAAGCAAACACTGTACCCACATTTTGCTTCATGTGAGCAATGCTTTTAATACACTGGCACAACCTCACAGAACAATCAGAAATGAAATGAGAAAGAAAAATGAGCTTCACAAAGCATGAAGAGAGAAGAGGGGGTCAGACTGAAAAGATCATGGGAAACTTCAGAATCATGTCAAAGGGGTGAATAGAGGGGCATTGTGGAGACAGGAATGTGTATAGCTGCAGACACTAATCATAACAGCAAGAATATCTTCATAACAGCAAGAGGTCAATTAGGGAAGAGATCATAACCTTAAAAGATGACTAGATGAAATCAGTGTTCTTTAGCCTTGAAAGGAGAGAGCCTTATGGAGATATACAAGATAGATAAGATAAATCCAGACCACTATTTCAAAGCACTCGAACAAGGGGTTTTAGGATAAAGCTGGTGACAGGACAATTTAAGTTGCCAGGAAGAACCTGGTCACACAAAAAATGATCAACATTTGGAATGGTCTGCTGTATAAAGTGGAGGAGGTGAAAAGCTTAGACTCATTCAAGAGATAGGTGACATGGTATGGGGGAATGTAATTTTTAAAAAAAAAGCTGGATGAACTAAGATGGGTTGAGTGGCCTGCCACATCTGTATAACTCTTGTGAACTTAATTTTGCTGTGGAACTATATCCTTGCAGGTTTTTAAATATTAACAGTTGTAGCCTCACTGAAGTTCCGTGGTTTAAAATCTAAATGGTGGCTGAATAGTTACTGTGCTATAAAATGTTTAGTTGATCTGGCAATAAGGAAATACTAATTGGTTTCTTTACCTCAAAGAGTCGTTGGTCATCATCATCAAAGGGTTTCCCATCAAGCCTATTGAGGACCTGTGCCACACCTGAAGGTCAGATGAATGTTAGTAAGTTGGCAAGTTGCAAACTAATATTGAGTTAATTAATACTGAGTTAATGAATTGCAAGGTAAATTGTCTTAACATGGTGATTAAGGCAACTGATTTGAATATTTTCAGATTTTTTAAGGATAATACTTGCTCTTTAAAGAAATTTATATTTTCTGCCCTTCCTCTTTCTATGATTTCCTTGTATCAGGCACCATCTATTGCTGGTGGCCTACTGACAGACCGTCACCAATATGTTCTGAAACCATCCACTGATTACATGTGAGTGGCCAAGGTGAGTTTTCTTCATTAATCTGTGGAAAGTGCCTGGTCACGGCTCAGTGTGTGCCCATTATGACATGGCTGAAATTAATATCTTAGCATCTCCAGGAGAAATTGTGAACTCCCATACCACCACTTCATGGCATACATCATTGGTGCTCCAACACACTGTTGTATTACCCTGTTTATTTTTAGATGAATCTTTTCTCCTGGTAAGCTGGTCATCACCTCACGTGTGCTTTTGTTAAACAAGACAGAGCAGTCTGGAACACAGACAGTCCCTAATACTGCTCTATGAACAACTAGTATGAAGAGTGATTCAAAGGAAGGAAAAGGAACCAAAACTTTGCTGGCTTTTCCTTCCTCTTCCTATTCCAATTAGATGTCCCTCTCTGGGGGAACATCTAATTTAGTATATTTCTCCATCCTGTCACCCATAGAGACTGGCTGAGAATTGCTGAAAATCACCCGTGTGAGGAAGGGGAAATCAATGTGGCAGACACTGCTGGGATGCACATCTGCACCTGTCCCATCTAGAGGCTTTTCTGTTTTGCTACTTGGCTGCTCCAGAACATATTGGCTTTGAAAATGTATCAAACTGAATGTTGAAATAAAAAGAAATTTAAGGAATCACTGAACACATACCAATTATCTGGTGGCCACTGTTCCATATTGGTACACAAAGGACTGAACGGATATGGAAACCAGAAATCTGATCAGCCTAAATGCAAAAGCAAAGCAGTTTCTTTAAATTGTATATTTGATATCAAAAGTCAGACTTTAATCTTAATTGAGTACTGATGGCATTACTACACAGTAGAAATTAGTCAGACAAAAACCTGGAGATATCGACTAGTAGATTGGTATAGTGGGACACTACTTCTGACTAAATCAGAAGAAGTGACCCATATACAAATTCAGACAGAGGAAAATAGAAGTAATAATAATTAACTGTTTTCACGTTAGATTGCAATGAGTATAAAATGACCCCAGCACCTACGCAGTTAAATGTACTCCCTGCATTTGAGGATGTGCTTTGAGTTGTCTGTATTTGGTCAAGCACTGATAAATGTAACATTAATGCTGCATCAGTCTGTTGCATATTCTATTTTTAGAGGTTATTAAGCTGCAATGTACCAAGGGAATAAAAGACCATTAATGGCTTTAAGGAACAAATGTCACTCAATCACATACAATATTCATGATCCCAATATGTGGCGCAGGTCTTGACCTTTTTATAACATTATATGTAAAGGTCTAAGAATAGGAAAGGGGATTATTATGGACACAATAATTTTGTCCAGACAATGTGCAATACAGTTCAACAATCTCATTTATTTTAAGAGAATCCTAAAACAGGGCTTGCATTTTTTGAATCCTTTTGGATATAAAGTTGTCAACTTACGATTGGCTTTTTGCGCAAGGATATACTAAACTAAAGCTCCAGATGTGTGTCCTCTTGAGAGCAAGGTGTGATTTTTTTTTTCTGGCCATAAAATATCTAAGCTTGTGTTGAGGTTCAATTCCCAGCCTGTGGGATGTTAGCTAATCCCAGTGTCCTGGACTAAAGATAAATCAGACAGGTTTTATGCTCCTGTGCACTATCCAGTGGCCACAGCTGTATATATGTAGATGAGAATAGGATTGGAAATTGGAGGGATTGTGTTTTTTAAAAAGAAGTTTTGAAAAAAGTTAAGTTGATATGGTCTGTTTATGTAACAGTACTTCAACATTCAAATATCTTTCCACAGTTCTGTGAATAAAATAGAATCATAGGATCTTGCAGTACAAAAGGAGGCCATTCAGCCCATCATGCCTGTGCTGGTTCTTTGAAAGAGCTGTCCAATTTAGTTCCAATCCCCAGCTTTTTCCCCATAACCCTGCAAATTAGTCTTTTTCAAGTACATGTCCAGTTACCTTTTGAAAGTTCCTATGGAATCTGCTTCCACCAACCTTTCAGGTAGTGCGTTCCAGATCTTAACAGCCCTCTGTGTGAAAAGATTTCTCCTCATTTCCCCTCTAGTTCTTTTGCCAATTATTTTAAATCTGTGACCACTCATTACCGACCCACTTTCCAGTGGAAACAGTTTCTCCCCATTTGCTCTGTTAAATTTCCTCATTATTTTGAATACCTCCATTAGGTCTCCCCTTAACCTTCTCCTCTAAGAGGACAATCCCAGCTTCTCCAATCTCTCCACATAACTGAAGTCCCTCACCCCTGATATCATCCTGGTAAACCTCCTCTGTACTCTCTCCAAGGCCTTGTCATCCTTCCTAAAGTGTGGTGCCCAGAATTGTACACATTACTCCAACTGAGGCCTAACCAGCGATTTGTGAAGGTTTAGCATGACTTCCTTGTTTTTGTATTCAATGCCCCTATTTATAAAGCCAACTATCCCATATGCTTTCTTAACCACCTTATCAACTTGCCCTGCCACCTTCAAAGATTTGTGAATATGCACCCCCAGGTATCTCTGCTCTTGCACCCCCCTCAAAATAGTACCATTTAGATTATACTGCCTGTTGTTTCTCCCAAAGTGCACACTTCACACTTATCCGCATTAAATTGCATCTGCCATGTGTCTGCCCATTTCACCAGTCTGTCTATGTCCTCCTGAAGTCTGCTACTATCCTCCTCACTATTTACGACATTGTCAAGTTTTGTATCATCCGCAAGCTTGAAATTGTGCTCCCTCTCCCCAAGTCCATGTCATTTATATATAAAAGAAAAGCAATGGTCCTAATACCGACCCCTGGGGGACTCCACTGCACACTTCTCTCGAGTCAGAAAAACATCCATTCACCACTACTCTCTGCCCCCTATCCCTTAGTCAATTACACACCCAAGTTACCACCATCCCTTTAATCTCATGTGTTTCTTGTGCGGTACTTTATCAAATGCCTTTTGAAAGTCCATTTATACAACACCTACTGCATTACCTTCATCAACCTGCTCTGATACTTCATCAAAGAACTCAATCAGGTTAGTCAGATACAATTTGCCTTTAACAAATCAAGACTGGCTGTCCCTTATTAACCCATGTTTCTCCAAGTGAGAATTAATTTTTTCCTTGAAAATGGTCTCCAGAAGTTTTTCCACCACTAATGTTAGACTGATGGACCTGTAGTTAACAGGTTTATCCCTCCACTTTTTTGAATAGGTGCATAACATTTGTAATCCTCCAGTCCTCAAGCACCACTCCCATATCCAAGGAGGATTGAAAGACTGTGGTCAGAACTTCTGCTATCTCCACCCTTGCTTCCCTCAGTAAACTAGGATGCATCCCATCTGGACCGGGTGACTTGTTAATTTGAGTGATGCCAACCTATTTACCACCTCCTTTTAATCGATTTTTATCGTATCCAATATCTCTACTCCCACCTTCTTTACTGTAACATTAACTTCATCCTCTTCTTTTGTGAAGACAGATGCAAAGTATTCATTCAGTACCTCAATCATGCCCTCTGCCTCCACAAGAAGATTTCTTTCTTTGCCCCAGTTGGCCCCACCATTCCTTTAACTATCCTTTTACTTTTTATATGTTTATAAAAGAATTTTGGGTTCCCTTTTATGTTACCTGCTAATCTTTTCTCATATTTTCTCATAAAATCTGGAATTAAAAAACTAGTATCAGTAATGGTGGCCATGAAACTACCGGATTGTCATAAAAACCTATCTGGTTCACTAACGTCCTTTAGGGAAGGAAACCTGCTGTCCTTACCCGGTCTGGCCTATATGTGACTCCAGACCCATAGCAAGGTGGTTGATTCTTAATTGCCCTCTGAAATGGCCTAGGAAGCCACTCAGTTGTACAATCTCGCTAAAAAAAAGTCATATTAAGAATAAAACCGGACCACCCGGCATCGGACCACTAGGCACCAGACATGACAAAGGCAAAACACCAAGCCCAGTCGACCCTGCAAAGTTCTCCTCACTAACATCTGGGGACTTGTGCCAAAATTGGGACAGCTGTCCCATAGACTAGTCAAGCAACAGTCTGACATAGCCATACTCACAGAATCATACCTTTCAGCCAACGTCCCAAACTCTTCCATCACCATCCCTGGGTATGTCCTGTCCCACCGGCAGGACAGACCCACCAGAGGTGGCGGTACAGTGATATACAGTCAGGAGGAAGTGGCCCTGGGAGTCCTCAACATTGACTCCGGACCCCATGAAATCTCATGGCATCAGGTCAAACATGGGCAAGGAAACCTCCTGCTGATTACCACCTTCCGACCTCCCTCAGCTGACGAATCAGTCCTCCTCCATGTTGAGCACCAGTTGGAGGAAGCACTGAGGGTAGCAAGGCACAAAACGTACACTGGGTGGGGGACTTCAATGTCCATCACCAAGAGTGGCTCGGTAGCACCACTACTGACCGAGCTGGCCGAGTCCTGAAGGACAGAGCTGCCAGACTGGGCCTACGGCAGGTGGTGAGAGAACCAACACGAGGGGAAAACCTACTTGACCTCGTCCTCACCAATCTACCTGTCGCAGATACATCTGTCCATGACAGTATTGGTAGGAGTGACCACCGCACAGTCCTTGTGGAGACGAAGTCCCGTCTTCGCATTGAGGACACTATCCAACATGTTGTGTGGCACTACCACCGTGCTAAATGGGATAGATTCAGAACAGATCTAGCAGCTCAAAACTGGGCATCCATGAGGCACTGTGGGCCATCAGCAGCAACAGAATTGTATTCCAGCACAATCTGCAACCTCATGACCCGGCATATTCCTCACTCTACCATTACCAACAAGCCAGGGGATCAACCCTGGTTCAATGAGGAGTGTAGAACAGCATGCCAGGAGCAGCACCAGGCATACCTAAAAATGAGGTGCCAACCTGGTGAAGATACAACTAAGGACTACATGCATGCTAAACGGCAGAAGCAACACGTTATAGACTGAGCTATGCAATTCCATAACCAACGGAGCAGATCAAAGCTCTGCAGTCCTGCCACATCCAGTCGTGAATGGTGGTGGACAGTTAAACAACTAACGGGAGGAGGAGGCTCTGTAAACATCCCCATCCTCAATGATGGTGGAGTCCAGCACGTGAGTGCAAAAGACAAGGCTGAAGCATTTGCAACCATCTTCAGCCAGAAATGCCGAGTGGATGATCCATCTCGGCCTCCTCCTGATATCCCCACCATCACAGAAGCCAGTCTTCAGCCAATTCGATTCACTCCATGTGATATCAAGAAACGGCTGAGTGCACTGGATACAGCAAATGCTATGGGCCCCGACAACATCCCGGCTGTAGTGCTGAAGACTTGTGCTCCAGAACTAGCTGCGCCTCTAGCCAAACTGTTCCAGTACAGCTACAACACTGGCTTCTACCCGACAATGTGGAAAATTGCCCAGGTATGTCCTGTCCACAAAAAGCAGGACCAATCCAATCCGGCCAATTACCGCCCTATCAGTCTGCTCTCAATCATTAGCAAAGTGATGGAAGGTGTCGTTGACAGTGCTATCATGCGGCACTTACTCACCAATAACCTGCTCACTGATGCTCAGTTTGGGTTCCGCCAGGACCACTCGGCTCCAGACTTCGTTACAGCCTTGGTCCAAACATGGACAAAAGAGCTGAATTCCAGAGGTGAGGTGAGAGTGACTGCCCTTGACTTCAAGGCAGCATTTGACCGAGTGTGGCACCAAGGAGCCCTAGTAAAATGGGAATCGGGGAAAACTCTCCAGTGGCTGAAGTCATACATAGCACAAAGGAAGATGGTCGTGGTTGTTGGAGGCCAATCATCTCAGCCCCAGGACATTGCTGCAGGGATCCTCAGGGCAGTGTCCTAGGCCCAACCATCTTCAGCTGCTTCATCAATGGCCTTCCCTCCATCATAGGGTCAGAAATGGGCATGTTCACTGATGATCGCAGTGTTCAGTTCCATTCGCAACCCCTCAGATAATGAAGCAGTCCATGCCCGCATGCAGCTAGACCTGGACAACATCTAGGCTTGGGCTGATAAGTGGCAAGTAACATTCATGCCAGACAAGTGCCAGGCAATGATCATCTCCAACAAGAGAGAGTCTAGCCACCTCCCCTTGACATTCAACGGCATTACCATCGCCGAATCCCCCACCATCAACATCCTGGGGGTCACCATTGACCAGAAACTTAACTGGACCAGCCATATAAATAATGTGGCTACAAGAGCAGGTCAGAGGCTGGGTATTCTGTGATGAGTGACTCACCTCCTGACTCCCCAAAGCCTTTCCACCTTCTACAAGGCACAAGTCAGGAGTGTGAGGGAATACTCTCCACTTGCCTGGATGAGTGCAGCTCCAACAACACTCAAGAAGCTTGACACCATCCTGGACAAAGCAGCCTACTTGATTGGCACCCCATTCACCACCCTAAACATTCACTCCCTTCACCACCGGCGCACTGTGGCTGCAGTGTGTACCATCCACAGGATGCACTGCAGCAACTCGCCAAGGCTTCTTCGACAGCATCTCCCAAACCCGCGACCTCTACCACTAGAAGGATAAGGGCAGCAGGCACATGGGAACAACACCACCTGCAAGTTCCCCTCCAAGTCGCACACCATCCCGACTTGGAAATATATCGCCGTTCCTTCATCGTCGCTGGGTCAAAATCCTGGAACTCCCTTCCTAACAGCACTGTGGGAGAACCTTCACCACACGGACTGCAGCGGTTCAAGAAGGCAGCTCACCACCGCCTCCTCGAGGGCAATCGGGGATGGGTAATAAATGCCGGCCTCGCCAGCGACGCCCACATCCCATGAATGAATTTTTAAAAAATTCTCTTTTTGTCCTAATATCCTTTTTCAATTTCGCCGTGCACTCTCTGTATTCTGCCTGGTTTTCTACTGCATGCTGTACCTAACATTTGTCATAAACCTCCTTTTTTCTGTTTTATTTTAACCTCTATTTCCTTTGTCGTCCAGGGAGCTCTAATTTGGATGCCCTATCTTTCCTCCTGGTGGGAATATGTTTGGTTTGTACCCGAATTATCTCTGCCTTGAAGGCCTGCCATTTCTCATGTACTGTTTTCTTGTCCAATCTTTGTTTCCAGTCCACCTGTGCTAGATCACTTCTCAAATCACTGTAATTTTTAAAAAATATCCATTTTGTGGCTACTTTTCTTTTACTTTCAATGTGGGTACTTATGCTCTTGTGGATGGGGGTGACGTGATTACAGATACAAATGCAGTGTTCTTACATTGGGGACAGTATGAAATCACCTGTTTACAGGTACTATCATAGCTGAATGTCTGAACCCTTAGCCATTGGTAGTTCCTAGATTTGTATTATTTCTACTTTGGAAAACTAACAAAACAATTTTGAAACTATAGGGGAAAAAACCTGAAACCAATCATGAGCATTATATAGGTAAAGTTGAAGTGAATGAGTTGAGATTATTTCATTATATGGTGCTTTTGGTGGAGGGAGAAAGAAAGAACAGATCTTTGCTATTAACTAGCTTTGTAATCTTCTCTGAGTAAGTATTAGACAGTAATAAGTGATTGTTGTCTACGATAGGCAGTATGGAGCTATGGGACCGAATTGCACCAATGTTTGGCACCCTAGTGTTATGACTCTTTCATTTCCCATTTGCTGAGTCCCTTATTGCAGTAACATCATGCCATACTCATGCATCTCTTAGTTATGGTTGAGAGCAGCATTAATAGAATCTTGGAGCAGGTCATCCATGTCTCCTCCCAGCTGCAGTCATGCATGCCCTGCAGAGATCAAGGGGGGAATTTAAACCCCCAACGATGGGTGGCGGGCGGGGGGGGGGTTAAAATTTCAGAAATCTGAAACCCGACCCCAACCCACCTCGAACGTGCCCACTTTCGGTTTTAACAGAGGAAAGTTGGGGGCGGGTGATTAACCTGCTCTGGAGAGGCGGGTCAGTTATTTAAAAACGTTAATGATGCTGCCTGCCTCAAATTTCAACAGACTTTTACATTTAATGGCTGTGGGTCGGGTTTTCCAGGGCTCAGTAAACTTGACAGCTGAAGGGAGGCACGAACGGTTGGATCCAGCAGGCCTCCCTTCAGCTGTCAAGCACTGCTTGTGGGCAAGGAGTTCTTCCCTCTTGCCCCCAAAGCAAATCTGCCGCGATCGGCCTCCACTGTCCCCCCCCCCCCCCACCGCAATCCAAAGCCCCGCCCCCAGCCAGTCTCTTCAACCCCCGCCTCCCACACATATACAAAGAAATGAATGTTTTGATATGTTTCTTGCAAACAGAATTGACTTTAAACCCTTCTGGAATGTAGACATTGAAGGAATAAGGCTCATTACCAGGAAGCTTTCCTACAGATTCTATGAAGATAGACTTCTGAAATTAGTCAATTTAATATAAAGGTACTTGGAATGAGGTGAATGGATTTGAGTCTAGAATCCATTATGAGACTGTCAAACTAAAGCCAGCCAGGTATCATTGTATCTTTTGGTTGATGAGTAGCAAATGCCTGCAAAACCTAAATTCAAGTAACTTGATTCTCACAAGGGGGAATGCATTGACAGTTCCATATTCAGTCATAGAAATATGTTTGGCAGCTTTCTGCCAGTTCTTCAGTTCTTCTTATTCAGTAATTCTAGAAGTGAACATGTGAAGGCTCCATGGGATAGTCTCAATTCAGATACAAGTTTTTTTTTTGAAGTATTGCTGCAGGTTTAGGATTATTAGGTGAATTTGTGAAATATTGCACATTTTATTAGTTTTTGAACCAAGGATGTGCAAGTTAGATGTTGTAAACTGAGTGGTGCGGTGGGTTAGACACTGGCCATTCATCTCTAGGCCCTGTCTTCCCCCTCAGGTCGACATGAAAGATCCCATGACACTATTCGAAGAAGAGCAGGGGGAGTTCCCCCTCAGTTCCCCCTGTTATCCCTCAACCAACATCTCTAAAACAGATTATATGGTCATTATTTCATTACTATTTGTTGGACCTTGCTGTGCGCAAATTGGCTGTCACGTTTATTTACAGTGCAACAGTGACTACACTTCAAAAAGTAATTCATTGGCTGTAAAGCGCTTTGGGTCGTCCTGGGGTTGTGAAAGGTGCTATATAAATGCAGCCCAGGTTGATGGATGAGTCTCCTCTGTCTGCTAGCTCTAAAGTTCCTGTACAAAATGAGTTTGGGTCGTTTCAATCCAGTTGCTTGTGGGGATGGGCTATAATACAAAACTGGCATTGATTGGCAATCTCACTCAGAGATGCCACAGGATGGCTGGTGTAGGAAATGGATAAAAATGTCACACTGGTGCAATAGAGGGTGCTCTTCTCAGCCTGGGGTTAAGTCAGGTTTTTGGAACAATAGAGGAAGCTTTACTCTGTATCAAACTGTGCTATATCTGACCTGGGAGTGCTTGGTGGTAACAATGAATGGCTGAAATAGGAAGAGTTCCATTCCCCAACACTAAAATCACTCATCTTGATGAGCACAAGCATTTGAGGGGGGGGGGTGGATGGGGGTCGGGAGGAGATATAATCTAGTAGAATATGCTGTCTTTTGCTGTTTCAGGTTCATTAAAAGTTAAAATTATTCATAGATGGTACCTTAAGCCACATGGCCTAATAAAGTAATTCTTCTTCTGTCACTGACAAGCTAGTAAATCACCTGTATTCATTTCAGTAGCAAAAATGTTCTGTTTAACCCTGTAATGTGAACAATGAATGTTACATTATCAGCTATTGTGTGTATAAGATAGGGAGTGAGAGCTTGTTTATGTGAGTAATCTTTGACATTGAGCATGAGACTAAAATCATCATAGCCACCATGATTGTTACAATAATGCTGTTTTTGAAGCATTCTAAAGGGATCTTAATGGTGTTTATATAATTAAGTTGCATTTTAGAACATTTTCAAAATATAGCTATTGTAATAAATTATATTTAAAAACTCATTGTATGGAATTATCACAGTGGACCTGTATTAATTCTGTAGCACTAAGCTAACATCACCACTGTTATAACTTAATTGTATTACAGGAGTACAGATGACAAGGTTCTCCCTCTTGTCAGTTGCACTCTTTAGTGTAAACAGCCTGATGTTCAGGCAAGCCACCCGTGAAAATGTAGATCTAGTAAATCTGCCATCAGGTTAAGTCTTCGTATTCCTCTAAACACAGGAAGTTCCTTTGTTTGCACTCTATGGCAGTTGGGTCTCTTCATTACACAATGGAGACCATGATGTGGAGATGCCGGTGATGGACTGGGGTTGACAATTGTAAACAATTTTACAACACCAAGTTATAGTCCAGCAATTTTATTTTAAATTCACAAGCTTTCGGAGGCTACCTCCTTCCTCAGGTGAACGATGTGGAAGGAGGTAGCCTCCGAAAGCTTGTGAATTTAAAATAAAATTGCTGGACTATAACTTGGTGTTGTAAAATTGTTTACAACAATGGAGACCAGCAGCATCACAGATCAGCACCCAGCAGAAATGTTGTAAAAGGGGACATCATCACACTGAAGTCACTCTCTTAAGACAGGAGAATTTTTACAGTCATGTTATTTGAGACCTAGTTTGAAGGGTTACTCACTTCAGCATCGAACCGTGGATCTTGATATGCATCACTGATGTTCACTGGGAGACCTGATGAAGCTACAAGCTCAGCAATGCTGTTGTTAATTAGCCAATCTGAATATGATGATTTTTCTATGCTGTCTTTTAAGCTTTTGAGGAACATAAAAGGCACAATTACTCTAAACTCACAACACAGTGTATTTGGCATTTGTTCACATTACTTAATTTAAACTGTTGTACAGTTAAATTGGCCAAATTAAACAGACATTTTACTCTTCCAACTAAATGGTAAGGGAATTACAGTACACTTAATCAACTAATTTCCTATATTACAACAGTGACTACACTTCAACATTGACTGTAAAGCGCTTTGGGACATCCTGAGGTCGTGAAAGGCGTTATATAAATGCAAGTCTGTCTTTCTTTCTAAGAGGCTGTATAGATTGTTCTGCTCTTCTATTATGGAGATAGGAAAGCAACAATTTAAGGGGGCCGAAACTGGTGACGAACCATCTGGCACTCCCGGAGTATGCGGCCTGGCAGATTTTAACTCCCGGGCTTCATTTACATGCCCCAACACTTGCTCCCATCCGAAGCTGGCGAGAATTATGTCACTGCTGACGGCAGTAGTCAAAATTGGCGGGGGGAGGGTTAGGCTGCCGCCAGGGACCAATGGGAATGGTCCATGGAAAGGTAAGTTAGGATTTTGGAGGCAGTCAACAAGTTTGTGATTGGGTGTGGGGGGGGGGGTGCAGGGGGGAAGCCTGAAGCATGGGGCTGGGTCTGGGGAGGCCCCAGGTATCCTTATGGGGCAAGAAGGTGAATTCCTGCTCCGCCAGGTGCACAAGGAACCTTTTCTTAAAAAAAATGATTAAATGTAAAGTCACTTACCTAGGCCCCCAGGGACGAGGGTTAAAGTCGGCCCTTCAGTACTTTATAAATTTGCTGAGAGTCTAAAATTTGCACTTTGCGTATGATTTTCTTAACATAGAGTTAAAGCGAGATTTTTTTTTCAAACTTTCTTTTACTAAGTGAACAGATAATCTCATCAAGGTCAGGAATTCTAGTTTGGCTGTTTTGCTAATAGTCACACTTTCATAATAAACCTAACAAACAAGCATATAGTTCCTACACTGGCCCATTCCTTCTCTCAATGCTAATAACTTTAACTTAAATGCAGCACAAGGACACTCCTAAAGATTAGCTGACAAGTTTAGATTTATGAAATTAATTATAAGTGTGAAGGTCAATGCAACCTTATAGGTCAATGCAATGAGGCCATCAGCTTCCCCGTTGAAATTATTTACTGCTTTCTCCAATAGTCCTGATATAGTATCTATTATACAAATCAACCAGCCCTCATCACCATCTAACATTCATTAACACATGTCAAAAAAGTTAGAAAGAAAATTACTCATTAGAAGGAACATTATTGAAATTGTACTGACTACTTCATATCATAAATGCATCACTGAGTCTGTACTGTGCTATTCGGTCTTTAGAGGGTACACATATTGAGCTGTATTGTGTGTGGTATATACCAATATCTCATCTGTGCTAACACTACCTCTTATGCAATGGCTTTAAGGCATTGTAGTGTCTACTTAGAATAACATTGGGGTAGATTTTAGCTTTAGGCGGCGGACCAGCGGAGCATGCAGGCCGTTCCAGCAGAGAAGAGGCTGCCACGATTTTGAAGCCCAGGCCTTATCAATTGGCGAACTGTGGATGCCAAACAGACATCCTGAGGCAGCTTGCCAGTTTTGGGCCACAACTGGGATGTTGCCAGCAACTGCAGGTAGGTCCTGGGAGAGGGAAGGGAGGAGAGGCCGAGGGGGGCCAAGCCCAGGCCAGCAGCGACCCATAGAATAGCCACAAAAATAATTTAAAACTTACCTTTCCAGGGCCTTTTCGGCTCAATCACCAGAGAAACTGGTCAGAGGGTCGACGGTCTGACCAGTTCAACCCTAAAATGGCAATCGAGGTCTTATGTACGTCATAGGACCTGCTTTGCATTTTAAAAGGGCCTACCATCTGAAACAGGCAGGTGCTTCGGCCCTCCAGCCTGGCAGTGGGTGTGTGAAAATGTGTTTCTCCAATTGGATAGTTTATATTTGTATATCTGGTGAAAATAGGGAGAATCAAAGATTCAGTCATGTGGCTGAACCGTTTGAATATAAAACTGATTTTCTTCATTGCTAGATAAAGCTGTTGGATACATAAAATTCATTTAGACTGCCATGAGCCTCATACGTGTGAGCTTATATTGATTCTGCTGCTTGTTTATTCTTGGCAGTAGCAAACTTGGGAATATTTTACTGAGGCAACAATTGGCAAGACAGTGATTTTCCTCCCATTTGCTGCAGCAATACAGGTTCAACAAGCAATGGTTAATTCTGCATCTGAACTTTTGTATACAAAAGACAGAATTCTAGGCAATGGAGCTCTCAGGATAGAGCTCTACAGGCGGACGTGAGGTTTGACGTTTAACTCCTTGGATTCTCTAGATATTTTGAATTGATATGGAATTTTGAGATAGACCTGCAGCAATTCTTGTGCTTTTGACAAAAACAAGAAGGTGAGGCTAAAGTCCTAACAGCTCCAGTTATGTTGTTCCTATCAGGACTTTGTGGAGGACTGACAGCCTGGCTAGCAGCTCTAATTGCATGCAGATGTTCCATCCTGCTCATCCCAATCACATCCTTGCATGGCTTTGGACTGTATTGAATCCAAAAGCAAGATTTGTTTTCCCCCACCTACCTAATGGCATTGATCAGTTCCTGGCTTAATAGACCATTGAAGCTGCTGGGTGATCAGTAAGAAAGATTTTTTTATAAAACATTCCCATCTACTTTTTAGGCATCCTCACCAGTTGTTTGCTTCATTACAGATTAGATGTGCTTATTCAAGGAACTGAACGTTTACAACTGAAGAGAATTTGTAGGCATTTATCATTGAAAAGATAGCACCTCTCACAATGTAGCATGTCCTCCCTCTGTCAACCCTAAATTATGGGTTCAAGTCCTGGGTTTGGACTTGAACCCCAGCCTTTTGACTCAGAGACAAAGGTGTTAGCAACTGAGCCAAGTTGACACTCTGGTCACAAATTTCCAAGGTTCCAACCGTGGCATGGAGACTTTCTATGGGGTGGGCCACTTTGTAGATTGCCCTATTTTGAGCATTTTGAGCATTTGGCGACATCAAATGAGGCTACAGTACTGGCAAGTGGCCTCTTGGAAATATTTTTTTTTAAACAGATCCCATGCTGAATCTTTGGTGAAGCTACAGCTTGCGGCTTGCCCATAAAAACTGGGCACATGGGGACTCCCAGGAGCTGACCTGCTCAAGCTTCTTAAAGATGATGTGGAGATGCCGGTGATGGACTGGGGTTAACAATTGTAAACAATTTTACAACACCAAGTTATAGTCCAACGATTTTATTTTTAATCCCACAAGCTTTCGGGGGCTTTCACTATCCATCTTCTTAAAGATGGATAGTGGTTTTTGTTGTAGGCAAGATTGTATTTTTACTTTTTGTTTTCAATTAGCTGTTGCTGCATTTTGCTCCATGCATTAATTGGCTTTGCCTGATTGCCATCAATTTTTGTTTTTCATTGTCAATACTTTGCTTCATTATTCGTGGTTGCTGCTGGCTTTGAAATCTCACCACAAAGAGAAGTGAGAATGGGTATTCCTTTGAGGGTTCTGAACATGCTGCATAATTGAAATGAGGAAATGAATTCATGATGGGCAAACAAGTGTAGGTGCAACAACACCTGAGATGTTTGGGCCACAACCATCACTATCTCAGGACCTGCAATTATAGAGCACTCTACATGTATCTCAACATGTCAGAGGAGACCAGGTTCTATTTTACAAGATCGACTAAGACGCAGTTGTACCATGTGCTACTTCAGACAGTCTGCAGTGCACGTATATATCAAATTGACCAGCATTTTAATGGCAAGGGTAACACTTTCATCTGTTTCCCTGACTACGAGGCGCAGGTATTTCACCAAGTGGCAGGATTCTCTCGAGTGCAAGGTATCTAAGATGGCACCCATGTGGGCATGAGATCTCCATGAATCAACCCCATTGCCTAAGTGAACACAAAGGGTTTTCACTTAATTACTATACAGTTGTTATCTGATCATTGTGCACATGGATGCCTGTTCTCCATAAAGCAATTATGATGTTTTCATTTTGCACCAGGCCACAGTGCCCACAATATTTGAAAGAAGAGAAGCTCTTGGGGGAACAAGGCTATTCTCTGAATCTATGGCGGCTGATCCTCTGAGAAATCGCCGAACAGGAATGGAGCCTCAGCCTGGGTGCCAAAGCATCTATTTGCTGATTCTCAGCTGTCACCTCCACCTTTAAGAAAGGTGTGTTGTGCAGCTTTCACACTCGATGAAACTGTGCATGCAAAAGGGAAATGGTTGTGCATAATGCTGCAAATGTATCTCTCAGAGGGTATGGAAGTTCTCAGCTTAGGACTGTACCATGTTTGATAGAGTGCAGGAGAAATGGGAGCATAATGAAGGAGTGTAATTACCTTCACCCTCCTGTTGATACCAGCAAATTTCTTCCTAATTTGAAGTTAGATACAAGGGACCCAGATGATTGCATTCACTCAGTTGGAGGCCTCCCTCCATGCAACTTGCACCTGTGATTTTACTGGAAGGTCCTCCTGCAGTAGGACCTCCAACACTTCAGCACCCTCTGAGCTGCAACACAGGTCTGCCTCTTCTGTGGGCCAGTTCAAATCCATTTTTACCAAATTCTGAAAATTAGGGCTTTCGTACTTTGTACATATAAAGGTAAAGTGACACGGGAATGTACCTTGTTCACGGTTTTACAAATTTATTTTAATCAATTTATCATTGATATTTTATAATTGTATTTAGAATTAAAAGAAACATTGTGGGGTATAGAGTCAAAAAACTATGAGAAACAGTGGTTTCCCAAATTCTGAGGGATGCGTGACCTACATCCCATTTATATAACGAATTTATATGCTGGTTCACTTGCTGCTATCCATTTTATATGATGGGGTGGATTGACATTGATGGGACAACTGTGTACACTGTTTGTGCATACTCAGTTGCTCAGGAGTAATGAGTGATTTAAAATCTTCTGCATGCATAGTTCCAATAAAGTCACATTTATCACTTTGTTATTCTAGCTGGATCATCCCTATTGTCAAGGGTAGGTCTGTATAGGTAACCAGTGGTGAAAATGTAAGGCAGGTTTAATGCCCCCTGCTTTATTAATGCATATTTAGTTTATCTTACTGTGTTTAGAATGCACTCTAAACTCTACATTACATGTTAGCTTTTCCATTGGTAGCACTCTCACCTCTGAGTCAAAAGGTTGTGGGTTCAAGTGTCACTCCAAAACTTGAGCACATAATCTGGACTTCATTGCAGTGCTGATGAAGTATTACATTGTTGGACGTACCATCCATCTCGGACATTAAACCAAGGCACTGTCTGCCTGTTCAGCCGTGCATAAAAGATCCCATTGCACTTTTTCAAAGAAAAGAGAGTTGTCCCTCAGCTAACACCACCAATGGGTCCTTCATCTCATTGCTGTTTGTGAGACCATGATAAGTGTAAATTGGCTGCTGCATTTGCCAACAAAACAACAGTAATTATGCTTCATCGCATATTCAGTGCTTGGGACCTCTTGAGATTGAACAGGTGGTATATAATTGGATGTTCTTAATGTTAAAGTATAGAGCTCTTAAGGCTGGAACATTGTATTCTCTTGGTGTGTTGGGCTGCTTTGAAACCACAGCAAAGTTCATTTCCTGCTGGTAAACTGCTTCCAGGCAAAATTCACTCAAAGTTTTCTGAAACTGGTGGGCACTGCAGGATATCATTTGTATTAAAGACCTGGAATGAAGAATACTGATTTAACCTGGAAATAATTTTTTGGTTTGGACAGACTGTATGCTGTTTGTTAAGTGACACCCTCCCATTTATAAGAGGGTGCTTGATTATTTAGTGGCATCCAGAATCCCAGTGCCACCCTCTCAACCAATTTAAAAATAGGGCTTTAGATGTAACTAGTTCCAAGGTTCAGAGCAGTGGAATTGTTCTACTGGTTCAGACTGGCAGTGGATAGAAATATACTGATTCTGCTCTTGCAGTTGGAAAGAAGTGCAATTGAGGAGTATAAAACCCCTTGCATAAGTTTTAAGGTTGCAATCTGTTTACTGCTTGTTCAAAACAAGCAGTCGGTGAGACAGTCAGCGCAAAGAGAAGGGCTTTGTAAACAGAGGCATAGAGTACAAAAATATGGAAGTCATGATGAACCTTTATAAAACACTGGTTTGGCCACATCTGGAGTATTGAGTCCAGTTCTGGGCACTGCACTTTAGGAAAGATGTGAAGGCCTTAGAGAGAATGTAGAAGAGATTTACTAGAATGATTCCAGGGGTGAGGGACTTTAGTTACGGGGATAGACTGGAGAAGCTGGGGTTGTTCTCCTTGGATCAGAGAAGGTTGCGAGGAGATTTGATAGAGGTATTCAAAATCCTGAAGGGTCTAGACAGAGTGGATAGAGAGAAATTGTTCTCATTGGCGGAAGGGTCAAGAACCAAAGGACATAGATTTAAGGTGATTGGCAAAAGAACCAAAGGTGACATGAGGAAAAACTTTTTTACACAGCGGGTGGTTAGGATCTGGAATGCACTGCCCGAGGGGGTGGTGGAGGCAAATTCAATCATGGCTTTCAAAAGGGAACTGGAAAAGCACTTGAAAGGAATAATTTTGCAGGGCTACGGGGATAGGGTGAGGGAGTGGGACTGGCTGGATTGCTCTTGCATAGAGCCAGCGTGCTGTAACTTTTCTATGATTCTATGAAGAGAAGACTTTCCCTGCTTCCATCAGTTATACATTGAGTCTGGATATTCTTGCCTGCACTTGGATTGAGGTATGTTAGGGAAGGAAACATTACGTACTTGTTGGAAATAAACTTTATTCAATTGTTTCAAGAATATCCTCTCTGACCAGTGTTATTTGCTTTGCACTATCTTAAATTCAGAATTGTAGGTGAAGTTGGCCCTAACTATCTGTAATAGATACACCTCCTTCCCTTAAAAAAGCATACAATTAGTCTATTCAGGTCGACTGAGAACTCAGCCTTTCTGTGGCCAGTGTCGGGATAGCAGACTAAACGTGCACCATTTCTAACGCCTTTTATCTTTGGCATTGGAGACACATAATGAAACCAGCTCCCGAGGAGGAGTTTAGTGCCTCCAACAGCACTGACACCAGGTTGTTTATGTTAAAAGGTTAATTCCAATGGTGCTGTTGCCACTGGAGGCAAGTCTGTAAAGTAACTGGACTATTTCATCCTACCATCACAAGGTGGTGAAAAGCACTAAGAACTCAAATTGCTAATAGTATATACCATCCCAGGTGTCCAAAGGTTATGTGACATTACAGAAATAACTGCAAATAATAATTGTTTTCTTTATGTAATGCAAAATATTCTGAAACACAGCATTAAAAAATAATGCCCTTCGAGGGGGTGCAACGAAGGTTCACTAGATTGATTCCTGGGATGAGAGGGTTGTCCCATGAGGAAGGATTGAGTAAAACGGGCCTATATTCTCAGGAGTTTAGTAGAATGAGAGGTGATCTCATTGAAACGTATAAAATTCTTAAAGAGCTTGATAGGGCAGATGCTGAGAGGCTGTTTCCCTTGAATGGAGAGTCTAGAACTAGGGGTCATATTCTCAAGATAAGAGGTCAGCCATTTAGGACCAAGATTAGGAAAAATTTCTTCACTCAGAGGGTCGTGAATCTTTGGAATTCTCTACCCCAAAGGGTTGTGGATGCTCAGTCATTGAGTATATTCAAGACTGCGATTGACAGCTTTTGGGAATCAAGGGATATGGGGATAGGGCGGGAAAGTGGAGTTGAGGTTGAAGATCAGTTATGATCTTATTGAATGGTGGAGCAGGCTTGAGGGTCCATATGGTCTACTCCTGCTCCTATTTCTTATGCTGTTACGTTCTAAAAAGTCTAACTTTTTATATCTAGTTAACCGATTGATATGTACATTTGAAAACAGGCCAGCAAGAATTATGTACACTACTGTTTATGGTTTTTATGTAATCCTTCGCAACGTTATGTTCTTCCTTGTTCCTTTATATACCCAAGGCAGTCATTTAACACTGCACCAATTGTTGAGGTACATTACAGCAAACCTGTTGCTAAATAGTCTGCGTTGTAAATGACTTCAGTGCAGCCCTTTGATCAATCTTTATTTTCCCTAAGTGCAGTGGGGATATTTTTAGTTCTAAAGGATGAAAGAAGATGTATTTTCTTTATAACAACAGGAGGAAATATTAACCCAGGGCTTCAGAATGTGTCATCTCCTGTGAAATTTAATATCACAAAAATCTACTTTACAGGATGAATTTAATTTCCAACACAATAATTGCCTTAAATTAATTTCCTATTCAAGGATCAACCCATGGTGCCTTTCTTATAAGAAGGCTTCCTAACTCTACTACTCCTATGAGAAGCTCCCCTAGCGGCCTCAGTAATGCTGGTCTAAGGCTGCAGTTGCTTATGCCGGGGAGATGCTTGTGGCCGGTGACCTCTGGGAGGTCGAGCTTGTGAGGCTGCAGACTGCTCCACCTTGGCTGCTGCCAGGATATTCTGGCCCAGCTGACTTCCTGCCACCATGGCAGATATTGGTTGAGGGGATGGAGAAAGAGCAGACATGCTGACACCCTGAGAGAGGGCAACATGTACTATTTCCATTGCGTTACTGCCACTTCTGGGGGGCTGGGGCTCATCACTTTCACTGATCAGACAGCAGAAAATAACTGATTCCTTCCTCTATATGGTCCACCAATCTCTCCAAGATGGACACCTGTCTCTCTAATGTAGAACCCATAGCCTGCATAGCAGCTACCAAAACTGCAAAGGCTGATGACACTGGCCCCTTTTGTGAAGGTCCCTAGAGGTGGCCACAATCTCCAAAGTAGACTGCAGACTGCTGATGCCATGTGAGATGACACCACACAGGCTGGTATTGGCTTTTCCATACTTTCAGCCACTGTGCTGAAACTCCTTGGCAGGCATTCCAATACCTGGTATAACTGCTTGAGAGAGGCAAGCAGTTTTTTTTCATAGCTGGTCCCCTGAAGTCCTGATTTCTGTCCTGCTCAGCAGAACTGGGAGAGGATGTCTCCCTTTGGCAAACTGTCTCCAGTGCTGTCCCTACCACCCATACCTGCTGCTGCTCACTTGTGCTGGGCGTTTCACCATGTACAGATCATTCTAGCTTACTGTCTAACCCATGCAAAGTGTGAATATCTGTGCTGGTGTTTTGGAGAGATGGAGCGCGTGATGGTGCATCCTCAGGAGGACTGTCCTCCTCCAGGGTGTCTTTCAGGAAGCTCTTGTTTCTGAGAAGGACCTGGAGGAAAGAGAAATGGTACAAGAGTTACAGTGGCACTTAAATGTTGCACATTAGCAGGTGACAGTCTTCAGAATGCAGCTTGAAATTGTCAAGCCTGATGAATATTTGCTGAGGTAGATGAAGGGTTACAAATAACATGCAGACACCCTGCTCAGATAAGCCTGACCTTCCCTGGATGATCATGACTTTACCCAGGCCGTGAATCTCCAGGGCTTCCTGTTCAGTTTGGGCGAGGATTATGATGTCAGCTACTCCTCCCGGCCTTGCTCCTCTCTCTCACATTAGGTGCTGTCTTGTCCTATAGAAAGAGAGGGCTGGAGTTAATGAGTGGCTGTTGAAATTTTTGGGGTTGTGAATCTTTGGAATTCTCTACCCCAGAGGGCTCTGGATGCTGAGTCATTGAGTATATTCAAGACTGAGATCGCTAGATTTTTGGACACTAAGGGAATCAAAGGAAATGGGGGTTGGGCGGGAAAGTGGAGTTAAGGTCGAAGATCAGCCATGATCTTATTGAATGACGGAGCAGGCTTGAGGGGACAGTATGGCCTACTCCTGCTCCTATTTCTTATGTTCTTATGAAAAGATGAGTGGAGATGTGCAGAGCTTGTGTATGTAGTGCTTCTGCTGAGAGCTGGAGAAGAAGAAAGATGGAATGAAGATGGGGATGTGGTCAATGGAAAGCCAAGTGTGTGGAATGTGCAGTAAGGAAGGAGTCCTGGGAAGAGTTGCTGGTTCTGCAAGTGCAACCATGTGAGAAGGTGTTAATGTGTGGTGTGAAGAGAGCAGATGAAGAGGTGAGTGTGTTTGTATTGAGAAAGAGAGGTTGTTGCAGTGTGCCCTTGTGATTGTATGCTGAAATATGCGATGAAGGGGAGAGAATTATTGAGAATGGTCAGTGAGGGGTGAAAGGAGTGTTGGCAGGTATTGTTGAGAGGGATGAAGAGCTGTACTTACCCTTGCTGCTCTTGTGAGGTCAGTGAATCTCTTTTTCCACAATGAACATAGGTCCCGGGGGTGATGTTGCTGGCATTGAACCTCACAGCCATCTCTGTCCAGGCCTGCTGGATAGTCACCCTGGGGATGCTCCTGTAGATACTGGGGAACAGTATCACCATCCTTGTCCTGACCTCCTCCACCAGGACCTCCAGAAAGGCATCTGAAAACCTGATAGCAACCCTCCAACTCATCTCTGCGTCAACAATTTTGTCCACATTGTTCAAACTAAATCAGGCAGAAGGGAATGCAACCTCACTTTAAAAAGTACATGCCAGCTGTAAACAAGCCTCGGGCAGCTCGCCGGAAATTGCACAATGAAAATGGGCAGACTATTGATTCTCGACGCGATCGGGTGGGCAGCCTGTCAAATGTATTAAAATGAGGCCTGGGAGTTAAAATCGTTTGGGCCTCACGCAGATGATGTCAGGACGTTTGCTGCTCACCCCAGCCTCCCTCCCATCTGATACCCTCCCGAGTTAAAGTCGGGCCATATACATCTGAAAGTGGACTCTTAAAATACAACAATACAACAGAAAATCTATTAAAACCAACAATATATATTAATTGTAAACAATTTTACAACACCAAGTTATAGTCCAGCAATTTTATTTTAAATTCACAAGCTTTCGGAGGCTTCCTCCTTCGTCAGGTGAACGATGTGAAAATCACATCGCAATATATATTAACATCAAGTTGCTTAATAACTGTAATCTGATCTTGTAATTTTGAGCATACTTATGTTCGACTTTGCTCTGTAGTTTATGATGCAACTATGAAATCCTTGCTTAAATTCAAGTTTTGTAATGAGTGCCAATATATCTTTCATTCTCTATCCCCAAGCTTAAATTTTCCAAGCATATATTCACAGGGCCCTCGATTTTCCAATATGTGCAGGTGGCAGACAAGGATCCTTGCCATTTGGTCACAGTTGGGAAATTTAGGCCTGCTGCACTTCCATTAAATATAGTGTGCTCCTTACCTGCTTTCAGCATCTGCGCTGCATTTGGGAGACAAGAGCTCAAAAGATTTTGTAAACTTTACCACCTGTCACAGAATATTGAGAGAAGACATGAGTCAGAGCGTGCAGCACAAAAATGTCTTTATTCCATTCATATAAATCAAGCTAGTAGAACACTGTTATTCTCAGTTCAGGTCTGACAGTCGGGGTTATTCTATTAAGCAGACTTTTCCAATTGAAAGAAAAGGAAAAAAATAATACTGAGACAGGAAGTAAAATCAAATGAGAGTGAGGGGTTTGTAGAAATGTTGCAGCAGAGGAAAAATCAAGATTAACTGGGTGCTAGCGCATAGCTTACCCATAAGTTTATTTTTACTGGGCTCGGATGCTAACTGCGATTTTTCAAACTAGAAGCATTTCTAACATTAGCTATTAAGCTATAATATTGGAAAAATGATATGGAAAGGAATGGAAAATCCTTTGAAATTTAGAATTGTAAGATATAACTCTTTTACAGTATGAAAGAGTGGACTCCTTAGATTCAGTTCCTTCCATTACTTAAGTAAATTTTAGTTCCAAAAAAGATTTCTAACAATTTAAAGTATTTTGTATTTCTTTTCAAATTTGTCTTGGGTTTTCTTATGTGCCTTTTGGAGCTGACTTACCGGTGACTCGATGTCTTCAAGGAGCAGTACAGAGCAGCTTTCGCACTTCAGCAGTGTCTGTGCGCGATGCATTATTTTCCTCACAATTTTTTCCAAATTTGTCTGCTCTTCAAACAAATCATTGACTACTTCCAGCAGAGCCTGGTTAAGAAAATAGGATTAACACAACACTTTAAAATCGGTATATCTGACTCGGTGAATATATGAGAAGTGAAAAATGCTAGTAACTGAAAAATGACAGGAGAAAACATGCTTCATGTATACATCTGACCATAGCTACAGTTACTTCACTACTTTTCATTTTCATTTTTGTGTCGTGTATTTTTTTCCATTTTAAAGTAGTAGTTGACCACATTCTATATTACTAAAATATAGGTTATAAAATATCATAGATGTTCTAGTTTGCCCTGTCGTTTAGATCAATGTTTAAGATCCACACAGACTACGTTAATTTCCCTTCTGTCTTGTCTCTATATCCTCATTTACCTTCTCCCTGTTGGGGCAGGCACCTGTCTTTCTGTTTTGAATGTTTGAAATGCTTGAAAAGAATTTTCAGTCAGTCGCTTGATGATGATCTGATGCACAAATGATTACATCTAAGTGGTATATTTTGTTCTTTTTGCAAAGGGTTACTTACTTACTTAAAGGGTTTTGTAAAAAAAAATGCTTCAATTCTCCAATACCTAAAATAAGGAAAACTGACAAATTTCTTAGTCGAGCTGCAGCATCCATAAAGTGTAGCTGAAATAGCTCCAAGAAGATTTTGTGAATCCCTAACTCAACCTAATTTATCACCTGGCTCCTGCTTGGCAGCTCATACAATCAAAAAATGAACTTACAGATGATAAATTGCCTCAGTTTTAACATGGAAAGAATGGAGATATATGGTATACAACTGTCAGTATTTTTAAGATAAGATTGAAATAAATGGAATACTCACACCTGAATGAATAAACTTATTGGTGTCAATTAGCATATATGTCAGTCCTCTCCATATTAAGAGTGGGGAACTTACAGTTGTAAATTGATTTCATTTGAGTGTGAACTGTCAACAGGAGTCAGTGTAAGTTGGGTTAATAAGATGGATATACCCACATCCATCCTAAATTCACAATTGCTTCTGTCAGTGCTCTTTATATACTTCAATATCTTGTCCTTTCCTCACAAAGCTAATCCACAGGTATGATTCAGTAATGAACTCAAATGTTTGTAATTGCCCACCCTAAGCAAAACTGTAATAAAAACTTAATACTCCTTAATGAGCATTTTTTTCACTTTGCTGGACTAATTTTCACACACATTTTAATGTGGGTCCAAAACTGCAGAGAAAATAATGAAAGTAAATTACATTAGTATTTTTTGCTGGGCTTGCTCACCTACTTTTTTGCCACAGAGAATAATATAGCCTTAAATGTGAAATAGTTACTCTATTAGTTATGTTCAGTGTTGGATAGTGTGTAAAATAATAGGTTAACAGTTTGGTATAAGTAAAGAGCATCGTGGGTTAGCTGGTATAGGGAGTTACAGTGAAAGCATAGAGAAAGAGAGTGAGTGTGCAGACTAGCAAGAGGGACTAGCTGAATACTGCTGAATATGCAGAACTGGTTGCTTGAGCAAGAATATATGTAAAAACAGAACTAAAAGCAACTGGATTAGATGTAACTAACTGCAGTACTGGCTGAAGCTAGGTATAGATAAGTTGGGTCCTTAACTTAGATCGAACTTATACATTACATGACTTTGATAGTAAAATGGCTAAAGTCCTGTCCTGTGCAGACAAGCTCAGACCTAGTCGAAAAGTACTGGGATAAGCTCAACAAACACTCTAAGAAAAACAAGATGCTGCAACTTTGAGAATAAATAAGAGCTGGGGCCTCATGTCTAAAAGTTTAAGTCAGTATCAGACAAAGGGATAGTACATGGTGGTAAGGTTATATCATATCCTGTGACCAAAGTAGGCGTGTTATAGTATAAGTATAAATGTAATAGAGGGGTAGGGGTGTTACTTCTGATCAAGAACTGCCCTGGATTGGTGAAGCTCTTGATCCCTGATGGGTATCCTACTTGTAAGTATAAAAGACATATTTGCTTGCTTGTAATCACGTTTATGTTCAACAAATCTTGAAAATTAACTTGTCAGGTTAGAGCCCTTGCCAGGTCAATGTTGTGACCAGATGAAGGTAAGCATTGGCGGAAGCTTGGTGGAACATCACCTATTCTCCCTCTCGACTGTAAGAGTTGTGAGTCCTGCATAAGGGGAAAAGAAAAAAAAGGGATTTCATGCCCTTCTTTAATGTAAAATAGTTTAAAGCAAAATTTATTCTGGGCTGGCTCAACTGAACTGCTATAGTTAAGAAAGTTGTGGATTTTGAACTTGCAATCAACACCACACTGGATATGGTGAAGGCTGTGTGGAAAGAATGACCAGAATTAAGTGCATGAAGCCTCTGTGGCACATTCTACTTACCCTACTCCTATCATACTCCTTTCTGGAAGCAGCAAACAGTTGAGCATTTGATATAGCAATTCCACAGAATGGGAGGTACATCCCCAGCACCTGGTCAAAAATAAAGAACATTTGCACCTAAATGTTTATCAAAGGCCCTATTTCAAAGCAGGCAAAATTCTGAGTGTAAGGTTCTGGCTAAATAGTACAATTGCCTATTTAGTAATAGTAGTTAAATCCCAGAAAGAACAAACCTAACAATATTGGGCAAATCCTAACAGTGGGATTTACAGCCAGCCGCATACAAGAGACATTGCATTGTGTCTAAGTGGCAAGCTGCGAACATCACACGGAAATCACCAGGAAGAAGTGGCCACACACACAGCAAGGATGGAATTGGCTGTAATAAGAAAGCAGCTGGTGCAACGCCTCGCCGAAAAGAGTAAACTTTTAACGTTAAAACCAACTGCAATAGTTTGCTGTGCCATCACATTTTAATGATAGTAAAGAACTGACTATCTGGTTAGCTAATTTCAAACACTAGAAAGTCACACTTGTGGTGGGAGGGCAGTAAACATGATAATATAAACATCCTAATATGTGGTTGAGTAGCTGCTTTCCTCAACTCTACAGCATTGTGTACCGGCAATGAAAATATAGCTTCTGCTTGCATGCGGTTCAAAGATTGCATATATTAGTAATATACTTGTGTGTCTCTGTTATTTTCCTCTCTCTTTTGCTTTCTCTTTTTCCAGTCTTTACTTTTTCCTTTTCCTTTGTTTTTATTCATTTTTTCTCTTTGTCATCAAAAGCTGCCTGCTTGAGGTAGGTGCCATTATAATATTTAATTTTGTTTTCATTGGAAAGAACTGGCACAGTGGAGATGTGGGATTTTATCTCGCACACGAGGGTTGATAGGCCTGATATTGATAACAGTTTCAATATTGAGTATTAGTATTTGAATTTGAATGATTCTCATGGCCATCCAATGGGTCAAAAATCTGTTGTTGTAGAATTGATCGAGTAAACCTGTTTTACCATTACCGCACTCACAAATCAGGCTGCTGTAGAAGTAGCTAGGACAATCCAATCAGAAAGCTGAATAGGAAATTCTTTAATATATGCAAGAAATTTTTGATAACATAAGGATCTTATGTGAGAGATAATAAAGCTGTGTTATGCATACAATGTTTCTTGAACTCTAACCCAAAAGAGAAAAAGGATTTTGAAAACTAAACAAATGATAGACTTGCCCTTCGTGACCACAGGATGTCACAAAGCGCTTCACAGCCAGTGAAATACTTTTGAATTGTAATTACTGTTGTAATGTAGGAAACTCAGCACCCAATTTGTGCATAGGAATGCACAATTTGGGTGCTGAGTTTCCTACATTATATGAACCCTGCTCCATAATGGAGTCCATCCCAACCACTGTCAAATCCATCGGAGCAAGTTCACGAATGCGCACACATGCAGTAAAACCCCGAAATCGTGAACTTACTCCGATTGGTTCAATGGCGTTTTGACAGTCCCGAATTAAAGGGCCAACCACACCACAATCACCAAACTTACCCATCTGCCCAGCTGGAATGAAGATACTTACGCCTCGAGAAGGTACGCTTGAAAATACCAGCCCTACACTACGTGTTAAAAATGAGGAGACTTATAATGACTGCAAAACAACAAAAAATTAAATTTTAAAAATGTGGAATGTCTAATTATTCCTATTTTAATATTTTTTGATCGTTAAAAAAATTTATTAAAATGAAAGTTTTACAATAAAATGAAGCAATGAGATAAATGACCAAATGGTCTGTTTTTAACGGTGTTGGTTGAGGGATAAATGTTAGCCAGGACACTGGGAGAACTCTTCTGTTTTTCTTCAAATAGTGGCATGGGATCTTTTACGTTCACCTTGGATGGCAAACAGGGTCTTGGTTTAACGTCTCATCTGAAAGATGACACCTTGTTTTTCCTGCCAAAATGTATTACTTCACACTTCTCTGCATTACATTTCATCTGCCATGTGTCTGCCCATTCCACCAGCCTGCTTATGTCCTCATGAAGTCTATTACTATCCTCTCACTGTTTACTAAACTTCCAAGTTTTGTGTCATCTACAAATTTTGAAATTGTGCCCTGTGCACCCAAGTCCAAGTCATTAATATATATCAAAAAAAATCAGTGGTCCTAGTACCGACCCCTGGGGAACACAACTGTATACCTTCCTCCAGTCTGAAAAACAACCGTTCACCACTACTCTCCGTTTCCTGTCACTTAGCCAATTTCGTATCCATGCTGCCACTGCCCCTTTTATTCCATGGGCTTCAATTTTATTGACAAGCCTATTATGTGGCACTTTATCAAATGCCTTTTGAAAGTCCATATACACCACATCAACCCTCTCCATCAAAAAACTCAATCATTAGTTAAACACGATTTGCCTTTAACAAATCCGTCCTCACTTTCCTTTATTAATCCACACTTTTCCAAGCGACTATTAATTTTGTCCCAGATTATCGTTTCTAAAAGTTTCCCCACCAACAAGGTTAAACTGATTGGCCTGTAGTTGCTGGGTTTATGCTTACAGATAATGAACAGATTTACAATGTTGTCACACTTCTGAGGTTCAGGTTCCAATCCAACTATTGAAGGAGGGGCCATTCTCTAAAACATCCATCCACACAGGTATGCTTCAGAAACTGAATAACGTCTGATTTAATTAACTCCTCCCAAGCACACATCGAATGAAATTGTATTAAATGTACAAATAATTGTAATGAAGGATTGCTAGTTTGTTTGCAAATGCTTCTGAAACCATATAGGCTTGATATCCTTACAAATGATTAGTGCAGTAATTCCTGTAAGCAGTTTGCATCAATGGATACAGTGCCACATCTTTCTGGAGCATTTATCAAACAAATAGCACTTACAGAGCACTTATTCAACAGTTTGTTTAAAAACGTATGCTGAACATTTAGACATGTAATTAAGCCTGCTATATACCACAATTAGTCATTTTACTCAGTTTTTCATGTTGCAATATATTTATAAAAAAAACTGTAGCACTTCTAACACTGCCTCAATTGAGATCGACTAATTCAACACGGACCAGGGACCATGGGGTAAATTTTAACCCCCAAGAACGGGTGGGTTGGGGGCGGGTGGGGAGTAAAAATACATTGGCCCAGAACTTTCTTACCTTGAACCCTGCTCCATAATGGAGTCCATCCCAACCACTGTCAAATCCATCGGAGCAAGTTCACGAATGCGCACACGTGCAGTAAAACCCCGAAATCGTGAACTTACTCCGATTGGTTCAATGGCGTTTTGACAGTCCCGAATTAAAGGGCCAACCACACCACAATCACCAAACTTACCCATCTGCCCAGCTGGAATGAAGATACTTACGCCTCGAGAAGGTACGCTTGAAAATACCAGCCCTACACTACGTGTTAAAAATGAGGAGACTTATAATGACTGCAAAACAACAAAAAATTAAATTTTAAAAATGTGGAATGTCTAATTATTCCTATTTTAATATTTTTTGATCGTTAAAAAAATTTATTAAAATGAAAGTTTTATTTCTTTTAACTTTTAATTTCTTTGTTTCAGTACATTATAAATAATTTCCTTGCCTTTTTATGATACGCTTTGTTATTATGTTAAATTTTTAATTAGACTAACATAGGGAATATCACTTTAAATGAATGAGTATTACTTGCTCGCTTGTGGGCGGAGCTTCCATTCTCACAGCGCACATGGCCTGCGCTGGTATATGAGCGTACCACTGGAGAAGATTATGCAGTGAGTATATTCGTATCTTTTATCCTCAGGATGTGCGGAGGGCCTTGCCACGCCAGTCAGAGCAAGTTCCGGCCCTCTGTTTACAGAGTGGGACGGCATCCCAGCTCCAACACGCCTGCTTCTGGGTCTAACCCAGGCAGGTTTGTCTGTGTGTGGAGAGCAGACACCAGGAAGTCCCGCCCCCACTTAAATCCGGCGGGCCAACACTTAAAAGAGCAATATAGCTCATTGAGATACTTGGGGTACTTAATATTTTGTGTACTGGAAAATTAAAATGAATTTACCCTTACCTGTTCGGGTTTCCAATTGCTTCCCATTCCCTGAGATCACAATCGTGACCTGCTCACTCACCTTCCAGGTTTCGCACCCGGAAATCTCCCCCGCTCCCTTCCCGGCTCTCAGTTTAAAATTTACCACCATAACTTGGACCTTTCAGGTTTGTATGGTTCAGTTAGTCACTGCGTTAAGTAATTGTCCAAATGGAGGAGCCTATTATTGTATGTTCATAATTTAAAAACATAAAATCCAGGATGAGAAAAAGCCATTCAGTCCATCAAGCTCAATCCACCAAGAGTGGACTTTGCTCCCTTAACTGTTGATCCCTTACTTTAGGGAACAGTAATTTCCTTCCCTGACCACCTCTGAAAACAAAATCAAGCAGTATTGTTAAGTATCTCGATATTTCTCAACCAGTATTGATCCAGTTTCTTTTAAAAGATGCCAATTGACCCGGAATCAATTGACTTCTCTGGAAGTTTATTCCACATATCCACTATTCTGTGAGGAGAAAAAAATATTTCTTCTCATCTTTAACCTTTTCAAGCCTTGTACAGTCTAATAATTGCAGGTTTGCTTACCCAATTGTACACTCAAAATACACAGCTTGAGACAATGCACTTCCAATTTTTAAACTATTTTCAATGCGGTATTTCTTTTGCCTCAATGCAAAACATTTGAGGAAAGAAACCTTGAAGATGTTTTTCTATGCAATGTTTCTGATTGGTACTTGTTTGTTGATGGGAGAGATTTTACCATGATATCTTGGGGCTGGAAATCAACAACAACAACAACTTGCATTTATATAGCGCCTTTAACGTAGTAAAATGTCCCAAGCTGCTTCACAGGAGCGTTATCAAACAAAATTTGACACTGAGCCACATAAGGCGATATTAGGACAGGGAGGTAGGTTTTAAGGAGCGTCTTAAAGGAGGAGAGAGGGTTAGAGAGGTGGAGCGGTTTAGGGAGGGAATTCCAGAGTTTAGGACCTAGGCAGCTGAAGGCACGGCCACCAATGGTGGAGTGATTAAAATCGGGGATGCGTAAGAGGCAAGAATTGGAGGAGCGCAGAGATCTTGGAGGGTTGTAAGGCTGGAGATAGGGAGGGGTGAGGCCATGAAGGGATTTGAAAACAACAATGAGAATTTTAAAATCGAGGCATTCCCGGAACGGGAGCCAATGTAGGTTGGCGAGCACAGGGGTGATGAGAGAACGGGACTTGGTGCGAGTTAGGATACGGGCAGCAGAGTTTTGGATGAGCTCAAGTTTATGGAGAGTGGAAGATGGGAGGCCAGCCAGGAGAGCATTGGAATAGTCCAGTCTGGAGGTAACAAAGGCATGGATGAGGGTTTCAGCAGCAGATGAGCTGAGGCAGGGGCAGAGATGGGTGATGTTATGGAGGTGGAAGTAGGTGGTCATGGTGATGGAGTGGATATGTGGTCAGAAGCTTATCTCGGGGTCAGATAGGACACCAAGTTTGGGAACAGTCTGGTTCAGCCTCAGACAGTGGCCAGGGAGAGGGATGGAATCGGTGACTAGGGAACGGAGTTTGCAGCGAGGACCAAAGAAATGGCTTCAGTCTTCCCAATATTTAATTGGAGGAAATTTTTGCTCATCCAGAACTGGATGGCGGACAAGCAGTGTGACAAATGAGACAGTGGAGGGGTAGAGGGAGGTGGTTGTGAGGTAGAACTGGGTGTCAGCGTACATGTGGCATCTGACGTTGTGTTTTCGGATGATGTCTCTGAGGGGCAGCATGTAGATGAGAAATAGGAGGGGGCCAAGGATAGATCCTTGGGGGACTCCAGAGGTAACAGTGCGGGAGCAGAAAGAGGAGTAATTGCAGGTGATTCTCTGGCTACGACTGGATAGATAAGAATGGGATCCTTAATCCTTCCACAATAACTGTGGCTTAAGGGTGCCAGCAGGGCTGTAATTATCCCGGAACCCAGATGCTCCTTGTAAGGGGCTGATCCTTTGCCTGCCCTTACACAGGAAGGGACAGAGCAAGGGGCAGAGACCCCCACCACTGTCGAGAGTTGCCTGGCCCTAAGAAGACATGGCGTAGCATCGGCAGTGGTGTGGAGCCCTTTTGGGGTCCAGGCTGGAATCTGAAGCTGGACCACATTTTGTCTCTCTAAGAAATGGGACCAAAGAGGCAAGACATGCTTCTGTTAGGAGGAGGCTTTAATTTTATTAGTCCCACAAGAAATATGAGCAGCATACTTACCATTGCCTTCCTACTGATACCAATTAATCTCTTTCTCATTTGCAGGAATTGTAAGGGCTTGGTTAACTACGTGGACTTGGGTAGCAACCTCACCTCATAACAAATTCTGCCGGTACTGTTGCTGGTTCGTGGTCTTCAGCCCCATGTAGGACAACCTCTTTTGGTGCATCGCCTGCAGCAGTACCTGCAACTCTTTAGCATTAAAGGGAGCACTGTTGCCTACATGTCTCCATTGTGCCATTATGATCAATTACTTCATTTTCCTGCCCCTACCACATTCTCCTTTAATAGCTAGTTGCAGTCCTTTAAGAGATGCTGTTATACTTGATTTTGCAGTCTCCATATAAGCTTTAGTAGTGCCTGTGGCCTATTCAAATTAGGGGGAGGCATTCTCATTGAGAAAATAGAGCCGAATAAGCTGATTGTGCTGCAGGCATAGGCAAGCCTGCACATTGGGCCAGTCCAATTCTAGATTTCCCATTATTGAAAAACTGGGGCTTTAGTCTCATCAATCAATTGTCTAGTCTGGCTACAATTTACCAAGACAGTCCACCTAAGCTTCCATTACTGTTTGAAGAGGATGGAGTACCCTTTGGTCAAAGTACTCCCCATTTTACGTTAGCTATATAAATGAATAAATGCAGCTAGATTTATGTTTTCCCACGGACATGTGCCTCAAATAGGTTCCAAGGATGATTTGAAGTGTGGATCCCATAGCATTCAATGGAGCTGCTCTAGAACACTTTGATCCAGTCATGTCACCAGAATAGCCCAACAACAAGGAGACTTGATATGGTTGAAAAATTTGATGCTTGATTTTAGAAAATCAATCAATATTTTTACATCTGTATCTTTTCAATATGAAATAGAGGAGTACTTTCAACAAAAGGATTTCCTCATGACTTTCCTTCCTCTTTTAAGACACACATCATAGACTAAATTTTCCAATTTGTACATTATTTTAACACCAGCAGTAACCCATTGGGCCAATCAGAAAATATTAACTTGTGGGATTAGATAAAGACCTGATTTTACAGTCAGAATGTACACCATTACATAACATTAAATAACACAATCTGAATTATGAAAGTATCACAGCAGCCACCGTATTAGTGACTAGGGATGATAGCAGGGCCAAGGTCCATACTGAAATGTTGTAAACTACATTTACACATGATACTTATTTCACCTCTGGATTACTGTAATGGAATAATGCAATTATTTGTTTTGTCAGTAATGATTTTACAATTGTTAATCCTTCAGTATAAACACCATCACCCATCAATAATATGAAGCACACATCACCTATCAATAATATAAAGCACACATCACCCATCAATAACATGAAGCACACATCACCCATCAATAACATGAAGCACCCATCAATAACATGAAGCACACATCACCCATCAATAACATGAAGCACACATCACCCATCAATAACATGAAGCACACATCACCCATCAATAACATGAAGCACACATCACCCATCAATAACATGAAGCACACATCACCCATCAATAACATGAAGCACCCATCACCCATCAATAACATGAAGCACCCATCACCCATCAATAACATGAAGCACACATCACCCATCACCCATCAATAACATGAAGCACCCCTCACCCATCAATAACATGAAGCACCCATCACCCATCAATAACATGAAGCACCCATCACCCATCAATAACATGAAGCACACATCACCCATCAATAACATGAAGCACACATCACCCATCAATAATATGAAGTACACATCACTCATCAATAACATGAAGCATGCTGGCCACGATTACAGGGCTATGGGGAAAAAGCAGTGGAATGGTACTAATTGGATAGTTCTTTCAAAGAGCCGGCACAGGCACGATGGGCCGAATGGCCTTCTCCTGTGCTGTACCTACTATGAAACTATGAAAAGCATTAATAAACTTGCAGAATGGGCGTGTAATTGGCAAATAAATTTCAATATAGATAATTGTGAGGTGGTGCATTTTGGTAGGAAGAATAAGGAGGCCATATACTGCTTGAATAATGACTCTCAATGGGATAGAGGAGCAAAGGGATCTAAGGGTACAGATACACAAATCACTAAAAATAACAATGTAGGTCAATGAGGCCATATAAACAGTAAACCAAGCACTGTGGTTCATTTCCATTGGGATAAAATTGAAAAGCAGAGATGTTATGTAAAACTTGTATAGAATCTTGGTTAGACCACACTTGAAGACCTGTGCACATACTATAGAAAGGAAATAGAGGCATTGGAGAGGGTGCAAAAAAGATTCACAAGGATGATACCAGAACTGAGAGGTTATAACTATCAGGAAAGTCTGAGCAGCTGAGGCTCTTTTCTCAAGAAAAGAGAAGGCTGAGCGGTGACCTATAGAAGTCTTTAAGATAATGAAAGGATTTCATAGGGCAGACATAGAGAAAATGTTTCAATTTGTGGTGGAGTCCAAAACTAGTGGTCATAAATATAAAACAGTCTCTAATAAATCCAATAGGAAAGTCAGTAGAAACTTCTTTACCCAAAGAGTGGTAAGAATGTGGAACACGCTACCATAAGGAATAGTTGAGGCAAATAGCATTGATGCATTTAAGGGGAAACTAGATAAGCGGATGAGGGAGAAAGGAATAGGAGGGTATGCAGCTAGGGTTAGATGAAGTAAAATTAATGAAAACCCAAAAATCTTTTATAAATACATAATGAGCAAGAAGATAACTAAGGAAAGAGTAGGGCCCATTAGCGACAAAAAAGCTAACCTATGTGTGGAGGCGGAAGATGTGGATATGGTTCATAATGAATACTTTGCCTCTGTCTTAACAATAGAGGGGGACAATGCAGAGATTGTAGTTAAGGAGGAGAAGAAGTGTGAAATATTGGCTGGGATAAAAATAGTGAGAGAAAGGATTAAGGAGTTTAGCATCTTTGAAAGTAGATAAATCGCCAGGCCTGGATTAAATGTATCCCAGGCTGTGAAGAGAAGCAAGGGAGGAAATAGCGGAGGCTCTGACCATCATTTTCTGATCCTCCCTGGCTACAGGCCTGGTGCCGGACGACTGCTAAAGTGTAACATTGTTTAAAAAAGGAGAAAGAGGTAAACCGAGTAATTATAGGCCTGTCAGTCTAACCTCGGTGGTGGGCAAATTATTGGAATCAATTCTGAGGCACAGCATAAATCGTCATTTAATCAAGGACAGTCAGCATGGATTTGTTAAGGGAAGGTCATGTCTGACTAACTTGATTGAATTTTTTGAGGAGGTAACAAGGAGGGTCGATGAGGGAACATGTTTGATATAGTGGACATGGATTTTAGCAAGGCTTTTGATAAGGTCCCACATGGCAGACTTGTCAAAAAAGTAAAAGCCCATGGGATGCAAGGGAAAGTGGCTAGTTGGATCCAAAATTGGCTCAGTGGCAGGAAGCAAAGGGTAATGGTTGACGGGTGTTTTTGCGACTGGAAGGCTGTTTCCAATGGGGTTCCGCAAGGCTCAGTACTAGGTCCCTTGCTTTTTGTGTATGTATTAATGATTTGGACTTGAATGTGGGGGGCTTGATCAAGAAGTTTGCAGATGTTACAAAAATTGGCTGTGTGGTTGATAGTGAGGAGGAAAGCTGTAGACTGCAGGTGGGCAGAAAAGTGGCAAATGGAATTCAATCCGGAGAAGTGTGAGGTAATGGATTTGGGAAGCGCAAACAAGACAAGGGAGTACACAATAAATGGGAGGATACCGAAAGGTGTAGAGGAAGTCCGGGACCTTGGAGTGCATGTCCACAAATCCCTGAAGGTAGCAGGACAGGTAGATAAGGTGGTTAAAAAGGCATAGGGGATAATTTCCTTTATTAGCAGAGGCATAGAATATAAGAGCATGGAGTTTATGCTGGAACTGTATAAAACATTGGTTAGGCCACAGCTTCAGTACTGCGTACAGTTCTGGTCACCACATTACGAAAAGATGTGATTGCACTAGAGAGAGTCCAGAGGAGATTTACGAGGATGTTGCCAGGACTGGAGAATTTTAGCTATGAGAAAAGATTGGATAGGCTGGGGTTGTTTTTTTTGGAACATAGGAGGCTGAGGGGAGATTTAATTGAGGTGTATAAAATTATGACTGGACTAGATAGAGTGGATAGGGAGGACCTATTTTCCTTAGCAGTGGGGTCAGTGACCAGGGGGCATAGATTTAAAGTGATTGGTAGAAGGATTAGAGGGGAGCTAGGAGAATTTTTTTCACCCAGTGGTGGGGGTCTGGAACTCATTACCTGAAAGGGTGGTAGAGAGACAGAAACCCTCAACCCATTTAAAAAGTACTTGGATGTGAACTTGAAGTGCCGTAACCCACAGGGCTACAGACCATGTGCTGGAAAGTGGGATTAAGCTGGATAGCTGTTTTTCGGCCAGCACGGACACGATGGGCCGAATGAATCATAGAGTGATACAGCACAGAAGGAGGCCGTTCGGCCCATCATGCCTGTGCCAGGTTAATTGATACCATTATTAATCTAGGTTGCTTTAGTTTTAGCTTTGTAATGTCAATTCAGTTCTCTTGTACTGCTAGGCTCAGTAACTCATCCAAATCATTCTTTGATGTCAATATTCAGTGTTTAAAGAAAAAAAATAAAATCTGCTGGAAAAAATGAAAAGGATGTTGAAGTTGACCCCAATTTTTTTAATCTTACTGACTTTTAAAACAGGTCCCGATGATGAAGTTCCTGACATACAGTGGACAATTGCATGCATGTTGCTATCACCATTGCAAAATTAACTTTATGTAATTTTGAATCAATTGCTGGTCAATTACAAGTACTGCAGATTTAGGACTATGAAATCAGTAGTGTCTCTAATTAGAATTTTTGCTATGTATTTACTTGGTGTCTTCGTCTAACTTTCTATGATTCTATGAAGTAGGGTGGGAGGAGGCTCGTGTGGAGCATAAACACCGGCTTGGACTAGTTGGGCCGAATGGCCTGTTTCTGTGCTGTAGTTTTGATGTAGCTCAATGCAACTCTGTGCTTTATATGTAGGACTGTTATTTTTCATTCCACAGAATTGTGCTAATTCAGTTTAGAAAATGGTATTTGAAAAACATGAAACAGCACAATTCTGTATGGATTCCCTAGTTCCAGCAGTTCTTGCACTCAACAGTAACTGAAAGATACTCAGGTAGCAACTGGTTATATGATTATTATGTAAGTGTTTCAGACCAGCATTACTCATGAGATAATCAAAAGTTGGGTTTAGTTCCATACATAGCCCAATGGAGCACTAATGGTCATCAGCCTGAAATGTTAAATCAGTTTCCCTCTCCACAGATGCTGCCTGACCTGCTGAGTATTTCCAGCATTTTCAGTTTTTTCAAATTCCCAGTTTATTCAGGGTATAGAACAAGTTACTTTCCTGTTTGCCACCCTCTTAAGCATCATTGGTGCTTGGTTTGGGGAGTCGAGAACTGGGGAGACAGATAGAAAAAAAGATGGACTTCATGCCTTTGAAAAAAGGAAAGTTATAATTAGGTCAATGAAAGAATATCCACTAATATTTCCATATCACTGTATGTACTGTGAAATATGTTTACCTTCCTGTAAAACTAGATCTAGCAAACCTGTAGATAAACATTTACACTTGTATGTCTCTGGGAGCAACTTGTCAATATCATAAGATTAATATGCATAATTTCAGGCACTGTCACAGATATTTTGAGTCTCTGAATAAACAGAAATGTTCCTTATCTTTCATCTTTCATTTTATGAATTGCTCATCAAATCCACCTACACTTTAATTTTTTTCATGAAGGTCAATTGTAATTACATCATTTCATTCATCTTCAAATAGAGCTGCCTGAAACTATTTCATGTTTTCATTACTGGTATTTGACACACACATTATAAAATGTGTTCTGTTTAGTAAGAATTGTGATTATTCAGTGTCTTTACATGTTAATATTCAGCTTATAATGGTGCAGTTATTATATTCCAAATCATATTGAAGTTTGGATCATTTGGATACAGCATGCAGCTCTTTGAGCTTATTTAAGTAAATGATCTACTCCAGCCTTCTTTTAGGCTTGAAGTGCGTGTTGGCAATATTAGTGACACGCAATAGCAGCTACTTTATAGTTACAGTATATTACCCAGGAATTTGCGCAATCTGGCCACAGAGTTCCCTTAAGGTGCTCACAATGCTTTTTGAAATCTATTTTAACATAGGCATTATCTTATAAGTGTTCATGGCTTTGTTAAAGTAGCAGACAAAGAAATGTCATATGAATATGTTGTTTGCTAGTGTTGGAAATGCTCCCTTCCAATCTTGGTTCCCAAGAGCCAAGCGTTTTAGGTGTTCTAGTCAAGTATATAACAGAGTCTATACTTAAGGATAGAGTGACTGAACACCTTGAAAATTTTCAGCTGATCAGAGAGAGCCAGCATGGATTTGTTAAGGGTAGCTCATGCCTGACGAACCTGATTGAATTTTTTTGAAAAGGTGACTAAAGTAGTGCACAGGGGAATGTCTATGGATGTTGTTTATATTGACTTCCAGAAGGCATTTGATAATGTCCCTCATAAGAGACTGTTAGCTAAAGTTGAAGCTCATGGAATTGAGGGCAAATTATTGACCTGGTTAGGAAATTGGCTGAGCGGCAGGAGATAGAGAGTAGGGATAATGGGCAGGTACTCAAATTGACAGGATGTGATTAATGGTGTCCCATAGGGATTTGTGTTGGGGCCTCAACTATTCACTATTTCTTAACGACTTAGATGTTGGGATAGAGAGCCACATATCCAAGTTTGCCGATGACAGAAAGATAGGCAGCATTGTAAGCAGTTTAGATGGAAGCATAAAATTACAGAGAGATATTAATAGATTAAGTCAATGGGCAAATCTGTGGCAAATGGATTTCAGCATAGGCAAGTGTGAGGTCATCCACATTGGACCTAAAAAGAATAGATCAGGATACTTTCTAAATTGTGAAAAGCTCAAAACAATGGAGGCCCAAAGAGACTTAGGGGTCCATGTACATAGATCATTAAAAGGCCACGGACATGTACAGAAATTAATCAAAAAGGCTAATGGAATGCTGGCTTTTATATATAGAGAACTAGAATACAAAGGGGTAGAAGTTATGGTACAGCTATACAAAGCCCTGGTTAGACCACACCTGGAGAATTGTGTTCAGTTCTGGGCTCCGCACCTTGGGAAGGATATACTGGCCTTGGAGGGAGTGCAGCGTAGATTTACTAGAATGATACCCGGACTTCAAGGGTTAAATTATGAGGAGCGATTACACAAATTAGGGTTGTATTCCCAGGAATTTAGAAGATTAATGGGTGATTTGATCGAAGTTTTCAAGACATTAAGGAGAATTGATAGGGTAGATAGAGAGAGACTATTTCTGCTGGTTGGTGAGTCTAGGACTCGGGGACATAGCCTAAAAATTAGAACTAGGACTTTCAGGAGTGAAGTTAGGAAACACTTCTACACGCAAAGGGTGGTAGAAGTTTGGTACTCTCTTCCGCAAATGGCAGTTGATGCTCGCTCAATTGTTAATTTTAAATCTAAGATTGATAGATTTTTGTTAACCGAAGGTATTAAGGGATGTGGGGCTAAGGTGGGTATATGGAGTTAGGTCACAGATCAGCCATAATCTCATTGGATGGCAGAACAGGCTTGAGGGGCTAAATTACTTATTCCTGTTCCTATGTTCCTATCTCATATTACCCACAGCACAGTATTAAACTGAACCTAAAGTCCATTAGACTTCTAAAAGACATAGCACTATATCTGAAAGCAGTATAAAACTTTTAATTGCACAGGACAATTGATTTGCTGATTTCATATGTTGAGCTAATCTATAAATCATTGTTTGTAGAAATATGATTTAATCAATATAAACAAATAATTAGCATAGCTGCCTCCTGAATATTTGAAAAAAATATTTTAACAGTTATTAAGTTGATTGCAATATTGAAAATGTTAGAGCATAAAGTATATTACTTTCCAAAAGGACGATGTTTGGGAAAATTTTTAATGTGCTCATTATTTTATTTTGAAATATTCCATATCTAGGACTACACATGTTAATGTATCAAATTATTTGAAAATGTAATATTTCAAGATTATGAATATATTTACACGCTGATAATTCTTCATGAACTGTGCCAACATGTCAATTTTTAGCACTGTCCACAAATTATTCAAACATAATAGATAGATGTTAAAAACAAAGCTTACTATGGTGCTGACAACGTCTGTCAAAGTATGTAATGGAATAAAAACTATTTACGTTAGTAAAACTGAAATGACATCTCCTGTGGGATAATTTGACAGGGATATCAGCATCATGAAAACCTATCCATTTCTCATATAAAATTCATTTTCAAAATATGTAATTGCACTAGAGAGGGTAGAGAGGAGATTTATGAAGATGTTGCCAGGGCTGGAGAATTTTAGCTATGAGAAAAGATTGGATAGGCTGGGGTTGTTTTTTTTGGAACAAAGGAGGCTGAGGGGAGATTTAATTGAGGTATATAAAATTCTGACTGGATTAGATAGAGTGGATAGGGAGGACCTATTTCCCTTAGCAGAGGGGTCAGTGACCAGGGGGAATGGATTTAAAGTAATTGGTAGAAGGATTAGCAGGGAGCAGAAGAGAATTTTTTTCACCCAGTGGTGGGGGTCTGGAACTCACTGCCTGAAAGGGTGGTAGAGGCAGAAACCCTCCTCATTTAAAAAGTACTTGGATGTGCACTTGAGGTGCTGTAACCTACAGGGCTATGGACCAAGTGCTGGAAAGTGGGATTAAGCTGGATAGCTCCTTTTCGGCCGGCCTGGACACAATGGGCTGAATGGCCTCCTGTGCTGTAACTTTCTATTATTCTTTGATTTTATGAAAAGTATATAGCCAAGTATGATTAGAGAATGCTAAAGCATTACTGAATTATCATCCCTGACCCCAGTTATTCTGCACTACTGTTTCTCTGACATGCTTTGCTAATATTTTGATACCATATATTCAGAGAAAACACTGATTGCAACAAGATCATGTAAATAGTGTAAGAGCCTAAGAACAAAGGATGCCTTACATAAACCATTTACTAATAATTCTCTTCAAATCAAATGAACAGTATGGCACTTGTATAGGAATATTAGAAAATCATTTTAACCTTTCATTTGATTAAAACTATTTGCTCCAAGGTGCTATGGCACTAATTTGATGTCATCAGATGACCGGAATCAACATTCATTTAAAAATATTAAACATTAGATTTAAGGTGTAGCAAGTTATATATGACTTTATTACCTGCTCATATTTGTGCAATCTGAAAGAATAGTGACTGGTTAGACAGCATAAAAAAAAAGTAGGTTTCTTCATTCTAACCAAGATGTTGCATGTAAACGAAATCAAGCTAAAGGGAATGGTACATGACGTGCTTTGTGTGAGATAAGGCTTGCAGTGCAGTTAGATTGAAACAAAATATGATGAGATAAAGTCAAAGGGGCTTGTCGAAGAATTTAATTTGTTACTTAAGTTTATTAAAGTAATTACTTAAAAGTGTATTGGATCCAAGCTGAGGTTACAATAGGAATGCTACAATTGGCTTCAGTGGTCTTAGACCATAAGAAATAGGAGCAGGAGTAGGCCATGCGGCCCCTCAACACTGCTGTGGCATTCAATAAGATCATGGCTGATCTTCTACCTCAACTCCACTTTCCCGCCCTATCCTCATACTCCTTGATTCCCTTAGTGTCCAAATATCCATCGATATCAGTCTTGAATATACTCAATGACTGAGTGTCCACAGCCCTCTGGGGTAGAGAACTCCAAACAGTCACAATCCTCTTGAGTGAAGAATTTTTTCCTCATCTCGGTCCTAAATGGCCGACCCCTTATCTTGAGAGGTCTCAGGCTGAGGACGGAGGAAATCAGGTGGCGTTTCTGCTTCTGCTCACAATCCAATGACCGTTGCAGGAAATTAAGCATATGGATGTGAGGGTTGGTCAAATAATCTGTCTGCATTCACTGTGCAGACTCATGCATGAAGGTATCAGGCAATGGAGGACTGCTGCAACCATGGGCCTTGCATCACTAGCAGTATCTTCAGGGAGAAAATGGCTGTAATAATGACATATTTTCTGAAGTGTACAATGCCTGCATTCTTTGTAATTACAACTTCAGAACATAATCATAAATCAGCAAAAAATATCGCCTGCAGCCCTGCAGTATCTGATCACAAATCCATGAGGCTACTCTTGTAGGTGGTGCTGTGATAGACGGTTTCAATGTTAAATACACAAAAGCTGCTATTTCATAGAGTATATTACTCTAAGATTATACAATCTGGCCACAAGGTTCCCAAAAATCACTCAAAATGATTTCTGAAATTTCTTCCAGTCACCATTTTTCTCAAAAAAATTTCTAATATCCAAAATAACGATTACATTTTTCCATTGAATTATCTTTTGTGTCTTTTATTAAAATTTTTACTTGAAGGCTTCAGCATCTCCCGAAAGCTAGGGCTTGAATTTAATATTTTTGTCCAGAGCTATGACTGTTAGCTGACTGAGACCAAAAATCCACGCCCGTCTGGTGCACTCCCATCATTACTGTGACAGGAGTATGCTGGAAATTGGGCCAGATCCCACATACATTGGTTCTCAACCTTATGTTGGGGATTATGCAGGGCCTTGTAAAAGGCAGAACCTCCTTGTTTGATGAGCAGGCACCCTAGGTGTACGCCTTGGGGTGCAGGCACCTGCCATTGACATGGAAATGAAAGGACCTTCCCCTGACCCTGCAAACTTGATGGAGGTCCTGGATGATGACATCCTGGTACTTGCATTGGGATTTCCCCCCCCCCCCTTACAGAATTTCAGCCCCACTGTTTTTTGAAAGGTTTGTTCTTGCTATTGTTCTTGACTTGCTGTATTGCGGTTTCTGCATTATAGCATTTATAGCAATAATTTGATTTGCTGTTTGCTCTTGATTTTTGCAATACAAGATTCCATTTACACAGACCTGTTACACAGCATTGTTGCTGCCATCTGCTAAAAACCTCAGTTCTACTCACATTACTCTGTTTCATTTGACCTTGTCAATGGCTGTCATGGATTTGGAAGACGAAGAGGAGTTCATGTAGAGGGACAGAAGGCAGATGCACTTGCATTTTAGGTGCCTGCCGCCCACTTGGAATCAACACAAGAACTATGGTTTCAGAGCCAGACACACCTACTTGACCATGTAAGTGGCAGCATACTTTCACTGTCAATCAATCATTGATGTACTTTCGCTTAAAATCTGCACCCGTGACTCTGCACCTGTCGTCCTCTACGTATTGTGCTTGTCCCATTCACAACATACTCTAGGAGTCACTACTGCCTTTACTACAATCCCTGCCTGTTTCCCAACACCTGAAACATTCATATGCCCCTTCTGACAATAAATTTACCAAGTCCATTTAAAGAAGATGCAAGCAATCTATTACTCTACTCAAGTTGTGTCTCTGCTCCACTGTTTCCTTTCCCAATACTTGCCCTTGGTGAATGCGTAGGATGTACCTCGTCTCATACCTAGTCTCCTGCTCATTCTAAGAGCCACGTAAGTGGCAGAAGCAAGTGTGGTGCTTTCCAGGCTGCATTGCTGATGTGGCACCATTTTGCGTGGCCATTGCTTGGTGCTTGCATAGTACAGGCATTCCTTTCCTTTGAGCGGGCACACTTTAGTCAGCCCTCCCTCGGTGCTCCACCCCAGTCCAGAGAACTTATTTCTCATTTGTTCCTACCACATGTGGGAAACCCCATTTACTCAGGTGGCCACTCTTGTCATTTTTAAGCACATTGCCTTCAGTCTGAGGGATCTCCTCAACCCCAACCACTGTCACCTTCCTCTGTTGCACTTTCTCCAGCAGTATATCAAATCTCATTGTCGAAGGGGGCAGCACTACCAATTCCTCCAGGGCGCATAGAGATCTTTTCATAACAATAGGCCACAACAATCAACCTGAATGAAAAATGAACAGCAGTAATTTAATAGCAGCAGCCCTTTACGAGCTGCTTCACTCATTATTCCTCACCCATCTGCTGCCATAGTGCCTCCTGTGCACATGGAAAATTATTTAAATAATTGCTCGCTGGATGCCACCCACTCTATCAGCACAAAAGTGCATGTCAATGTTGCAATTGGGAAATTGGCCCTTTAATACTCCCAAGGGTTACACAGAACTAGCTGGAATAATACCTTGAATATTTTGTTTGAGGCTTACTTATTATGAGTGCCTTAGTGCAAATGAATCTGGTAATTCCTGTGGATAAAATTAATTTACATGGACATTTTTACAATATACTTAAATCTTAAATAAACAGAAATAAATAATTTAAAATTTAGAACAATGCATGAAGTGATAGTTCAGGGCTAAAGAATGTCCCAACTTTATTTCATTTGTATTTGAGCCAGGTGGTATTGATTACATAACAATGTCAACAAATGAGTATTATTCACCAAAAGATTTACACCAATCAATTAATTCATCACTATGAACTGTTTTATTTTGCAATATGATCATGTTGGACGATTAGCATCAAGGTACGAGAATTAGAGACATAGTTGGGACAGTGTTCAATTGCCAGATTTTATAGTAAGGAAATGGCAGTGCTCCAGAGCAACGAATCATTAATGCTGATATTGATACAATTTTTTATAGTCTGGAGCATTGCTGACAGCTGTTTTCTCTCACAGGTGCAATAGTAGTGCATCAAAAGCTCTGTTAGTCTGACCACGTCAGTGGTAATGATGTGAAGCATTATTAATATTATGTGAACAGAGAGCCAGCTGTTTCATTTGTTAGCACTTTTCTTACCACTGAAAGGTGAATGTATGAAAAACAAAAGCATCATCGAGACTAATGATTAACAGTTGCTGTCTTTTAGAGGCAACTGGCAATCCAACAACAAACAATGCTTTCTACAGTTACTAATAAAGTACATGACATTCATTTTATTTAGTCTTTTGTCCCTGGATTTTCCCCTTGTTTTTATAAAACTTTGTTTTAGCAGGAAATACAGTTAATAAACACCAGGATTCTCTATAACATTTCCATTGCTGTGAGGCATCTCCCTAGTTGACTGGATGATCCCTCTCTTTCTGTTGTTTCTCTATTGATGCATTTACTCTATAACTGTAATATTTTGCTTCACCGCAGCACTGCAGTTATAGTGTAAATGAATCCTGAATCTATGTCGGTGCTCGACCTGACACTGGAATGAAGTGGGGTGAAATTCCCTGGATGAGGAAGACTCTCTTGTCTTGACTTTGCAATTAATTTCGGCCTTAACACCTGATTTACACTCCAGATTTAGTGTCAGTGTGCAGCAATTTTGGCTTCACATCAGCACTAAACTCGAGTATGAATGCACTGTAAGTACTCACAACGGGCGTTACTTCTCACTGTCTCACTTGCACTAGAAGTAACAGGATACCCATTTAAAGGAAGCTCTAATAAGGCTGAGAAGTGACAAGATGCATCACAACCGACAGATTTGAGTATCAAGTTGTGTCCAGAATTTAGTCTAAAGTGTATCTGCTAGGTTTGAGGACACTATTGGAAACCAAATTCAAGGTTAAGTTGAGACTTTGGGGTCGATTTTACCTGAGCGAGGGTGCATGAAGGAGCCAAGGTAGACAGGAAACTGTCTGGCCCTCCATAGCATGAGGCCTGGGAGATTATAAGGAGAATGGCATGAAGACTATCACTGAGAGGACTCCTCAGTGATAGCTTCACAAAGCATCCAAAATAAACTTACCCATGAAGTATTCTGAGCTGTTTAATAGTGTCCCTTTGTCAGCACTGTCATTATGCTACTTCTCCCACTTCTGAGAAATTATAGTTCCTTCAAAGCAGTGGACAGTTTGATGCCTAGTTTAAGGGCCCTTAGTTATCAGGACTCCTGTGTTACACAGGAGCTGCCCTCAGCCAATGCCAGTGGCATGCAAATGGGTGGATCTTATGTTCTACGGTGGGTCATCGCTTGAGTGGATCAGCAGGCAAAGGCCTGTCCTTGGAGTGCATCATAAAAGCAAATGGCCCTGTGGAATTCAGGGTCCACTTCTAAATACCTCAATCCACTAAACAACAGCTGTAGAGGTTGTGAGGCAGGAAACCTCTGCTTCCTCATCGGAGATAAGTGGTAAATTCAGAGACCTAGAAATTCGACCACACGACATTTTTTTGGGGTGCCAAACGACCTCCTAAGCCTCTAATGTGGTGGGCAGGAAGCACACGTTCATTACGAGCAAGAATTGTGCCTACCGTCAGGTCCCACGTTTGAAACAGGCCCCTTATTTAAATATGCAAAGGGCCTAATGCTTGTTTGAGGCCCGTTCTGCAATATTGGGTTGCTCTGAACACAGCTCGTGCAGGGATATGCGCCTAACTACAATACACCCAAGTCACCTCAGTCTTTTACGTCCGTCCATCCATCAAACCCTTCGCCTGAACTAATCTCCGCCCAAAAAGCTGACCACGCCCCCAACTCTCACATGCGAGTATCCTCCGATTGCACTTGTTTAGCGGGGTCTTTTCACATTGCAACCAGATTTTCAGGTGCAGCAGGGAAGAAAGTCATTCATCTGGTGTTCTGTTGCAAATTTTTGAGCGTTTTTTAAAAATTTATCTTCACTTAGACTGCTCTGTATTTTCTGTTTCTTCTAAATCATTTTTATGGCATAAGAATGTCATTTTAAAAATTTAAAAATTTAAAAACTTCTCCAATTGCCGGAGTAGAGTTAAGAGAGAAATCAGGAGGGCAAAAAGGGGACATGAGATTGCTTTGGCAGATAAGGCAAAGGAGAATCCAAAGAGCTTCTACAAATACATAAAGGGCAAAAGAGTAACTAGGGAGAGAGTAGGGCCTCTTAAGGATCAACAAGGTCATCTATGTGCGGAACCACAAGCGATGGGTGAGATCCTGAATGAATATTTCACATCGGTATTTACGGTTGAGAAAGGCATGGATGTTAGGGAACTTGGGGAAATAAATAGTGATGTCTTGAGGAGTGTACATATTACAGAGAGGGAGGTGCTGGAAGTCTTAACGCGCATCAAGGTAGATAAATCTCCGGGACCTGATGAAATGTATCCCAGGACGTTATGGGAGGTTAGGGAGGAAATTGCGGGTCCCCTAGCAGAGATATTTGAATCATCGACAGCTACAGGTGAGGTGCCTGAAGATTGGAGGGTAGCAAATGTTGTGCCTTTGTTTAAGAAGGGCGGCAGGGAAAAGCCTGGGAACTACAGACCGGTGAGCCTGACATCTGTAGTGGGTAAGTTGTTAGAGGGTATTCTGAGAGACAGGATCTACAGGCATTTGGAGAGGCAGGGACAGATTAGGAACAGTCAGCATGGTTTTGTGAGTGGAAAATCATGTCTCACGAATTTGATTGAGTTTTTTGAAGGGGTAACCAAGCAGATAGATGAGGGCTGTGCAGTAGACGTGGTCTACATGGACTTTAGCAAAGCCTTTGACAAGGTACCGCATGGTAGGTTGTTACATAAGGTTAAATCTCACGGGATCCAAGGTGAGGTAGCCAATTGGATACAAAATTGGATTGATGACAGGAGACAGAGGGTGGTTGTGGAGGGTTGTTTTTCAAACTGGAGGCCTGTGACCAGCGGTGTGCCTCAGGGATCGGTGCTGGGTCCGCTGTTATTTGTTATTTATATTAATGATTTGGATGATAATTTAGGAGGCATGGTTAGTAAGTTTGCAGATGACGCCAAGATTGGTGGCATTGTGGACAGTGAAGAAGGTTATCTAGGATTGCAATGGGATCTTGATAAATTGGGCCAGTGGGCCGATGAATGGCAGATGGAGTTTAATTTAGATAAATGTGAGGTGATGCATTTTGGTAGATCGAATCGAGCCAGGACCTACTCAGTTAATGGTAGGGCGTTGGGGAGAGTTATAGAACAAAGAGATCTAGGAGTACAGGTTCATAGCTCCTTGAAAGTGGAGTCACAGGTGGATAGGGTGGTGAAGAAGGCATTCAGCATCCTTGGTTTCATTGGTCAAAACACTGAATACAGGAGTTGGGATGTCTTGTTGAAGTTGTACAAGACATTAGTAAGGCCACACTTGGAATACTGTGTACAGTTCTGGTCACCCTATTATAGAAAGGATATTATTAAACTAGAAAGAGTGCAGAAAAGATTTACTAGGATGCTACCGGGACTTGATGGTTTGACTTATAGGGAGAGGTTGGATAGACTGAGACTTTTTTCCCTGGAGAGTAGGAGGTTTAGGGGTGATCTTATAGAAGTCTATAAAATAATGAGGGGCATAGATAAGGTAGATCGTCAAAATCTTTTCCCAAAGGTAGGGGAGTCTATAACGAGGGGGCATAGATTTAAGGTGAGAGGGGAGAGATACAAAAGGGTCCAGAGGGGCAATTTTTTCACTCAAAGGGTGGTGAGTGTCTGGAACAAGCTGCCAGAGGCAGTAGTAGAGGCGGGTACAATTTTGTCTTTTAAAAAGCATTTGGACAGTTACATGGGTAAGATGGGTATAGAGGGATATGGGCCAAGTGCAGACAATTGGGATTAGCTTAGTGGTATAAACTGGGCGACATGGACATGTTGGGCCGAAGGGCCTGTTTCCATGTTGTAAACTTCTATGATTCTATGATTCTATGATTCTAATTGCAGGTTCCTAAACATGCTGTGCCTGATGTGCATGAATGATGGTTAAATGAGTTGAAAGTTAAATTTTCATATTTAATGAAAAAATATATGGTGTGGGTTTGTCACTTTCCTTGGATGCCGATTGTTTATGCTGAATTATGCCGATTTTAAGTTTGGGCGTATTCAAATGAGATTGGAAAGATACTTGGGTGCAACTTGTCATTGGCAAAATGGGCATGACGTAGACTGCATTTTCAGATCTAATGTTCGGGATGCACCCAAGGAGGAAACTCCAGGCCACTCAGTTCAAGGAATTAGAAAGAGAAGGTCGGAGGGACCACCTGGCAAAGCACACAACACAAGCAAGGAACAGCAAGTCGAGGTGGCAGCAGAGGAGCAGAAACAAGATGCCCAGATGTTCCTCTGCTATAGGTTCATTGATTTATACGTTATGGGAGTTATCTATTGAGAGGAGCTCTTCAATCAGTAGAAGTGCTTTATGCAGTCCTTTGAGAATGTTTGAAGTTGAACAGTATGTCGTAGGCTCTGCAGAAGTGCTACTCTGACATCTGTGCCATAATGCGGGATGTGTTGGAGGACCTACAGACCACTATGGTGCAAGTGGCAACTCCATGGCCATCTGCAGGGAGCTCCCAAGGTGCTAAGCCTAGACACTGCTTCTCTCATGAACACTGACTGCAGCAATTGAAATCTGGTGGTTCCGACTTGGGGAGGATAGGGAATCGGCTTGATCCCTCAATCATTTTGGTTGCTTTCTTCTGTGTCCTCTCAATAGCTGCAATATCCTTTTTGTACTGTGGCGACCAGAACTGTACACTGTATTCTAAGTGTGGTCACACCAGTGATTTATAAAGCGACATAATTTTCTTTTTCCGACTGAGACTTTGCTCCCAATGAGGTGGTGGGTGGGGGTCACCACCAGCCTTGGTCGCCTTGGCTGTTTTGGTGGCCTGGGAGAGGCGGGGCAGTTCTTGCAAACGTTCCCCACTTCCTTGCAGGCTTGGCACCATCAAGAAGACATTGTAGGCTGTCCCCTAGGGGTGGATATAAAAACCACCCTTGCTGTCCTCCCACAATAGCTGGACAAATAGCTGGCGCCGGAAGAAGACGTGATGGAGGCTGGTCTCCCTGAAGCCGAGGGGGATCGGTGCAGCCTCTGACCTCACCTCCCTGGGTTGATGTAGGTGGTGGAGGAGGAGCTGTTGGTTATAAAAGGCAGGACATTTGATAACATGACCCTCTGCACGGTGGCCAGCAGGAAGGTCCCACCCACCGTCAGCCCCTTATTGAGGGCCAGGAACACCGCCCACTCAGTCTTCAGGAAAAACACCGCCTTTCCGTATTTCGGCTCAATATTGACCTTTTAATATATCCCAATATGTGATTTGCTTTACTCACTGCCACCAAGCGTTGTGGTGGCTCCAATTTATTGTCATTCAGGACTCCCATATTTATGTTATAGATATCCATACATATTTAAGTAATAGTCACTTCCGGGATTTTTTTGTCCCCATGTGGAGCACTTTGTATTTTTCTACACTGAATTCCGTTTGTCAGCCATCTGACCAATTCCTAAGTATATTCAAATCCTCCTGTAGCTTATCCTGTTCAGCTCTGCATCTGCCACCTTCATTAGCTTTCTATCATCAGCCTTTATATGCACACCAAAATAAACAAAAGTAATGGCTATTTTAGTTTCAGGATAAATGTTCTTGATTGCATTCCTATATCACGTATTTTTAATTGTATCTTTTCTTATTAGTCAATGAATGAATTGCAAAGTACAGTTAGCAATCTGGGGAAATGAAAAATGATCAGAATTGCTATGTTGCAAACTCTGTCATGTTCCAAGGGAAATAGACAATGAACTTCAAAAACCTAAAAGCTGCTTTTTCAATGGTAATCCTGAAGAAAGACAAATTTAAAAGTTGTGCACTAATAACTATGTGGATTTTTTTTTTTAAAAGAGAGAATTTTCAATGCAATAAGAATTCTGTCACTTTAAGAATCAAACTTCTGAATACCAGATCAGGAAATTCTAGCAGCACCCATTTTAAATGAGTGAACAGCGCTGTGAGTGTGAATAGTTGAAAAAGATTGCTGATTCCAGCCATTTTAAATAACTTTAAGTTGCCGCTCCAAGACCTGCCTGTGAACTCAGGAAGTAGAAATGTTTTTGTAGTGGGGCTAGAGACATAATGGAAGACCAGGCTGATTTCAAAGACCGTTTGCAGCTCTGAATGTTCTGGTAGGCCTAGACATGTTAAGGTTAATTCTTTTATGAAACCTCTTCAGCTAAATATTAGCAGTCTGACTGAGTCTTTGTACAGACCTCCCTATACTTGATGTTACATCAGACGGGTCCTTGTCAACATCTTTTCTGCTTCCTGAGAAACCGTAGGAATGCTTGAAATTACCATAGTGCTGCACCTGCCTTGAGAATGTATCTCTGACTGCACAGCGTTCCACATTCTCACAAGAAACACATTGGGCTGGACTTTGCTGTAAAAATAACGGTGAGGCTAACAGTGCTCACCGTTATTCATGTGCAAATCGGACAGTAACTTGAGCACATGCACAGTTAAACAGGGAAATCGGGAAGTTGCTGTTCGAGATGCAATGTTCCTCCAAAAGCTGCATGAAAAAGGCATCTCACCGTCTGGCTCCCCATTCAAATCTATTAAATGGAGTGAAATTCCTGTACTTACCTGATAGATGTGAACTAAACGCGCCAAAAAAGTTAATTTAAGTCTAAGTACTCTTTTAACGCAAGTCTTAATTACTGCTAAACTACCTCTCCGGCACCAAAAATGAACTTTTACAAGTGTGGAGCCTCATTCCTTCAGATTTTAATTATTGTTGGACATTTTAAAAAAATTAAATAAAAATTTAAGAAATATAATAGTGAATAATTTTTTTTTCACTTTTTCTTTCTGTCTCTTTTATCTCTGTTTCTTAATTCAATCTTTCTTACCCTCTCTCTTTATTTCGCTTACTGTACCTGATTTGATATTGAATTCACTATTCCACCTTACACTTCCTGGTTCTGACAGCGCTGTTATTAATGATGCTTCAATCTGATTGGTTAAGGAGATACACAGTTGCTTGCCCTGTTCACACGGGTCCCAGAGAGTCTAATCACCTCCCCTTGACATTCAACAGCATTACCATCGCCGAATCCCCCACCATCAACATCCTTGGGGTCACCATTGACCAGAAATTTAACTGGACCAGCCACATAAATACTGTGGCTACAAGAGCAGGTCAGAGGCTGGATATTCTGTGGCAAGTGACTCACCTCCTGACTCCCTGAAGCCTTTCCACCATCTACAAGGCACAAGTCAGGAATGTGATGGAATATTCTCCACTTGCCTGGATGACTGCAGCTCCAACAACACTCAAGAAGCTCGACACCATCCAGGACAAAGCAGCCCGCTTGATTGGCACTCCATCCACCACCCTAAACATTCACTCCCTTCACCTCCAAAACCCGCGACCTCTACCACCTAGAAGGACAAGCAGCAGGCACATGGGAACAACACCACCTGCACATTCCCCTCCAAGTCACACACCATCCCGACTTGGAAATATATCGCTGTTCCATCATCATCGCTGGGTCAAAATCCTGGAACTCCCTACCTAACAGTACTGTGGGAGAACTTTCACCTCACGGACTGCAGCGGTTGAAGAAGGCGGCTCACCACCATCTTCTCAAGGGTAATTAGGGATGGGCAATAAATGCAGGCCTTGCCAGCGATGCCCACATCCCATGAACAAATTTTTAAAAAGATGCCCTGTAGAGGGCGCTGTGCTTTTTAAATCTCTAATTTCTAGGAACTTGCCGTATAAAAGCTCATATTAATTGTATGGGCAAGTGAGAGGCCAACAAACTCACACATGCAAAAATCCAGCCCATTGTTGACATTGTTTTCCCTTGCGCACAGTCCTGAAAGGTGAACGGAAATTCACTTTTCATTAGATATGGAATTTTTGCTTGATCCAGATTGGATCAGTTTGAATACTTCTAAATTCACTGTGTTTGTCCTATATAGACTTAGATGACACAGGTGGCTAGTTGAGATAAGTGTGGCTTCATGTTTCTGTTTTCATTTCATTTGCAGGGTCAGTGGCTCAAAAACCTCTACTTTAGAAAGATGGTGAGAAATTGGAATCGGAGTTTGAGATTCCGAGATCTGAGAAAATTGAGTTGCCAAACCTGAGATAGATGGACCTGATCTCCTCAAGCATAACTGAGTATAAATAGTGAGCACTTTAATTTTTTTTAAAAAGCAATTGTGAGATTGAATCATGAATTGAAAGGGACTAGTCATTTTTCAATGTATCATGATGGTTTGTGACAGAGTGCAGCTATAACAATAATTACTGGTGAGCATACAAAGAAGTTAATTTCTGTCATGAAATTACATGATTAAGGAAATAAAACTTAGTAAATGGTGAAAGCATCACATGAAAAATGAGATTGCAAAGAATATGAGTTGTACCAATGTAATAGTAGAATCTGCTATGTTAAGTGAACATTACTTAAACATTCAGTTATGTTGCCACATTTTCTAATTATAAGACAAGTATTTTAATTGAGCTAAGATTTTAGCACTATGTTGGATGAAATGTAAGATGCAATGTCTTGGCTGTTACCACAATAGCATTGCTTACATATTGGCCTGAATGTACAATATACTTAATAACCACATGTCCATTATGCCAGCAAAGTGCCACTATTACTTTATAACTTTTCACAACAAGCATTAATTTCCCATTGTAATTTACAACAAACCATAATGGAACAAAGAATAAGATAAGAAAGATGATTCTTGTATTCATTCACAAATTAGACTTCCATGCGCATTATCAGTTTCTTTTATATTTAAATCCCATCTGAATGCACAGTAAAGAGCTACTGTAATGCAAGAAAAAGCATGCATTTGAATGTGGAAAAGGACATTTAATCCAACTGTGGAATTCCAATGTCATGAACCATTCCCAGTCCTGCACATTCTATAGAAGGTTTGATTTAGACACAACATTTAGGAGTGTTGTGCTTGAGTCCTAGTAAGTGTACAGCTACCTTACCAGAATATTGGTGAATGTAAAGAATCTTACAACACCAGGTTATAGTCCAACAATTTTGGACCAAAATTGTTGGACTATAACCTGGTGTTGTAAGATTCTTTACATTTGTCAACCCCAGTCCATCACCGGCATCTCCACATCAAGAATATTGGTAAAGTAGTTATACATTTATCTGGGATTTACTAATATTTGGAGTCCCTCTGTTATAACTTTATAACAACCTGCATTTATATAGCGCCCTTAACGTAGTAAAACATCCCAAGACGCTTCACATGGAGTGTAATCGGACAAAATAAAAATTGGCATATAAAATTGGTATGAATTTCCAGTCCCTTATTATTTAGAGATGCAAAGTGAGTAGGATTGCATGAAATGGATTTCATTGAGTGATTCTGTTACATTATCAGCATTACGTGGAATTAAAAGTTTTTGTGCAGTCAGGAACTGAGCATCCAATTAACAAATTACTGTGCAATAATCTGTAAATCAAACAGCAGCCATCTGTAGTTTCCCTCATATTTGTGATATATGTGCAGATTTTTGGGGTGGCTTATTTCAAAATTACAATGACTTTTCCAAACCAATGCCTTTAAATGGCAGGATATGCTTATGATTGGTTATGACTTGTTTGCCATCAAGAACTGTAATTTTAATGTACTCTTCGCTTGCTGAATATAGAGTAAAACTCCAAGGCAACTCAATTAGTTAGCTGCAGACGTAGTTAGGTGATCAATATTCTCAATATAATCAGATTAGTGTATTATAGGACAAAGAAAATTCAACTGAAGCAGATTTCTTCTAAAATAGGAAACAGAACAGGACAAAATGTAATACACTGATAGATGTGCTGCTCCTATTTATGTAACCCTTACCAAATGTTACAGTATGGTTTTTAGTGGAGCAAAATGTCATTTATTATTTAAGGAGTGGCTGTTGAAATTCATTGCTCATTTAAGAAAGTTGAATATTTAACACCATAGCTCAGTATTAGTACAAAAATAATGGGGCTGATTTTCATCTCTGAAATGCCCCATAAATGTGTGCAATTGGGGAATTACAGATTGCACATGTGGGCAGAGATCAGTTATGGAGTATTCCTGCCCACAATGCGAATTTCCAACTACAAAAAATAATGGCCCAGGAATCTCCTGCTAGAAATAGCAGGAGCTTCTTTTTATTTAGTAATGCCAAGGAAATAACATAATTTAAATGTGATACAATTTTCTGACCTTTATACGAGGAGTAAGCTCTTTTTAATTTCACCTATATAAATTGGGTGTCCTGGGTTGCTAGCCACACATTTCAATACAAAGTTATTTAAAGGGACAGCCTGCAACTTACAGCTGTTATCAATGTGGTTTCTGTTACTTTTGCTGTTTATTTTTTGCTTTATTTAGGTCAGCTCCGTGGTTGAAGGGGCTCTGTATTACATTTTTGGTAACAGCTACAGTGTAGGTGTCATTATGGGAATCCTTCCTTATTTATGTTTAGAAGAAGAAGAAGAGGAGGAGGATGTAGTGTCATAGGCAAATCAGGTTGCCTTATAGAAGGACTATAGCTCCCCACCATTACCCTTCCAACTGGATAAATTAGGCCAACCACGGAACTATAGGCAGGGTTGGCACACAAACGTGCAGGCACATGCTAATAATGCACCACCTAACTCAACTCACTACATAGCACAACACGGAAATCAGCTCTAATAGATCATGCATATTTAACCATTAAATGTCCAGGACGGTTATCAGAACAGAGGCCTACCAAATAAAACTGCTATGACATTCATATCATGGAGCGAATACTGAGTGTCTTAACTATAAAATGCAAAGATAAATGCAAATCTGATATGTTGTCTGGATATAAAGAATGTTTCTATCATATCACTTGTTCATTGCTATATTGTTCTTAGGCTTCAGCGACCTAACACAGCAGTGCAATTAGTGTTTATGCCAAAGCAGGAGAAAAAGTGCTTTGTAGCCATACCAGTGTTACCAACCATTGGCATAAGGAAGTTAACATCATCATGATATAGAAAGATCATAGCAGAAATGTGAGAATTCATCCCAGTAATTGTGCCTTTCAATGTGGTGGCAAATGGAAACCTCCCCAAAAAACCAGAACAGCAGGAAAGCTGGTTTTATATGCAGAGAAATAAATCTCATTTAATCAGTTACAACTCTAAAGACGGAGTTCTGAGACTCCTTTACTCATCAAAATGGGAATCTATTGAACAATCACAATTTGGTTTAAATGTTACAAATATATATTTGATATTAATAAAGTGGAGGTAGAATTATCACACAGCTGTTACTTCCATCCCTCTAGCCATTTCTACACACTATAACACAAATGTAGCCAGTGTAGTGCATTAAGTGACTCTACTAAAAGAATTGTTTTCAACTCGACTGGACTCACAAATGGCTATCAATTTCTGCTCGATGATTTTGCGTTGTCGTGTGTCTCGAAGGCCGCCTTGGAGAACGCTTACCCGAAGATCGGTGGCTGAATGTCCTTGACTGCTGAAGTGTTCCCCGACTGGGAGGGAACCCTCCTGTTTGGCGATTGTTGCGCGGTGTCCGTTCATCCGTTGTCGCAGTGTCTGCATGGTCTCGCCAATGTACCATGCTCTGGGGCATCCTTTCCTGCAATGTATGAGGTAGACAACGTTGGCCGAGTCACAGGAGTATGAAGCATGTACCTGGTGGGTGGTGTCCTCTCGTGTGATGGTGGTATCTGTGTCGATGATCTGGCATGTCTTGCAGAGGTTGCTGTGGCAGGGTTGTGTGGTGTCGTGGACGCTGTTCTCCTGAAAGCTGGGTAATTTGCTGTGAACGATGGTCTGTTTGAGGTTGGGTGGCTCTTTGAAGGCGAGTCGTGGAGGTGTGGGGATGGCCTTAGTGAGGTGTTCGTCGTCATCGATGACATGTTGAAGGCTGCGGAGAACATGGCGTAGTTTCTCCGCTCTGGGGAAGTACTGGACGACGAAGGGTACTCTGTTGGTTGCGTCCCGTGTTAGTCTTCTGAGGAGGTCTATGCGATTTTTCGCTGTGGCCCGTCGGAACTGTCGATTGACGAGTCGAGCGTCATATCCCGTTCTTACGAGGGCATCTTTCAGCATCTGTAGGTGTCCATCGCGTTCCTCCTCGTCTGAGCAGGTCCTGTGTATTCGCAGGGCCTGTCCATAGGGGATGGCCTCTTTGACGTGGTTAGGGTGGAAGCTGGAAAAGTGGAGCATCGTGAGGTTGTCCGTGGGCTTGCGGTAGAGTGAGGTGCTGAGGTGCCCGTCTTTGATGGAGATTCGTGTGTCCAAGAAAGAAACCGATTCTGAGGAGTAGTCCATGGTGAGCTTGATGGTGGGATGGAACTTGTTGATGTTATCGTGTAGTCTCTTCAGTGATTTTTCGCCGTGGGTCCATAGAAAGAAAATGTCGTCGATGTATCTGGTGTATAGCGTTGGTTGGAAGTCCTGTGCAGTGAAGAAGTCCTGCTCGAACTTGTGCATGAAAATGTTGGCGTATTCGGGTGCGAATTTGGTCCCCATGGCTGTTCCGTGTGTTTGGGTAAAGAACTGGTTATCGAAGGTGAAGACATTGTGATCCAGGATGAAGCGGATGAGTTGTAGGATGGCGTCCGGAGATTGGCTGTTGTTGGTGTTGAGTATTGATGCTGTCGCAGCGATGCCGTCATCGTGGGGGATACTGGTGTAGAGTGCCGAGACGTCTATCGTGGTGAGAAGTGTTCCTGGTTCAACTAGTCCGTGGGTACTGAGTTTTTGTAGAAAGTCTGTAGTGTCGCGACAGAAGCTGGGGGTTCCCTGTACGATGGGTTTCAGGATGCCCTCGACGTATCCAGAGAGGTTCTCACACAGGGTTCCGTTGCCTGATACGATAGGACGTCCGGGTGTGTTGGCTTTGACACGCGCATATAGACACAGACATCAAGTTTTTACAGAGCTGCAAGAAAGCAGACAAGATCCCGAAAGGACTACAGATCACGAACCCACTCAAGTCGACATACAACCCAGATTACGCTGAGAGACTCTGCCGTCGTACCTCTCGCACACTTGGCAACCATCTCGTACACCAACTCTACAGCAGACGCTGCAACCTCGAAACCAAGATAGAGTCCATACCCTCAACCTGTACTCAGGACACAGCAGACCAGCTACGATATACCGCCAAACAGACGAGGCAATGGAACTATGCTGCCTACATGAAAACCAAGAGCAGGAAGCTTGAGAAACTCGGCATCACCACCAGCATCAACCAAGCCTCCCCTGGTACCACGGTTGCAACCACAGGGAAGTCTATCGTCAATTTTTCCGATCACACCCTTCAACCAGATGAAATCGAAGTTCTCAGCCGAGGGCTCAATTTCTGCCCCACTACCAAAATGGACCCCATTGGTCTCGCGGCGGACACAGAGGAATTCATCAGGAGAATGAGGCTCCGGGAATTCTTCCACAAATCCCAAGATTTCAGCAGCGAACCCAATGAGACAATCAACGATCCGGAACAGCAGTCAGAGGGATCCGCGGTACAGCAACCGAAGAAGAAAGAGTCAAACTGGACTCCTCCGGAGGGTCGCTGCCCTCAGCTTGACATGTATGCTCAAGCTGTCAGGAAATGCGTCAATGCCAGATTCATCAGCTGCACTCACAACAGTCCAGAATGTCACCCGAGCACAACACAACACCATCAACGCTCTCAAGACCAACCGCAACATCGTCATCAAACCAGCGGACAAAGGAGGAGCCATCGTCATACGGAACAGAACGGACTATTGCAAAGAAGCATACCGACAACTGGACAACCAGAAACACTACAGACGGTTACCCGCAGATCCGACCAAAGAACACACCCACCAGCTCAACTGATCAAGACCTTCAATCCAGACCTTCAAAGCATCCTACGCGCTCTCATCCCCCGCGTGGGAGACTTCTACTGCCTCCCAAAGATACACAAAGCCAACACACCCGGACGTCCTATCGTATCAGGCAACGGAACCCTGTGTGAGAACCTCTCTGGATACATCGAGGGCATCCTGAAACCCATCGTACAGGGAACCCCCAGCTTCTGTCGTGACACTACAGACTTCCTACAAAAACTCAGTACCCACGGACTAGTTGAACCAGGAACACTTCTCACCACGATAGACGTCTCGGCACTCTACACCAGTATCCCCCACGATGACGGCATCACTGCGACAGCATCAATACTCAACACCAACAACAGCCAATCTCCGGACGCCATCCTACAACTCATCCGCTTCATCCTGGATCACAATGTCTTCACCTTCAATAACCAGTTCTTTACCCAAACACACGGAACAGCCATGGGGACCAAATTCGCACCCGAATACGCCAACATTTTCATGCACAAGTTCGAGCAGGACTTCTTCACTGCACAGGACTTCCAACCAACGCTATACACCAGATACATCGACGACATTTTCTTTCTATGGACCCACGGCGAAAAATCACTGAAGAGACTACACGATAACATCAACAAGTTCCATCCCACCATCAAGCTCACCATGGACTACTCCTCAGAATCGGTTTCTTTCTTGGACACACGAATCTCCATCAAAGACGGGCACCTCAGCACCTCACTCTACCGCAAGCCCACGGACAACCTCACGATGCTCCACTTTTCCAGCTTCCACCCTAACTACGTCAAAGAGGCCATCCCCTATGGACAGGCCCTGCGAATACACAGGATCTGCTCAGACGAGGAGGAACGCGATGGACACCTACAGACGCTGAAAGACGCCCTTGTAAGAACGGGATATGACGCTCGACTCATCGATCGACAGTTCCGACGGGCCACAGCGAAAAATCGCATAGACCTCCTCAGAAGACTAACACGGGACGCAACCAACAGAGTACCCTTCGTCGTCCAGTACTTCCCCGGAGCGGAGAAACTACGCCATGTTCTCCGCAGCCTTCAACATGTCATCGATGACGACGAACACCTCGCTAAGGCCATCCCCACACCTCCACTACTCGCCTTCAAAGAGCCACCCAACCTCAAACAGACCATCATTCGCAGCAAATTACCCAGCTTTCAGGAGAACAGCGTCCACGACACCACACAACCCTGCCACGGCAACCTCTGCAAGACATGCCAGATCATCGACACAGATACCACCATCACACGAGAGGACACCACCCACCAGGTACATGCTTCATACTCCTGTGACTCGGCCAACATTGTCTACCTCATACATTGCAGGAAAGGATGCCCCGGAGCATGGTACATTGGCGAGACCATGCAGACACTGCGACAACGGATGAACGGACACCGCACAACAATCGCCAGACAGGAGGGTTCCCTCCCAGTCGGGGAACACTTCAGCAGTCAAGGACATTCAGCCACCGATCTTCGGGTAAGCGTTCTCCAAGGCGGCCTTCGAGACACACGACAACGCAAAATCGTCGAGCAGAAATTGATAGCCAAGTTCTGCACCCATGAGGACGGCCTCAACCGGGATCTTGGGTTCATGTCACGCTACACGTAACCCCACCAGCGAATAAAAGTTATCTGTTTTTAATACAACGGGTCATTCTCTGTCTTTCTCTTCCTTTCGGATGTTTCTCCCTCTCTCTCTCTGTCTTGTGTTCTGGCCGTTTGTATATTCAGTGGTCCTGTAGGTAACACCTCTCTGTCTGAACACTTTGATTGCCTTGACAACGGGCAGTTGGAAAGATTATCTGTAATCACCAGGTATTTTTCTCTGACTATAAATGCGAAACATTCAAGGAGTCCCACATTCACCTGACGAAGGAGATAATTTCCGAAAGCTTGTGATTTTCAAATAAAATTGTTGGACTATAACCTGGTGTTGTAAGATTCTTTACATTTGTCAACCCCAGTCCATCACCGGCATCTCCACATCACAAATGATAGAGATCAGGGAGAGGTGGAGTTTGTTGTAAAACTTTGGTGGACTGTGATTTCCTTACCCACTTAGTCTCTGATATAGTTCATAATTAAGACATTTTGTTCATGATATAACTTATGGTTTCCTGGAATTTCTTCCCTGCAATCGAGTGAGATTTTAATGGCTCTGTCTGACTCCTTGTGGTTAGTTTTTTTTCCCTATCTGCGGGCTTGATTTTGTGTATAGATACTTATTGTTATAAATCTTTGCCACTTTGTGTTGAGTTTGCTGTGAAGTAATAGTAGATGTCAAGTGTGTGTCATCTTCCCAATCAGGCAATAGGCTTGGTATACAGTGAATACGGTATCAAGATAACTTCCAAACAGGCAAAATATGCCTTTTGAGAATAAAAACCACAGACCTGAGACTCACCATTTGCTGCTTGTCCAAAATCAGGTGTGACTGCATCGGACTTGCACTTGACAACGGGCAGTTGGAAAGATTATCTGTAATCACCAGGTATTGTTCTCTGAATATAAATGCGAAACGTTCAAGGATTCCCACATTCACCTGACGAAGGAGAAAGCCTCCGGAAGCTTATAATTTTCAAATAAAATTGTTGGACTATAACCTGGTGTTGTAAGATTCTTTACATCTATCATTTGTGATTTCAAAGACCTGCTTCCTGTCTATCCCTTAGTGTGTATTTTGCCACCTTAACTGTTTCCTTTTAGTGTAGCTTTTTGTACTATCACCATTGTTTACCATCAAATTTTCACTTTACCCTGTAACTTGTACGTTACCTTTGTGCTTTCTCCAGGTCTACATTACACCACTATCTTTAACTCAGTTTATTTGCATGCTTCCAATCTTTTTTTCTTCAGCAAGTAAAAGCGATAATAGCTGCTTCTTCATCTTAATGAGCTGGTGAAATTCTGTGCAGTATTTAATGAGGGACTGGATCTAATTAAATATTAATGTTGTTTCAAATCCCATTCTATAAATCAATGAGGACTAAGCATGAAACAACATGTAAACAATATCTGCCAATGCTCCCTAACTCATCAATACTGTGCTTCATTCTTTAAAAAAAATTATAATCTCTATTCTTCAGAAGATTTTCTGACTGAAGATAGTACAAATATTACCTCTTGATGGATGTGGAAGTACATGTGAAACATCAGAATGATATATCTTAAATGATTTTTTTTGAAAATCTAATTTCCAAATTGAGGAGACCTTATATCAATCAATATTAAAAGGTTGGGGAAATTGGGTTAGCATAGGCCTTTCACCTCTTGGACCTGTGCTCAAATCCAGCCGGACTGATGGGATGAAACTCTTCTCTGTCTACTGGCTAGAAGGGTACTATGTAAAATTAATTTGGGCAATCTCAATCTAATTCCTAGTGCGCAAGGACCTATAGCACAAAATAGTCCCTAATTTGGCACTAATTGGCAACGTCCCTCAGAGACAAAGGATGGCTGATATGGGTAATGGAATGCTGGTGCAGTAGGGGGTGGTCTTCTAAAGTTGAGGATGAGGCATGTTGTTGGAGCAGAGTAGAGGGAGCTTTACTCTGCATATGGCTGTTGCTAAACCTGACCTAGGGGAGTGCTCAATGCATTAACACTAGAGGATGGATTTTAACTCCCTGGTGGGAAGCTGCAGAGCCGATAGTCTTCCTGCCCAGGAGTCTCTGTGGGATACTTAAGCCGATTTTAATAGCCGGCCCTCATTTATACCTTGCCGGCCAACTGCCCACCCGAAATGAATGGAAAGAGGCAGGTGACTGACTTCAGGCTGGTCAAAATCTCAGGGCCTGGAGGCCGCCCGCCAGCACCAAGGTAAGTTGCAGGTGGGAAGGGGTGTCCGGGGCAGCAAAGGTCCAGACTTTGCTTTTGGGGCTCGGATGAGTAAACTGTTAAAATGCCATCAGGATCCTATGATGTCATTAGGATCCTGATGTGAATGTATTCATAAGGTGCCCACCTGCTTCTGGTGGAAACCTCGGCTGCCTTTAAAAAAAAACACATTAAGATGGCAGCTGGTAGGAATCAAGCGGGAATTGGACGGGTAAGTATTCCGAGGCCATTTTTAATGTGCGCCCGCCTGCACGTGTTAAAATTCCCCATTGGGTATCTGAAATGGAAAGAGTTCCATTCCCCAGCACTATTTATAAATTAATAGATTAATGGAATGCAATCCCCAAAGCTCAAAATCTCATGTAATAAAAACAGAATTTGCTTGGAGGAGAAAGTATCAATTCATACCTTTTTTCATTACCACTTCTGAACTGTTGTAATATCACTTGTGTCATTTCAATTAGTCTATTTCAAGTTTTTTGTGCTAACTGCTGTACCACATGATTGAAAGTTTATAATAGGAGATTTATTTTTCTTTAGAGATCAAAGAACCAAATTAACGCAACAAAACGTAAAAATCGGTATGAATAAATTTAATCCATTGTATGTACAATCTTCAAGCGAAAAACGTTTAAATAAAAAGGTCCCTATTGCCATCTTGTGCAATCATTGTTATGACGTTATCATGGGCCAGCTTGAACCCAGGTTCAGATTTTCACAAAGGGATACCTAGTGTGTGTAGCAACCCAGTGAGGAATCATTTATGTCCATCCCTGCTTGAATCTTGAGACCCAGTTATAACCTGTTACAAGTTGGGGGCCTGCTGCTGATCCCTTCTTGGGTTTAATGGCGTCAGTCACTCCTGTAAGCAAATGAAATGCTTCTACAGTTCCAGAGATGACTCTTACTGCCTATCTAATTATTTGATAGTGTAACCCAGAGGATGTAACAATGCATCCCCCTTGACATACAGACAGGATACTGTGTCTTCACACATCCCCCCCACGTGCTTCTTCAATCTTCTCAAAGCTGAACCAAGAAAACACTTGGTAAAATGAGGTTAGATACAAATCATTAAGCTGCTTTATTTCACAGCAAGTGAACATACAGAGCAACAGTTATAATCTGACTCACTTAATTCAATCAGTACAACTTGTGTTGGCATAATAATACAAAAATAATAAACAGACTGTGCATTCCCATATCAGTGGGTCGTCTTGTTTGACTTGAACAAAATAACTTAGAGAGGGTGCATGAGAGATTTACTGGAATGGTACCAGGGATGAGGGACTTCAGTTATATGGAGAGACTGGAGAAGCTGGGGTTGTTCTCCTTCGAACAGAGAAGGTTAAGAGAAGATTTGATGAAGATGTTCAAGATCATGAATTAGATAATACTTGAAAGGGAAAAATTTACAGGGGAATGGGACTAATTGGATAGCTCTTTCAAAGAGCTGGCATAGGCACGATGGACCGAATGGCCTCCTCCTGTGCTGTACCTACTGTGATACCATGAACTTCTATCTGCCCTCTTGCATTCAACTTCTGAGCATGGCCAAAGCTTGTCCTTGCAGCCTCTGTTTAAAAACCTGACTGACTACCTATGTCTCTGTCTCCAGATTTATCACCCTGTACGCACAGCCAATTACCAAGACATGCTAATAAATTGCTTGTCATTTACAATCTCTGGGGAAGCAACACCAAAGCTTGGCTTATTAGGATTTCAACGATCTTCTGTCTCTTCATTTAAAAAAAAACTTGCGTGAATACATTATGCTTTAAAAACCTAATATTGAAAAGTAATTCATGTTCCAAATGCTTTGTGTGCAAAAATGGTTAAAAATCCTGAAATGTAGCAATTAAAGGATCTTCACCGCAACACTATCAAAGGATTCTATGGGCTCGATTTTGAAAAGGCGGCGAGATGGCAGCTGGGGAGGGGCGGTCAATGGGCGTGCAATGACAGGCTGTCAGCTGGAGCGGCTCTATTTAAAGGGACATTCCTTCAAAGGCTTTTGCTGCAGCAAACACCAAAAACGCACAATGGAGCAGCACAGGGGCAAGGCTGCTCCAAGATTTAGTGATGCCTCACTGCAGCAGCTACTGGCCAGAGTGAGGAGGAGGAGGGAAGTCTTTTACCCCATGGATGGAAGGAAGTGCCCTGTCTCTGCCACCAAGAAGGCCTGGCTCGAGGTGGCAGAGGAGGTCACCAGCAGCAGCAACATCTCCTGCATCTGGGTCCAGTGCAGGAAGCACTTCAATGGCCTAATTAGGTCAGCAAGAGTGAGTACACTTACTGATTCTCCTGCATTCCATGTTCCACATCACCGTTTCCACCCGCCCCCCCACACTCATCCTGCACTGCCAAGACTACTCCATCACATCACACCTCACACCCACTTAAGGCTCATCCTCAACTTACCTTCACTTCCTGACCTCCCCATTAGTCACCCCACCATTACCACTCACCCCAATCCTGATCCAATGTGATGTCTCTGTCTCATAGCCTCTGATGCACCTCTTTCACGGTCAGCCTCACCCAAACCAATGCATTCATCGGCTGGCCACTTCACCATCACTCACCCACTCACACATCTGTTCTTTCTCCCCTCCTAGGAGAAGAGAGCACAAAATGCACGCGAGTGGGTGAGGACTGGAAGGGGGCCACAACAAATAGTGGTCCTCACAGACGTGAAAGAGGAGGCCCTGCAGATCAGCCGCACCCTCGAGTGCCTGTCCATCGAGGATGCTGAGACTGGCACCCCACAAACATCTGGTGACACAACTTTAACATTCATCACACACAACGTGAATTGATGTTAACAATGTTTGGCATGTTGAACACCTCAGTATGCTCATCGCAACATGACACATCTGTAAGGATGCTTAATATTGCCTTCTGCTCTCTTACAGGCCCTTCAATGACCGCAGTGACGGCAGAGGGCGATTCCTCAGAGGAGCTGCCAGCCTCTCAGGGTGCACCGTCACATCATAGCGAGCCATCCACCAGCGCAGATATTTACTCCTCGGTGGGTCCTAGTAGTCAGTTCGTTGGGTTGGCACCTGGTGAGTCACCACACACAAGTGGGCACGAGCAGATGCTCGTGGCAGGGGCACACTGGTCTCCAGGCTCTGCTCAGCTGGATGCAGATGCTGAACACCGGGGGCCATCCTTTAAAAGGAGAATGATCGAGCGGCAGCACATTTGTGAGGTACTGGAACAGGTGCCACGCGCACTCTCCACAAAAGCACAGAGGATGGAGGAGTCCAACTCCTGCATTAGTGGAATGGTGGCATAGGTACGGGAGGGCATCTCTGAGATAGTGTCGCAGAGAAGTGAGGGAATCTCTTAGATAGTGTGACAGGGACGTGAGCCACTGTGTCGCATGTAACTGCTGAAATGTCTGAGATAGTGTCACAAGTAAGTGTGGGAATGTCTGCGATGAAGAGAAGGCTAGCCTCCGTTGAGCTTCAAGCATGGCACACAAATGAGTCCATTCAGGCCCTAACAACGGTCGTTTGGACTCTGGGTGAACAACATTCTGCCGCCTTAAACAGGCAGAGAGATACACTAGCACTGGCCCTACAAGGCATCACACATGTCCTCCAAACTGTTGTCCAGCAGAGTGATAGGAGTGACGTAGCCCTGGCCCAGGGGAGGGATGATAGCGAAAGGGGTCATGGAAGTGGGGACACCACTCAAAGCGTTCCCACATCTCACCCGTTGCCCCTCTCTCAACCAGTACCCGCAATGCTGCCTCCTCTCCAGGAGGCCGAGTCTGCCCCTGCACAGGTGCAGATGGATCAGTCTTTGGAGGGGCCCTCATGGGCTCCAAAGCCCAGAGGGCATAGGCCCAAAGCATCTAAGCAGTCTGGCCATGGATATGAGCTACCTGCCACTACCTCTGCTGCAGCCACAGGGGATGCACCACGTAGAAGCGGCAGGAAGAGAAAGGCTAAGGATTTGTGATCATGAAGGGTATGCACAAGGGTGTCTGACAGATTGTCATGTTTTTCATTTATGTTTGGTTTTTGTTATATTCACAATAAATATTATCATTCTTGCCATCCCTGCCATGTCTTGCCCATTCTTGACTGGCTTTTGTGATCGTGCCCTTTCATGAGCTTCACCGTGAACGGCGAGACTTGATGCCACCCAATGGGTCACTTTACATTGGGTGTATGTGTAGTTGCAGGACTGTTTTGTGCAGGGAGTGGGGGGAGGGCTGGTGTTGGCGCTGCTCTTTCCAGGTGGTGCGAGGACTGGACTCTTAACACTGTCTGATGTTAGGAGAACCGTTCACATATCAGTGACTCCCTGGCCTCACGAGCAGCCAGGTGAGCTGCTGCTCTGCCCATGGGTTGCTTCTCACTCCTCCTCCTCCTCCTCCTCCTCCTCCTAAATGTGAGTGGCAGATGTGGATGGGGCCTTCTCAAGCGGCACCCCTCTCTGTTGTGCCATGTTGTGCAGGACACAACACACGACTATAATGCGTCCCACTCTGTCTGGTGCGTATTGAAGTGCTCCCCCCCAGAACGATCAAGGCACCTAAATCACATCTTGAGCAGCCCTATAGCATTCTCAATTGTAGACCTGGTGGCAATGTGGCTGTCGTTGTATCGACACTGTTGCTCAGTGATGGGATTCCTCAGAGGTGTCATGAGCCACATGTGCAGGGGGTATCCTTTCTCCCCGAGGAGCCAGCCCTTAAGGGTGTTTGGTATGTGGAAGAGGGGCAGGATGTTGGATTCCCTCAGAATGAAGGAATTGTGGCAATTGCCAGGGAATCTGGTGCACACGTGAAGGAATGTTTTGCGGTGGTCACAAATGAGCTGAGCGTTGATGGAGTGATGCCCCTTTCTGTTGATGAACAGTTCTGGTTCGTGTTTCGGATTGCTATATGGGTGCAATCGATTGCACCCTGTAACCGTGGGAAGCCAGCCACAGAGTGGAATCCCACTGCCCTCTCTGTCTGGCTGAGGTCGTCCATAGGGAAGTTGACGTAGTGCGACACTGTGCGAAACAAGCCGTCGGTGACCTGCCTTATGCACTTGTATGCAGACGACTGAGAGATCCGGCAATGTCACTGGTGGCACCCTGGAATGATCTGGAGGCGAAGAAGTTGAGGGCATGGTCACTTTAACTGCAACGGGTAATGAAATGCCGCTTGGCCTGGCCGGGAGCAGCTCGGCATGAAGGAGGTTTCAGATGTCTGTGACCACCTGGCGACTCACTCTGAGCCTCCGTATGCACTGCTCCTCAGAGAAGTCCAGGGAGCTGAGCCTCGGTCTGTAGACCCTGTGGCGAGGGTAGTGCCTCCTGCAACGTCGCGCTCTCTGTTGTTGCCCTCTGTGCTCTTGTGCAGGTGCCTGTGACACAGCACTGTGTTGTAGAGCTACAAGTGGCGGAAGTGCTGGTGATTTTGCTTGTCCTCGGATGTACTGGTGAATGTAGCCATGGCGCCCCCCCATCCTAATGGTGTCAGTTTGAGGGGGTCCAAAAAATTGGTAATTATGTGTCAACGGAACAACTCTGGGTGGAAATTAACAATTTTCAGTCTAAACACAAAGATCTCCCAGCCAACAGTTTGTTTGAAAGATCCGAGTGCCCTGCTGCAATAACTCACTTTTTACCCCCATCTGTCAAACAAGCATTTAAATGTCTAACTGGCTGCTGGCTGAAACACGTCTCCTGCAACATGGAGTGTTTCCCACGGCACGGGAAACACGCTGAGGCTGAATGAAAATCAGTCCCCTGCCTCAATGACAATGAAATTGACTAGTTCAAATACTTAAAGTATCTAACTAACTGGGTTAACTATCATCCTGCCGGCTTTAATTGCCGGTGGGACTTCCACGTTCGTGAGGCCCGTGTGCACACTGGCATGTCTGTGGGGAACCCGGAAGTCGGCAGGTTGGAGCCGGCTTCCGAACCCGCTTGGGATTTCCCCGATTTTCAAAGCCCCCTCGCCCCCAACGCACCTGCACTTTGATTCAAAAATCGGGCCTATACATTTCCACACATTAAACAGTAAAATGCATTGGCCCCAAAATTTCACACCGTGAGTTGTACCGCTTTTACGCCAATGGGAAACGAATTGGGCCAGCTGATGGTTGAAGAGGTATTTACATCAGAACATCATGGGTCAGCTCATTTGCATATTCATTGTAGTAATGATTGGCATAAAACAGGAAAAATGTGCTGGGCTGCATGGAAATTAGAGCGCAGCCTTTAAAAAGGACAATTCTAGCTCAAGATTGCAACAACAGTCTGAGAAAGCAGCGGGCAAGTGAGAAACAATGCTTGGTTCAGTGAGTTATTGTCAGTTAGCTTGGCCTGATGTCTCATGACTGTTTTTATGCCACTTTACAAGAATGTCTAACACAAGAAGGCAACAGAGTCTTTTTCTTGGCTATTTAGAATAACCAGGTTAAATGAAATAGAACAGAGGAGAGACAGAGTGCTGTGTGTCCATGGCAGGAAACCAGCCAAAAAGATCACTCATGCCTTGTGCAGAGAAGTACCAACTGTTTCACTCCTCCAGGACTGCAGAGCAGTGCTGCAAAAAGTTTAATGACTTGACCAGGGCAGGTAAGGTATTACATTGGCCACTCTCCCTTTTATTCCTTCTGCACCAGCACATTCTTCACCCTTTAAAAGTAACAGCTATACAACTAACCCTTCATAATACACTCGAGGCCTTACATTGTAGCTACCTATCCCTCCTAACAGTAATTATTTTCATGCACAACTCTGAAACCTCTTCTTCCACTTTAACAGGGTGATACCACCATATCTCTTACTTCTCATGGCACTTGGCACACACTCCACAATTGCTAGCCTTCACCTAAATTACTCAATCTAGTTGCAGGAGAAAATGGCACACAAGGCCTGTGAGAGGCTGGCCACTGGAGAGGCCATCCCCAACCTGAAATACTTCACGTCCTACTAGGAACAAGCCATGGAGCTCACGGGGAAGCATACTGCTCTTGCCGTGGGAAATGGTGAGGTTGGGTGAGTAGTGCCTGTGCTCGGTTAGTGAGTGAACACCTGCACTGTCGCCTTTAATATGCTAAATGGAAGTTGCTTTCCATTAATAATAACCAATGAATTAGTTAGTCCAGGTAATTGAAAAACACCTCACACCCATTCTGTTGGAAAGTGCTTTGATCCCTGTCTGTCTGTGAACAGGGAGATAAAAAGAGAAAGGCTTTATGAAACAGGCTGCTAGAGCAGTCAGGTTTGTTAAAGGGAAAGCTGTGAGGGTTTGTGCTGAGGCAAAGAGGATAGAAATGCTGGAGGATGGATAAAGCCATCTTGTTTAAGTCAAGTAAGACAAACCACTGCTGTGGGCTAGTGTGGCATCTTCCTTATTTTGAATAATTATGCAAAGGTAAGTTGTACAAATTGAATTAGGTGAGTCAAACCATAATGATTGTTCTGTATGTTCCAACTAACATAACATATCACCAAGTGTTTAATCGTCTGCCTTCAGAGAGATGGAAGAAGTACACATATTTTGTTTTTCTATTCTTCCTACCAAAGTGAATATCCTCAATTTCCCCACATTATACTCCATCTGCCACCTTCTTGCCCAATCATTTAATCTGTCCATATCACTTTGCAGACTCTTTGTGTCCTCCCCACAGCTTACTTTCCCATCTAGCTTTGTATCATCAGCAAACGTGGATACATTACACTCGGTTCCTTCATCTAAGTCATTAATATAGATCGTAAATAGCTGAGGCCCAAGCACCGATCCTTGCAGCACCCCACTAGCTACAGCCTGCCAACTTGAGAATGACCCATTTATCCCTACTCTCTGTTTTCTGTCCTTGAACCAATCCTCTATCCATGCTAATATATTATCCCCAATCCCATGAGCCCCTACCTTGTGTAACCTTTTATGTGGCACCTTATCAAATGCCTTTTGAAAATCCAAATATACTACATCCACTGGTTCCCCTTTATCTACCCTGCTAGTTACATCCTCAAAGGACCATAATAAATTTGTTAAACATGATTTCCCTTTCATAAAATCATGTTGACTCTGCCTAATCATACTATGAATTTCTAAGTACCCTGTTATCATTTACTTATGTAAGGAATCTTACAACACCAGGTTATAGTCCAACAAATTTATTTTAAAATCACAAGCTTTCGGAGATTATCTCCTTCGTCAGATGAATGAGTGAAAAGGTTCTCAAATCGCATATCTTATACTATGTTGGGACAGCATCACACCAATCAAAAGGTGTCGTTGTTATTCAAACAGGCCAGTCACGGAGAACAGCACGTCCCAGTACCCTAGATATACATTGTGTCGATTACACAGGCAGGCAGAAAGAAACTCAAAATGGCAGAGAGAGAGAGAGAGAGAATTTTAAAAAACATATAATTTTTTCCCCCCCTTTTTGCTGGTGGGGTTACGTGTAGCGTGACATGAACCCAAGATCCCGGTTGAGGCCGTCCTCATGGGTGCGGAACTTGGCTATCAACTTCTGCTCGACGATTTTGCGTTGTCGTGTGTCTCGAAGGCCGCCTTGGAGAACGCTTACCCGAAGATCGGTGGCTGAATGTCCTTGACTGCTGAAGTGTTCCCCGACTGGGAGGGAACCCTCCTGTCTGGCGATTGTTGCGCGGTGTCTGTTCATCGACACGGATACCACCATCACACGAGAGGACACCACCCACCAGGTACATGGTTCATACTCCTGTGACTCGGCCAACGTTGTTTACCTCATACGTTGCAGGAAAGGATGCCCCGGAGCATGGTACATTGGCGAGACCATGCAGACGCTGCGACAACGGATGAACGGACACCACGCAACAATCGCCAGACAGGAGGGTTCCCTCCCAGTCGGGGAACACTTCAGTCAAGGACATTCAGCCACCGATCTTCGGGTAAGCGATCTCCAAGGCGGCCTTCGAGACACACGACAACGCAAAATCGTCGAGCAGAAGTTGATAGCCAAGTTCCGCACCCATGAGGACGGCCTCAACCGGGATCTTGGGTTCATGTCACGCTACACGTAACCCCACCAGCAAAAAGGGGGGAAAAATTTTTATGTTTTTTAAAATTCTCTCTCTCTCTCTCTCTCTCTCTCTGCCATTTTGAGTTTCTTTCTGCCTGCCTGTGTAATCGACACAATGTATATCTAGGGTACTGGGACGTGCTGTTCTCCGTGACTGGCCTGTTTGAATAACAACGACACCTTTTGATTGGTGTGATGCTGTCCCAACATAGTATAAGATATGCGATTTGAGAACCTTTTCACTCATTCATCTGACGAAGGAGATAATCTCCGAAAGCTTGTGATTTTAAAATAAATTTGTTGGACTATAACCTGGTGTTGTAAGATTCCTTACATTTGTCCACCCCAGTCCATCACCGGCATCTCCACATCATCATTTATTAATAATGGATTCTAGATTTTTCCCAATGACCGATGACAGGCTAACTGGCCTGTATTTCCTTGTTTTCTCTCTCCCTCCCTTCTTGAATAGCGGGGTAACATTTGCTACCTTCCAGTTCATTGGGACCATTCCAGAATCTAGAGAGTTTTGGAAGATCATAACCAATGCTTCCACTATCACTGCAGCCACCTCTTTTAGAACCCTAGGATGTAGGCCATCAGGTCCAGGGGATTTGTCAGCTTTTAGTCCCATTAGTTTGTCCAGTACTTTTTCTCTGGTGATATTAATTGTTTTAAGTTTCTCACTGCCTTTTATCCCTTGGTTCCCCACTATTTTTGGTATGCTTTTTGTGTCTTCTACTATGAAGACAGATACAAAATATTTGTTTAACGCATCTGCCATTTCCTGATTCCCCATTATAATTCCTCCTGTCTCAGCCTCTAAGGGACCAACGTTTATTTTTACATAATTGTAGAAGCTCTTACAATCCGTTTTTATATTTCTTGCTAGTTTACTTTCATATTCTATTTTCTCCCTTTTTATCAATTTTTTAGTCGTCTTTTGTTGGTTTCTAAAACTCTCCCAATCCCCAGGCTTATTACTCTTCGTGGCAACATTATAGGCCTCTTCTTTCAATCTAATACTCTCCTTAACTTCCATAGTTAGCCACGGGTGACCTGGTCCAACAGGTATGTGGTACTTGCTACCTGTATGGATGAGAGCAAGGACTGCAGGGAGGATGGGCAAACTGACCACAGCACTGTGGTACAGGAGGCCATTCAAGTGGGGGGAGTAAAAAGGAATGTGGTAGTCGTAGGGGATAGTGTAGTCGGGAGAGAGACACTGTTCTCTGCAGCTACGACCGAGAGTCCCGAAGGCTGTGCTGCCTGCCAGTGCCAGGGTTAAGGACATCCCCTTGTGGCTGGAAAAGAACTTGAAGCAAGTGGGGGAGGATCCAGTTGTCATGGTCCACGTAGGAACCACGACATAAGTAGAACTAAGAATGAGATTCTACTGAGACAGTTTGAGGAGCTAGCATTTAAATTAATAAGCAGAACCTCAAAGGTAATAATCTCTGGATTACTACTGAGCCACGTGCAAATTGGCACAGGGACAAACAAATCAGAGAGTTAAATGTTTGGCTCAAAGAGTGGTGTGGGAGGAAGGGGTTTTGTTCATGGGGCATTGGCATCAGTACTGGGAAAAGAGGGAGCTGTTCCGATGGGACGGGCTCCACTTAAACCGGGCTGGGACCAGCGTCCTGGCGAATTGAATAACAAGGGCTGTAGATAGGGCTTAAATCTAAAAAAAGAGGGGGAAGGGGTCAGGTAAGGGGAAATTTAGAAATCTAATGAGAAAAGTTAAAACAATGGAACAGTGTAGTGACTTGGGTAAAGATAAGCAGAGTGTGGCAGGAAGGGACAGAGAGTTTACCAATAATAGTGCAACAATAAGTAAGATCAAAGCAGCAAAAAATGGTAAAAAGTCAAAATTGAAGGCTCTTTATCTGAATGCACGGAGCATTCGTAACAAGATAGATGAATTAATTGCACAAATAGAGATAAATGGGTTTCATCTAATAGCCATTACAGAGACACGGTTGCAAAATACGATTAAAATCACTAAGGAATTGGTACTCAGTAAATTAATGGGACTCAAGGCGGATAAATCCCCTGGACCTGATGGCTTACATCCTAGGGTCTTGAGGGAAGTGGCAGTAGGGATTGTGGATGCTTTGGTAATAATTTTCCAAAATTCTCTGGACTCGGCAAAGGTCCTGGCAGATTGGAAAACTGCTAATGTAACACCGTTATTTAAAAAAGGTAGTAGGCAGAAGGCTGGAAATTATAGACCAGTTAGCCTAACATCTGTGGTGGGTAAAATTTTGGAGTATTATTAAGGAGACAGTAGCGGAACATTTGGATAAACATAATTTAATAGGACAAAGTCAGCATGGCTTTACGAAGGGGAAGTCATGTCTGACAAATTTGCTTGAGTTCTTTGAGGATATAACGTACAGAGTGGATAAAGGGGAACCAGTGGATGTAGTGTATTTAGACTTCCAGAAGGCATTCGACAAGGTGCCACATTAAAGATTATTGCTCAAGATAAAGAATCACTGGATTGGGGGTAATATTCTGGCATGGGTGGAGGATTGGTTATCTAACAGGAAGCAGAGAGTTGGGATAAATGGTACATTCTCGGACTGGCAACCAGTAGCCAGTGGTGTTCCGCAGGGGTCGGTGCTGGGTCCCCAACTCTTTACAATCTATATTAACGATTTGGAGGAGGGGACCGAGTGTAACATATCAAAGTTTGCAGATGATACAAAGATGGGAGGGAAAGTAGAGAGTGAGGAGGACATAAAAAACCTACAAGGGGATATAGACAGGCTGGGTGAGTGGGCGGAGATTTGGCAGATGCAATACAATATTGGAAAATGTGAGGTTATGCACTTTGGCAGGAAAAATCGGAGAGCAAGTTATTATCTCAATGGCGAGAAACTGGAAAGTACTGCAGTACAAAGGGATCTGGGGGTCCTAGTGCAAGAAAATCAAAAGGTTAGTATGCAGGTGCAGCAGGTGATCAAGAAGGCCAACAGAATGTTGGCTTTTATTGCTAGGGGGATAGAATATAAAAACAGGGAGGTATTGCTGCAGTTATATAAGGTATTAGTGAGACCGCACCTGGAATACTGCATACAGTTTTGGTGTCCATACTTAAGAAAAGACATACTTGCTCTCGAGGCAGTACAAAGAAGGTTCACTCGGTTAATCCCGGGGATGAGGGGGCGGACATATGAGGAGAGGTTGAGTAGATTGGGACTCTACTCATTGGAGTTCAGAAGAATGAGAGGCGATCTTATTGAAACATATAAGATTGTGAAGGGGCTTGATCGGGTGGATGCGGTAAGGATGTTCCCAAGGATGGGTGAAACTAGAACGAGGGGGCATAATCTTAGAATAAGGGGCTGCTCTTTCAAAACTGAGATGAGGAGAAACTTCTTCACTCAGAGGGTGGTAGGTCTGTGGAATTTGCTGCCCCAGGAAGCTGTGGAAGCTACATCATTAAATAAATTTAAAACAGAAATAGACAGTTTCCTAGAAGTAAAGGGAATTAGGGGTTACGGGGAGCGGGCAGGAAATTGGACATGATTTTAGATTTGAGGTTAGGACCAGATCAGCCATGATCTTATTGAATGGCGGAGCAGGCTCGAGGGGCCGATTGGCCTACTCCTGCTCCTATTTCTTATGTTCTTATGTTCTTAAAATGACCAAGGTTGGGAACTAAATATTCCAGGATACATGACATTTAGAAATGAAAGGCAGAATAGGAAAGGAGGGGGTGTAGCCCTAATAATAAAGGATGACATAAGGACAGTGATGAGAAAGGATCTTGGCTCGGAAGATCAGGAATTAGAATCAATATCGGTGGAAATTAGAAATAACAAGGGGCAGAAAACATTGATGGGAGTAGTTTATAGGCCCCCTAATAGTAGCAATACCATTGGACAGAGTATTAATCATGAAATAATGGGAGCTTGTAACAAAGGAAATGCAGTCATCATGGGGGACTTTAATCTGCATATAGACTGGGCAAATCAAATTGGCAAAGATAGTTTGGAAGACGAGTTCATGGAATGTATTCAAGACAGTTTCCTAGAGCAATATGTCATGGAACCAACCAGGGAATAGGTTATTTTAGATCTTGTATTATGTAATGATATAGGGTTAATTAGTAATCTCACAGTAAAAGAACCTCTGGGGAAGAGTGATCATAATATGATAGAATTTCACATTGAGTTTGAAAGTAACACACTTAAGTCAGAAACTAGAGCCTTAAACTTAAATAAAGCCAATTACATTGGTATGAGGGGCGAGTTGTCAAAGGTAGATAGGGAAATGCAATTGAAGGGTTTGACAGTTGACAAGCAACGGCAAACATTTAAAGAAATATTTCAATATTCTCAACAAGTATACATTCTATTGAGAAATAAAAACTCCACGTGCAAAAGATGTGCACATCTGGTTCAGGTCATGTAGTATTGTTACACCAAAGAAGCCTTGCCGTTGTGTACTAAAAGTATAACAAGTATCAAAGAATTGTTTTTACGCAATGCATGTTGTCATGAAATGCATTTAGTATGTAACCACACGTATTGCATAAATCATACGTTTATATCAACCACATTTATTTTAGGTAGCCACATTTATTCAGTATATTAAAGTAGTTAGCTTGGACGGTGTTCACACTTTGGTTGAGTTTCATAGACATGGAAGAATGTGGCGGGCTACATTCCCCAAAAGTGATAAGAGGTCATCAAAATTGATGAGGTTGAGTGTCTTGCCATTGTCTAGATCATGTTAGTGTTACCAGCCCAATCTCCTCATCAATTTTGATGAGGTTAAGTGCTTTGCCATTGTCTCAGCAAGTTGATAATGTCAGGTCGGCGCCATCAGTCGGGATCTTTTCAGCAAGTTAATGGGGCTAAGTCTGGCCTCATCATCAATATTGATTGTGTTAAGTCAGCGTACCACATGATATTCTGCTAACAGTGTATAAAGATACAGCTCAAACAAAGGTTCAGGGTAGAGGACCCCCCCCCCCCCCCCCCCCCGCCACCAGAAGCTGCAGACTAGATTTGTCCAGGCAGACGCAAATGCTGGCAGGAGCCTAACGTCTGTCTAATCGGAAGAATGATGTGGAGATGCCGGTGATGGACTGGGGTGGACAAATGTAAGGAGTCTTACAACACCAGGTTATAGTCCAACAGCTTTATTTGAAATCACAAGCTTTCGGAGCTTTCCTCCTTCGTCATCTGATGAAGGAGGAAAGCTCCGAAAGCTTGTGATTTCAAATTAAGCTGTTGGACTATAACCTGGTGTTGTAAGACTCCTTACATTAATCGGAAGAAGGGAAGATATCTGCAGAAGGCAGGACCCATGGGGTCCAAAGGGGTGGAGGCCGCGAGGACTGCAAGAGGCGAGAGGCCAAGGCACAAGCTCTACCCAACTGCTGCTTAAATATTGAGTGTATTAAACTGTTCTGTGCAATAAAGTATTTGCCACCGTAACCAATTGGTGTCAACTCAAATCTTTCAGAACTTGGAAGTAAGTAGCGGAGCAGGGGCTCCCTAAGCGGTCATAGACCATATATTCCCAATACCAAGTGTTTAATTGTCTGCCTTCAGAGAGATGGAAGAAGCACACGTGCAAAAGATGTGCATATCTGGTTCAGGTCACGAGGTATTGTTACAACAATGAAGCCTTGGCAAGTGCATCCTGTAAATAGTACACAATGCAGTCATGGTACAGTGGTGGTGGAGGATTTGGATGTTTAGGCTACTGGATGAGGTGCCGATAAAGCGGATTGCTTTGTCCTGGATAGTGTCGAGCTTCTTGAGTGTTGTTGCAGCTGCACCCATCCAGACAGGTGCAGAGTATTCCATCTCACTCCTGACTTGTGCTTTGTAGATGGTGGAGAGACTTTGGGGAGTTGGGAGGTGAGCCACTCGCCACAGAATACCCAGTTATGACTTGCTCTAATGTGAAATTATTAGCAAGCAGCCTAATCTCTGACCTTATAATGGAGGGCAGTCGTTGATGAAGCAGCTGAAGATAGTTGGAACTAGAATGCTGTCTTTAGGAACTCAACAACCACAACTATCTTCCTTTGTGTCAAGAATGACTCCAGCTACTGGAGAGTTTTCTCCCTGATCCCCATTGACTTCTGTTTTACTGGGGCTCCTTCATGCCAAACTCAATTGAATGTCGTCTTGATTGGAATCAAAAATTGGTAGGCAAAACAGTAATTGAACAATGGGAGGCCTTCAAAGAGGAGATGGTTCAGGTACAGAGTAGACACATTCCCACGAGGGGGGAAAGGAAGGGCATCCAAAACTAGAGCTCCCTGGATGACTAAAGATATAGAGATTAAAATGAAACAGATAAAGGATGCTTATGATAAATGTAAGGTTCATAACACAGTAGAGAACCAGGCTGAATACAGAAAGTACAGAGGACATCTAAAAAAGGGAATAAGAGGGACAAAGAAGACAGTATGAGATTGGATTAACAGCTAACATAAAAAGGGAACCCAAAAGTCTTTTATAAGCATATAAATAGTAAAAGGGTAGTCAAAGGAAGGGTGGGACCGATTACGGACAAAAAAGGAGATCTTCTTGTGGAGGTAGAGCGCATGGCTGAGGTACTAAATGAATAGTTCACATCCGTCTTCACTAGAGAAGAGGATGCTGCCATTGTAGCAGTAAAAGAGGAGGTAGTAGTGATATTGGATAGGATAAAAATAGATAAAGAGGAGGTACTTAAAAGATTGGCAGTACTCAAAATAGAAAAATCACCCGGTCCAGGTGGGATGCATCCTAGGTTACTGAGGGAAGCTATGGTGGAAATTGTGGAGGCTCTGGCCACATCTTCCAATCCTCTTAGATATGGGGACAGTGCCAGAGGACTGGAGGATTGCAAATTTTACACCCTTCTTCAAAAAAAGGAGAGCGATTACAGGCCAGTCAGCCTAACGCCGGTGTGGGGAAACTTTTAGAGACAATAATCCGGGATAAAATAAATTGGCACTTGGAAAAGTATGGGCTAATAAATGAAAATCAGCATGGATTTGTTAAAGGCAAATTGTGTTGGACTAACTTGACTGAGTTCTTTGATGAAGTAACGGAGATAAGGGTAGTGCAGTTGATGTTGTGTATATGGACTTTCAAAAGGCAGTTGATAAAGTACCACATAATAGACTTGTAAGCAAAATTAAAGCCCATGGGATTAAAGGGACAGTGGTAGCATGGATACAAAATTGGCTAAGGGACAGCAAGCAGAGAGTAGTGGTGAATGGTTGCTTTTCAGGCTGGAGGGAAGTGTGCTGTGGTGTCCCCCAGGGGTTGGTTTTGGGACCACTGCTCTTATTGATGTATATTAATGACGTGGACTTGGATATACAGGGCATAATTTCAAAGTCTGCAGATGTTACGAAACTCAGAAATGTAGTAAAGAGTGAGGAGGATAGTAACAAACATCAGGAGGACATAGACAGACTGGTAAAATGGGCAGACACAAGGCAGATGAAATTTAACGCACAGAAGTGTGAAGTTATACATTTTGGTAGGAAAAATTAGGAGAGCCAATATTAATTAAATGGTACAATTGTATAGGGAATGCAGGACCAGAGAGACCAGGGTGTATGTAAACAAATCTTTGAAGGTGGCAGGATAAGTTGAGAAGGCTGTTAAAAAAGCATATGGGATCTTGGGCTTTATTAATAGAGGCATAGAGTACAAAAGCAAGGAAGTTATGCTAAACCTTTAGAAAACACTGGTTAGGCCTCAGCTGGAGTGTTGTGTTCAATTCTGGGCACCACACTTTAGGAAGGATGTCAAGGTTTTAGAGCAGGTGCAGAAGAGATTTACTAGAATGGTAACAGGGATGAGGGGCTACGAAGAGACTGGAGAAGCTAGGATTGTCTCCTTAGAACAGAGACGGTTAAGGGGAGATTTGATAGAGGTGTTCAAAATCATGAATGGTTTTGATAGAGTACATGAGGAAAAACTGTCTCCAGTGGCAAAAGGGTCAGTAATCAGAGGACACAGATTTAAGGTGATCGGCAAAAGAGCCAGAGGTGATATGAGGAAACATTTTTTTAACGCAGCGAGTTGTAATGATCTGGAATGCACTGCCTGAAAGGGTGGTAGAAACAGATTCAATAGTAACTTTAAAAAGGGAATTGGATAAATATTTGAAGGGGAAAGATTTACAGGGCTATGGGAAAAGAGCAAGTGAGTGGGACTAATTGAATCGTTCTTTCAAAGAGCCAGCACAGGCACAATGGGCCAAATGGCCTCCTCCTGTGGTGTACCATACTATGATACTATGATGTCAAGGGCAGTCACTCTTACCTCACCTCTGTAATTCAGCTCATGTCCATGTTTGGGCCATGGGTGTAACAAGGTCCAGAGGGACCCAAACTGAGCATCGGTGACAAACTTAATAGAATTGTTTGAGGAAGTAAGATTGTATTGATGTTGTGTATATAAATCTTCAAAAAAAAACTGGATGTTATTTGCATACATGATATCATTTTCCATTCATAAAATAGCACTTTCATAGACTAGAAATAACGATGTTCATTGAGTAACATTAGCTTGTTCAGGCAATCCTATAAACCTTACAGGAAATCTTTTGGTTGTTAACACTGCTCTCATTCCAAATTATAATATTCAGAATTACAAATGTAAACAAAATCATTTCACCAGTTCTTATATAATGGCAAATGTACATATTTTGAAATCTGTAAACAATTTAACATTGAGAATTTAATGTTGAGATCTTAGATTTCTGTCATTAAAAGGTAGAGGGAAATACAATTGCTTCTTTACTAGGATTAGTGTGATTTATATTAATATCTGCAATTAAGTTTTGATGTCAGTTATTTTCCTCCTTTTTAACTAAAGCTGCAGAATTCATTAGAATGGGAGCCAGTTGCAGAGGTGAAATTCTGACACTTAATAGCAGTGGCGTTGTTTTGTACCCACAGCTTTCAGCTTTCTTCTGTGAACATTGGGAAGGAACCTCATGATTATGAAACACTGGCTTTTGATTAATTCTAACAGATGTTACTTTGAATTTTTAATTTGCCTGCTTTGGGTCAGGAAAACAGCAGTGAGTTAAATATTTTTTTTAAGTATGTCACCAAATTGAGCCTGAAAGATTTTTTGAAGGCTACATAAATAACAAATTTTCCAATTGATAAACACACAGAGAAAGGAAAGAAATGACAATTGGCTGTGACGAATTCTTTGGAAGAAAGACCCCATGGAAAGCTTGTTGTGCTTTGGATTTGTTTTCTCAGTACATTGCACTGTTTTACTTGGAGCTGGTGTACTTGGTCACTGCCTTTGTCCCTTCTGACATGGCATGCTTGGCCAGCTCCCCAAGCAGCAGCAGGCGCATGGCGGTCTGGATCTCCCAGGAGCTTGTTGTAACGGGCCAGGCAAGAAGCCTCACCCATGATGCGTCCGAAAATATCTTCACAAAAGGAGTTCATGAACCTCATGTCCTTGGAGGAGATGCTGGCGTTGGGGTGAACCTGCTTCATCACTTTATAGATGTAGATGGAGTAACTCTCCTTCCTCAACCTTCTCAATTTCTTGCAGCCCTTTGCTGGTGCTTTATTCACGGTTTTCTTGGCGCCCTTCTTGGGTGCTGCTTTTTTCTCCTCAGGCATTTTCAAACTCAATTTCTGATTCAGGACTTCCACAGTGCTCTGATAGCACCTGACCCAGTTTGGTCTTGGAAGCTAAGTAGTGTTAGGCTTGGTTATACTTGGATGGGAGAGTGCCAAGGAATACCAGGTGCTGGCTTGTTGTGCTTTGGTGTCTGTTTCTTGGAAGCACAGCAGTTTTTCTTGTTGACTAGGTGTCAGAGTGAAGCTGACATGTTACACCTCGCACTGCAGGCTGCTCCACTAATAGCTTGTCACTTCATAATATTCAGAGACTCCTTTTCACAGCCGCTGGCAGATTTCCCCATAATTAACTGTCAGGCATGGAGGCCAATTACTTTAATTGCTAAACAAAATCATGGACTCAGTCAGGAGCTCAAGAGACTTTGCTATGGATAAAACAAATCATTTGATTCCTACAACAAATGGCCTTTTCCATTGAAGATTAACTATTAAACTATTACAGTATATGCTCCACAAATGTCATTTTAAAACTTTGAACAACCTGAATACTGTGATTTTTCTTCTAATTTATGTGTTTATATCTAAATTTTATGGCAATGTAGTGGTTACGTTACTGAACTAGTAATCCAGAAGCCTGGACTAATAATGCAGAGAATGCGAGTTCAAATCCTACCATGGAAGTTTGAGAATTTGAATGCAGTTTTAAACAAAATCTGTCCTAAAAACCCAACTGAATCACTGATGTCCTTTAGGGAAGGAACCCTGCTGTCCTTACCCAATCTGGCCTATATGTGATTCTAGTCCCACACCAACGTGGTTGACTCTTAACTGCCCTCTGAGATGGCCTAGCAAGCCAATTAGTTGTATCAAACCAGTACAAATAATAACAGCATTGTGGGAGCACTTTCATCTCCCTGACTGCACAGTTCAAGAAGGTAGTCCAGCACCACCTTCACAGGACAAGGGGTGAGCAATAAATGCTGGCCTTGCCAGCGATGCCCACATCCTGAGAATGAATATATTAAAAAAAAGCTTTAATTATGCATGTTTTAAATATATGTCAATAATTCACAAGTGTTCTGTTATATATACGGTACAGTAGCATAGTGGTTATGTTACTGGACTAGTAATCCAGTTAGGCCTGGGCTAATAATCCAGAGTTATGAGTTCAAATCCCGCCGCGACAGCTGGGGAATTTAAATTCAATTAATTAAATTCAATTAATTAAATAAAATCTGGAATTAAAATACCAGTATCAGTAATGGTGGCCATGAAACTACCAGATTGTCGTAAAAACCCATCCAGTTCACTAATGTCCATTAGGGAAGGAAACCTGCTGTCCTGACCCGGTCTGGCCTATATGTGACTCCAGACCCACAGCAATGTGGTTGATTCTTAATTGCCCTCTGAAATGGCCCAGCAAGCCACTCAGTTGTACAATCGCGCGACAAAAAGTCATAAGAATAAAACTGGATGGACCACTAGGCACCGGAAACAACAAAGGCAAACCAAGCCCAGTCGACCCGGCAAAGTCCTCCTCATTAACATCTGGGGACTTGTGCCAAAATTGGGAGAGCTGTCCCATAGACTAGTCAAGCAACAGTCTGACATAGCCATACTTACAGAATCATACCTTTCAGCCAACGTCCCAGACTCTTCCATCACCATCCCCGGGTATGTCCTGTCCCACCGGCAGGACAGACCCACCAGAGGTGGCGGTACAGTGATATACAGTCAGGAGAGAGTGGCCCTGGGAATCCTCAACATTGACTCTGGACCCCATGAAATCTCATGGCATCAGGTCAAACATGGGCAAGGAAACCTCCTGCTGATTACCACCGACCGTCCTCCCTCAGCTGATGAATCAGTCCTCCTCCATGTTGAACACCATTAGGAGGAAGCACTGAGGGTAGCAAGGGCACAGAATGAATTCTGGGTGGGGGACTTCAATGTCCATCACCAAGAGTGGCTCGGTAGCACCACTACTGACCGAGCTGGCCGAGTCCTGAAGGACATAGCTGCCAGACTGGGCCTGCGGCAGGTAGTGAGCGAACCAACACGAGGGAAGAACTTATTTGGCCTCGTCCTCGCCAATCTACCTGTCGCAAATGCATCTGTCCATGACTGTATTGATGGGAGTGACCACCGCACAGTCGTCGTGGAGACGAAGTCCCGTCTTCGCACTGAGGATACCATCCAATATGTTGTGTGGCACTACCACCGTGCTAAATGGGATAGATTCAGAACAGATCTAGCAGCTCAAAACTGGGCATCCATGAGGCACTGTGGGCCATCAGCAGCAGCAGAATTGTATTCCACCACAATCTGTAACCTCATGGCCCGGCATATTCCTCACTCTCCCATTATCAACAAGCCGGGGGATCAACCCTGGTTCAATGAGGAGTGTCGAAGAGCATGCCAGGAGCAGCACCAGGTGTACCTAAAAATGAGGTGCCAACCTGGTGAAGCTACGACTCAGGACTACATGCATGCTAAACAGTGGAAGCAACATGCGACAGACAGAGCTAAGCGATTCCACAACCAACGGATCAGATTAAAGCTCTGCAGTCCTGCCACATTCAGTCATGAATGATGGTGGACAATTAAACAACTAACGGGAGGAGGAGGCTCTGTAAATATCCCCATCCTCAATAATGGCAGAGTCCAGCACGTGAGTGCAAAAGACAAGGCTGAAGCATTTGCAAACATCTTCAGCCAGAAGTGCCGAGTGGATGATCCATCTCGGCCTCCTCCCGATATCCCCACCATCACAGAAGCCAGTCTTCAGCCAATTCGATTCACTCCACGTGATATCAAGAAACAACTAAATGCACTGGATACAGCAAAGGCTATGGGCCCCGACAACATCCCGGCTGTAGTGCTGAAGACTTGTGCTCCAGAACTAGCTGTGCCTCGAGCCAAGCTGTTCCAGTACAGCTACAACACTGGCATCTACCTGACAATGTGGAAAATTGCCCAGGTATGTCCTGTCCACAAAAAGCAGGACAAATCCAATCTGGCAAATTACCGCCCCATCAGTCTGCTCTCAATCATCAGCAAAGTGATGGACTGTCGTCGACAGTGCTATCAAGTGGCACTTACTCACCAATAACCTGCTCACCGATGCTCAGTTTGGGTTCCGCCAGGACCACTCGGCTCCAGACCTCATTACAGCCTTGGTCCAAACATGGACAAAAGAGCTGAATTCCAGAGATGAGGTGAGAGTGACTGCCGTTGACATCAAGGCAGCATTTGACCGAGTGTGGCACCAAGGAGCACCAGTAAAATTGAAGTCAATGGGAATCAGGGGCAAACTCTCCAGTGGCTGGAGTCTTACCTAGCACAAAGGAAGATGGTAGCGGTTGTTGGAGGCCAATCATCTCAGCCCCAGGACATCGCTGCAGGAGTTCCTTAGGGCAGTGTCCTAGGCCTAACCATCTTCAGCTGCTTCATCAATGACCTTCCTTCCATCATAGGGTCAGAAATGGGGATGTTCGCTGATGATTGCACAGTGTTCAGTTCCATTCTCAACCCCTCAAATAATGAAGCAGTTCGAGCCCGCATTCAGTAAGACCTGAACAACATCCAGGCTTGGGCTCATAAGTGGCAAGTAACATTCGCACCAGACAAGTGCCAGGCAATGACCATTTCCAACAAGAGAGTGTCTAACCACCTACCCTTGACATTCAACAGCATTACCATCGCCGAATCCCCCACCATCAACATCCTGGGGGTCACCATTGACCAGAAACTTAACTGGACCAGCCACATAAATACTGTGGCTACAACAGCAGGCCAGAGGCTGGATATTCTGCGGCGGGTGACTCACCTCCTGACTCCCCAAAGCCTTTCCACCATCCACAAGGCACAAGTCAGGAGTGTGATGGAATACTCTCCACTTGCCTGGATGAGTACAGCTCCAACAACACTCAAGAAGCTCGACACCATCCAGGACAAAGCAGCCCGCTTGATTGGCACCCCATCCACCGCCCTAAACATTCACTCCCTTCACCACCGGCGCACTTTGGCTGCAGTGTGTACCATCCACAGGATGCACTGCAGCAACTCGCCAAGGCTTCTTCGACAGCAACTCCCAAACCCACGACCTCTACCAACTAGAAGGACAAGAGCAGCAGGCACATGGGAACAACACCACCTGCACGTTCCCCTCCAAGTCACACACCATCCCGACTTGGAAATATATCGCCGTTCCTTCATCATCGCTGGGTCAAAATCCTGGAACTCCCTCCCTAACAGCACTGTGGGAGAACCTTCACCACACAGACTGCAGCAGTTCAAGAAGGCGGCTCACCACCACCTTCTCAAGGGCAATTAGGGATGGGCTATAAATGCCGGCCTCGCCAGCAACGCCCACATCCCATGAACGAATAATAAAAAAAAATATAAGTAATGTTATGACCACCAATGTAACACTAAATTGTTGTTCTAATATGCATGATGAATGCAAATTTAATTATAGCTTGTCAGATCAGTGTTATTATTGCTCTACTTTATTTGACAAGAAAACTGCTATCTAATAACTGACAAATAATGAATATGTAGCAGGGAGAAGTGTTTCAGTGGTGGAATAATTACTCCAGAATTCTTTGATGATGGACCAATGCCTATAGAATGTGGCATTTAGCAAAATGCTCAACAACATGTGAATTCTCTGCAGCTTGAGTCCTTTAAAAGTTCATGGCAAGTGAAAATATCAATTGCTCATAAAGTCTGTGGTTTGGAGTTAATAAGTTGGTTTAGCTATTAAGTTGGAGCTGTATTTAACCTGGCATGTCTCTTTAAGGCTACTTCTCAGGTACTGCCTGTGCAGAAGTGGTCTAATTGTAATGATGAGATCAATTCAAGGGTAATGATTGGCAGAAGTTTCTGTAGATTTGCTCCTGTCTGGAGGGAGGCTAGATAAGGAAAAAAAACAAATACTGGAAATGACAAGCGTTCTCTTTTTTAATACTTTTGATGCATGCGGGATTGAAGAGCTTTTATATATATATATACCAGCAGATCTCCCATGGTGTATCAAGCACTTGGTTGGTTTACAGGAGTACTTGAAGAGGAGTGGGGTCTGGGAGCACTTGGAGACTGGGGTATGGGGACATAAGAATATTGAGGGTAAACAGAGAGACAGACAGACAGACATTGGCCGGGAATTTCCTCGGAGCACCTCCTGTTCCGCTGCTGTTACTTTGCCGGAAGTCTGGCGAAAACCCTGTTTACACGTATAAACAGGGTTTCCGACACCGTTCTGGTGAAGTTACGGCGGTGGAGCAGGAGCAGCTCCGAGGAAATTCCTGGCCGTTGTTAAAGGTGGAAGAGAGAGAGCTTGTTGTTGGGGGAAGCAGCATTAGTTCAGAGAGAGTCTGGGTTTTGGGAGCATTTAGAGAGGCTGGGGGTCTGACAGTACTTGGAGGGTTGGGGGGTTCGCTGGGCTTTGGAGAATCCATGACACTTTAATGTTCCATTACTCTCTCAGCTTGTGCAATCTGTCTTCACTCCTGACACTTGCAGCTAAACCACTATCCCCAGCTAATGCTCAGCAGGAGCAAGATCATGATGGAAGGTTTTTGCCCATGACCCCTGCCTGTTACACTGCCCTTTGCCTAATGATTGTGACTTTATGACATTTTTGAACTGCCAGGCCTTGCCTCTGACTCCTGCTGCATCATCTTCGAAAACCTGTAAAGACTAGGGAGCAAGAGTCAGAAGCAGCGGTCCAGCATTTCAAAAGGAAACTATGGCCAAAGCCAGTTAAGATTAAGAAATGGGAGCTGGAGGCAGCTTAAGGGAGAGGGAACTAGCAGGTGGCAATGGCCTTGACACAGAGAGTAGGTTGGGAATCAAGGGGACAGGAAGGTTCGGAAACAGGTTCTGTCCACTTATCTATGAAAATTGTAAATCAGTGACTTTGATTAATGTTGTGTATTCTTTAGTTATGTACTCAGTTGTTGCCTCTTATGTTTTTTCAGGATACACAGTCAGGTAGTGGTGAACGGCTGTTTTTCGGACTAGAGGGAGATATACAGTGGTGTTCCCCAGGGGTCGGTACTAGGACCACTGCTTCTCTTGATATATATTAATGACTTGGACTTGGGTAAACGGGGCACAATTTCAAAATTTTCAGGTGACACAAAACTTGGAAGTGTAGTAAACAATGAGGAGGATAGTGATAGACTTCAAGAGGATATAGACAGGCTGGTGGAATGGGCGGACACGTGGCAGATGAAAGCTAATGCTGAGAAGTGTGAGGTGATATATTTTGGTAGGAAGAACGAGGAGAGGCAATATAAACGAAAGTGTTCAACTCTAAACGGGGTGCAGGAACCCTGGGGTTATGTGTACACAGGTCATCGAAGGTGACAGGGCAGGTTGAGAAAGCGGTTAAGAAAGCATATGGGATCCTGGGCTTTATAAATAGAGGCATAGAGTACAAAAGCAAGGAAGTTATGTTGAACCTTTATAAAACACTGGTTCGGCCACAATTGGAGTATTGTGTCTAATTCTGGGCACTGCACTTTAGGAAGGATGTGAAGGCCTTAGAGAGGGTGCAGAAAAGATTTCCTAGAATGGTTCCAGGGATGAGGGACTTTAGTTATATGGATAGACTTTAAAAGCTGAGATTGTTCTCCTTAGAGCAGAGAAGGTTGAGAGGAGATTTGGTAGAGGTGTTCAAAATCATGAAGGGTCTAGACAAAGTAAATAAAGAAAAACTGTTCCCACTGGTGGAAGGGTCGCAAACTAGAGGACACAGGTTTGAGGTGATTGGTAAAAGAACCAAAGGCGACATGAGGGAAAACTTTTTTACACAGCAAGTAGTTAGGATCTGGAATGCACTGCCTGAAAGGGTGGTGGAAGCAGGGTCATTTGTGGCTTTCAAAAAGGAATTAGATAGAAAAATTTGGAGGGCTACGGGGAAAGAGCAGGGGAGTGGGATTAGTTGGATTGCTATTGCAGAGAGCCGGTGCAGGCTCGATGGGCCGAATGGCCTCCTTCTGTGCTGTAACCATTCTCTGATTCTATGATTCTAGGTAGTAGGCAAATGTACTAGGAGTTGGCTTGCTTTCTAAGTTTTGTAATTCTGCCACAATTTCCGCGGTGCTACATACATTTGTATGCATTTAACACACCTTTTAAAATGACACCAAGTTAAGTAAATTGATCAGAATAGTTAGAATAGAATCATAGAATCATAGAAGTTTACAACATGGAAACAGGCCCTTCGGCCCAACATGTCCATGTTGCCCAGTTTATACCACTAAGCTAGTCCCAATTGCCTGCACTTGGCCCATATCCCTCTATACCCATCTTACCCATGTAACTGTCCAAATGCTTGTTAAAAGACAAAATTGTACCCGCCTCTACTACTGCCTCTGGCAGCTTGTTCCAGACACTCACCACCCTTTGAGTGAAAAAATTGCCCCTCTGGACCCTTTTGTATCTCTCCCCTCTCACCTTAAATTTAACCATTGAAATATTGAAAAATATCAGTACTAAATGAAAAATGATTGAACAAATGTGACAATATTATTTAATTCTTAATAGCTGTATATTGAGAAATAGTCTGTCGAGGTTCTCTGACAGTAATACTGTCTCATTGAGCCCAGGAATTTCCCAGCTTTGACTTCTGATCTGTGCTTAGTTAGCTGATCTCAGCTGGGCACTGGTGGGTGTTAGAATTGCTCTGATCACCTAGTGTCTTCTGAAAGAACTATAGATCTGTTACCATACTGTGTTGTGGAAAAACCCGTCAAAGTTTTTGTGGTTAGATAGCAATCATGAATATTTTAGACTGCCAAAGTACTTGTTTTGGTAACACTGATGCTTTTCTTTACAAAGACACAAGGGAACTCTGTTTTTTGTTTTGAAATTCTGAGAATAAATATATTTGAGTCAGAAGACACAGCTACAACCAAAATACTCTGTGCAGATCTTTATAAATATATTTTAAAATGTAATGGCTATCTAATAAAAGCTATATATAATGAGATTATAATTACATTAGACCCCCTCTTCCTACTCCCTCCAGATGGCTTTTATCTAACATGGAATTCGGCAATACAAACCAGGAAGGTCCTACAGTTAATCCCTGTTCTATGGTTAATTACCCAATCTCAGTGGCAGCAGAGGCACATAATTGTGTTCCCGAGTTGGGGGGTTTGGGGGGTGGGGGAGGGAGAGAGGAATCTGCACGACCCTCTGAGTGAAGAAATTCCTCCTCCTATCAGTCCTAAATGTCCAACCCCTTATCCTGAGACAATGCCCCTAGTTCTGGACTCTCCAGCCAGGGGAAACATCCTTTCAGCATCTACCCTGTCAAGCCCTCTTAGAATCGTATATGTTTCAATGAGATCACTTCTCATTCTTCTAAACTCCAGAGATAATAGGTGCATTCTCTTCAATCTTTCCTCAAAGGACAACCCTCTCATCCCACGAATCAGTCTGGTGAACCTTCGTTGCACAGCCTCTAAGGCAAGTAAAGCCCTCCTTCGGTAAGGAGACCAAAACTGCATACAGTACTCCAGGTGTGGTCTCACCAAAGCCCTGTACAATTGCAGCATGACTTCCTTACTCTTGTATTCCAATCCCCTTGCAATAAAGACCAACATACCATTTGCCTTTCTAATTGCTTGCTGTACCTCCATGTTAACTTTCTATGTTTTGTGTGCAAGGACACCCAAATCCCTCTGAACGCCAACATTTAATAGTTCTCACGAAGGGTCATCTACCTGAAACGTTAACTCTGATTCTTTCTCCATAGATGCTGCCTGACTTGTTATTTCCAGCATTTTCTGTTTTTATTTCAGATTTCCAGCATCCCCAGTATTGTGCATTTGATTTAATAGTTTCTCACTATTTAAAATATATTCATTTTTTCTATTTTTCCTACCAAAATGAATAACCTTACATTTCCCCACATTATACTCCATCTGCCACTTTCTTGCCCACTCACTTAACCTGTCGATATCACTTTGCAGATTCTTTGCGAACTCCTCACAACTTACTTTCCCACCTAGCTTTGCATCATCAGCAAACTTGGATACATTACACTCGGTCCCTTCATCTAAGTCATTAATATAGATTGTAAATAGCTGAGGCCCAAGCACCGATCCCTGCGGCACCCCACTAGTTACAGCCTGCCAACCTGAAAATGACCCGTTTATCCCTACTCTCTGTTTTCTGCCTGTTAACCAATCCTCAATCCATGCTAATATATTATCCCCAATCCCATTAGTCTTAATCTTGTGTAACAACCTCTTATGTGGCACCTTATCGAATGCCTTTTGAAAATCCAAATATGGTAATCCATTGGTTTCCCCCTTATCTACCCTGTTAGTTGCACCCTCAAAAAACTGGAATAGATTTATCAAACACGATTTCCCTTTCATAAAACCATGTTGACTCTGCCTAATCATATTATGAATTTCTAAGTGCCCTGTTACACGTCCTTAATAATAGATTCTAGCATTTTCCCTACTACTGATGTCAGGCTAACTGGCCTATAGTTCCCTGTTTTCTCCCTCCCTCCGTTCTTGAATAGCGGGATAACATTTGCTACTTTCCAATCCATGGGGACCGTTCTAGAATCTAGGGAATTCTGGAAGATCAAAACCAATGCATCCACTACCTCTGCAGCCACCTCTTTTAAAACCCTAGGATGTAGGCCATCAGGTCCAGGGGATTTGTCAGCTTTTAGTCCCATTATTTTTTCTAAAACTTTTTCTTTACTAATCTTAATTACTTTAAGTTCTTCACTCTCATTAGACCCTTGGTTCCCTACTATTTCCGGTATGTTTTTTGTGTCTTTTACTGTCAAGCCAGTTTTAAAATATTTGTTTAACATCTCTGCCATTTCCTTATTCCCCATTACAATTTCTCCTGTCTCAGCCTCTAAAGGACCCATGTTTACTTTTGCTATTCTCTTCCTTTTTATATACTTGTAGAAGCTCTTACAATCGGTTTTTATATTTCTTGCTAGTTTACTCTCATATTCTATTTTCTCCCTCTTTATCAATTTCTTGATCAGCCTTTGCTGATTTCTAAAACCCTCCCAATCTTCAGGTTTACTATTCTTTTTGGCAACATTATAAGCCGTTTCTTTTAATCTAATACTATCCTTAACTTCTTTAGTTAGCCACGGATGGATCACTTTTCCGGTGGAGTTTTTATTTCTCAATGGTATGTAGATTTGATGAGAATTATGAAATATTTCTTTAAATGTTCATCATTGCTTATCTACCATCATATCTTTTAATCTAATTTCCCAATCGACCTTAGCCAACTTGCCCCTCATATCTATGTAATTGGCTTTGTTCAAATTTAAGACCCTAGTTTCGGACTTAACTACATCGCTCTCAAACTCAATATGAAATTCTATCATATTATGATCACTCTTCCCCAGAGGATCCTTTATTATTAGTTAATCCTGTCTCATTATACAATACTAGATCTAAAATAGCCTGTTCCCTAGTTGGTTCCTCAACATACTGTTCTAGGAAACTGTGTTGGATGCTTTCCATGAACTCATCCTCCAAACTATTTTTGCCAATTTGATTTGCCCAGTCTTTATGAAGATTAAAGTCCCCCATGATTATTGCATTACCCTTGTTACATGCTCCTCTAATTTCCTGATTTATACTCTGTCCAGCACTATAACTACTGTTGGGGAGCCTGTAATCTACTCCCACCAATGTTTTCTGCCCCTTGTTATTTCTTAGCTCCACCCATATTGATTCGTCACCCTGATTTTCTGAGCTAAGATCCTTTCTCACTATTGGCTTTATCTCATCCTTTAATGTCAGGGCTACCCGTTCCCCCTCCTTTTCCATTTTGCCTATCTTTTCTAAAAATCAAGTACCTTGGAATATTTAGATCCCAACCTTGGTCACCCTGCAACCATGTCTCTGTAATGGGTACTAGATCAAACCCATTTATCTCTATTTGTGCCATTAATTCATCTATCTTGTTACGAATGCTTCATGCACTCAGATACAGTGCCTTTAATTTTAACTTTTTGCTATATTTTCCTGATGTGACCTTAATCACTAATGCCCTATTACCTTTGTTAAACTCTCTGTCCCTTCCTGACACACTCTGCTTGTTTTTACCCAAATTGCTACTCTGCTCTGCAGCCTCGACTTTTCTTTTTAGACTGATAAAATTACACTTACTTGAACTCTCCCCCCCCATCTTTTTAGTTTAAAGCCCTGTCTACGACCCCAGTGATTCGATTCGACAGGACTTGGTCACCCTGCAACCATGTCTCAGTAATGGCTACTAGATCAAAACCATTTATCTCTATTTGTGCCATTAATTCACCTATCTTGTTATGAATGCTTCATGCATTTAGATACAGCACCTTTAATTTTAACTTTTTACCAGGGCTACTATTAGCTTGTACTTCAACCAGACCTTTAGTATTATTTTATAATGGAACAGAAATATAAGATTTTTTTATTCATTCATGGGATGTGGGAGTCACTGGCAAGTCCAGCATTTATTGCCCATCCCTAATTGCCCTTGAGAAGCTGGTGGTGAGCCACCTTCTTGAACCGCTGCAGTCCGTGTGGTGAAGGTTCTCCCACAGTGCTGTTAGGTAGGGAGTTCCAGGATTTTGACCTGGCAACGATGAAGGAACGGCGATGTATTTCCAAGTCGGGATGGTGTGTGACTTGGAGGGGAACGTGAACATGGTGTTGTTCCCATGTGCCTGCTGCCCTTGTCCTTCTAGGTGGTAGAAGTTGCAGGTTTGGGAGATACTGTCGAAGAAGCCTTGGCGAGTTGCTGCAGTGCATCCTGTAGATGGTACACACTGCAGCCACGCTGCAACAGTGGTGAAGGGATTGAATGTTTAGGGTGGTGGATGGGGTGCCAATCAAGTGGGCTGCTTTGTCCTGGATGGTGTCAAGCTTCTTGAGTGTTGTTGGAGCTGCACTCATCCAGGCAAGTGGAGAGTATTCCATCACACTCCTGACTTGTGCCTTGTAGAAGGTGGAAAGGCTTTGGGGAGTCAGGAGGTGAGTCACTCGCCGCAGAATATCCAGCCTCTGACCTGCTCTTGTAGCCACAGTATTTATGTTTCTGGTCAATGGTGACCCTCAGGATGTTGATGATGGGGGATTAGGCAATGGTAATGCCGTTGAATGTCAAGGGGAGGTGGTTAGACTCTCTCTCATTGGAGATGGTCATTGGCTGGCACTTGTTTGGAGCGAATGTTACTTGCCACTTATCAGCCCAAGCCTGGATGTTGTCCAGGTCTTGCTGCATGCGGGCACGAACTGCTTCATTATCTGAGGGGTTGCGGGTTAAGAAAAGATTGATTGGAAAAAGGTATCTGTCACTGCCTTATGTCCTCAATGTAACCTGCTGTTCTTGGTGGTTTAATTATGTTTATCTGATGTACACCAGTTTCTCTGTGCTATTTTGATATCTTTGCATTGTTTATCTCTGTTTACATTACCTTATTCACTGTTCTGCCATGCTTTTCCAGCATGTCAAAGGCAAGCCGCCCTCCTCTAAAAGGGATGTGATTAAATATTAGTAGTTTGTCCTTGCCTTTATTCACTGGAGTGGTCAGGCACAGAATTGCTACTTACTGAAGTCATTCATGCTGTATCATTTTTGCCTTATTTTTCATGCCCTGCCATGATTACCCAGCATGACATCAAGGGCAGATATGCATTTGTTGCAGACAGACCAGGAATCTGCCCTTTTTAATCAAGCCAACTATTACTTAATTCACAACTCAGATGATAACTATAACAAGTGCCCATGGCCACCAAAATCTGGAATAAACAGCAAATCTGGTTTCTAAATAATTAGCAGTAGGCTATAGTGGGAAGTCAAGTGCTATAATCTTCTCTAACAGCTAGCTGGCAATGAGAGGATTTGCTTTTTGATAGCTGTATTATGCTCGGTTGGCAGAAGAAGACGGTCCTGTGAAGGATAATGGTGATGACATTAAATTGCAAGGAGAAATACTTGAATATTTCCTCTAATACTTTCAGAATTATTACCCAGGTTTCTGTAATCACAGGCACATGGCTGCAGTTTGATTCATCGTCATTAACGTCCATTATACCATCATCACAGCTCGTCCAGAGCAGTGAAATAGAAATAGGGGCCACATTATTCTACTTCTTCACAGATTAGCTTTATTATAACTTCTGCTAATATTTGACTTTTAGTCCTTCATATTTCCACTGATGCTTGTACTTCAACTGCATATTTGTGCAAATTTGCAGCAGAGGTAGGGCCTATTAGAGACCAAAAAGGTAACCTATGTGTGGAGGTAGAAGATGTTGGTACGGTTTTTAATGAATACTTTGTGTCTGTCTTCACAAAAGAGAGGGACGTGCAGACATTGTAGTTAAGGAGGAGGAGTGTGAAATATTAGATGGGATAAACTTAGTGAGAGAGGAAGTATTAAGGGGATTAGTATCTTTGAAAGTAGATAAATCACCAGGACTGGATGAAATGTATCCCAGGCTGTTAAAAGAAGCAAGGGAGGAAATAGCGGAGGCTCTGACCATCATTTTCCAATCCTCACTGGATACAGGCATGGTGCCGGAGGATTGGAGGACTGCTAACGTTGTACCATCGTTTAAAAAGGGAGTGAGGGATAGATCAAGTAATTACAGGCCAGTCAGCCGAACCTCGGTGGTGGGCAAATTATTGGAATCAATTCTGAGAGACATGATAAACTGTCACTTAGAAAGGCACGGAGTAATCAAGGACAGTCAGCATGGATTTGTTAAGGGAAGATCATGTCTGACCAACTTGATTGAATTTTTTGAGGAGGTAACAAGGAGGGTCGATGAGGGCAGAGCGTTTGATGTAGTCCACATGGATTTTAGCAAGGCTTTTGACAAGGTCCCACGTGGGAGACTTGTCAAATAAGTACAAGCCCATGGGATCCAAGGGAGAGTGGCAAGTTGGATCCAAAATTGGCTCAGTGGTAGGAAGCAAGGGGTAATGGTCGACGGGTGTTTTTGTGACTGGAAGGCTGTTTCCAGCGGGGTTCCGCAAGGTCCCTTGCTTTTTGTGATATATATTAATGATTTGGACTTAAATGTAGGGGGCATGATTAAGAAATTTGCAGATGATACAAAAATTGGCTGTGTGGTTGATAGTGAGGAGGAAAGCTGTAGACTGCAGGAAGATATCAATGGACTGGTCAGGTGGGCAAAAAAGTGGCAAATGGAATTCAATCCAGAGAAGTGTGAGGTAATGCATTTGGGGAAGGCAAACAAGGCAAGGGAGTACACAATAAATGGGAGGATACTGAGAGGTGCAGAGGAAGTCGGGGACCTTGGAGTGCATGTCCACAGATCCCTGAAGATAGCAGGACAAGTAGATAAGGTGGTTAAGAAGGCATATGGAATACTTTCCTTTATTAGCCGAGGCATAGAATGTAAGAGCAGGGAGGTTATGCTGGAATTGTATCAAACACTGGTTAGGCCACAGCTTGAGTACTGTGTACAGTTCTGGTCACCATATTACAGGAAGGACGTAATTGCACTAGAGAGGGTACAGAGGAGATTTACGAGGATGTTGCCAGGACTGGAGACTTTTAGCTATGAGGAAAGATTGGATAGGCTGGGGTTGTTCTCTTTGGAACAGAGGAAGCTGAGGGGTGATTTAATTGAGGTGTACAAAATGGGAAAGACCCATTTCCCTTCGCAGAGAGGTCAATAACCAGAGGGCATAGATTTAAAGTGATTGGTAGAAGGATTAGAGGGGAGCTAAGGAAAAGTTTTTTCACCCAGAGGGTGGTGGGGGTCTGGAACTCACTGCCTGAAAGGGTGGCAGAGGCAGAAACCCTCAACTCATTTAAAAAGTACCTGGATGTGCACCTGAAGTGCTGTAACCTACAAGGCTACAACCAAATACTGGAAAGTGGGATTAGGCTGGGTGGCTCATTTTCGGCCAGCGCGGACACGATGGGCCGAATGGCCTCTTTCTGTGCCATAAATTTTCTATGATTCTATTAAGTGTGCAACTGGTTATTACATACAGCACAATGTTCTTCGCTTTGATTGGATTTCAGAATAAAACCTCACCTCCTGACCTTGAAGTTGACTGAGACTGCAAGGAAGAAATGAAAACTTTGCCCAACTGCCCTGTTGTCCCAATAGAAAATCTGGCCAATACACGACAGTTCAATTTTTTTAAATTTGTAAGATACGGGCAATACTGACAAGACTACATTTATTGCCCATCCCTAGCATTTGTTGAGAAGGTATCACACATTTTTCTTTGAATGAAGGATATTACTAACCATAAAAAGAATTGAATATGTTCCTAATACAACAATGTATCAAATGTTTGAAAATATAAAGTCAAGTAATTGAAATAGAAACATCAGTGACAGCACAACAGTAAGGACAGAGCGGGTCAGAATAGGACAGCATAAATCTATATGAACAGCGGTATCTACAAGCATGGGTTTAAGAAGTAAAACACTTTGTACCTGTAGTACAAATATTGTCCTTTTGTTAATGAGCATAAGCTATCACTTAGCCGATTTTATTGTTGATAAAGTATCTCTGTTTAGACCTCAAGATAGATGCAGATGTGGAAGGTGAGTTAGCCCAACCTAGCTCATCCATCCAGAAAGACATTGCAGTCGCTCCATCAGAGCATCCAAATGTTTTTGAAACAATTTCATGGTTTTTGCTTTCACTACCCTACAAAGAAGTCCACTTCATGCTTTGATCGCTGTATGTAGAACTTCCTGGGCCTGTATTTTGACCTGGAGCCAGGAAGAGAGCAAGTGGATTGATTTTCGTGTGGGAAATCTAAAGTGAAGTGAATGAACATAAGAACATAAGAAATAGGAGCAGGAGTAGGCCAATCGGCCCCTCGAGCCTGCTCCGCCATTCAATAAGATCATGGCCGATCTGATCCTAACCTCAAATTTAAATTCATGTCCAATTTCCTGCTCGCTCCCCGTAACCCCTAATTCCCTTTATTTCTAGGAAACTGTCTATTTCTGTTTTAAATTTATTTAATGATGTAGCTTCCACAGCTTCCTGGGGCAGCAAATTCCACAGACCTACTACCCTCTGAGTGAAGAAGTTTCTCCTCATCTCAGTTTTGAAAGAGCAGCCCCTTATTCTAAGATTATGCCCCCTAGTTCTAGTTTCACCCATCCTTGGGAACATCCTTACCGCATCCACCCGATCAAGCCCCTTCACAATCTTATATGTTTCAATAAGATCGCCTCTCATCCTTCTGAACTCTAATGAGTAGGGTCCCAATCTACTCAACCACTCCTCATATGTCCACCCCCTCATCCCCGGGATTAGCCGAGTGAACTTTCTTTGTACTGCCTCAAGAGCAAGTATGTCTTTTCTTAAGTATGGACACCAAAACTGTATGCAGTATTCCAGGTGCGGTCTCACCAATACCTTATATAACTGCAGCAATACCTCCCTGTTTTTATATTCTATCCCCCTAGCAATAAAAGCCAACATTCCGTTGGCCTTCTTGATCACCTGCTGCACTTGCATACTAACTTTTTGATTTTCTTGCACTAGGACCCCCAGACCCCTTTGTACTGCAGTACTTTCCAGTTTCTCGCCATTAAGATAATAACTTGCTCTCTGATTTTTCCTGCCAAAGTGCATAACCTCACATTTTCCAATATTGTATTGCATCTGCCAAATCTCCGCCCACTCACCCAGCCTGTCTATATCCCCTTGTAAGTTTTTTATGTCCTCCTCACTCTCCACTTTCCCTCCCATCTTTGTATCATCTGCAAACTTTGATATGTTACACTCGGTCCCCTCCTCCAAATCGTTAATATAGATTGTAAAGAGATGGGGACCCAGCACCGACCCCTGCGGAACACCACTGGCTACTGGTTGCCAGTCCGAGAATGAACCATTTATCCCAACTCTCTGCTTCCTGTTAGATAACCAATCCTCCACCCATGCCAGAATATTACCCCCAATCCAGTGATTCTTTATCTTGAGCAATAATCTTTTATGTGGCACCTTGTCGAATGCCTTCTGGAAGTCTAAATACACTACGTCCACTGGTTCCCCTTTATCCACCCTCTACGTTATGTCCTCAAAGAACTACGGAATCTGCGTCGGAATCTGTGATCACAACTCAACAGACAGGCTGGCTGCCTGTCCGTAGGGAAAGCAGCTGAGAAGCAGATGCCAGGCAAGCCTGAGAGCGATGGAAGAGGGTGGGAGGGCCTCGGCCATCGTGGGGGTGGTTTCAGGGGGAGTATTGGTTTAAATCCTAACCAGCAATTTCTGAGATGGGGTGAATGAGAGTTTGTGATCCTATGCCAGAATGTCTACTCAGTGGTGGGGAGGAGAAGGTTTGTTGTCCTATCCTGGAATCCCTGCTATGTGTTTGTGGTCCTATGCTGTGGGGATGCATTTGGGCTCATGGTCATTTTTTGGGGGTTGTTCTAGGATATATACTCATTGGCTTGGTTCCCAATTTTTGCTCATTGGGTGGGGTTTGATTTAGTCTTTTTTTGCTCAGTTGAATGGGGACCACGTTTATTATTCTACCGGGGGATGTAGAAAGTGATGCAATGATGATGCTGCGAGGGAGAGATTTCTTTTCATTGGTTGCAGTTTTTGCTGATTGATCTCTCATGACATTGCACATGGGGAGTAAAAACTAATGAAATTTTTCAGATCAACCAAGGGAGATAATTGAACCAAGACAGGGAGGGGAGGGGTGAGAGAAAGGGAGAGGTTGAGAACAGTGAAGGCAGACTGAGTGAGGAGGAGAGGAAGGGTGGGGAAGGGAGAGTCTGTGATGCAGAGGAATGGGGAGGGGTGGGGAGGGGAGGGGAGGGAGGGCATGGAAGAGCTGGCTCCAGATTCAGGCCAGGAATAAGGAACATATACCAAGGTGAGCAGGAGAGAAGTGATTTAATGATCAGTGCAATATAACTAACATTCATATTTTAAACTTCCTAACAGCACCGGCACTAGCATAAATATTAAAATATGAAAAGCATAATGGATGTCCCTGGCAGTTATTTTCTGCTGCATATGGGAAATGTGGTGGATTTAATCAAAGGGCCTGTCAACCACTGCTGAGGGAAGACTCAGCTGATGAAGAAGAAGGACCTTTAGGAACACTGTGGGAAGTAGATTTATTACAGCAGGTATGACAGAGAAGGAGAAAATTAGAGAAAGGGATGAAATATTTACTGGAAGTGGGGTGGGAAGAAACACAATCCAAATAGTTGTGGGAGTCCGAGCTTGTCATAAATATCTATGGAAAGCCTATTGCCAAAGATGGACAGAGAGAAAACCAGAAAAAGAAGGGAAGAGATGGACCACATAAAGGTAAAGAATGGATGAGAATTGGAAACACATTTGGAGTGCTGTAATTTATATTAGCAAAATTGCCAAGTTCTTATAAAATGTTATGATTCTCTCACGTAACTTGACTGCAGAATATTCCAATATTTCAGATTTTGTCATCATTCTTAAAAATATAGGCTTGTGAATATATTCAAGATTGATTCAGGGATGTTAACAATTGATTATTTTCTGAATGGTTAATTTAATTGAGTGATGGCTGGAAGAATGAATAGATACCCAACACAAAGAACTATCAGCCATAGGTTTGCTTGAGAGAATTGAGACCAACTGCAATACTTGAGCTGTTATTGATATGTGTCAATCACAGGTTTAAAGAGCCAAATCAACTTCAGCTTCATCTCGCCTCCGTTTCAATGGCAAGATTCTGAAGCCGTGGGAAACCCGTGCAGATGAAGTAAAATTCATTTCAGTTTCAGAATCAACAAAAAATTACCTACCTCTAGTATTTCAATTAGGTAAATTACCCTTTTAACGATCCACCTGCCGGCATTAATTGGGAACGCGGCTTCCGGGTGTCGGCTGTGTGCGTGCATTCAAACATGCCCACGTGGGCCCATTGGAGCCGGTTGCAGTTGCGCTTCAAAAAGCTGTTTTTCTATCTTCCCACCCGCCCTCAACCCACCCATTCTTTGGGGTTAAAATTTAATATCAATTCTAGATTTACTTTTCATTTTTTTGAACCTGCTCCATTGTCCTGCTGTTACAGTTTAGTTTGAAGTAGTGTTCCAGATTTACCTCATCTATACCATTTATCATTTTGCATAATCTCCCTTGTAATACACCTTCTATTAAGGCTGAAGAGCCCAATTATTCCCAGTCTTTTCTCACAATGCAGTTCTCTGATGTAGGGATCAGTCTTATGGCTCTTCTCTGTATCATCTCCAAGATGTGAATATTTTCCTTATGTCTCAGTGGCCAGAACGGGACACAGTGCTCAAAGTATAATCTAACCAGAGCATTATGCAATTTAACCATGACTTCCTCTGACTGTTTTAACTATATAATTAAGTGTTCCATTTGCTTTGTTGGTTGCTGCTCTGCAGTGATTAGACATTTTTGGGGGGGGATTTTCCAAACCATTCAATCATTGACTCTGAAGACCCATCTAGTACAGGCGCAATCTGTTCAGGGGAGCAATTCTTCTCAACACAGTGTATAATTAGGTAATTGAAAGCCACTCATGACCACACAGGGCACTGATGACAAACATGCAAGAAATCAAGTGTTTTGTTTATATGTGTTAAGTGCCAATAATAAACTAATATAGTGGAATCATTTTATTGATTATTGTTTGAAGTAATCATGCGAATATAGTAGTTAAATCAAACTTAACAAAAACAAATTTTTATTAACTCTCCAGATTTTCCATCAGTTGTACTGATCAACACAAATTAGTTTTACCCAATTTTGTACCAGATTCCTCATTGTCATTGAACAGATGGGCAGAACTCTTCAAGAGTTTTAAACCAAATTAACTGGCTGCTTAGCCTCTCCTGCCAAGTATGGCTCAAAATTTTAGTGTCTACTTTTTCTTTCTTTCATTTTTCAGACAAAAAACAGTACTCTAATCAGAGTGTTGTTCAACACTTGCACTTAAAATCAAGTGTTGTTCTTTCTTTTGTTCTTTCATTCTTTCTCTCGTTCTCTCTTTCTTTCTCTCTCTCCCTCCTTCTCTCTGTATCTCTCTCTCTTTCTTTGTTTCCCATTCATGGAGTACTTATGTCATTTTTTTCTCCCCGCGTGCAATCCTTTATACTTTTCTATGTTACATTTCTACCATTGCCCCACCAATTTATTTTAGTTAACTCATTTTGTAGCTGTCGGACTGTCTCCTCGGATTCAACTGTGTCTCCCTCGCCAAAGATGGTATTGTCTGCGAATGTGACTAAATTGCATTGGGTTTCTGAATCTAAGACACTAATGTAAATTAGAAACAGTGCAGGACCCAACATTGGTCCCTGGTGCATTCCACTCAGCACTCCCCAGCCTACTCCACCATCCCTCATCAGACACGTCTTCTCTGTTTCCTGCTCTTCAGCCAATTTTATATCTATTCTCAGGTTTAACTTTGAATCCCTTAAGTAGTAGCCTTTCAAATGGATCTTTATTAATAGTTTTTTTGGAAGTCTAGGTACATCACGTTGTAGGACTTTGAGATGTCACTTTTTAAAAAAAAGTGGGGAGGTTAGTCAGACAGGATTTTCCCCTTCTCTATATGTTTTGGCTGCTATTTACTTGGTCATTTGCAAGTTAAATACAGATGAAGGTGGCCATTCAACCCACCTTTGCTCTTCCACCCACACTAAAAACTTTCAGTCTCCCATTATGTCATGTAACTCATCTTGAAAGAATCTAAGCTTTTCGCCACTACAAACCTACAAGAGAAGACCATTCCAAGTGCTAATCATTCTTTGTGTGAATATGTTCTTCCTGACATCAGTCCTAAGTTGGTCTTTCACAACATTTAGCCTATGCTCCTTAGCCCATGTCTTGGTTTACGTTGAAGTATTGCTCTGTATTTATCATATTTGTGCTATTTAATATCTTGCATACATCTATAAAGCCCCCTCTCCACAACAACAATTTGCATCTATATAGCATCTTTAATATAGAAAATCGTGCCAAGGGGCTTCACAGAGTCATAATTTTAAAAATGGATGCTGAGCTAAAGAAGGAGATGGTAGGAGGGATGAATCAAAAGCTTGGTCAAAAAGGTAGGTTTTAAGGAGAGTCTTAAGAGAGGAGAAAAGTGGAGACACTGAAGGGCTTAGGGAGAAAATTTCAGAACGTGCGGCTTAGCTGGCTGAAGGTACAGTCGCCAAAGGTGGGACAAAAAGAGGGGCAATGCACAAGAGGCCAGAGTCAGAGGAATGGAGAGTTCAGGGGAAGGGTTTTAGGGCTGGAGATGGTTATAGGGATAAGGAGGACTGAGGCCATGGAGGGATTTAAAGGATGAGCTCAGTTGGCTCCTTAGAAAAATGAAGAGCTCCAGTCTTTCCTCATTACTTGATCCTTTGATGCTAGGGATCAGCGCTGTGGCTCTTTTCTACATCATCTCCATGGCCTCAATGTTTCCTTTTATGTCTCAGTGACCAAAATTGAATACAATATTCAAGATGTGGTCTGACCAGACTATTGTACAGTTTTAGTATGACATCCTCCTTAGTAATAAAATTTGCCATGTTCAGCATTTGCTCACTGCTGCTGTACAATGATTTGACAAGTTAAGTTCTGAGTTTACGATCTCCCCAGATCCCTTTCAACTGTACGCTTTGCTATTTCTGATAGTATATGTACAGTGTCCATTTTCCTTTCCATGTACAGTACCTTGCACGTATCGATATTAAATGTCATCTGCCACTATTGTGCCCCTTTACAGATTTTAGCCTTTTATTTTTGTAGGCTGCTTCCTCTGATTGAACTGTCTCCCCGCCACCCCCTATCCCCCCACCCCCGCTCCATTTATCAATTCAACCAATCTGCATTGCATTTCAGAATCCAAATCGTTAATGCAACAACAACTGAACAACTTGAAACAATGTAAATTAGGACGAGTGTGACCCCAGCAATGGAGTACTCCACTTGGTACTTCCTCTCACTCCAACATCCATATCCAAGATTTATCTTGAATTCCCATAGGTAATCCTCAAGTTTGCTTTAATAATTAATTCCATTATTTTAGTCCGTAATGTAAAACTGGTGGGTTTTCTAGTTGCTGGATCTGCTCTATCACCTTTTCCAAAAATGGAGAGCACATTAGCCTGCTTCCAATCTAGCAGATCCTCCTCAATGTTCACCAACTCCCTCATAATATCTTCAGAAATCTCAGCCCATGTTTCTCTTAGTAGTCTAGCGTTCCCCCCTGGAGTTTTATTTGCTTCAAGCTTTTTTACTCATTCTAGAACAGGGGTGTCAAACTCATTTTATATGGTGGATCTGATCTGATATCCTGGCACTTGGGAGCAGGCCACATTCAGCAAAAGTTATTAAAGAAATAGTTAAAGATAAACAACAGTGCCACTTACATACATTTAGATTTTATTTTTTAGAAACATTTCCTTAACACCTGTAGTTTTTAAATGGCTTTCTGCAACTTAAATTTCTTATTCTGATGATTATTCCGAATTGAGGCCAACATCGTAGTAGATTCAATTCATACCCATGGTTGTTAAAAACAGGTTAAGTTACTGATACTTCCAAAAGTGTAAATTTGCTTACTGTTCTGGTACTTCTTTGGTAGACAGTTAGTTGCTTTGTTTTATTCACACATGCACAGCTTTGGATGTAATATTCAGGTTGCTCTGCTGCCAGGAAAATCCATCAAGTATTATGCTTAAGTTAGAAAAAAGTTTTGTCTACTTATTGAATACTTAAGTGTTGATGTAAGTTGTAATTGAACTTTTATGACATGAACTTCAGTGTAACAGGAGCAGTGTTTGCCTTGCTGGGACCCTGTGCAAAGGTTCTGTTTGGGGTCCCTACATTTTACTAGCACGGAATAGGAACATCAGTCCAATCTGTTGCGATAGACGTTTGACCAGTTTCTGAGATCTCTGTGGGCTGATAATGAGCAGCCTGAGATATTAATGTATGTAATTGTTAGTGTTTCACAAGCTGGGCCACACTTTCCCATGTGTTTAGGTCGAACCCTGTGGTTGGTCTGAAAGGGCCGATGATCTGGGTTTTGCTGCAGCTCCAATTCTCACAACGTGGCTGCCCTGGGCCCAGCTGCAGCCCATTTCTATGCACCCAAAGTGAGCCGAGGAAATCTATGGTTCTTTCCAAAGCGGCAGCCTTACTGACCGTCTGCATTCCAGCTTGAGGTTCTGCCCTGGGGCCAGCATGAGCGGCTCTGTGTCACCCTAACTTGTTGCATGTTTCTCCCCCGCCACTTCACAATTAGTTGATATGATTGTCAATCGCAAAGGTCCGGTCACTAGGTCAGGTTGTGGCCTCAGTGCTCCAGGCCTTAATCAGAATGAAGCTTTCAGCCCCACTTGAGGCCCCCCACTGTGGGCCGTATGAAACTGTTTAGCAAGATGGATACGGTCCGCAGGCCATTTGTTTGACACCTCTGTTCCAGAACCTCTAGCTTGTTTACATTGAAGTAATTAATTTTACTTTGATTTTCACTGATTATGCAGGGCATGTTGCTCATGTTTTCCCTAATGAATAGTTAGTCAAAATAATAATTTAGTATATTAAATATTGGCTTTCCTTAGTATTTTATGATCGACATATTTTAAAGAGACAGGGACTCAAAACCAGAAGTAGTATAAATAAACACGTATGTTTGTTATATTTTGAGTACAACATATGTGCTAAAATCTGTAAATTAATACTGTCTAATTCCTTTACTTAATTGCATAGACTAAAATGCTATTAATGAAATATAACACATACTGTACATAAAGTTCATAAGTAAACAACTATTTCTCAATAAAGTTGCAATATGATAATGTAGCCATTTGTCCTCATACATGAAGTATACTGATAGGTAAGGTTCACACAAAAATTGGCTAGAATACAATTCCACCATAAATTGAAACAGTATATATTATAAACATTTACACTTAGCATGGGGTGATTGAAACCAGTAATCTAATCCCTTAGCACAGACAATGGTTATAAACCACTTGGTATTTGCTGTTGCAGTTTATAACAGCATCTAAACCACTTTGATTGGATCACTGGCTTGTAATCACTCCAAGCTAGCCATTCTTCTCTGTGTTGTATTATGTTTCAGTAACAAGGTATATATCAAGAAGTAATTTGAGATTATTTAGTATCTGCATAATCCTACATTGTCTAAGATGCTGCTTCTCTTTGCAATGAAATGCATTGCACAGTCTGTGTATTACACCAGTAATAACAGCATAAGATAAAAGTACAAGATTACACAAATATAAAAACGGGAGAGAAAATAACTGCTTATCAATTATAGATTTTTTTAAAATTCAAATAATGTGAGTGTATGACCTTTACTAGTCCAGGCTGCCTGGATGAAGCACGGTGAGGCAAGTTGAGTCATCCATTTGTGAGGAAGGAAAAGCAAACACGACCATAGAAATATATATCTCCATTGCTAATCAAACTGTAAACCTGACCGGAGCTGTGGAAAGTTTTGCAGCTTGTATCATTCCACCCTCTGGGTTCAAGAAGGAGGCATGAAAATGGGAGGCAACTGTGTGGACATCAGGAAGGAGGCAGGCGAGAAGCAAAAGATGAAGTCTCTCTTAGTCACAGCAAGTGAAGTTGTTATATGACACTACATATAACTTTAAATATAAATTTGAAATATTTTGGGCTTTATATATGGCACTGAAAGGAATTATAAATGTTTTCTTATTTATGAAATAAAGACAAGTTGTTTTAAAATTTACATATTTACAGAGCTTATTTTTCTACTAGACAAAATAATGAGCACTTTTTTACGTGAATTGCAATTTTTGAATCGAAATGAATGAATATCTTGGTCCATCAAATTAATTATGAAGTAATATGCTCTCTACGGTGTAAAATGCTGAAGTTATTACACTGAACTTCAATTATAATATATGGAACAAAATTCAATTAAAATACTACATTAATCAACACTCTGTGGTGCAATAACTTTTCAAATGACTGTAAAATGAGTCAATTAAATTGAAATAACAAAAAGAGAGGAGCTAAGTCTGAAGAATACTGCATAGTCAGCCTACTCTCAATCATCAGCAGTGATGGAAGGAGTCACAGTGCTATCAAGAGGCACATACTCACCGATGCTCAGTTTGGGTTCCACCAGGACCGCTCAGCTCCAGACTTCATTGGTCCAAACATAGAGCCGAGTTCCAGAAGTGAGGTGCGAGTGACTGCCCTTGACATCAAGGCAACATTTGATCATGTGTGGTATCAAGGAGCCTCAGTAAAACTGAAGTCAATGGGAATCAGGGGGAAAACTCTGACCCTGGCTAGAGTCATACTGGCACAAAGGAAGATGGTAGTGGGTCATTGGAGGCCAATTATTTCAGCCCCAGGACACCACTGCAGGAGTTCCTCAGGGCAGTGTCCTAGGTCCAACTATCTTCAGCTGCTTCACGAATGACCTTCCCTCCATCATAAGGTAAGAAGTAGGGATGTTTGCTGATGATTGCACAGTGTTCAGCAATATTCACAATTCCCCAGATAATGAAGCAGTCCATGCCACAGGCAGCAAGACCTGGACAACATCCAGGCTTGGGCTGATAAGTGGCAACATTCTCACCACACAAGTGCCAGGCAATGACCATTTGCAAGAAAAGAGACACGAACCACCTTCCCTTCATGTTCAGTAGCATTACCATCGCCAAATCCACCACCATCAACATCTGGGGATAACGATTGACCAGAAACTCAACTGGACTAGCCAAATACTGTGGCTACTAGAGCAGATCAGAGGCTGGGTATTCTGCAGTGAGTGGCTCACCTCCTGACTTTTTTTTTTATTTGTTCATGGGATCTGGGCAACGGTGGCGAGGGCAGCATTTATTGCCCATCCCTAATTGCCCTTGAGAAGGTGGGCCGCCTACTTGAACCACTGCAGTCCGTGTGGTGAAGGTTCTCCCACAGTGCTGTTAGGAAGGGAGTTCCAGGATTTTGACCAAGCGACGATGAAGGAACAGCGATATATTTCCAAGTGGGGATGGTGTGTGACTTGGAGGGGAACGTGCAGGTGGTGTTGTTCCCATGTACCTGCTGCCTTTCTCCTTTTAGGTGGTAGAGGTCGCGGGTTTGGGAGGTGCTGTCGAAGAAGCCTTGGCGAGTTGCTGCAGTGCATCCTGTGGATGGTACACACTGCAGCCACAGTGCGTCGGCGGTGAAGGAAGTGAATGTTTAGGGTGGTGGATGGGGGGCCAATCAAGTGGGCTGCTTTGTCCTGGATGGTGTCGAGATTCTTGAGTGTTGTTGGAACTGCACTCATCCAGGCAAGTGGAGAGTATTCCATCACACTCCTGACTTGTGCCTTGTAGATGGTGGAAAGGCTTTGGGGAGTCAGGAGGTGAGTCACTCGCCGCAGAATATCCAGCCTCTGACCTGCTCTCGTAGCCACAGTATTTATATGGCTGGTCCAGTTAAGTTTCTGGTCAATAGTGATCCCCGGATATTGACTGTGGGGGATTCGGCGATGGTAATGTCGTTGAATGTCAAGGGGAGGTGGTTAGACTCTCCCTTGTTGGAGATGGTCATTGCATGGCACTTCTCTGGCGCGAATGTTACTTGCCACTTATCAGCCCAAGCCTTGATGTTGTCCAGGTCTTGCTGCATGCGGGCATGGATGGCTTCATTATCTGAGGGGTTGCGAATGGAACTAAACACTGTGCAATCATCAGCGAACATCCCCATTTCTGAACTTATGATAGAGGAAAGTTCATTGATGAAGCAGCTGAAGATGGTTGGGCCTAGGACACTGCCTTGAGGAACTCCTGCAGCAATGTCCTGGGGCTGAGATGACTGGCCTCCAACAACCACTAACATCTTCCTTTGTGCTAGGTATGACTCCAGCCACTGGAGAGTTTTCCCCCTGATTCCCATTGACTTCAATTTTACTAGGGCTCCTTGGTGCAACACTCGGTCAAATGCTGCCTTGAAATCAAGGACAGTCACTCTCACCTCACTTTTGGAATTCAGCTCTTTTGTCCTTGATTGGACCAAGGCTGTAATGAGGTCTGGTGCAGAGTGGTCTTGGCGGAACCCAAACTGAGCATCGGTGAGCAGGTTATTGGTGAGTAAGTGCCGCTTGATAGCATTGTCGACGACACCTTCCATCACTTTGCTGATGATTGAGAGTAGACTGATGGGGCGGTAATTGGCCAGATTGGATTTGTCCTGCTTTTTGTGGACAGGACATACCTGGGCAAATTTCCACATTGTTGGGTAGATGCCAGTGTTGTAGCTGTACTGGAACAGTTTGGCTAGAGGCGCGGCTAGTTCTGGAGCACAAGTCTTCAGCACTACAGCCGGGATGTTGTCGGGGCCCATAGCCTTTGCTGTATCCAGTGCACTCAGCCGTTTCTTAATATCACGTGGAGTGAATCGAATTGACTGAAGACTGGCTTCTGTGATGGTGGGGATATCGGGAGGAGGCCGAGATGGATCATCCACTCGGCACTTCTGGCTGAAGATGGTTGCAAACGCTTCAGCCTTGTCTTTTGCACTGACGTGCTGGACTCCGCCATCCTTAAGGATGGGGATATTTACAGAGCCTCCTCCTCCCGTTAGTTGTTTAATTGTCCACCACCATTCACGACTGGATGTGGCAGGACTGCAGAGCTTTGATCTGATCCGTTGGTTGTGGAATCGCTTAGCTATGTCTATAGCATGTTGCTTCCGCTGTTTAGCATGCATGTAGTCCTGAGTTGTAGCTTCACCAGGTTGGCACCTCATTTTTAGGTACGCCTGGTGCTGCTCCTGGCATGCTCTTCTACACTCCTCATTGAACCAGGGTTGATCCCCTGGCTTGTTGGTAATGGTCGAGTGAGGAATATGCCAGGCCATGAGGTTACAAATTGTGCTGGAATACAATTTTGCTGCTGCTGATGGCCCACAGCGCTTCATGGATGCCCAGTTTTGAGCTGCTAAATCTGTTCTGAATCTATCCCATTTAGCACGGTGATAGTGCCACACAACACGTTGGATGGTGTCCTCAGTGCGAAGACGGGACTTCGTCTCCACGAGGACACGTCTTCTGTCTCCCCAAAGTCTCTCCACCATCGACAAGGCACAAGTCAGGAGTGTGATTGAATACTCTCAACTTGCCTGGGTGGGTGAAGCTCAACACCATCCAGGACAAAGCAGTCCACTTGATCGGCATCTCATCCACCAGCTTAAACATCCACTGACAGTGTACCGTGGTTACTGTGTAGTGTGTACTATCTGCAAAATGCAGTGCAGCCAAGGCTTCTTTGGCAGAACCTACCAGACCCACAACTTCCACCATCTAGAAGGACAAGGTCAGCAGGTGCATAGGAACCCCATCACCTCCAAGTTCCCCTCCAAGACACACGCAATCCTGACTTGGACATATATCATTGTTCCTTCATTGTCGCTGGATCAAAATCCTGCAACTCCTTACCTAACAGCATCGTGGGAGTACCTTCACCACATAAACTGCAGAGGTTCAAGAAGAAGGCCCAATACCACCTTCTCTAGGACAACTAGAGATGGGAAATAAGTGCTGGCCTTGACGGTGACGCCCACATCCCAAGAATGAATAATAGAATAATAAAAAAAGTTAGTACATCAGGCATTCATCCTGAATAAAACAATCTTGTGTGTTTCTCTGTGCTTATTCATTTTGTCTGTGTTATCATTCCAGAAGCAGGAAGAAGCACTGTGGTACCTTTAGAACCGCATGCATCCTCTGAACCCTGGCTACAGATCCCAGGACAAGGAGAAAAGCATTTCAAGATCAGGAACAGTTGCCCAAATTCATTGTAATGGGGAGATCAGATTGCTATCTGCTCATTTTGATGGATGGCTAAATTCTATCTATTTTGCATGGTAGCAAGCATTCTTTTCATTTTGTGTCACAAATGTATTTTGCAGTATTTAAAATGGTCTTTCATGTGCCCCGTGGTTTGAAGTGCTGCATCTGATTGGAGGCACATTGTGATGTGAGGAGCAGAGCTGGTATTCATATAGCACCCAAGTGGTAGCAAACCTGACCGTGTTCATTTTATTAGGTAGCACTGTCAGCTGTGAGCATAGAATCATAGAAAGTTACTGCACAGAAGGAGGCTATTCGGCCCATCGTGTCCGTGCCTGCCGAAAAAGAGCTATCCAGCTTAATCTCACTTTCCAGCACTTGGTCCATAGCCCTGTAGGTTACGACACTTCAAGTGCACATCCAAGTACTTTTTAAATGAGTTGAGGGTTTCTGCCTCTACCACCCTTTCAGGCAGTGAGTTCCAGACCCCCAGCACCCTCTGGGTGAAAACATTTCTCCTCAGCTCCCCTCTAATCCTTCTACCAATTACTTTAAATCTATGCCCCCTGGTCACTGACACCTCTGCTAAGGGAAATAGGTCCTCCTTATCAAATCTATCTAGTCCTGTAATAATTTTATATACCTCAATTAAATTCCGATCAGCCTCCTTTGTTCCAAAGAAAACAACCCCAGCCTATTCAATCTTTTCTCATAGCTAAAATTCTCCAGCCCTGGCACCATCCTTGTAAATCTCCTCTGTACCCTCTCCAGTGGAATCACATCTTTCCTGTAATGTGGTGACCAGAATTGTACTCAAGCTGTGGCCTAACCAATGTTTTATACAGTTCTGGCATAACCTCCCTGCTCTTATATTCTATGCCTCGGCTAATAAAGGAAAGTATCCCGTATGCCTTTTTAACCACCTTATCTACCTGTCCTGCTACCTTCAGGGATCTGTGGACATGCACTCCAAGGTCCCTCACTTCCTCTACACCTTTCAGTATCCTCCCATTTATTGTGTACTCTCTTGCCTTGTTTTCCCTCCCCAAATCCATTACCTCACACTTCTCTGAATTGAATTCCATTTGCCACTTTTCTGCCCACCTGACCAATCCATTGATATCTTCCTGCAGTCTACAGCTTTCCTCCTCACTATCAACCACATGCCGATTTTTGTAACATCTGCAAACTTCTAGACCAAGTTCCCCACATTCAAGTCCAGACCATCAATATATACCACAAAAAGCAAGGGACCTAGTATTGAGCCTTGTGGAACCCCACTGAAAACAGCCTTCTAGTCTCAAAAACACCCGTCAACCATTACCCTTTGCTTCCTACCACTGAGCCCATTTTGGACCAACTAGTCATTTTCCCTTGGATACCATGGGCTTTTACTTTTTTTGTCCAGTGTGCCATGTGGGACTTTGTCAAAAGCCTTGCTAAAATCCAAGTACACTGCATCAAACGCGTTACCATCATCGACCCTCCTTGTTACCTCCTCAAAAAATTCAATCAAGTTAGTCAGACACGACCTTCCCCTAACAAATCCATGCTGACTGTCCTTGATTAACTCGTGCCTTTCTAAATGACGATTCATGCTGTCCCTCAGAATTGATTCCAATAATTTGCCCACCACCACGGTTAGACTGACTGGCCTATAATTACTCGGTCTATCTCTTTCTCCCTTTTGAAACAACAGTTCAACGTTAGCAGTGTTCCAATCCCCTGGCACCACGCCTGTAGCCAGGGAGGATCGGAAAATGATGGTCAGAGCCTTCGTTATTTCCCCCCTTGCTTCTTTTAACAGCCTGGGATACATTTCATCCGGGCCTGGCGATTTATGTACTTTCAATGATGAATAGACCATTGGAGGCATATTTCAGAAAGATGTATGATTACATTTTCAAGTAAAATGAGAGTCTTGCATATATCTTCTTACCCGTTGCTTGTTTGCTTTCCTTCTGCTTGCCTTCACTTTTGTTCATGGAGAGGAATTGGGCTCCAGCATCTATGCTGTGCCACGCAAGGTTCTTTTCCCTCAGAACTCTAGTGCAGTGACATGAAAACGCACTTAAAATTAATTTAAATGATTTGTGTTTTTATATAGCAGCATGCCATGCTGCCAAATTGAATGACTAAAATCATGTTGTGTTAACACCAACACCAGTGTGATTAGAAAAACTAGGTTCCTGCCCTTGCTATTTGCACACCACAGAATGCTGGTTTTGAACAGGACAGTTTCACAGGCCTTCCAAGATCTCATTGGGACTATTAGGTCTGTGTTGACACTGACCGTCACACCTCCGAGTCTTTGTCCAGCACCAGTGAGCTGAAAGGATTGAGCACAGATGTCTCTCCAGAGAGTGGAAATGAGTTTCACTTGCTTAAGGCCTCTCCAATACTTTTGAGTGTGGGAGCTTAAGACATGGTTGGCATCCTTTCCTGTTGCAAATACCAGACTGCCACAAGCTGTTCCTTGTGGGACAGCTGCTACCCTGAGACGAGAGCCACCTCTGGTCTCTAAGGCACCAGCAAACCAGCAAAGCCATTCACTGTTCACCTTGTGCTACTTAGGGGACACTTCACAGGAGTAGTAGATTAGGAACTAGAGTAAGTTAGTTAGCTGGCACAAAGGGCAGTCACAGTCTTAAGATGTAGTTGTAGAAAGGGAGAATATATTTTCTTGGCACTTTCTGGTGACTGTTGTTTCAAGTAAAGACAGCTCGATAACTTTAGACTTCTGAGTTCACTTCTGTGTCTGGGAGTTGGATGACGGCAGGGGAAATGTAGACTTCTGTCTTATGAAGGAGTTGGCAGACGTCGTGTAAAGTGAAAGATTTTGTGAGAATGGGGGAAGAACAGACAAGTGTGAAATGACTTAAGTCAGCCTTTATTTATTAAAAGTTCCGTGCTCTCATTTGTGCTCTCCTTGCGCTGGTGACTTTCCTGTTCCACTTCCTATCCTTGTGCTCCTTTCTTGTGCTGTTGGGATGCCTAACTATGATTCTTTTGGTCTGTAGACCCTGATGAGTAAGTATCTACAGGGAGGGAAGAGATACCTTTGGTGATGCCTGATTCTAAGAGTCTGTAATCTAGCCTCTTCCATGTGTTCATCCTCCTCCTTCTCGTGACATCAAAATAAAGGTAGTCCCATTGAGAATCCATGTTTACAGTGCAAAGCAGCACTTTGACTAGAGTTAAGTAAAAGTAGCAGCAAAAGCCCTGACTCAACCCCCGAGGTACTAAAAAGATCGCAAGCAAAGAAACATCCACCTTCAGTAGCAGCACACCAAATGACTTCCTCAGAATGGTATCCACCTCAGGGAAACCTTGCAGCAGCTCTTACTGCCACTGATATAGCGGTGGTAATTATTTTGGGTGGAAGTGGAGGGGAATAGGGCAGACCCTATTTAAATACGACAGAACTGGCTTGTGGTGGGCCTTAAAGGGAACTGGCAGGTTTTTGGGAAGAGAATTCAGGTGCATTTTTTTGTGACGGATTTGAGGCGGTAGCCTTTAAGAAAGCATTTTCCTCTGTTTACTACCCAAAATCTGTCCTCAAATAGGAGGTAATGCAAAGAAGAATCCAAGCCTTAGAATCATTGTGGAATCCGCTATGGATAGGTTACATAATTATTCAGCTGGGTCTAAATAGCCGATATCCTTTATCTATTTGTGGCATTGGATTTGACAGTTTCCCATTGCCTCCCCAATGGTACTGATATCCCATAGGAGAAATGGCAACAAAATACTTTGGGGTTTGTAGGAGATTTGCAAGAAAGTTTCCACTTTTTCTGTTCGTTAGTTGCCTTGAAAAGGTGGTGGTGGACTACGACCTTTAGCTGCTTTGGCAACGGTGTTCCCACAATGTTGCTAAGTCGGGCATTCCAGGATATTTAACTAGCAACAATAAAGGAATGTGGCTATCCATCCAAGTCTGATGGAGTCTGGCTTGAAGGGGAACGAGGAGATGATGCTCACACAAAATTGCTGCTCTTGTCTTTCTCAGAGGCTGTGAAGAAGGAACTGCTCTCATAGAAACATAGAAAATAGGAGCAAGAGTAGGCCATTCGGCCCTTCAGGCCTGCTCCGCCATTCAAAATGATCATGACTGATCGTCTAACTCAGTACCCTGTTCCCGCTTTTTCCCCATATCCCTTGATCCCTTTAGCATTAAGAAATATATCTATCTCCTTCTTGAATATATTTAATGACTTGGCCTCCACTGCCTTCTGTGGTAGAGAATTCCACAGGTTCACCACCTTCTGAGTGAAGAAATTTCTCCTCATCTCGGTTCTAAATGGCATACCCCATATCCTGAGACTGTGACCCCTGGTTATGGATTCACCAGCCATCAGGAACATCCTCCCTGCATCTAGTCTGTCTAGTCCTGTTAGAATTTTATATGTTTCGATGAGATCACCTCTCATTCTTCTAAACTCTAGTGAATATAGGCCTAGTCGACCCAATCTCTCCTCATACATCAGTCCTGCCATCCCTCCATGGCAAGGACATCCTTCCTCAGATAAGGAGACACAATACTCCAGATGTGGTCTCACCAAGGCCCTGTACAACTGCAGTAAGACATCCCTATTCCTGTACTCAAATCCTCTTGCAATGAACGCCAACATACCATTCACCTTCCTAACTGCTTGCTGCACCTGAATGCTCGCTTTCAGCGACTGGTGTACAAGGACACCCAGGTCTCGTTGCACCTCCCCTTTTCCCAATTTATCACCATTCAGATAATAATCTGCCTTTCTGTTTTTACAACCAAAGTGGATAACCTCACATTTATCCATGTTATACTGCATCCGCCATGTTCTTGCCCACTCACCCAACTTGTCTAAATCACATTGGAGCCTCTTTGCATCCTCCTCACAGCTCACATTCCACCCTAGCTTCGTGTCGTCTGCAAACTTGGAAATGTTACATTTAGTTCCCTCATCCAAATCATTGATATATATTGTGAATAGCTGGGGCCCAAGCACTGATCCCTGCAGTACCCCACTAGTCACTGCCTGCCACCCGGAAAAGACCCGTTTATTCCTACTCTGTTTCCTGTCTGTCAACCAATTCTCAATCCATGCCAGTATATTCCCCCCAATCCCATGTGCTTGAATTTTGCACACTAACCTCTTGTGAGGGACCTCTCAAAGTAAGCTTAGCGAGGTGCATCCCATAGATAATACATTTTGCAGCCACAGTGTGCCAGTGGTGAGGGGTGCATATTGATTACAATGGCAGGGGAGCCGATTATGCGAACTGCTCTGTCCTGGATAGTGTCAAGCTCCTTGACTGTTGTTGTGGATGCACCCATCCAGACGAGTGGTGATTAATCCATCACACTCCTGAGTTGAGCCTTGCAGATGGTGGAGAGACTTTGAGGGGTCAGTGGTGAACAACTCACCTCAGGGTACCTAGCCTCTACCCTGCTCTTATAGCCATGATGTTAATATGGCTGTACCCATTAAGCTTCTGGTCATTGTTGACCTCCAAGATGGTGATTTTGCAATTTTCACCAATGGTTGTGCAGTTGAAGATTCGGTGGAGGTGGTTGGGCTTTTTCCTGTTGGAGATAGTATTTGCCCAGTACTTATGTGGTGTAGATGTTACCTGCCACTTATCAGCCTTTTTAAAAATTCATTCATGGGATGTGGGCGTCGCTGGCATGGCTAGCATTTATTGCCCTTGAGAATGTGGTGGTGAGCTGCTTTCTTGAACTGCTGCAGTCTGTGTGGTGAAGGTTCTCCCACTGTGCCGCTAGGAAGGGAGTTCCAGGATTTTGACCCAGCGACGATGAAGGAACGGCGATATATTTCCAAGTGGGGATGGTGTGTGACTTGGAGGGGAATGCGCAGGTGGTGTTGTTCCCATGCGCCTGCTGCCCTTGTCCTTCTAGGTGGTAGAGGTCACGGGTTTGGGAGGTACTGTCGAAGAAGGCTTGGCGAGTTGCTGCAGTGCATCCTATGGATGGTGCACACTGCAGCCACAGTGCGCCAGTGGTGGAGGGAGTGAATGTTTAAGGTGGTGGATGGGATGCCAATCAAGCAGGCTGCTTTGTCCGGGATGGTATTGAGCTTCTTGAGTGTTGTTGGAACTGCACTCATCCAGCAAGTGGAGAGTATTCCATCACACTCCTGACTTATGCCCTGTAGATGGTAGAAAGGCTTTGGGGAGTCAGGAGGTGAGTCACTCATCGCAGAATATCCAGCCTCTGACCTGCTGTTGTAGCCACAGTATTTATGTGGCTGGTCCAGTTAAGTTTCTGGTCAATGGTGACCCTGAGGATGTTGATGGTGGGGGATTCGGCGATGGTAATGCCGTTGAATGTCAAAGGAAGGTGGTTAGACTCTCTCTTGTTGGAGATGGTCATTGCCTGGCACTTGTCTGGAGCGAATGTTACTTGCCACTTATCAGCCCAAGCCTGGATGTTGTCCAGGTCTTGCTGTATGCGGGCACAGACTGCTTCATTATCTGAGGGGTTGTGAATGGAACAGAACACTGTGCAGTCATCAGCAAATATCCCCACTTCTGATCTTATGATGGAGGGAAGGTCATTGATGAAGCAGCTGAAGATGGTTGGGCCTAGGACACTGCCCTGAGGAACTCCTGCAGCGATGTCCTGGGGCTGAGATGATTGGCCTCCAACAACCACTACCATCTTCCTTTGTGCTAGGTATGACTCCAGCCAATGGAGAGTTTTCCCCCTGATTCCCATTGATTTCAATTTTAATAGGGCTCCTTGATGCCACACTCGGTCAAATGCTGCCTTGATGTATTATGTGGCTGGTCCACTCTCACCTCATCTCTGGAATTCAGCTCTTTTGTCCATGTTGGGACCAAGGCTGTAATGAGGTCTGGAGCCGAGGCAGAACCCAAACTCAGTATCGGTTGTAGGCCTGGGTGTTGCCCAGGTCCTGCTGTAAGCTAATTTGGGCTGCTTCATTATCAGAGGAGTTGTGAATGCAGCTGAATACTGAGGAATCATTAACGACCAAGCCCACACCTGACATTAAGATGGAGCAAAGGTTATTAATAAAGCAACCAAAGATGGTTGGGCAGAGGACACTGCCCTGAGGAATTCCTGGGGCTGCCATGATTTGTTTGCAACAACCATGACCATCTTCCTTTGTGTCAGATATAACTCCAGTCACTGGAGGGTTTTCGCTTTGACCCCCATTGGCCTCAGTTTTGCTCGGGTTCCTTGGTGCCATACTTGGTTGAATGCTGCCTTGATGTCAAGGGCAGCTACTATAACCTCTCCTCTGACATTCAGCTCCTGTGTCCATGTCAGGATCAGGATTGCGATGAGGTCTGGGTCTGAATGGTTCTGGTGGTCCCTGTATTGGGAACCTCTGGTGAAGTGACATTGAGGTTCTGGGCGATTTTAAAGTTAAAAGCTTTGGGGTTCCTGTCTAACCTATTTTCAAAAGGCAAATCTGAATGTCATAAACTGAATCTGTATCATTTGCAGCTGAAGAGTTCTGAGCCCAGTCATTGGTGGGTGCAATGTGAAATATCTGGAATGAGCATGTGCTCTAAATTTTCCAGAAAGGGTACTGGGACATTAGATGACCGAAAAAAATTGCCTGATGAACAGCACTATGGTATTATTAGGTGTGCCCAAGGAAGACACTTGTCATCCTGAAGGGACCTGATAGGATCCTGAGATAATGAAGAGACAAGATTATCATTAGGGATGGTATTGATCAAGCCTATGGAATGACCAGAGGTGAAACAATCATAGTCTGCTGCTCCCAAAGGGGAGGACTTGCTAACTATTGCATCCAACCTGAAATTGAGGATTCTTCAGAAGTGGTTGCCAGAAAGCAGTGAGGAGAACAAACTTCTATAGGCAATAAATAGTAAAAAAATTAGGAACATTTATTAGTTGTAATAATTTAGGACAGATTGCCCATAGAAGGATGCTTGTCAATACTGTACCTTGGGATGTTTTTACTACGTTAAAGGCGCTATATAGATGCAAGTTGTTGTTGTTTATTATAAGTTCTCCTTCTCCAGTTATATGTCCCTTGAGTATAACTACCACATGATGTGTAAGCGGTCCTTCTGCACATACTTATCTTCAAAATTCACATCTTTATAACTTTAAGTTTTCAAGAGTGGCACTCATCTATCAGGTACTGAAAATATCTTTATTTGAAATATCGGGTAAATAAAATATGGTGTATAGTGTTTCTGATTTCAAAGTGACTTTTTGTGCTCACTAAATTGAGGCAAGTCAGTATTGTTTGACGCCACATTTCTATCACCCAGTGGTAACATCAAGGACTCCCAGGTCAAATTAATACTGGTCAGGTGCAGAGTAAGTTTCCTCTTTTCCGCTCCAACAATTTGATTTAACTTCAAACTCAGTAGAGCCTTCCCAACTCCTTGTGGTTCCCACACCAGGCTCTAGCTGTGATTGTGAATTTAATGTTAACTCGTGCCCAACGATTTGATTTTGTAGACAGTTTTATGTTATGAACCTGCACCCACAAGATACTGGTTTGAAACTGCTCCAATTTGTTTCATGTGGAGCCTTTATGGGCAACAGAAAGTAAATTCTTCTACCCTGGCAGTGTGAGTTAAATTGAAAGGAAAGTCGTAGAAGAGTGCTCAGCCACCCCACACCCACACAAGCAAAAAAAGATCTGTGTGCAGTGGTGTGTTTTCATAATTTTACAACATTTGAAATTGGGAGATATTTTGGGTGTTTTAGGTGTTCTGTTGATGCAGTCTGGAATGTATTATTAGGCACCAAAACATTGCGAGATGTGAGGATGTCATAAACTGCAACAACAAAGCTTTCATCAAGTTCAAAAAGTGTTTGTATTGCTGCCTCGGAACAATTTCCATAGTGTGTTCTGCAGTACATTGGAACACAGTTATTTGCTATTGTAATACATTATAATGATTTTGCTGGCAGTGCATCTTGTTAGACACAGAAATATGATAGGCTCCAGCGATAACACCAGGGAGTGTAGTAAGCATTTTAGAAATGGCTCTCTAGGTCATTTAAGCCCTAACATCTGGCAGCCAGCATTTATGCAGTGAATCATATGGAGCAAAGGCTCAGACTGCAGTTGTCCAGGCTCAGCACTCTCTAATAATTATTCTGATATTTTTTTGATGAAATTTAGGTATTTAATAAATCACTTGTGTAAGTTTTTTTCACCCTACAACTGCTAGATTTGTTCTCGCACAAGGTTTTTATCTCAGTAAATACTGTTACCTCATCAGAATTTTCTTTTACATAAAATTGATTTGTAAGATCCGCAAAGATACAGGGCTCGATTTTAAAAGGGCAGTGGGATGGCAACGGTGGTGGTGGGGGGGGTCAATGGGCACGCAGAAATCCCAACTAATAAAAACTTACCGGTCCCCACGCAATCGTGATTTAATTGGTGGCCATTAATCTTGTTTCTGAGTTTGCCGTCTGAAAGCTGCGCAGTGGATGGTGCACCCACATGACAGGCTGTCAGCTGGAGTGTCTACATTTAAAGGGCCATTGCTCCAATGGATTTTGCTGGAGCAAAGATCAAGAAGACCCAATGGAGCAGAACAGGGGCAAGGCTGCTCCAAGATTCAGCGATGCCTCACTTCAGGTGCTACTGGCCAGAGTGAGGAGGAGGAGGGAACTATTTTACCCGGCCGACGGAAGGAAGTGCCCTGCCTCTGCCGCCAGGAAGGTCTGGCTCGAGGTGGCAAAGGAGGTCACCAGCAGTAGCAAAATCTCCCGCACCTGGGTCCAGTGCAGGAAGCGTTTCAATGACCTTACCAGATCAGCAAAAGTGAGTACACCTACTGATTCTCCTGCATTCTGTGTTCCACTTCAACCCTCCCCACCCCACCAACTCATTCTGCACTGCCAAGACTACTCCATCACATCACTCCTCACACCCACTTAAGACTAATCCTCAAGTTACCTGCACTTCCTGAGCACTTCCTCACCTCCCTATTTGCGATCCCACCACTACCACTCACCCCAATCCTGATCCAATGTGATGTCTCTGTCTCATACTCACCCTCTGATGCACCTCTTTCACGGTCAGCCTCACCCAAACCAATGCATTCGTCGGCTGACCACCATCACCCACTCACACGTCTGTACTTTCTCCCCTTCTAGGAGAAGGGAGCACAAAATGCACGCGAGAGGGTGAGGACTGGAAGGGGGCCACAACAAATAGTGGTCCTCACAGACGCGGAGGAGGAGGCCCTGCAGATCAGCCGCACCCTCGAGTGCCTGTCCATCAGGGACGCTGAGACTGGCACCCCACAAACATCTGGTGACACAACTTTAACATTCATCACACACAACATGAATTGATGTTCACAATGTTTGGCATGTTGAACACCTCAGTATGCTCATCGCAACATGACACATCTGTGATGATGCTTAATATTACCTTCTGTTCTCTTACAGGCCCTTCAATGACCGCAGTGACGGCAGAGGGCGATTCCTCAGAGGAGCTGCCAGCCTCTCAGGGCGCACTATCACATCTTAGCGAGCCATCCACCAGCGCAGATACTCACACCTCGGTGGGTCCTAGTAGTCAGTTAGTTGGCTAGGCACCTGGTGAGTCACCACACACACATGAGCACGAGCAGACACTGGTGGCAGGGGCAGCTGTGGAGAATCCACGTCAGTGGGCACACTCCTCTCCAGGCTCTGCTCAGCTGGATGCAGATGCTGAACACCGGGGGCCATCCTTTTAAAAAGAGAATGATCCAGGGACAGCAGCACATTTGCGAGGTACTGGAACAGGTGCCATGCACACTCTCCACAATAGCGCAGAGGGTGGAGGAATCCAATTCCTGAATTAGTGGAACGGTGGCACAGGTACATGAGGGAATCTCTGAGATAGTGTCACAGGGAAATGAGCAACTGTCTGAGATAGTGTCGCAGGTAACTGCTGAAATGTCTGAGATAGTGTCGCAGGTAAGTGCGGGAATGTCTGCGAAGGAGATAAGACTAGCCTCCGTTGAGCTTCAAGCACGGCTCACAAATGAGTCCATTCAGGCCCTGACACTGGCCATTCGGACTCACAGTGAACAACATTCTGCCGCCTTAAACAGGCAGACAGAAACTTTACAACTGGGCTTCCAAGGCATCATACATGTCCTCCAAACTGTTCTCCTGCAGGATGGTAAGAGTGATGTGGGCCTGGTCCGGGAGATGGATGATGACGAAAAGGGACATGGAAGTGGGGACGCCACTCAAAGCGCTCCCATATCTCACCCATTGCCCCCCTCTCAACCACTACCTGCAATGCTGCCTCCTCTCCAGGTGGCCAAGTCTGCCCCTGCACAGGTGCAGGTGGAGCAGTCTTTGGAAGGGCCCTCTAGGGCTCCAAAACTCAGGGGGCATAGGCTGAAAACCATCTAAACAGTCGAGCCATGGACATGAGCAACCTGCAACTACCTCTGCTGCAGCCACAGGGGATGCACCATGTAGAAGCAGTAGGAAGAGAAAGGCTAAGGATTTGTGATCACGAAGGGTATGTACAAGGACTGTCATGTTTTTCATTTATATTTGTTTTTTGTTAAAGTCACATTAAATGTTATCATTCTCACCACTTCTGCCACATCTTGCCCATTCTTGACTGACTTATGTGAGAGGGCCCTTTCATGTGTTTCATCATGACGGCGTCACTTGATGCCACCCAGTGGGTCACTTTACAGTGGGTGTAGTTGCAGGACTGTTTTGTGAGGGGGCGAGGGGAGGGGGGAGGGGCGCTGGTGTTGGCGCTGCTCTTTCCAGGTGGAGTGAGGACTGGACTATTCACACTTTCTGATCTTACAAGAACTGTTCACATATAAATGACTCCCTGGCCTCACGAGCTGCTGCTCTGCCCATGGGTTCATCGTCCTTCTCCTCCTCCTGCTCCTCCTCAATATGGATGGCAGATGCGGATGGTGGATGAGGGGATGGGGCCTCCTCAACCACTACTCCTCTCTGTTGCACCATGTTGAGCAGGACAAAACACACTGCTATAATGCAACCCACTCTAATATTGGTGCAGATTGAAGCACTCCCCATAACGATCGAGGCACCGAAATCGCATCTTCAGCAGTCCTATCACATGTTCAATTGTAGACCTGGTGGCGATGGGGCTGTCATTGTATCGACGCTGTTGCTCAGTGATGGGGTTCATCAGAGGTGTCATGAGCCACATCTACCAGGGGTATCCCTTGTCCCCGAGGAGCCAGCCCTTAATGGTGTTCGGTGAAAAGAGGCCCGGGATGTTGAATTCCCTCAGAATGAACGAATCATGGCAGCTGCCAGGGAATCTGGCGTACACGTGAAGAAATATTCTGCGGTGGTCACAAATGAGCTGAGTGCTGATGGAGTGATGCCCCTTTCTGTTGATGCACAGTCCTGGCTCGTGTGGAGGTGCTCCGATTGCTATATGGGAGCAATCGATTGTACCCTGTACACGTGGGAAGCCAGCCACAGAGTGGAATCCCACTGCCCTCTCCGTCTGACTGAGGTCATCCATGGGGAAGTTGACGTATTGCGAGGCCCTGCGAAACAAGCCGTCGGTGACCTGCCTTATGCACTTGTATGCAGACGACTGAGAGACCCTGGCGAAGTCATCGGTGACACCCTGGAATGATCCGGAGGCGAAGAAATTGAGGGCAGTGGTCACTTTAACAGCGACGGGTAATGAGATGCTGCCAGGCCCAGCCGGGAGCAGCTCGGCATGAAGGAGGCTGCAGATGGCTGCGAACACCTGGCAACTCATTCTCAGCCTTCGTATGCACTGCTCCTCAGAGAGGTCCAAGAAGCTGAGCCTCGATCTGTAGACCCTGTGGCGAGAGTAGTGCCCCCTGCAGCGTTGCTCTCTCTGTTGTTACCCTCTATGCTCTTGTGCAGGTGCCTGTGGTGCAGCATTGTGTTGTGAAGCTCCAAGTGGCGGAAGCATATGCTGTGCCTAGCGAGGATGGTGATGTTCCTCGTCCTCGGATATAGTGGTGAATGCAGCCATCGCGCCCCCCATCCTGATGGCGTCAGTTTGAGAGGGTCCGGAAAATTGGTAAATATGTGTAAACAGAACAATTCTGAGTGGAAAACAAGAATTTTCAGTGTAAAGAGAAAGATCTCCCAGCTAAAAGTTTGTCTGAGTGAACTGAGTGCCCTGCTGCAATAACTCACCTTTTATCCCCATCTGTCAAACAGGCATTTAAATGTCCAAATGGCTGCCGGCTGAAACACGACTCCTTCACCATGACGTGTTTCACACAGCACAGGAAACATGTTGAGGCAGCGTTGAAATCGCTTGCCTTCAATCTAAATTACATTTATTCATTTTTGAACTACTTTAGATAGTTCAATTGCTGCCTTCAATATCGTCCCGCCAACTTCTGGGTTCGGGAAGGGCACGCGCACCCAGATGAATCTGGGTCGAGCATGTTGGAGCCGGGATTTCTGCCCACTCCAAAAAAACACACCCGGACTTTGCTTTTAAAATTGAGCCCATAATCTTCTGGGATTAACAGGGCAAATGGTATGATTTTAAATGTATAAAAATGATTAATTACTTAATCACATCATTAATTAATAGCTTCCTATTGTAAAATACATTATTGGCTAATTAACTTGATTAATGCCAACCTACAGTTTTTGGATCTCCATCTTTGAGTTTAGTACAAAACTCATTGAGAAATGCTTCTAATGTTTGATACATGCCTTGTGTATAAAGCCACATGACAGTCTTTTCAGAGAGGACTTATCTAGTCACAAATACCAGTTTTGACTGTATTACTTTTGCAGCTATGCTTTGGCACAGTGGTTGGCAAACAATAAATCATTGGAGGTCAGTGATAGCTTGTTGCCGCTTCTCTTCAATTCTCGAATCAAAGTAAATAGAATTGTTAAACTGACAAAGTAATACAAATTCAGTCACATTCATCGATGTCTTGTACAAATTCCTGTTAATTCATATTCTTTTGGACCCCACACAATACTGGAACAAAATTATTGAAGAAAAATAATCTTATGATGTACAATAACCTTATGGGCTCAATTTAATCATTTATGGACATCAATTTAATCTCGATACTGGTCATGTTGAGAATTTACAAACAGCCCAAAAAAGCCACATAATATCCGATACAGCCGTGGCACAAAGCAATACATGTCCAGTGCACAAACATTAAAATATGACTCCTGCCACAGTCTGATACCTGGGTCATCATTTCCTGTCTTGTCCTAGAAACGAATAACTGAATGCTGATAATAGCTTCAGAAATCTTTCCTCACCCCCTCCTCTAACATTTCTCCTTCACTGAGCATTTTTTTAAACATTATCACTTGTAAGAGATTTTATTGATAGGTAAATGAGTCTTTTTGACAAATGTTCTTGTACAAATTGCACATGAAGGTCAATTGCTAGATCTATGACTCCAACTTCTTGAACAGGTGAAGTTGGTATAGATAGCATTTTATGATAGATTTTCAAACATTAATTATCCTCCAGACAGGACACTGTAGCCTGCACAACTATCCCACTCAGACTATGTCCAGGGCACCAATCAGGGAATTTCACCAGGCAGCCATGGTACTCATTGCACAGGGTCAAAGTTCCTGCCTTAATGCTGTCCCTTGATGCAGTGACGGCATCTGACAGGTCAGAGGGTGGCTTCTTTCTTCCTGTGTTTCAGAGATTAGTTTTTAGAAAGGCATTTTGGAATTAGATTGGAACTCTATACTTGCACCTCATACCACAATGTGAAGTTTGAACTAATTACCACAACCTGGCCGCATTGTCCATCCAATAAAGACTAGACAAAGTTGCCACCTCTCCTCATTTTATCAAGTCCCTCCATTCATGTTCAAATCCTAGAGTTTTGCATAGTCAGATAAAGGCATCAGATTCTTCAGTGTAACAGCAGCCCCTACATTTTCAACTGTATATAAAAAGAGTCACTCCCCACCACAACCACTCACAGAAAACATGGACACTGACCCAGTTAGATGGGACAGCCAGTCCATATTACATCCGAGGCGAGCAACTATAATAAAGATGAATGCACTGCTCCGACTCCTTTGCCTGTTCCAAATGCTACTTATTATGCTCTGGCTCAACAATTCTGTGATCCTGACAAGCACATAGCTAAGTTCCTCTGGGCAGGCAAATGGCCATGAAGTTCCTTCCACCCCTCCATTCTCAAGAGAGGATTTGACCTCCCAAACCTTAAATTTGACCTGCAAAACCTGGGTGACCAGGCTTAACAGAATTGTAGCTCGGAACCCAGTCTTTTTGAAGAACCTATGATTGTATGCAGTCTGTAGCCCCCAAATCAATCCCAAATAAGTGGATTTGAAGCCTACAAAGTAAAGTGTATCACCAGGCTAGCCTTGTTCCCCCACAAGGAGACAACCTTATTCTCCAGGCAACTAATGGATAAATTCCACTTCACCCAGCAGAGCCTGTTCAGGTACCTCCAAATTATGCACTTCCTTGAGGATCTACTAGCGCCCCACAAACTCCAGCAACAACTAACCCCAAAGAGTCAACACCTCCACATTTCAACACCCCCTTCCCAATGACCACACTGATCTGAAAGCATGTAAAACTACTGTATCAATGTGCACAATTATGTTGACATTATATCAAATGTTTCCTGCTGTAAATGTAGTGTTTAAAAAAAATGTACAACTACAACGGTGTGTAAACCAGTGTACGATTTTTTAATAAAAATTTTAAATAACACATTAATCCGTTGACCCACAGACTTGCCCCGAAACGGAAGTGGAACTCATACTTGTGTCATCAGAAAATGAAAATAGAAGCACTCAATATATTATTTACAAGCATTAAAGCTCATTTACTGAGGCAAAAATCAATCACCGTTGATGAAACCGCAAATTAAATAGGTCCTTATTACTACCATTATCAACACAGTGACGTAAGTCTTGATATGCTCTTAAAATAATTTTATTCAAGTTTCATAGATCTCAAAGATCTATGAAATCTTTGTTATGTTATATGGGCTCATAAAGGACATTCTTGCTTTGAAGAAGGTCATGAAGAAATCCTTTCTTTTGAGTATGACCCAATTAAAGTTTTAAAAGAAAAAAAAATTTTAAGTTGTTAAAAATCATGAATATATTAATGTGTGTATATAACACATATTGTACTTTAAATGTTTCTGTAGCAAAACAAAATCTGTCACACTTTTCTGATAGTCTCAAATTTTCCAGGAACCCAACAAAAAAAATGTCCTCCTTCATATCTGGAACCGTCTCCCTATTCCTCCTCCTGGGGTAAAAAGGTATAACCTAAGAGTTTCCATATTCATTGACTTACCTTGAGCAACAGTTCTTACAGTGCAATTTGGCTGAGCATTAAAAGTTGTACATTCATTTTGTTTTGTGTCACATTTGCATGGAAGATTCATGATGATGAATACTTGCTTTCTGAAAAATAAGTCACCGAGTGACACCGAACATCAAAGTCCATAATTTGAGGATGTTTCTTGATTTATTTTTCAGCAATCCACTATTTGTGGGTTGTTTATCCAGATTATACTACACTAATAAGCACAGTGGGCCCCCACTGTAACAAATAGGGGGACCTGACACAACTCAAATCATCCGATTATTTATTTTTAATATCTATGAAATGTGATGAGCACTTTAAATTTAGTTACTGCTAGTTTGCTTCCCACAGGCTGTCTGGTATGCAAAACATTACTTCAAAGGTATTATTCATATCAAGTATATTTTGATTGTAAAACAATAGTGTCTGGAAAACGGGCCCACCGATTCGCAATTGCTCTTTTTATGTTACCGCCTGAGACAAATTTCACCCCAGTGTCTTTTATGGTTAGCCTCAGATTACTTACAGTTGCTCTTTTGTGTTTACTTGTTTGACAATAACAAAGGTTTTACAGGAATATCTGCTCCCTTAATGATGGACTGAACAAGCATTGAGTAAATTCTTATATATCATTAGAGTGCCATAATTTTTTTTAATAAGATATTTTCAAGATGCCCTTCCAAATAAGGCAATGAAACAAATTAGAGTCCATTCCACTCAAGAAATTTCACAAGTGGAGCACAGCTCAACAATTTCAGTGTTGCTTATAATAATTGTTTTAAAATGAATAAATTATATACTTTTAAATTACTGAAACCACTCTATAAAATTGTTCTTAAGGCAATTCACAACACTGCTGAATAATGTTTTCCATTAAGTCTTGTAAGAGCAAAAATTATAGAATTTTGTGTAAATCACATAGTATTGCTGCAATATTTACCCATACCAAAAATGGAATAGCATACTCATTCATTTTTCTATTCTGAATGTAATTTTTTTAATCAGTTAACATCTAAGGGAAATACCAGGCACATATTTAAATTAACAGTAATGAAAGTATCAAATTGTACCTCAGCAATGACTTCAAGACACATTGTCCCATGCAATCTCAAAGTTTTCAGAGATTGCACTACATTGGATGCATATTTACATTGCCATTGTCAAGTTACTTCAATAGCAATGACTTTCTCCTCTAACCACACAATGGGTTTGGTATATAATGTACTTTAATACATTGCTTTATTGAAATCATCAAAAATATCAAGGACGACTATTGTGCTTTGTGCTGTAAGTTTAGTTTAGGTTTGTTACAAATATAGCCATTAAAAGATAATCATAAATGAACAAGAAATAAAATCCAACCTTTTCATCATCCTCGGTGAAGGCAGCTCCTCCTGGATTTTTGTTTATAGCTTGGGCAACACCAATAATCTCACCGTCACTGTTTCGAATCGGCATGCACAACAGGGATTTTGTCTTGTATCCTGTCAGCTTATCAATTTCATCTCTGAAGCGACGGTCCTATGCAAGAAAACACAAAACGTTGGTTACCCAGTTCCAGTTTTAGTGGTGTACAGGCCTAGCCACCATTTATTTAGTTGCAAAACAGTTGAACAGATTAGATAAGGATCACATAAATACACTAAACTGATAATAAGTGTTTTGCCAGCCTAAAAAGAATTAGTAAAATATATTTCTATTTCTGTTCATTGGGTGGATTGAACATCGTAAATTCTGGAATCATTTTGGATTATCAGTCAAAGAAATCCAACTGATTAAAGATTGTCAGGTATTGGATGCAAATGATTTGATTTCTGGCATATTCTGTGGAAGGGGAAAGAGAGCTCCTGATGTACCAATAGGTAAATGCATAGTGCCACAAAGTAAAGTAGTGAACCATGCAGAATTGGAAGGTAGCAGCTTTGACCCCTGGTCTGTGTTGAGGTAGCTCAATTTAACTGGGGTACAATAGGGGTACGATAGATCCCTTCAGTGCTCCTGGGCTAGACAGCAGTAAAAATTAAGCAGAGTTCCTAATCTTGATGTAGAACCATAGAAGTTTACAGCACAGATGGAGGCCATTTGGCCCATCATGTTTGTGTTGCCTCTTTGCTAGAGCAACCCAAAACTAAACCCACACCCCCACTCTCACCATAGCCCTTTATCTTCCTCTCCTTCAAATATTTATTCAATTTTGCCTGATATGATACAGTAGTCTCTGCTCAACCACTCCTTGTGGCAAAGCATTCCATGTTCCAACATAAAGAAATTCCTCCTAACCTCTCTCCTCACTCTCTAAGTGAGAATTTTAAGCTGGTGAGCTCTTGTTATTGAATCCCCAATCAGAGGAAATAGTCTTTGCCTACTCACTCTATCAAAACCTTTAAAAATCTTTATTAAATCTCCTCTTGGCCTTCTCTGCTCCAGTGAAAATACTCTTAGTATCTCAAGTCTCTCCTCATAACTATAGTTTCCCATCCCTGGCATCATCCTGGTGAAATTGCTTTGTACGCTCTCTGTGACTTAAATGTCCTTTCTATAATGGGCTGCCCAAAACTGCACATTGTACTCTAATTGTGGCCTAACCAATGTTTTGTACAAAGTTAACATTGCCGCTGGAATATCCTTGGGGGTTCTCCCGTTTGGCCACTGCAATTTGGCGGATGATCAGAGGAAATCCTAGATAGACACATAAATGGAGTTTCCGCTGATCTGCTGAGGTTTTGGCAGCTGACTGGGAGAATCCCCAAGGAAATTCCTGGCGTACGTTATTATTTTTCGACTGTATGCTTATATTTATAAAATGCAAAACGCTGTTGGTCTTCTTCTACCAGTACTCGCATTTTCAAGAAATTATGTATTTAAACTCTTAGATCTTTCTGTTCCCCTACATTCTTCAGCGTCTTTCCATCAAGTGAATACTCCCATTCCTTGTTTTTCCTCCCAAGATATATTATCTCACACTATTCACATTAAATTGCTCTGCCACCTGTCTTCCCATTTCACTAACCAGTCTATGCCTTCCTGAAATCTTTTACAGTCCTCCTCACTGTTTGCCAAACTCCCTACTTTTGTGTCATCAGCAAGTTTCAAGATTGTGCACTCGATGGCCTAGTCCAAATCATCTATACATACCGAGAACAAAAGTGGACCCAGCACTGGTCCCTGGGATCACTACCTCCAATCCAAGCAACTCCCGTATACCCTAATTCTTCACTTCCTATTCAAATACCAAGTTCCTATCCAAGCTGGTACATTTCCTCTTATGCCATATGCTTGAATTTTTCTAACAATCCTTTTGTGAGATATCTTATTGAACTAGTGAGTACTTACGTGTGAATATCAAGTGAGAATATGGTTAGTTGCAGTTGTGAGGCCATCCTCCTCCTCTCAACTCTCCCAGTGCCTGAAAAGCCTACTGACGTTTAGGGGGAGATTTTACTCTTTAGTTCTTGGGTGTAAAGTATAGCCTGAGTGGAGAGCGAAGAGGAAAATCTGGCAGGGAGTATCGTACACATGTTATTCAGCTCCCATTCCCCACCCCCAGGGGTGCAAGCTTTCCTGCCCAATTTTCCTCCTTGTGCTCCACCTAGGTGATGCTTTACACTCAAGCACTAATGAGGAAAATCTGCTCCTCAGTGTCTAAGGACACACATTGGGAGCAGACACTTGGCTACGGTAATGGAGGATTGGTTCTCAAGGAACTGTTCTTCAGCTCAAGTCAGTCCTTGCATAAGAAGATGGGAGAACATTTTAAAAAGATGTCAGAGAAAATTATGTATTGAATGTATAAGAGAAAGTTGTAAGTATTGGTTGAAAACTGATGTTTTGTGAGGGGTGATAAAGAATGCATTACCAGTAAAATCACTTAGGAGAAGAAAACTGTGAAGACAAAACTATGAGAAGAGGTGATAGCAGTAAGATTCCACTATGATCCTGCTGAATAAAAACCACTGTGATTTGTAAAAGAAACCTATTTCTGTAGATGAACACATATAGAAAGAAAAAATACTGGCAAATCCAAGAGAACAAAATTAGTTCATGTATTGAATAAGATTGTGTAGCACCCTGAATCTTCTGGCCTGGCCTGCATTGTCTACAGGTGTGGTCAGATGGAGCTGGAGGTGGGGGGGGTGGTGGTGGTCATGGGGCTGGCTGAAGATTTGCAGGTAGACTACAGGGTTTGGACACTAAGGGAATCAAGGGATATGGGGATAGGACGGGAAAGTAGAGTTGAGGTGGAAGATCATCCATGATCTTATTCAATGCCGGAGCAGGCTCGAGGGGCCATTTGGCCTACTCCTGCTCCTATTTCTTTGTTCTTATGGACAAGTGCAGTACACCACAGGTACACTGGTCCTGTTTAGTGTCTGGGCAGAGGGGGTTCAAGTAGATTGGCCTTAATGTCTCAATTGAGAAAACTATGTCTGTAGTGTAAATGAACTTCCACTCAAACATATGGGAAAACAGCCCTGTAAGGTTGCCCAGCTTTTCCAGACACTATTCTACTGCTCTACGTGGAAGATGGACAGTCTGTAAATCTTATATTTCTCTCTCATTTAGAAGGTCATTAACATAATTGCAAATCTAATAAAGTACTTAAAAATAAGAAGCCAAGGTTCCTTTAGCCACGTCTTGGGAGAGAAACAGATTGAAAGGACCCAAAAGACAGATATTAGGACTACATAGCCTTTGGAAATGTGGGTAATTACACCTAAATTGTTAGGTAAACATATTAAAGATAGCACAGGCCATCAAACTCAAAGGTCCTGCTTATGGAAGAAAAATTATAAACTAGTTTGAGATGATTTACATCAGACCTCTGTATACTGAATTGGAGAAACGAAGGAGGGAATTCTCCTCCGCGATGATGCCCAAAATTAGGTGGAATTACAATGAAGAATGATGGAAATTTCAGGCAGTGAGGCCAAACACCACATCACCACCCCGACCGGGATTTCCCTATCCCTGCACCACCACTGGCCACTCCTTCCCCATCACCACATGCAAATGGTGGTGGGGGAGGGGCAGTGAGCCAACAGTAGACCTCCAATGGAAAGAGAAGGTCTTGTAGAAGCCTCCTGTCCCTCCTAGTCAGGCCCAGCATTTACCTGCTGAAGGCCTCAGTCACAACCAAGGCCTTGATTTTAATCTTTGGAGTGATTCTGCCCTTTTCAGGTCTTTCGTGCCTCTTCTGATGCAGCAGCAGCGTCCTCACTGCAGCACCACCAATTTTCCTCAGTTGCTGCCTCTTGACGGCAGGAATCTCGACAGGACCCCACCGTGTATACAGAATGAGCCGACCCTGGAAAATGGGTAGGGGTTTGGGGCTGGCACAGAGTGGCAGGTGGACGTCCCACCCTGCCAGAACTCTACCCAAAGAGGAGAATCCCCCCTTGGAATACAATCTATATTCCATTGGCAATGAGGCAACCCAGAACTGATATGTAAGCATTATCTCTCCAACAGTTTATTTTAGTATGGAGGTGAAGCGAGGGGTGGGGGGGGGGAGAAACATTTATTCACCATGATATCCAGCATAAGCTAAATTTCATTCACATCCGAAACATTATTGGTGAATTGGTAGCTTTATCTAGTCACTCTGACTTGTAAAGTTACATGAAGATACTGTTTTAAAATGTTTGCAGGGTGTTTTTCTTTTATACTTAAATGATGAGGGAATTATTGTCTCAATTTTACCAATACTGCCTACTTCCTCCCTGCCTCTGTCATCTGGAATGACAGACTCCGCAGTGAGACTATTATGGCTGCCACTGTGTTACATGATTAGGTGACAATGGAGCTAAGTTACTGGTGATTAGGCAAGTACAGATGCAGTTGGTTAGACTGTGCACTTGTAAAATTATAACCCTAATAGAGCAGAAGGCTCTATGTCATGTGTAATTTAGTTTCATACAGCAATTGTTTACACAAATTATATATTTTTATTTAGCAGTGTGTTGGCTGACCCACTGTAATATTGGTGATTCTGGCATCAATGCAACAAATAAGCTTTGCAATTCCTGTAATTTCTGATCATTTCAGTCTAAAATGTAACTCAGTCAATGGAGCCCATTGTAGGTCATGCACAGGACATTCCATTGAATTCCTCCTATGAAAGGTTAGGGGTCGACTTTGGCTCTACCTGCCCAGCAGAAACCGGGCGGGTGGGAGTTGAAAAAGAAAGGGTTACTTACCCGTCATAACTCAACCCTTTCCCGACAAATTTTAACCTGCATAGTTCTGAAGGCGGATGCGGTGCCTGCCTATAGCAGGCGGGGACCTCATAAATTTATGCAAATCAGGATCCTACGTCAAAAGGACCCCAATTGCATTTCAACCAGTGCCTGAGGGAGGAAGCTCCTGTGCCTCTCCCGCCAAGCTGAAGCAGGTCTGCAGACAGAAGAAGCCCTCTAAGGTAAGTAAAAAACTTGCCTCTGGGAAGGCCTGAAAGAGCTGGAGTGCTCCTCCGGGCCCCAGAAGGAAAGTCGCGGACTCCCTGACCCAGACTCTTTCCCCCTTCCCTCCCACCAGACCCTCAGGATTGTTATTTAAAGGCATTTTATTTTCTCTCCTCAAATTGTTTCTCCAGTGATTTCCTGAAGCTATCGACTCCTTGCAGGACTACAGTTCTAGATGCATCGGACGCCCTCCAATACCTTGACCAAATGTTATTAACGTGTAAGCCTTGATAGTGACAATTACTATGGGAGCATTTTAGCCAAGCCTGATCCTGTCTTCACCCCATGTCCATGCACACATAGATCCTGTCCATGCACACATAATTCCAGCAGGGGTTGCTGAATAGCAATGAGGAGCAGGAGCTCTGTTCACTTTTCCCTCTCTAACCTAGCGTTACTCTTCCATTGGCCCAGCTGAGATCAGTTAATTCAGCACAGACCTGAGATTAAACCTGGGATATTTGTGGCCTTTATTGCTCAGCTGCTCGCTGAATAAAACTGCTCAGCCTTTGGGAGAGCTATTTGAAGAAATTATAAAGGAGTTTGTAAGATTTTAGTTTTAATTTTTTAACTAGGATAGTATATAAAGTGTTCAGTAAGGTACATGTGTTAAAGTTAAAATACATAAAGTATACAGTAATATTATTCCTATTGTATTCAAACTTAAAGTTAAAAGGATTCTACACAGAACATTTTAGAACATTTAAAAATCATGCTGTACCCTTGTAGAAATTCCAATAGCCACCAGTTCACGAGTAACTACTTTTTTTAATACTAGTAAATTACCCATGGTGTTGCCCAAAGTGAGTAATGAATATGTTTTTATGTAGAAGTTGGGGATAGAGTTGGGAGACTTCAGAAACTCGCTCTACAGTGCCACCTACTGGTCAGAGCCTGAAACTACACCATTGCAGGCAATTGTTTACATACAGGATTTCATTCTAAATGTTCACATAGGCATTTGCAATGTTAAGCGTTGACCTAAAAGCATGACCAAAAATCATGACAACAGATTTTTATAACATATAGATAGCTTAGTTTACAACTAAACAGGCTATATACTTGAAAGTAGAATGGACAGTTCGTTAGATAAAAAGACCAGTGGATGGGTTGATCAGTTTGTAGCCATCTGCTCCTGAGAAAAGCCAACCAAACCATACACTAAATTCAATAACAGGCAGCTCCAAAAAACAGCTTTCCATATGTTTCTCTTGGGACGGGATGAAATATTGTTCTGTTCTCGGCTGCTTTTTTTGGTAGGGGGAGGGTGAAAGTCTGTTTTAAGAATTCTGAATTTGTTCCTCAAACATACCAATCCTTAACATCACTTAGGGATTGTTGGCCTCTCATCAGAATCTTAGTTTTTATTAATTAATACAGTAATCATATTTGTTGGCCACAAACTGAGTGAACGAATTCCTTATTGGTTTCTACTGGTAGTTCGGTGGTTCACCAGCAGTAGGAATTTTCAATAGGATTTTCTATTACTTCAGCATTGTATTTGTAGGAATAAACTCTTACCTATAAGATATACACTCCTCAATTTCCATCAGACACTGTAGCACCCAGAATATTTCTCCACATTAAGAAAGAGCTTTAAAAATGAGATATGAAAGATGGGTCATAATCAGCTGAAAAGCTGAGCTGTGACATTTTTGGGGAACATGGCATGAATATATTGCTATGAATCTCTTCAAATTGAGTAAATAGAAAGGAACAAGTTCCTCTCTATTCAATTACCAACGGATGTCCCAGTTGGCCAGCTAACCATGTCTTAAAACACAATTGCAACTGCTGGCCAGTAGAAACCATTTCAGTGGAAACAACTGGAATTTCCACTAGGGTAGGAATTCAATTTATAAATAATTTGTTGAATACAACCTCTGGAGACTCTCTGGAGACCCTCTTCGAAGTGTTAGCTGAAAAAAACTTTAAAAAGTAACAGTAGTCAATAATTTGAAATAATAAACAATAGAATGAATCTGCTTATTAACAAATATATCATAAAGCCGTATTGTGCAGTGTAGGGCATTAGTAATTTTTTCTGTTGAACCTGCCTCACTCAGTCAGGTTGAGAAAGACAATTTTAGGATAGACTTTGCAAAACTCAGCACCACTGAAGAGGTCTTGCACACACGTGACAGGGATTGCAAAATCATGGGTGTGCCTCCTGCAATTTTCCATCCATTGATTTCAATGTACAGAAACAAGAACCATGCATGTGATTTTACAAGGCCTCCAGGATGGCACACAGTCTCCTATAATTGACCCTAATTTGTTTTAGCTAAGTTTCCAGCTTGGCCACAGTCGCAATTGGTTTCAGTTCAGATTTACTGAAAAATAGTCTACAACATTGAAACCTATATCAATAGATAAAAGAATGCTTTATCTTAGCCACAAAAATAGCTCTTTGGATACCTTGTCTATAATATTATAAGATAGTAAAACACCTGCCCAATGTCAAGGTCGAACCATGTAGCAGTGCTGGATTTATATCAGCAATTCAGGAGATGGTGGAATGGGTTTGTTTTCAGAAAGCCTCATCTCTATATTTTTCTACATCCATTTACTATGCTTTGCTTTCATACAGCCCTTTCCTCACATAAACAATAAAGACCATTTTTCTCTGCCTAATGTCTCGTGTGCTCCTGGTTCTGAGAAATTAGGCAGGGGAAATTTAAGCAGAGACCCGTAACATCTCTGCTGCCTTTGTGTTGAGACGCATTTCCTGGGGCATCCCCATGCATGGGCACATGGCTCCTGTAAATCACTTGGGAATAGCATCCCATGTCATTCTCTAGGGATTCCGCCTGGCATCTGGTAGAAAAGAAGAACGCCCAAGAAAATAGGCATTAGAGGTTGCCAGCCAGCTCTTCAATTAGAGGATCTAGTAAAAGGCCGCAAGCAACCTAGTAACAATTCAGACATTTTAATCTTTTTATGTAAGATGCAGCAGGACTTCACCATGGGGTTGGAGGCCATCTGACTGCTGTTTTTGCCAAAGGCCCAGGCTCCGCTGGAAATTAAACTTGCAGCAGTGCTCATCTTCTCTTCACCCATCTTGGACAAGCACCCATTCACAGGCAGTATTCTCATCCAATGTACCCCCAGCCCATGCATATGAGCTGAACCTGGAAATTCAGCTGGGTTCAGCTAAGTTCAAGTTGGATGGGATTCAAACACGCACTGCTGGCGTGAGGTGGGGCATCAGTCCATTAAGTCAAAACACTAACATAGCATCAAACTTACTCATTTTGGAACTAGTCAATAGTTGTTTTTGTAAAAAAAACTTTGATTTTAATTTTCTGTTGTAATTTTAACATAAGAGTTAAAGGGACACTTTTTTATACACTTAACCTCAAAGTAAGTAATGACTACTACGGAATGTAATGTTTTCTACCACATTGGCAAGCATTCTCAGGTTAGGTATGCCAGTATTTAAGATAATAATACCCCCAAATATTCCTCAGGGCCTTATTATACAAGTGTATATATTATTTAAATCTTCCAAACTCTCATTTCTGAATAATATTTAAATAACATAAAATTAGAAACATTCTTTGTTTTGACCTCACATTCACTGGGAACTGAATTAATACCGCACCCACATCAATTCCCTTTACAACTTTAACAGCTTACAGAAATATAAAAGGAAGAAATCCCTGCAGAAGCTAAGGAGTACTACAGTTTATAGTTTCTGGGAAAGAATGAGTTAAGAGTAAGAAACTATGTAACAACTCTTGATATTAACACAGTAGAAATGTAGGAAGAGATGTGTAGAAGGGCATATTTAGAGCTTAGAAGGAATTAGAACAGAAAGTTCAGAGGACCACACACATTAGTTGTATTAATAAAGTAGGGAGAAACAAGAAATCTTGGGATGGAAGGGCAGAATTTGGAGGTTAGAAGTCAGAGGGATTGCTGATTAGATAACTAGCTTTTCCTTTGCTTCCTACCCATGAGTGTGAGGTGTTGGAAGAGTCTCCCCAGGCACCTGAGTAGTTTTCAGCTCTTAAATGGACAAACTTTATAGAGAGATAATAATTGTTGAAAGCAAAAGAATCACCAAGCTTCTTAGAGACTTCTATAGTAACGGAGGGGATGTGGTAGCTCCATTTGAGGTCAGATGACATAGTAAGGTCAAGAATGTTAATGGAAGTACCACCAAAGATGGACGATCAATGGTGAGGGTTGCTGGTTAGATTTACAAGAGACATGAAGAAATGGCTTCTTTGAAGAATTGAAAGAAACAATATTTTCATTGCCCTGTCGAAAGCTATGGAGGTGATCATAATGGAATGATTCAACAAGGGGACTGGAGGTGTGCAATTTTTGGAACCAATAACACTGTCCAGGGTACAAATCCAAACTCTTCCTAATGGTAGGCAGTCATTCCACTTCAATATGATTTTTATTAGGATTTCATTCCTTTTACAAATTTCTGTATTTGTTACTGTCCAATTGTTATACTTAAATGCTACATGCACCTGAAAAACTGTTAAAATCACCCATTGTGATGTTTTGCTCCCTCCCCTCACCCCAGTGAGCTCCCATGCCAGGCCCAATATGGGCTGAGAGGGGCTTGCCCACACTATATGAATAAAGCTGACTCCACAAAATCAGGTGGAGTCCACACAATAAAGGTCAGACAGGTGCTAATAGCGCTCTGCTTGACTAATGCCTGATTGGAGGCCCAATCTCAGAATCAACTCCATTGTATTTCTGGGATAAGTAAACATGCTGGTGAATATTGCAGCTGCTGTGTGTGCTATCTTGCATTGCCATGAGAAACAAAGGGAAGAGCGGGTACAACAGCTCTCAGTTCCTACGCTACTGATAATTCAAAAAGGGATATTACTTTTTTGTCTGCAGAGCAATTAATGCACTGTTTGGTCATGTCCATCAATCTATCAATTTTGTTACAGAACATTTCTGCAATCCCAAAGGCAGCGAGACATCTACTTACCTGCACAGTTCCTAAGTGTTCAGGGAATAATTGATTGTGTCCATATTGCTATTTGGGCACAGTGCTTCAGGTACCTGGACCATTATGGCAGCTACTTCATGTATGCCCTTGAAAAGTTGGCTAAAATAGTGAAGGTGTTCTGCATGTTGAATAACTTTGTCATTGATACAGCCAGCAGCCTGCAGTTCACCCATGATCACTAGGGCAACATGTGTCCCTTCAGGATGAAAAATTTCTGGCAGTAGAAGAACAATGGCAGAAACTGACTGACAGCTTCTTTGCCTGATCTGATGCATTGATACATTTGTCTTGTGGCAGCGTAATGAATCCCTTCCTATCTACTTGGCCACTATTGTTCTATGACTCATCTATAAATCATCAACATGAGAATATGTTGATATCCTTTGGCATTTACAAACTAGACATTGGCAGTATGGTGTTTTAATTAGTGGCACATTTATTTAACTGTCACATGCATTGCTATGAGGTCATTGCGTTTGTGCTAAGTGTCTCGGCACAGTACTGTGGTGTCTGAAAAGTTATATTTATGTGAAAAGATTTATGTGTAACACAATGCCACCAAGTGAATTGGTGAGATGAATTTAACAGTGAGTGTGTGCACATGTGTGTGTGGCCATGCACCTATGGTACTAAGGCTCCTCAAACCTTTGGGTCTTAATTTATCTTACCTGCTCCCTTCCTCAGGATGTACCATGCATTGGTGACTATGAAATGTCCCTGCATACTTCTGGGAAAACAGAACAGTCACAACCAACAGTCTCTAGCCACAAGCAACCCTGAATGCACCAATATCAGTCCCAAGAGCTTCCAAAGATGTTGTTGGCCTACTTTCCAGGAGGTCAGAGATATGTTTCACTGACGATCTCACTCCTGTTTCCACAGGACTGCCACCAACCTGATAGGCAACCAGCGTCCTGCCTCTCCTCACACTGCAGGAAGCATTTCCTTGTGAAGGTGAGAATCTATTGGAACACAGAACAATGCAGCTGTTGGAACTGCTTCATTCCTTCCTAGAGGGGGGTCTGCAGTTTTTCACCTAGTGAGTTGAAATTGGCCCTCCAATTGCATTTTGCCACCCAAGGCTCCCACTGCTGCACTTAATGAGGCTGCAACAGCATGTGCCACAGTACCTGGCACATGCTGTACCTCAGACCTCAGGCTGGAGAAGCTTTCCTTGTTCACATTGCCCACATCATTCAGGTTGCCCCAGATCTGGATGCAGACTCATTCAGAGCATCAAGACTTTGCTGCTCAGAGCTCCCCATAGGGTGAAGTGAAGTGGATGCACCATGCACATGGTCCAGCACCTACTGCTCAAAGGGGTCTGTTGAGAGACCTACTTCCTCACACTTGTTTGGAGAGGATTTGGAGTGGCTGGGGCCTCCACTCAACACCTCCAACCCTCTCTGAAAACTCCTCTGTTAACATCACCAAGTCAATTGTGCTCTACCTCCCTACTCCTATGAATCAGGTACTTCCATGCTGCTAAAGTGTACGGAGGGGGTCGTTCCTCCTCTTGAGAAGTGTCAATGACCAGACTTGTGCATTCTTCGCCTGTGGAAAGAGCACATGAGACAGCAGGGAACATGTTAATATTACTATGCAATCATGGAAGCATAATTTAAATGACTGTCCTTCTTTACTGCCTGAATGCTGTGATGTTTGTCGCACATATACTGTGCTCACTACATGTTGTGTACATAGTAGGCATGCATATACCTTTGTAGGGATGTGAGTCGCCCATTTTGGGAGGGTATCTATTTCTAGAAGGGTTTTGCCAATGATCTCAACTAGGCAGCCTTTGAAGACAACAGGATATTCTCCTTGAACTGTCCCCTCCAGTGTTCTGGTGTTATAATTCAGCTTGACCTAGAAAAAGCGAAATATTCTTTTAACAAATGGCACTGATAAAGCGAACAGATGTAGCAATTTTCTCTGCATGGATGGGTCAAGGGTAGGACGTTCGAATCTAAGGACAGCTTATGCCATTCATGCCTTGCTGTACCAATTCATGCATATGGCATATCAATTCATTCACACTATTTCAAGCACAGGTGGTGAATGACGGTGAGGGTACATATATCTAGCACCTAATTTACCTTCCTCCATTTTCAGAGAGTTAATTGTCATGCTTTCCTTACAAAGGTGAATTTACAATAACTCCCAGGTTGAGTTTACCCATAACCAATAACACATTAATTTTAACTGTCATATCATATTTACATTATATTGTAATGACAAAAGGGCATTTACAGTACAAGCAGCTTGCCAAAAATGGGCTCAGAAACCATAGCTGTCCCCTGATCCTTTGTTTCTGTATTAATGTTGGCTTACCTTTCCAATACTGTGCATGTTGTTCCTGCCTCATCCATGGTCTGTGGGGTCAGGGCACCATGTTCACCCTGTCTGCAACTTCCTGCCAGGCATACTGGTCTTGGTAGTGTCAGGACCTGCTGAGCTGAAAAGCACCTCTCTTCTCTCCAGGACTGTATCTACAAGTTCGGGCAGAGACTTGTTCATGAAGCAAGCTTTCTCTTTTGAGTTGCTGAGACATAGTAATCTGAAATTGCGCTCTCTGTAGCTGATTTAATGTCACCAGGTGTTAGATACACTAGTTAAGTAGCAGGTAAGCTACCCGATGAAAGCAAAAACAGCATTATCAGAGGTAAGTTGAAATTGGCCCAATTTATGATGTTACATAATCGATAAAAGTGGTTAAAGATTGCTACTAGTAGAAAAGGTGGGATATAACATAAAAGAAAGTTAAGCCCCGATTCTAACAATGGGTGCAAGTGCAGCGTGTGGGGGTGTGGAGGTGTGGGGGGGGGCGAAGATTGGGAGGCAATTGAAGTCAGGAAAGGGAGGAAGCCCAGGTCAGGAGAGGCCCAAGGTTGCTTTGTGAAGCCTGGAGGAGCACTCCTCCAGGCCCCACAAGGAAACCAGTAAAACTTTTAAAATACTTACCTCTTCTGGCCCTGGATCCATCAGACGCCAGCTTCCCCTGCTGCGGTTGGCACTGTGCGTGACTAGTGCGGCCCAGGGCTAAATTCTCAATGGGGTCCGATTGACATCACTGGACCCCGACCGTTGAATATTTATGAGGCCCTCGCCTGCCTGTCTCCTAAAACGCAAGAGTTAAAATACCTGCCGTGGGAGTGAGGCGTGAATGGGGAGCTAAGTACGCTCCCCTATTTTAACCCCCAACATGCCCCGCCTCGTTGGGCATCGTGTGGGGAGGGAGGGGTTTAGTGTAAATAAGCATAAAAAATAGAGATATTAACACTCCGAAAACCAGAAGTGGTATTTTGTAAACATGTTTAAAATTCTTTAAGGGGGGAAATGAAAATAATCAAGGTAAGATTGATAATAGATTTAATAGATTCTATCCAAACTGAGAATAAGCTAGAAGATCAACAGATTCAACCTTCAGTCCTGCTTCAAAGGCCTTAACAATTAATTTGCATTATTCCAACTGGTTTCCATGCATATCACAAGGACTTAATTCAGAACAATTTGAATCTGCTTTCCAGTAAACAATTTTATTGATTCAGATTAACTCCTATAACACCTAAACTATCTTACATAATTTTTTTTAAAGGAATGTTTTTCATGAATTATTAATTAATGCTACTTTCCAACAGAATCTCATCTTTTTATTGGTCTATCAAATAAGGATGATTTTTTAGCTATAGATCTACTACTAACTATTAGACCATACACTTATTTAATGTATATCAATATTGATCCCATTTTTATAGACCTGAGCTTAGTGGATAGACAGGTGATGTGGGATAAGTTTACATCTTCATCAGAGCTGCTGGTTCGAAGCTGAAATGTGACCCAAGATGGAATCCTTTTGATTTTTCAGCCTATTCCCTTGATCTCATTTGCATTCAGTATTTAAACACATACACATATTTTAAATTAGCAGCAACAGAGAGAAAATATGGTGGGTTAAGACTAATTATAGTTATTTTAAATGTTGATATTTAAAATGTTTATTGATGATGATACCTCCTCTGAGATGAAAAACTATAGACATTGCAACGAGTTGTGTTAAAAAGAAAGTGAATGATCTTATTACTTAAATCTGCTCCATGATTAAAGTGCAGTGGTGTCTTTGTGTGCTTTTGTTGCCTGAACATTGATGTATAAATTCTGTAGTTTGTTTATTGTTTCAGTTTAATCACTTATTTCTTATGGAAAAAATCTAAACAATTAATTTTATTTGTATCAAAATATAGGAACGTTCTGCCTACAGTGCAGCTGGAATCATGATAGAAAAGTGGATAAGTTGGAGTTTGCATTTACTCAAATTTGTCTTCCAAAACAAAACTAATCCATTTTAAAACATTACTACGTTAACACCAAAAGTGTTTAATTTTGCAAGATTGATCTGGGAGGCCTGTCTTTTAGAATTTAGATGTTCCTGGAATATCCTTTTGATTTTTTTTTAAACTATAGATAATATCAAATCAAAATATTATATAAAAATAAGGATACAATGTATAACTTTAAATGAGGACTTAATTAAATTTGTGTTCCTTGATCCAGTTATCCCCAGCCCTCAAACCCCATTTCTCCAAAACACTACACTTGGTTTTTGACTCCCTATGTGCAACACCACTGGAGATTGACTGGTAATATAGGCCCCGATTGTAACTCCAGGCAGGTTTTGGGCAGGTGGGTACCAAAACTAAACTGCTGCTCCAGAAATTAGGCCTGGGTTATTTTAACTACCGGGCATCGTTTAAATCCTGCCAGCTGACTTCCTGCCCGTTCCTGGTGAGAAGTAGGCAGGAAGCGGTAGAAAATCTGCATCCGGAGGCCGTCCACCGACATAAGGGAGATGGCATGATCCGGGGTCATCTTGCGTTCAGGAAGTGGGGGAGTCTGGGTCAGGGGAGGCCTAAGATTTCCTTGTGGGAGCCAGAGGAACATTTCTGCTCCTCCTCGCACCACAAAGGAAATTTTAAATATTTACATTTTTTGGCATCTTCTTCTTTCCAGCAGGTCCTAACTAACTTTCCCCTGTCAGGCCTCAGTTAAAATTGCAGTCGGGTCCCGATTTTCATCTGTAAAGAAGGACCCCACTGGTTTTGGGCGGGTGTCCTAGCCACCTGCTCAGTAATATAGGAACACAGCAAGATAGGAACAGGAGTAGGCCATTTAGCCCCTCAAGGCTGTTCCGCCACTCAATGAGATCATGGCTGATCTGTGAATCAATTCCATATACCCGGCTAAGCTCCATATCCCTCAATACCTTTGGTTAACAAAAATCTATCAATCTCAGATTTAAAATTAACAATTAGAACATAAGAACATAAGAAATAGGAGCAGGAGTATGCCATGTGGCCCCTCGAGCCTGCTCCGCCATTCAATAAGATCATGGCTGATCATCAACCTCAACTGAGCTAGCATCAACTACAGTTTGAGGAAGAGACTTCCAAACTTCTACCACCCTTTGCCTGTAGAAGTGTTTCCTAACTTCATTCCTGAAAGTCCTGGCTCTAATTTTTAAGCAATGTCCCCTAGTCCTAGACTCACCAACCAGCGAAAATAGCTTCTCTCTATCTACCCTATCAGTTCCACATAATGGGCTCGATTTTTGCACCCCCGAGCGGGTGCATTCGTGGCGGGGGGGGGCTGTGAAAATCGGGGATTCCCGGGGCGGGTCCAGTGCCTGGCTCCAACCGCCCACTTCCAGGTTCCCCAGTGACGCGCTGACATGCGCACACAGCCCCCGCATGTGGGACTCCCGCCGGCATTTAAAGCCCGGCGGGGTGCCACTTAAGCTATTTATTTTGGTATTTCAGGCCGTTTACAGACCTGATTGACCTGATATTTTAGGAGGGGTGGGATTTTCCAAACAACTGAGACTGTTTCCCGTACTGGGGGAAACACTCCCAGTTCAAATGGACGTGTTGCAGCCATCAGCCTGTGGAAGCTGCAAAGCTCCATTTGACAGGTGGGGTGGGAGACCCTCACTCATTGCAGGAGGCCACTCTGTCACTTTGGACAAAGTTTGGCCTCCACCACCCTCCTCCTAACAATAAAATTCACCAACTTGCACATTTACCCCGGGGTCCAGACACATGTACCTACCTTGCGGACCCCCTCAGATGTACATCTTCCAGATGGGGGCCGCCGTAGCTGCAGTCATGACCTCCTCGGAGGACGAACATCATCGCCGGCCATGCCGTCCACCTCTGACACGTGGAGCCCCAATTCACAGTGCTGTGACACATCCACCTGCACAGCAGGAGGGAGGGCAACAGCAAAGAGAGATGCGTCGCAGAAGGCACTACCCTCGCCACAGGGTCTACAGACCGAGGCTCAGCTTCCTGGACCTCTCTGAGCAGCAGTGCACACGGAGGCTCAGAGTCACTCGACATGTAGTCGTGGACATCTGCAGCCTCCTTCATGCCGAGCTGCTCCCGGCTGGCCCAAGCACCATCTTCTTACCTGTCGCTGTCAAAGTCACCACTGCCCTCAACAACTTCTCCTCCGCATCCTTCCAGGGTGCCACCGGGGACATCGCCGACGTCTCTCAGTCGTCTGCACAAAAGAGCCCTCCAAATACACCTACACCCATTCTGCAGTGACACAATGGGTGGCATCAGTTGTGGGTCTTCATAGTGATCCTCAGGAAAGGGCATTATTGCACAAACCAGACAAGATTCGCAAAGACGTGGCAGTAGTGGTGACAATATAATATGTGATGTGAGTTGATCAGAAATTAAATTTAAGTAAAAACCATGACAAACCCTCAAACACCCATGTGCATCCCCTTCATGCTCACGACACGTTTGCCTTACGCTGCCTACTGCACATATGTGATACATGCCCTGTGGCTGGGGGGGAAGATCTCTGTCCTCCCCCTTCTCCTCACCCCATCCAATAATACCTGGATTGAGGCATCATTAAACCTGGGAGCAGCCTTCCCCCTGGGCTGCTCCATGCTGTAATTTTTCCTATTTTCTGCAGCATCAGTCAGTGGAGGACTGCCTCTTTAAATAGGGCTCCTCCAGCTGACAGCCTATGCTGCGCATGCGCAGTCCGCCCGCTGCGCAGCTTTGCAGAGTGAAGCCCGGAATCCAAGGTAAGTGGCTTCAATTAGCCTGCGATTGCGTGCGGAGCATCCAGATTTCACTGGGTGCGTTACCCATGCGCCCAGTCGACCCCCCGCCACCCTCCTAATATCGGGCCCAATATCTTGAAAACTTTGATCAAATCACCCCTTAATCTTCTAAATTCCAAGGACTGAAACCTTAGTTGTTAAATCTCTCCTCATAATTTAACCCTTGCAGTCCAGGTATCATTCTAGTAAATCTATGCTGCACTCCCTCCAAGGCCAATATATCCTTCCTAAGTTGCTGTGCCCAGAACTGAACACAATTCTCCAGGTGCGGTCTAACCAGGGCTTTGCTTAGCTGTAGCACAACGTCTACCCCCTTGTATTCTAGTCCTCTAGATATAAAGGCCAGCATTCCATTAGCCTTTTTGATTATTTTCTGTACCTGTCCATTACATTTTCATGACCTATGTACATGGACCCCTATGTCTCTTTGGACCTCCACTGTTTCGAGCTCTTCACCATTTAGAAAGTACTCTGATCTATCTTTGTTAGGTCCATAGTGGATGACCTCACACTTGCCCACATTGAAATCCATTTGCTACAGTTTTGCCCATTCACTTAATCTATTGATAGCTCTCTGTAATTTTATGATTCCATCTAAACTGCTTACAATGCTGCCTATCTTTGCGTCATCAGCAAACTTGGATATGTGACTCTGTATCCTGTCCTCTAAGTCGTTAATGAATACAGTGAATAGTTGAAGCCCCAACACAAATCCCTGTGGGACACTACCAGTCACATCCTGTCAATTTGAGTACCTGCCCATTATCCCTACTCTCTGTCTCCTGCCAATTGGTCAATTCCCTAAACAGGTCAATAATTTGCCCTCAATTCCATGAGCTTCAACTTTAGCTAACAGTCTCTTATGAGGGACATTATCAAATGCCTTCTGGAAGTCCATATAAATAACATCTATTGACATTCACCTGTCCACTACATTAGTCACCTCTTCAAAAAATTCAATCAGGTTCGTCAGGCATGAGCTACCCTTTACAAATCCATGCTGGCTCTCTCTGATCAGCTGAACATTTTCAAGGTGTTCAGTCACTTTATCCTTAATTATAGACTTTAGTCATTTCCCGACAACAGATGTTAGGCTAACTGGCCTATAATTCCCTGGTTTCACTCTCTCACCTTTCTTAAACAGCAGAGTGACATGTGTAATTTTCCAATCTAAAGGAACGGTTCCTAAATCAAGAGAACTTTGGAAGATTATAGTTAGGGCTTCTGCAATGTAAAGCAGGTTAAAATCCGGAACGTTGGGATCCTGGTGGCAATCCAGCAAGTAAATAACTTGGGTGATTTTATCTGCCCCCTCTCCTGGTTTTCACCGAACAAGTAGAATTAAAATCACCCCCATAGTGTGTGTCACAATTTAGCACCTGCATGCTTACTTTCAGTGACTGGTGTACAAGGACACCCAGGTCCCTTTGTACATCAACATTTCCCAATCTATCACCATTTATATAATACTCTGTCTTTCTGTTTTTCCTTCCAAAGTGGATAACATTATACTGCATTTGCCATGTATTTGCCCACTCGCTCAACTTGTCTAAATCGCCTTGAAGCCTCTTTGCATCCTCCTCTCAACTCACGATCCCACCTAGTTATGTGTCGTCAGTAAACTTAGAAATATTACATTTGGTTCCCTCATTCAAATCATTGATATATATTGTGAATAGCTGGGGCCCAAGTACTATTATGGCAAATCAGCAAGTTCATGATATAACAGCTGATTTCCAGCCCCCAGAGATTTGACCAAGAAATGACTACAGCTCCACTCTTTCATCTTCTCACTACCAGCCCTTGCTGCTGTTCATATCTGATGCGGCTGCTTCACGCTGGGTGGGGAATCTGCTGCTGGTTTATCTTCTGGGGAGGTCTATGCGATTTTTCGCTGTGGCCCGTCGGAACTGTCGATCGACGAGTCGAGCGTCATATCCCGTTCTTACGAGGGCGTCTTTCAGCGTCTGTAGGTGTCCATCGCGTTCCTCCTCGTCTGAGCAGCTTTCAGGAGAACAGCGTCCACGACACCACACAACCCTGCCACGGCAACCTCTGCAAGACATGCCAGATCATCGACACAGATACCACCATCGCACGAGAAGACACCACCCACCAGTTACATGGTTCATACTCCTGTGACTCGGCCAACGTTGTCTACCTCATACGTTGCAGGAAAGGATGCCCCAGAGCATGGTACATTGGCGAGACCATGCAGACACTGCGACAACAGATGAATGGACACCGCGCAACAATCGCCAGATAGGAGGGTTCCCTCCCAGTCGGGGAACACTTCAGCAGTCAAGGACATTCAGCCACCGATCTTCGGGTAAGTGTTCTCCAAGGCGGCCTTCGAGACACAAGACAACGCAAAATCATCGAGCAGAAATTGATAGCCAAGTTCCGCACCCATGAGGACGGCCTCAACCGGGATCTTGGGTTCATGTCGTGCCACACGTAACCCCACCAGGGGAAAAAAAAGTTATCTGTTTTCAATACAACTGGTCATTCTCTCTCTTTCTCTTCCTTTCGGATGTTTCTCTCTCTCTCTCTCCCTCTCTTTCTTTGGTTCTGGCCGTTTGTATATTCAGTTGTCTGGGGTATCTAAGGTTTCTCTGTCTGAACACTATTCAATTCATTTGATGGCCTTGATAATGGGCAGTTGGAAAGATTATCTGTAATCACCAGGCATTGTTCTATGACTATATATGCGGTAATTTTCAATGAATCTCGACACTCACCTGACGAAGGAGAAAGCCTCCGAAAGCTTGTGATTTTCAAATAAAACTGTTGGACTGTAACCTGGTGTTGTAAGATCCCTTACATTTGTACACCCCAGTCCATCTCCGGCATCTCCACATCATTCCATTCAATTAGATCATGGCTGATCTGTACCTCAACTCCATTTACCCACCTTAGCTCCATATCCCTTGATACCCTTACCTAACAAAAATCTATCGATCTTAGTCTTGAAAGCTCCAATTGTCCCAGCATCCACAGCCTTTTGGGGAGAGAGAGTTTCAGATTTCTACTATGCTTTGTGTGAAAAAGTGCTTCCTGATTTCCCTTCTAAATGGCCGAGCTCTAATTTTAAGATTATGTCCGCTCGTTCTTCATTCCCCCATCAAAGGAAATAGTTTCTCTGAATCTACCCTATTGAATCCTTTTAACATTTTAAACACCTCAATCAAATCACCCCTCAATCTTTTACAATCAAGGGAATACAAGCCAAGTTTATGCAACCCAGCCTCATAATTTAACCTTCTGAGCCCCGGTATCATTCTGGTGAATCTGCGCTGCACCCCCTCCAAGGCCAATATCTCCTTCCTGAGGTGCAGTGCACAAAACTGAACACAATACTCGAGATGGGATCCGACCAAGGCTCTATACAACTGTAACATAATTTGTTCCCCTTTGTATTCCAGCTGACTTGAGATAAAGGCCAACATTCTATTAGCCTTTTTGATTGCTTTTTTACCTGTCTATTAGCTTTAAATGATTTGTGTACTTAGACTCCCAAATCTTGTTGCTCCTCTTACATTTCCTAGTTTCTCACCATTTTGAAATATCATCTGCCATTGTTTTGTCCACTAACTTCATCTGTCTATGTCCCTTTGCAACTTTCTGCTCCCATCTGCACTATTTACTGTCCCTCCTAATTTAGTGCCTTCTGCAAGCTTGGATATACAACTCTCTATTCCTTCATCCAAGTTATTAATAAATATGGTGAAAAGTTGATGTCGCAGAACAGATTCCTAGGGAACACCACTTGTCACATCCCACCAATCTCAGTACATATCCTTTATCCCAACTCTCCGTCTCCAACCTCCCAACCGATCTCCAACCCAATTCCGTGCGCTCTCATTTTTGCCAATAATCTTTTGAGAGCAATCTTATCAAATGCCTTCTGAAAGTCCGTATAAATAACATCCATAGACATTCCTTTGTCTACCTTAATAGTGATCTCAAAAAATTCAATTGGTTAGTCAGACATGACTTACATTTAACAAATCCATGCTGGCTCTCTCTGATCAGCTTATATTTGCTAAAGTACTCAGTCACTCTATCCTTAATGGCAGATTCTAGTAACTTCCCCACAACTGATGTTAAACTGACAGGCCTGTAGTCACCTAATTCCTTTTTCCCACCCTTCTTAAGTGACATGAGCAATTTTCCAGTCTAACGATACAATTCCAGAATCAAGTGTTATCACTGTTCGTGGTAGATGATGCAATGGAATTTGAATAAATATGTCATGAAGTTAAAACAAGCCATTTTACAAACCAATTCCATACTGCTATTTGAATAAAACTCAAATGAATAAACCAATATAAGTCATAACATTGGAGATGAAAAATAAAATTTCCCATCTGAAATTATTCACCTTTTAAAAATTTCAGAATAGAAATAAAAATTTGAAACCCAATAGATTTCATACACATTGATAACCTATTACCGATATATACTATGACAAGATAAGAGTCCCTTAGTTACTGCTCCTGACTTTTCATTTATATGCCTGTTACCATTAGTATTCATTAACCCCCCACCACCACCACTGCCAAGGTAGTAATTATAGAAGGCATTGGAAGTATTGCAGAATCAGCTCTTGTTTACCATCTTGTATACTTCTTTCATCTTCATCTATCAGTGTGGATTCAGAAGGTTAGTCATCTTGTACGGATGAAGGTCAGAACATAAAGAAACATGTGACCGTTTCTATTTATTTATCATTTCTCATGAATCCCCTGACAATTTATCAGGACTAAGGATGTATATGCAACTTATCTGGCTTTCCAGACCTTTGACTGTTCTTCTGTGTCCCACCTTCAGTATTTGTTTTTCTTTCTCTTCAATCCTCTGTATTGCATTTATATGTATATGTTGCAAGATGCATTGAGTAGATAAGGTTCAGGAGAACCTTTCTTTAACTATTATTCTCAGACTGATTGGGCCCGATCTTGCTGGAAAAATAATGGCGCATTAACGATGCATGCTGTCATTAATGCACAAATCGGCCAGCAAGTTCAGGGAATTAAGAGATATATTGTGAGTTGCGAATCTCCAGAAAATACTGGTCGATTTATGCTGCTCTGCCATTTGCTTCGGACAAACGAATCTCACCCTTAGCCTCCCCAATAATTTTAAGAACTTGCTGGATTTGAAAATTAATTGTTTATTGAACTCACCACAGAAAGTGAAGTCTGGTAATTAAGAACATAAGTACCTCTTCACCGTAAGAACATTAGAAATAGGAGCAGGTGTAGGCCGTTTGGCCCCTCGAGCCTGTTCCGCCATTCAATAAGATCATGGCTGATCTTCGACCTCAACTCTACTTTCCCGCCCAATCCCCCATATACCTTGATATCTCTAGAGTCCAAAAATCTATCTATCTCAGCCTTGAATGTACTCAACGACTCAGCATCCACAGCCCTATGGGGTAGAGAATTCCAAAGATTCGCAACCCTCTGAGTGAAGAAATTCCTCCTTATCTCAGTCTTAAATGGCCAACCCCTTATCCAGAGACTATGCCCCTTAGTTCTAGACTCTCTAGCCAGGGTAAACAACCTCTCAGCATCTACCCTGTCAAAACCCTTCAGAATCTTATATGTTTCAATGAGATCACCTCTCATTCTTATAAACTCCAGAGAGTATAGGCCATTTTATTCAATCTCTCATTATAGGACAACCCTCTCATCTCAGGAATCAATCCAGTGAACCTTCGTTGGACCACCTCTAAGGCAAATAAATCCTTCCTTAGATAAGGAAACTAAAACTGTGCACAGTATTCCAGATGTGATCTCACCAAAGCCCTGTACAATTGTAGCAAGACTTCCTTACTCTTATACTCCAACCCCCTTGCAATAAAGGACGACATTCCATTTGCCTCCCTAATTGCTTGCAGTACCTGCCTGCTAACTTTCTGTGTTTATTGTACGAGGACACCCAGATCTCTCTGAACACTAATATTTAATAGTTTCTCACCATTTAAAAATTAATCTGCTTTTCTATTCTTCCTATCAAAGTGAATAACCTCACATTTCCCCACATTATAGTCCACCTGCCACCTTCTTGCCCACTCACTTAACCTGTCTATATCCTTTTGCAGACTCTTTGTGTCCTCCTCACAGCTTACTTTCCCACCTACCTTTGTATCGTCAGCAAACTTGGATACAATACACTCGGTCCCTTCATCTAAGTCATGAATATAGATTGTAAATAGCTGAGGCCCAAGCACTGATCCTTGCAGCACTCCACTAGTTACAGCCTGCCAGCCTGAAAATGACCCGTTTAGCCCTATTCTCTGTTTTCTATCCGTTAACCAATCCTCTAGCCATGCTAATATATTACACCCAACCCCATGAGCCCTTATCTTGCGTAACAACCTTTTATGTGGCATCTTATCGAATGCCTTTTGGAAATCCAAATATACTACATCCACTGGTTCCCCTTTATCTACCCTGCTAGTTACATCCTCGAAGAACTCTAATAGGTTTGTTAAACACAATTTCCCTTTCATAAAACCATGTTGATTCTGCCTCTCATAATATGATTTTCTAAGTGCCCTGTTACCATTTCTTTAATAATGGATTCCAACGTTTTCTTGTCAACTGATGTCAGGCTAACAAGCCTGTTTTCTCTCTCCCTCCTTTCTTGAATAGCGGTGTTACATTTGCTACCTTCCAATCTGCTGGGACCGTTCTAGAATCTAGGGAATTTTGGAAGATCACAACCAATACATCCACTATCTCTGTAGCCACCTCTTTTAGAACCCTAGGATGTAAGCAATCAGGTCTAGGGGATTTGTCGGCTTTTAGTCCCATCAGTATTTTTTCTCTACTGATATCAATTGCTTTAATCTGATATCATTAGCCCCTTGGTTCCCCACTATTTCTGGTATGCTTTTTGTGTTTTCTACTGTGAAGACAGATACAAAATATTTGTTTAACATCTCTGCCATTTCCTTATTCCCCATTATAATTTCTCCTGTCTCAGCCTCTAAGGGACCAATGTTTACTTTTGCTACTCTCTTTGTTTTTACACACTTGTAGAAACTCTTACAATCTGTTTTTATATTTCTTGCTAGTTTATTCTCATTGCCAATCAACCTCTCCGGCACAGAAAGGAACAATTTAAACTGTTCAATCTCATTCCTGCATTTAGTTAGAGATTTCAAAAATGTCAAATTTAAATTTTTTAAATGTTTTCCTTATTTTTCCTTTCTGTCTCTTTTTCTCTCTCTCTTAATCCAATCTTTCTTTCCCTCTCTTTATTTCTCTTTCTGTACCTGATTTGACTCGAATTCACTCATTCTAATTCGCCCTCCTTCTCCGTTATTCCTCTGTTTCTTTCTCAATCCTGAAATCTCATTGGTTAAGGAGATACACTGTTGGTCCCACCATTCACTAAGGTCCCAGATGCCCTGTTGCCCTCAAGCTAAAGGGTGCAGAGAAAAGTTGAACTAATGGCCCCGCTCCAGCAAGATCCAGCCCATTATTTTTTTCTTTGGTTCTTCTGGTTGCTCATATTATACAAGCTGCCAAAACTATGTATCGTTAGGGGTGATTTTAACTCAGGTGGGAATCGGGAATGTGGGGGCTGAAGCGGGTGATGAACCATCCATCCCCTAGAGCGTGGGCCCTGGGAGATTTTAACTTCCAGTCTTCATTTCCATGCCTGACTCCGACTGTTATCCTCAGCCGGCAGGGATGATGTTAAAATTGGCCCTACTGAATCACCAAAATTTTAATTACTTGAAAACTGAAGTTTTATATATTTGTACTCAGTAAGGCTATTGAAATTGTGTTATTACCCTTTTATGTCATAAGTGTCTGTGCAAACACAGTGACATAAATTGTTCTTATCCAGCATACATTGGATAAATGTATACTATATTTTTATAATTTCCACATTAGTGGTGATGTCACACATTTTCCCTCAACAGCCATATCACCACCATCTGAAAAATTCCCTTAGAGGGTGAAGAATATTCCACAAAATGCGCTGCTCATAACCTATCCCACGCTGAAACCCTGTTCACCTATCATCCTGTATTAAAGGTGGGGGGGGGGGTGGCTGGAAATGTTGGAAATCTGAAATTAAAAATGAATGCAAATGCGGGATTTGAAGGTGGCAGGATAAAGCTGTTTAAAAAGCATATGGGATCCTGAGCTTTATAAATAGAGGCATAGAATACAAAAGAAAGAAAGTTATGGTAAACCTTTATAAAACACTGGTTAGACCTCAGCTAGAGTATTGTGTCCAATTCTGGGATTGTGTCCAATTCTGGGATGTCAATGCTTTGGAGAGGGTGCAGAGGAGATTTACTAGAATGGTACCAGGGATGAGGGAATTCAGTTATGTGGAGAGACTGGAGAAGCTGGGATTGGTGCATTTTGGTAGGAAGAATAAAGAGGCCACGTACTGCTTGGATAATAAGAATCTAAATGGGGTAGAGGAGCAAAGGAATTTCGGGGTACACATTCACAAATCACTAAAAGTAGCAACGCAGGTTAATAAGCCCATAAAAAAAGCAAACCAAGCACTGGGTCCATTTCTAGAGGGATAGATTTGAAAAGCAGAGAAGTTATATTAAAGTTGTTTAGAACCCTGGTTAGTCCACACTTGGAGTACTGTGTACAGTTCTGATCTCCATATTATAAAAAGGATATAGAGGCATTGGAGAAGGTGCAAAAAGGATTCACAAGGATGAGACCAGAACTGAGAGGATATACTTACCACGAAAGGCTAAACAGGCTGGGGCTCTTTTCTCTAGAAAAGGGAAGGCTGTGAGGTGACCTGATAGAGGTCTTTAAAATAATGAAAGGATTTCATAGGGTAGACGTAGAAAAAATGTTTCCACTTGTGGGGAAATCCAAAACTAGAGATCATAAATATAAGATAGTCACTAATAAATCCAATAGTGAATTCAGAAGAAACTTCTTTACCAAACAGTGGTTAGAATGTGGAATGCACTAGCACAAAGAGTAGTTGAGGCAAATAGTATAGATGCATTTAAGGGGAAGCTAGATAAGCACATGGAGAAAGGAATAGAAAGATATGCTAATAGGTTAAATGAAGAAGGGTGGGAAGAGGCTTGTGTGGAGCGTAAATGCCAGCATAGACCAATTGGGCCGAATGGCCTGTTTCTGTGCTACAGACACAATGTAACTCAATGTAATATACTTCATGGAATGATCTCAGTGGGAAGAAAAGTACTGCAGCAATGAGGCACAAGTTTAGCTTTAAGAATCAATGTAAAGACAAACTTTTTTTATAGAAGTTAATTTACTGAGTGGAATTAAAATAGTAATGGCACTCTTTAATTCTGCAGAGTAGCTAAGACCTGAATTTTATTGTTATACTATTTTTGTCTTTTTATTAAGTCACAAAGCTGAAGTCTTCTATTATGGCCCAATGTGAATTTCTCCTTTCCTACTAGGGAGATTTTCAAGATATTGACCATTCAGTGCTGGAGCTGTTGAGTACTAAAATGTCCTCTGCATTTGCAATAGTCCTCATTATAGATAGATTAAAAATTATACTTATGAGGAAGACCTTGATAATCTAAAGAACTATTGGATCACGCAATAAACTTTGCATTCCATCGTTCTCCAATGAGCATCCTCTGAGTCATTTATGTTCAAAAATACCTTGAATGTAGAGAGTGCAATAGAGTAATACACACCTCCATCTGTGGTTCTAACAAAACTGTTACTCTATTTGTCGACAGGAATTTCATCCAAATGATAGATTCATTTATAAACTTGAATTAGGGCAAATTACAATACAGTGCATCACACACTGCATATTTGGTGCATATTAGAAATAAAAACAAGATTTGTGATTTTTTTTTAAAAGAACAATTTGCTATTTTCTTATTTCTTTATGCCCTTTTTTAAAAATTAGGTCTGGGATTATCAAGGGATATATAAAATAACTAGCCTTGTTTACAAATGAACTGCATTTAAAGGGTCCTCGAGGCACATCTTAATTTTGTTTCATTTTTTGCCATCTGGAATATGCATTATTTAGGTATGTTCATTTCCAACAGTGTTTACTTGATAGGACCTAAGATACTGGCACATACACTAGAAACAATTTCATTTCTAGTTATACTGAAGTACATGGCTCATGACCAAATCATTGCCTACGGTGGTGTGTTCTCTTCAGTTTTCTGATGTTAAAACTTTAGCTTTGCTAATGAATGTGAACAGTTCTGAAACTTCACTTATTGGAAAATATATTGAAAACTGAATGTCAAATTAAGCAAAGTCTATCTAGATTGGATTATCTGGTTAAAAATAGATGCATTGGGCTCGAATTTAGCAGGCCTGCGGGTTCCCAGCGGGTGGTCCTCCGGGAGCGTCGAAAACGCGGACGGGTAATTGTGTGCGTCCCCCACGCGATCGCGGGATAATTGGACCCATTAAGGCCTGCTTCCGGGTTCTGCGCTCCCCAGCTGCGTGCCGGCCGGCTGCGCATGCGCAGTACCGTCGACGCGATGTAGGAGCTCCAGTTAAAGGGGCAGTCTCCCAAAGCCCCTCCTGCTGCAAGCAAGAGGTCTGGGAGAATGGCTCAACCAAGGGGAAAGGCTGCGCCCCGTTTTTCAGATCTGGCACTGCAGCTGATGCTGGAGGGCGTGAGGAGGAGGAGGGAAACACTCTTCCCTGAGGATGGGCGCAAGTTCCCTGCCGCCGCAACCAGGAAGGCATGGGCAGAGGTGGCGGCGGAGGTGAGCAGCAGGGGCAACACCCCAAGGACTTGGGAGCAGTGCCGCAAGCGCTTCAATGACCTGACGAGGTCTGGCAAGGTGAGTACACCAACGCACCCTCCCACATCCCGTCCCCACCATCACGCCAAGCAGATCACAACCCCCTCCTGCACAGCCACCACTGCGCTCCATCAGCAATCCTCACAGCCACTCATTCACCATCCTCGCCGTGCACGCAAGTACCCACCGTCCCTGACCCCACCCGAACACTACCACACACCCCAATCCCCATGCAATGGGATGGGCACGTGGCCCACACTTCCTCCCATCCGTTCCGCGCCACGCTCAACCCAACCACACCGATGCTCGATGCGTCTCACGATGCAAGACGCACCCACTCACACATCTGTGTTTTGCCTTCACAGGAGAAGAGGAGCAAGAACAACCGCGAAAGGGCACGTACCGGAGGTGGGCCGCCGCAAGTGGTGGAGCTCACCGACGCAGAGGTGGAGGCGCTCGACCTCGCCCGCACGCGACATTGCCTGTCGGTGGCCGATGGCGAGTGTGTCGCTGCCGAAACGGCCGGTAAGGGAAAGCTGACACTCAACACCCATGATCGCGAGTGACCGTATCATCACCTGCCGTCAGGCGCACTGTCAAGTTGGTCCACATGCCTCAAAGTGCCCTCTGTTCTCTTGCAGGTGCGTCTTTGGATCAAGCGAGCATGGAGGGCGATTCCTCAGAGGACATGGCGGTCTCTGAGGGTGCATCGTCACATCAGAGCCAACCATCCACCAGCGCAGAGACACGCACCTCGGTGGGTCCCCCTCGCCAACTAGTTGGGGTAGCACTTGGTGAGTCACTGCGCACGAGTGAGCATGAGCAGACCCTGGTGGCAGGGGCAGCCGCGGAGGGTCCGCGACGGAGGGAGCACTCATCTCCAGGCTCTGCTCAGCCGGACCCAGATGCTGAACCCAGGGGGCCACCAGAGAAAAGGAGAGTCGTCGAGGGCCACCAGCTAATTGCTGAGGTGCTGGCAGAGGTGCCGCGCGCATTGTCCACAATAGCGCAGGCGATGGAGGAGTCCACCTCCTGCATGTGGGCATTGGTGGCGCAGGCACAGGAGGGTACCGGCGACACAGTGTCGCGGGACTGTCTGCGGTGGAGGACAGGCTGGCCTCCCTCGAGCGTCACGCACAGCTCCACTTCGAGTCCTTGCAGGCCCTCACAACGTCTGTACGGATTCAGGGTGAGCAACATTCCGACGCCACCAACAGGCTGAGGGATACACTAGGGGTGGCCTTGCAAGGCCTCACACATGCCATCCAAACTGCCGTCCAGCAGGGTGGAAGGGGTGATGTGGGCCGAGGCCAAGAGAGGGATGATGGTGACCGGGGACATGGAAGCGGGGACGCCTCTCAAGGCGTCCCCACGTCCCACCCGTCGCCCACCTCTCAACCAGCACCCGCAATGGTGCCTCCTCTCCAGGTGGCCGAGTCTGCCCCTGCCCCGGTGCAGGAGGAGCAGTCTGTGGAGGTGCCCTCACGGGCACCGAAACCCAGGGGCCGTCCGCCAAAAGCATCTACCCGGTCAAGGCAAGAAGACGAGCAACCTGCCACTACCTCTGCTGGAGCCACAGGGGTAGCACCACGTAGGGGTTCCCGGAGAAGAATTCCAAAGGCCTTATAATCACAAAGGGAATACACCAGGGTGTTTATTATTTTGTACTTTGTTTCTTAAATGATGTCACATTCCACATATTAAATAGTCTATTCTCACCACTCCTGCCACCTCTCGTCCATTCTTCCGCGGCTTGTGCAGTAGTTGCGTTCCGTGGAGGCCATCATGACGGCGAACACCTGCTGCCACCCATTGGGCACACTGCTGTGGGTGCAGGATTACTGGCAGCACTCTTCAGTGGAGGGGGCTGGTATGGCCGCTCGCATGTGCAGGTGAGGAGATGCGAGCGCCTCGCAGTGTCTGACTCTAGGAGAACCGTTGACGTATGAGTGCGTCCCTGGCCCGGCGACCATCCCGGTGAGTCGCGGCTCGGCGCATGGGTCGTCCAACATCCTCGGGCGCGTCCTCCTCCTCCGCCTCCTCCACCTCCGCCTCCTCCTCCTCCTCCTCCTCCTCCTCGCCCTCGCCTTCCTCAATGTGGGTGGCGGGTGTGGATGGGGCCTCCTCCAGCGGCACTCCTCTCTGTTGGGCCATGTTGTGCAGGGCACAGCAGACAACTATGATTCGTCCCACTCTGAATGGTGTGTATTGGAGCGCTCCCCCAGAACGATCAAGGCACCTGAAGCGCATCTTGAGAAGCCCTATGGTCTGCTCAATTGTAGACCTGGTAGCAGTGTGGCTGTCATTGTACCGACGCTCCGGCTCGGTGATGGGGTTCCTCAGAGGTGTCATGAGCCACGTGTGGAGGGGATACCCCTTGTCGCCGAGGAGCCAGCCGTTGCCGGCGTTGGGTGCCTGCAGGATGGGCGGGACGGCGGACTCCCTGAGGACGAAGGCATCGTGGCAGCTGCCGGGGTATCTGGCGCACACGTGTAGGAATCTCTGGCGGTGGTCACAGATGAGCTGGGCGTTCATGGAGTGATACCCCTTCCTGTTGATGAACAGCCCTGGCTCATGCGGAGGTGCCCGTATTGCGATGTGGGTGCAGTCGATTACACCCTGCACCCGTGGGAAGCCGGCCATGGCATGGAATCCAACCGCCCTCTCCATCTGGCTGCGCTCGTCCATGGCGAAGTTGATGTAGTGGGAGGCCCTGCGGAACAACCCATCGGTGACCTGCCTTATGCACTTGTGTGCAGAGGACTGACAGACCCCGGTGATGTCCCCGGTGGCACCCTGGAAGGAAGCGGATGCGAAGAAGTTGAGGGCAGTGGTGACTTTGACGGCGACAGGTAAGAAGATGCTGCTTGGTCCATCAGGGAGCAGCTCGTCGTTAAGGAGGCTGCAGATGTCGGCGACTACCTGGCGATTGACTCTGAGCCTCCGTATGCACTGCTCCTCGGAGAGGTCCATGAAGCTGAGCCTCGCTCTGTACACCCTGTGCGGAGGGTAGTGCCTCCTGCGACGCATCTCTCTCTGCGGTTGCCCTCCCTCCTGCTGTGCAGGTGGGTGTGCCGCAGCACCGTGTTGGGGGGCCCCACCTCTCCGAGGCGGACGGCGTGGACTGCGAGGCTGCTGGGGCTGGTCATCCTGTTCGTCCTCCGACGATGTCAACGCACCACCCATCTGGCAGGTGTTGGTGTGAGGGGTTGTGCAGGGTAGGTGGGTGGGTCCTCGGACTGGGGCTGCGGTTTCGTGTCGGTCTGTCCTCTGGCTTGGCGGGGGTTGGTGGAGGGCAGGGGTTGCCCTATGTGACGCGGTGGCCTCCTGCGTGGGTGAGGGCGCTCCCCCGTGGAGCGCACCTTGGCACCTGGCACAGGCTGCTGGCTGCAACACGCCTGGTTTGAAGGGTCCTGTTTCCCCCAGTGTGGGAAACTGACTGCTTTGACCGTAAAATCCCACACTTCCTCTTTTGACAGCTGCTTCAGCTCATTAACTGACCACAACGAGCAAGTTAAGTGCTCTCAAGTGGAACCCCGCTGGCTTTAATTGCCTGCGGGATTCCCACCAGCGGGGCTTGCGCGCGCAGCCCCGCACGTCAGCGCGGTACCCGGAAGTGGCCGGGATTTCGTCCGAATCCGGTCACGTGATCGGAGATCGGGATTTTCGGGGCCCCCCCGCTGGAAACCCGCAGGTAACCCGACCCTAAAATCGAGCCCATTGTCTCTGGAAGAGGCAAAGTCCTTTTTGTTGAGCTCTCAGGGCTGGACTTGTAAACTGAAAACAAAACTACTTAGCATTTAGGTTTTTCCAGTTGTGTTGAAAACTTCAGATAAAATGACAGAAAAATAATTAATTATTCCTGATTTTTGAGTGGGCAAAAGCTGATGCTGCCTTATTAAAGAAAGCTTTGGTGGGTATGTGTTTACAAGATAATCGCTGACTGGTGAGGTCACATTGTGCTTTATAACTTAGGCTGCAACTATATTGTGCTACTGAGACCAATAGCTGCAGAGAATAGGGTGGCAGCTGGCAGCATCTGTGTCATACTGTGAATTGCACTCCCACAACCATGAGAGTACTCTGCACATGCATGCTAACACACTTGTGTAGAGCTTTGCTTCCAACCAGTAAATTTTAAATGTTTTAGTTGACCCCATGACCACCCTTTAACTCAGTTCGACATTATACTAAAAATATACTCCTTGCAGTGTCAAAATCAACTGTCTAAAATGGTCTCACACCGCACCATTCTGGAGTCAGATCTGGATCTGATTCTGAAGATATATTGTCATTTTCTCATCTCTGTGAAGTGGAAACCACTTTACAACAAAATGAAAGCAACAGCATAGCAACAGCCTTAATCAAGAATGAATGAGATAACTATTCTTACTAGCAATAAAACTTTGAAGAATTTTACAACGGTGTTTTTTGCTGAAGTCAAAGTAGTAAAGCTTATCAGTTCCTGATGTAAGTAAGGGGTATTTTATCAATCTTTTCTTTTGAACTGTAGCACTGTATTTTTCTGTTCATATTCAGTAAAAGGTTAGCTGTTACTTTGTTTAACCACCTTAAACTTAAGATTTGGAAACTTAAGGTTTGGAAAAGCGATGTGTATTCCTGGAATAATTGTCACCATGTTTTTTAATATTAGTATTAAATATTGTCTTAATCTGGTGAGGTGGTGAGTCCTTGTTGTGAACAAATCAGTTATTGTGAATATTTACAGTCTGCTTTTGCATTTAATTGCTGCTCCAACTCTAACTGAATGAACCATGATACTCTATTCCGCAAAATAATTATTGTTATCCAGCACATTGACAAATCGTTATCTTTTCTTTTGTGCTCAAGTTTATCCTTTGAGTTTTGTTATTTTTTGTACCTCAAGCCTGTAATAGAACCATGAATGGCTGTACCAAAGGCTTTTACTAAATTGATATGATAAACCTTTTACCACTGGTTTTGTCTATGTGGAAGAGTTTTTTCTTGACAGGTTCTTAAAAAGATGAATGGTTTTAATAAAGATTATCCCTTCTGGAGGCATTTAAACAGTTTTGTCTATTTTATTAACCAGCAGTGCTGGTAACCACAATTTAACTGATATTATCCCATTGTGCTGAGCCTCACCTTCTGAATCATTTCAAATATTTAACAGAAATGATTAACCCCTCCAGAATTATGCAGACAACAGAATTCTGAGAAAATACATTAACATCAGCTTGCTAAATTTCAGTCGATAATTTCTTTAACATGCTTTCCTCATTTCTTCCTTTACACAGTCCCCTTCATCTTGCAGAGTACCAGTGAGCAGTGAACTTCCTCCAGACTTCAAAGCAATGCTACTCTATGTTCATGCAACATTCAGCAGAACTTGCTGCAGATAGAGAGGAATCTGATCAATTTTCTTCTCTAAGGCCAAACCTTGCACTAACCCAAGCCTTCCCTCTAATGAACTTGTCACAGCTACTGCATCATAAACTCTGCTGAAGAATTGGGATAATCTTTCATTCTTGCTTTTAGCTTTTACTAATTGAAGTATATTTGGTCACACCTATGACAGTTGACAGTTCTGTCTTAAAAGGAAGCATAATGATTTGTTAATGTGTTGTGTAACAATAGAGCATCATGCTTTATTAACTTGAGGCACCAATCATAACTCCAGCAGCTTTACGCCTCACCAGATAGATATTGTGTATAATATTGGGGTTCTTACTGCACAGTTATTCAGCACCAATGAATAGAAAAATCAGGAATAATAAATATTTCCTCTGCCAGTATTCTGCAGCGAGTGTGGACAAATAAGCTGAAGCCCTGTTTATTATTCAAGTTAGTGATTAATGCAAATGCAGAAAGGTAAAACAATTTTTTTTTTTATTCATTCATGGGATGTGGGCATTGCTAGCAAGGCCAGCATTTATTGCCCATCCCTAATTGCCCTTGAGAAGGTGGTGGTGAGCCGCTTTCTTGAACTGCTGAAGTCCATGTGGTGAAGGTTCTCCCACAGTGCTGTTAGGAAGGGAGTTCCAGGATTTTGACCCAGCGACGATGAAGGAACAACGATATATTTCCAAGTCGGGATGGTGTGTGACTTGGAGGGGAACGTTCAGGTGGTGTTGTTCCCCTGCACCTGCAGCCTTTGTCCTTCTAGGTGGTAAACGTCGCATGTTTAGGAGGTGCTGTCAAAGAAGCCTTGGCGAGTTGCTGCAGTGCATCCTGCAGATGGTACACACTGCAACCACAGTGCACCGGTGGTGGAGGGAGCGAATTTTTAGGGTAGTGAATGGAGTGCCAATCAAGCGGGCTGCTTTGTCCTGGATGGTGTCGAGCTTCTTGAGTGTTGCTGGAGCTGCACTCAACCAGGCAAGTGGAGAATATTCCATCACACTCCTGACTTGTGCCTTGTAGATAGTGGAAAGGCTGTGAGGAGTCAGGAGGTGAGACAGTCGCCACAGAATATCCAGCCTCTGACCTGATCTTGTAGCCACAGTATTTACGTGGCTGATCCAGTTAAGTTTCTAGTCAATGGTGACCCCCAGGATGTTGATGGTGGGGGATTTGGCAATGGTAATGCCGTTGAATGTCAAGGAGAGGTGGTTAGGCTCTCTCTTGCTGCAGATGACCATTGCCTGGCACTTGTGTGGCATGAATGTTACTTGCCACTTATGAGCCCAAGCCTGGATGGTGTCCAGGTCTCGTTGCATGCGGGCATGGACTGCTTCATTACCTGAGGGGTTGTGAATGGAACTGGACACTGTGCAATCATCAGCGAACATCCCCACTTCTGACCTTATGATGGAGGGAAGGTCATTGATGAAGCAGCTGAAGATGTTTGGGCCAAGGACACTGCCCTGAGGAACTCCTGCAGCGATGTACTGGGGCTGAGATGATTGGCCTCCAACAACCACTACCATCTTCCTTTGTGCTAGGTATGACTCCAGCCAATGGAGAGTTTTCCCCCTGATTCCCATGGACTTCAATTTTACCAGGGTTCCTTGATGCCACACTCGGTTAAAAATCAGACCTTTTATCACCACATAATCATACAACACTGAAGGAGGCCATTTGGCCCATCATGTCTGTGCCAGCTATTGAAAGAGCTATCCAATTTGTACTGCTCCTCTGCTTTTTCCCCCATAGCCCTGCACATTTTTCCTTTTCAAGTATATTTTCAAGTACTCTTCCCTTTTAAAAGTTACTACTAAATCAAGTTCCACCGTCTTTTCAGGCAGTGCATTCCAGATCATAACAACTCGCTACGTAAAAAAAAATCTCATCTCCCCTCTAATTCTCTTGCCAATTATGTTAAATCTGGTTACCGATCCTCTGACCAGTGGAAAAGGTTCCTCCTTGTCAAAACCCTTCATAATTTTGAACACTTCTATTAAATATCCCCTTAACCGTCTCTACTCCAAGGAGGACAACCCCAGCTTCTCTAGTCTCTCCACATAACTGAAGCCCCTCATCACTAGTATCATTCTAGTAAACCTCCTCTGCACCTTGTCCAAGGCCTTGACATCCTTGCTAAAGTGTGGTGACCAAGGTTGGTCACAATACTGGGGTCTAACCAGTGATTTATAAAGGATTAGCATAACTTCCTTGCTTTCTTTAGACATACTGGCCTAGAAATTCAGCCGCGTCCATTTGTAGGCACACAGGGGGCATAGGGTGCTAATCCTGCGCCTGAATGATATGAGAGATATGATTCTACAGTTAAGGTTACGCAGGATCACAGCATAATTCTAGATGAGGAAGGCCATTTGGACCATCACTATTTATCCATCCAGAGAGATCCTAACATCCTCCTATTGTAGCATCCAATTGTTTCTTAAATGATTGAGTTTTTGCCATATGTTGATTGCTCTTTGTTTGAAGCAGAACTTCCTGTTATCAGTCCTAAAATTGCCTTTTGCTAGTTTGAACCTGAGTCCCCTTGTTCTACTCCCACAGTTTAATTTAAAGTAATGTTCTGGGTTAACTTTTCCTATAGCCTTAACAATCTTATATACCTCTATAAGATCACCTCTCAGTTGTCTCCTTACCATGCTGATAGCCTAAGTTTCTCTTTCTTTCTTCATAACTCAGACCTCTGAGACTAGAGATCAGCCTCATGCCTCATCACTGCACTGCCTCCAGCACTCGACCGTCTCTCTTGTTTCTTAGCTAGTAGAATATTCAAGGTGTGGTTTAACTAGAGCATTATAAACATTAATCACTACCTCCTCTGATTTTATATTCTATTATGTTGGCTGTGTTGATTGCTGCTCTGCCTAAGTTGGACTTGTAGAGCCTCCAATCTATTAAAAATCCTAGTTCTCTTTCAGCTTCATCCGTAGCTATCTCAGCACCATTTACGAAGTATGCATGTCATCTATTTTTCCTTCCACTTTATGTTTGTCTGCATGATATTTCATCTTCTGTTGTTCTGTTCACTTTCATATCTTGTCCATTTCATTCTATAATTTCTGAGCTGTCTCTTCCAATTTCAATGACACTCCTAGTTTGGTATAATCTGCAAATGTGACCACTTTGCATTGAGTTTCTGAATCCAGGTCATTTATATAAATTAGAAATTAGTAGTCCCAACATCAAGCCCTGAAGTACCCCACTCAGTAATTTCCCCCACACTCTGACATTACTCCTCTTTTGAGTACTCTTCATTTCCTATCCTTCAGCCAGTTTCTCATCCATTCTGAGGATTAACCCTGAATTCCCACAGCATTGAATTAAATTAATAGCCTTTTGCATAGGACTTTATCAAAAGCCTTTTGGAAGTTGCAGTACATGACATCATAGGGTTTTCACAGTCCATTTGGGTTGTCACTTCCTCAAAGAAGTCCACGAGGTTGATCAGGCAAGATCTTCCCCTTCTGAATCCATGTTGACAACCGTTTACTAGATTGTTATTGTCAAATGGTCCTCAAGCTTATTCCTGATAATCGATTCAATTATTTTACATTATTTATTTCCTTTCTTACCCTTTTCTACTTTTTTGTAATGTAAATATGGTCATAATGTAATATCCCTTTAAAAATAATATATAATATGGCAATGTAGCCTATCGGCTACAATGCTAGAATGTTGGCCTCTCCACTAAGAAACCAACTGATAGCGTTTTAAAACTGAGATTGATAGATTTTAGTTGGGTAAGGGTATTCAGGGAAGCAAGGCGGATGAATGGACTTAAGATTATCAGGAATAAGCTTGAGGACCATTTGACAATAACAATCTAGCCATGATCAAATTGAATGGCGGAACAGGCACTAGGGGCTGAATGGCGTACTCCTGTACCTATGTTCCACACTCAGGCTTCCCTTGGGAGTTACATTTGCCAGTCTTAGCTGGATCATGAGGGAAAGACACAAATCTAGTTATCAACGAGATCTTTGCCCATGCTGTCAACTACAACCATGTGGTATTTTGACAAAGGGGTTGAATTGGCAATGTCCCATGGAGATGTTGATGGGCTGAACTTTCCTACCGTTTTGGTGTATACAGGACCACAATGATATTTTAACATGCTACTGGGCCAAGCGATCGCCATGGACGTCCTGCTCAATAAAACCTGGAGGAGCAGCAGAAGAGGCCCTTCAAGCTAAATGCTAAAATTATTTCTATGGGGCCAGGAGGAGCAAGAGTTCTCCTCTGGGCTCCACAAAAATAATGTGAGCTACTGCTACCCCTGGCTCCCCCACCCCACCTTGATCACAACCTGTCCCTCCCACCCCGACCCCCACATAACCTACCTTTCTCCTGGCCAGTTTCCTGGAAAGTTTCTACAGTCAGGTGGGAGTTGACTTAAAGGCCACAGAATAGAAAGGTACCTGTTTTTGGGATATTTTTGGGCCATTTTTGATCTCTTTTTCCTACTGCCGATTGAGCTCTCGTAATCACGCCCACTGTGGACGGACAATGACATTTGACTATGTCCACCTGATAATTTGAACTTCTTGTCTCTGCTTCTCTTTTTGTACGAGAATGCCTTATATTACAAGAAGAAGGAAATCTATACAGAAGACAGACCCCCTTATTTGAGAATCATAGTGACTTTGAGGGGACAATCCTTGAGATCATTGGGTAAGAGAACATAGAAGGAGTAGCCCATGGTGAAGTTGGAGGCCTTTTCCCAGCCGAAGGTTAATACTTTTCTTCTCTTGCCCTACTTACTTACTCACAGGCATCAAAGCGTAGTGAAGTGCGATACTCTGTGACTCACTTTGCTGTAAGTTACATTTCAAGGATTGTCACAATAACAGCTTTATAATAGATGTTCCACTTTTCTTTCTCTAGGTATTCCCCATGAAGCTGTGCAGTGACCAATGGTCCAGACCTCTTCAGGAGCTCCAAAGATCCAGTGTCACTCTCTCCTACCCACACAAGCAGCAGCACAGGCATATCCATGCCAGCGAATCTAAATAGTGAACTAAAGGAGGTTGCATTTGGTGATGCACAGGGCACGACTGAGCAGAAACAAGGAGCAGATGGTGGTAGCACAGGATCAGTAGGAGCTTCCTGTCCAAAGAGTCAATTTGTGTCCATCCTGATGGAGCCTATTTTTAAAAGAAGATTGCTTTCTGAACAAAGAGCTTTGCTACAGTCACTGCAGCCTTTGCTACCAAACTTGCTGCAGCTGCCAGCCAGTGTGGAATTGTCCGCTACCTGTGTCTGTACAGTGCTGATGGATGGGTTCGCGGAACTGCATGGCACCATGAAGCATGAAGCAGCTCTATGGACATGCATGGACAGGGGCCCTAATGCCAGTTGTACCATCTCTCATGAATGTGCAGATTGCTGCTTTACAGGCCTTGTTCTCCAGTATGGAATCAGCTCCCTCTTCTGTTTTCCATATGCTTGATTAGATTGAGAGAAGCCTTACTCAGGTCTTCACTGAACTCAACAGTGCCATTAAGTCACACCGATCAGCAGGCTTGGTGAGGCAGTGTCCAGTAGTAGGGCCATGGCTGGAGTTGACACAGATGAAGATGCTGCATTTCAGGATGACAATGCACCACAGCCTCAGGCCACTCTATTCAAATGGTTGTATATGTGGCAGAAGGCATGCAGGACCAAGCAGCTGTAGATATGGTGTAGGCAGATCAATTTTGATACCTTCAATTGGGAAGGCTTTACAAGTGGTATTGCAGTCCTAAAAGTATTTAGCGTTCATGATTATGCCTAAATACATCAACTTAGGTCTGGCAGCAAGAGTTTGAGTCATTTGCTTCTTTCAATGCTCCCCTGGGCGGACCGCTCGGTGGAGGTGATGGTAAGTACAAGTTGCAAATCTTGGCAGTCCAGTTACTGCAGCTTTAGAGGATTAGCCTTGAGTACATGAGCCAAATTTAAATTCCAGTATCCGCTAGCATTTGTTTCCCTGATTTTCAACTGTGTTGTTTAGAGGAAAGGACAGAAATCTGTCCAGAAAGGAGCAGCATCAACAGTGGCATGGGAGGAACATAGGAAATTTTATGAACAGACCCAACAAGCCCGCCCTTTATACTTGATCTTCACCTCCTCCACATAACCCTTTCTAGAAATTTAGTAACTTGTTTCTTGAACCCATTTATAACATTTGCTCTAGGAACATAAATACTCTTTTCTATGGAATAAATACAGTTGTACTGTCCCACCAGCCAACTGAGAGGTGCAGCATCCACATGGGAGATTGGGTGATGGAAGGAGAGAAGAAATAGAAAAAAAACCCTCAAAAAGTCATTAAAATAAGTTAATTTTAACTTAAAATCTAATTTATCTAAAGATCGAATTCATCAAAAGGAAAACAAAAATTACAAAAATAGAAAGCTAGGCCAATATCAGAACAGTTTTAGTGGTTCATTGGGCTCTTCAGTATATATTGGAGCGTGAGTTGCAGTGTCAGTCTAACTGAACGAGAAACAACGTTGTTATTTATGGGGCAGTTCCCAACCTCGAACCTGGTTTTATGTAAATAGAATAGAAATAGATCTTAGAATTGACCATATTAAGATACGTCGAAGTTGTGGTTGAAAAGCACTTTGTCACGTTGACCTAAGTGCCCTTAAACAACAAACATGAATGGCACACGGCCATGTGCAGCACTGACGTAAGCAAACGCTAAGGCGAGTCCTGTTCAAAATATTTACTTTTCTCTGCAGTAAAATTAATATTGACGCAACATGAAGAGGTAACTTTGTAGCGCCCCCTGCTGTCACGTGCGCTTGGTGAAATGAATGGCAGGGTTGATGGTGTCTTTATCAGTTTGGCACCATAAATCACTTCAATTGCTGTAAACACGTTTTAATGTTACAGTCTTCTTGCTGTGCTCTTGGCATTGTTTCCAAATGATGCATATAAGGGCATTGCGGGACTCCTCCGTTGTCATTGTGTCAGTGGCTTCTGTAAACTTTTGCAATATCGTAAGGTACAAACTCTGAGCGGGTTATATGGATTCATCTCGCGTCATTATTTTATATTGTTCTTAGATCACATGATTACATTTTCCATTCAGTGACTCGATAATGATGGGAATAGGTGACTAACCAAAGCCTAGAACAAGAGTTAACAAAATTCGAAACATTCCATACAGCACGTAGCATGAATACAAATGTTCTGCATTATTTAGTATGACTGTATATTGTTCAAGATTGTTGTACATTATTTGTGTTTAATGTTCCAGTTACACCTTTTCTTTTGCAATATAGATAATTAACTCATATTACATTTTGCCTTGCATCATAATTGTCAAAAAATCTCGTGCACAGATATGCGTTGCTATTGTGCACGACTGGAGTGCATGTTAATATTAAATATATTGTGTCATCTAAACAGGCGTTTATAGGGATTTGAATATAGTCGTTATTATCATTGTTTGAAATGAGCCAGTGATGCCGGGTTTTGTGGGTTAACGTGTTTGGAAATGTTCTGGTTGTTTTGTTTTGCTGCTCCAGGATTGCAATCTGGGTCAGGCATAGGAACCATGTCAAAGATCACAAAGGATTTGCTGTGTCGAACAAAATATGTCAAACAATTTCGCTAAAGACCATGTTTAAGGTATTGTGTGTTATGCAAATTATTTGCAATTTGCTTTCTTTTAAACTTTTTTTTCAAAATTATGAAACAAGGGGAAATTCTGCCTCAGTTCTCCAGTTGAATCTGCTAGTGACATTTCCAGACGTATGTCCCCTTTCCCTTCTTCACGAATTTTAATTGTCCCCCTTGTCAATAATCCTCAAATAAATTACTACCGTTACTGTTACCGTCACATAGGTTTTACCTTTATTTCAATCGATTGCATTTATTACGGCTAGCAATGCTGTGCACAGACCATCTGGTAAATGTCTATACAAATCACTGTTAGCCCTGTTATGGATATGTTTACTATTCCTATTCCCACTCTGATAACCACTTTCCAGGAACTATATGAATCATATTATCATTCAAAGGATCAACCCACAGACTGTGTGTTCCATTTCTTACTTTAAAATAACCGAGGGGATATTTTTGATATCTTGTTTTATAGTACACGAACAATATTTGAATAATATATTTCACATATATTACATATACAGGTATGAAAGAGTTCAGGTTTTAAAAATCCAGACATGTCTTATTATATCGGTTTTCCCAAATAATCGAATAAGATGAAAGCGATGGGAATGTTGGTGCTTTTACTAGTAATTGCACTGTGTACCACAGATTTCATCACTTAACACCTGAGGAATAGATGGACGGCGATTTAATACTGTAATAGCAAAGAAAGAGGACGCAAATCCTTTACACGTTAACATTTTTTCCTTATACTTACTGTAAAAGGGAACAACTTTTATTTCAGTTGCATCCATTTAAATAAAATGTTCATTATTTTACTACGCTGTAAAGTACTTGATTGTAACTGATTGCGAAAACAACGGTGGGGGGGGGGAGAAAGTTCCCTTTAAATTGTTTTTTATAATTTTATAGCATTTTTATCTTCACACATCTTCAGTGCAGAAACTATATATTCTTAGAGATGTCTTATATCCTCGGATTATAACTGTCTGAAACAAATGTTATGTTTGGTTTTTTTGCAAGAAAATCTTACCTGATAAGCATCAGGGATACTGACTGTCTCCCCGTGCTCGGCCACATAACCAATGATTCCTTTTCCCCATGGCACCTGCACTTCGTTGGAGTTTTCCATACTGCACGAAGGCAGCACCGTGGTCCCTGCGTGCACATCAAAGAATTTGGATACTAGAGTCTTTTTGTTGGAAGTTCCTTCCACCAGGAACAAGGAGCAACGATCGGCATCGACTAGGATACAGACAAATATGAGGATCTTGTAGCTCAGGCTGGTCAGGTCCAGGTCATTTGAAATGTCTTTGACAAGTTCCAGGAAGAATTCTCTTTCGTTGGTATCCTTGAGTTCATATTTGTAGTCGATCGCCGTAGACGCATACTGGGGGATGTTGACCCGAGATTCTAGTAATTCGCTCAAGATGTGAGCTGTGGTGGGAGGCAGCGAACTGGCTTTCCTGAGGAGAGCTCGCCTCCTCATGCTGGAGAGTGGCTCCTTGTCTCTGGAGTTTACATGCTCGTCGTAAGTCCTGTTGGCGGTCATCGCCTTAGATCTGGCAAAACTTTTCCTGAGCTCCCTCTGAGAGGGTCTTCTCTGCAGCCCATCTCGTTTGGTCGCCCAGCACTCCTTGGCAGGAACGCTCTTCTCCTCTGAACTGGAAGTTGAGGGGGTTTTGCTGAGATGATGATGTTTGAGCCATTTCTCCACCGTACTGT